>NC_072398.2:12500-1212500 GCF_028858775.2 Pan troglodytes
GCGGTCATGATCTTCAGCAAGCGGCACCAGGCCCTGGCAGGGCGCACCAGGGTCACTCCAACCAGGATATCCGGACCGTCAGCCAGATGCTGAGCGAGCGGTGGTACACCCTGGGGCCCAATGAGACGCAGAAATACCACGACCTGGCCTTCCAGGTGAAGGTGGCCCACTTGCAACAAGGACCGAAAGAAGTCCAGCTCAGAGGCCAAGCCCACAAGCCAGGGGCTAGCAGGAGTGTAACAAGGGCTCGTGGGAGCGGAGCATATCAGAGACGGGCACTGCCACTGCCCCTGGGGTGTCCTCTGAACTCCTGTCAGTTGCAACCTAAACACTCCAGAGCTCGGATACCAAGGAGCAGCTTCTGTGGGGCAGAACGGCTGCACACAGTCAGGGAACCTGGCTCAGCCTGGCCCAAGCCTTCTCCCACAGGGGGGTACACAGCCTGGACGGCAGGGAAATAGACCGTCAGGCACTACAGGAACTGACACAGGTGGTGTCTGGCACTGCATCATACTCTGGCCCAAAGCCTTCTACTCAGTATGGAGCTCCAGGCCACTTTGCAGCCCCTGGTGAGGGAGGTGACCAGTGGGCAGCCCTGCTGCTGCCCACTTGAGATGCTCATTCCCAGCAGATGGCCAGTGAGGACATGGCGAGTGACGAGGAGCACACGGTCATCCATGAGGAGGAGGGGGTGATGATGTCATGGCTGATGATGGCTTTAGCACCACTGACACTGATCTCAAGTTCAAGGAGTGGGTGACTGACTTGAGAGTGGGGACAACTCTGGGGAGGAGCCAGAGGGCAACAAGGGCTTTGGTGGGAAGGTACTTGCACCTGTCATTCCTTCCTCCTTTACTCCTGCCGCCCCTTGCTGGATCCTGAGCCCCCAGGGTCCCCCGATCCACCTGCAGCTTTTGGCAAAGTCTATGCTCCCACCCTGTCCTCCCCCTACACATACTCGGATGCTTCCTCCTCAACCTTGGCACCCACCTCCTTCTTACTGGGCCCAGGATCCTTCAAAGCCCAGGAGTATGGTCAAGGCAGCAGAGCGGGCCCCCTATGGCCCCTACCCCTGGGGATGGGGACCCACGGACGCCTTCCAAGGCAACCTGTTTCCTCCCAATGGATCCTGCCACCTTCTGGGGCAAGAGACCTGAAAGTGTGGGCGACCTGGAGCTACCAGGCTCCTCAGTCATCAGGGTCCCTCCCAACACTAAGGCTCTCCTAGGCAGGAGCTGGGCTGAGCCACCCGGGGGGCAGAGGGGGGCTGGACTCAGGTGAGTATGGGGGTGGGGGCTCCTGCACTTCGACACAGGCAGCGGGAGGGTTTTCTCCCCATTCCCTCTGCACTCCCAACTTGAGCTATACTTTTTAAGAAAGTGATTCACCCTGCCTTTGCCCCCTTCCCCAGAACAGAACACGTTGATCATGGGCGATATTTTTCATTGTGCCAAAAAGTTGCCATGACCGTCATTAAACCTGTTTAACACCAAATAATCAGTAAAATAAAATAAAAAATTCGGGCTTGGTGCAGAAACTCACCCCAAATAAATCACCTACCAAAATATTTACATAATGGTGGAAATATTCCAAAATTCAATATTTTGGGATTTATACACAAAAGATAAACAAATTAGAGGCCAAGAGGCTGCCGGAAGGGAAAAACGGGGCCTGGGAAGGCCGTTGTGAGGAATGAGCTGGGCCTAAAGAGGCCGCTGGCAGGCGGGAGCTGGGCCTGCCGAAGCGGCCGAGAGGCAGGAGCTTTGGACTCGGGAGGCCGCAATGAGGCAAGGGCTAGCTGGGCATGGAGAGTCCGCTGTGAGTCCGCTGTGAGTCCAGGCCCATGCAGGCCTTCGAGAGGCAGGAGGCCGGGCCTGCAAAGGCCCACTGGAGGTCAAGTTCTGGGCCTGAAGAGGCCACCAAAAGTCAAAAGCGGGGCCTGGGAAGGCCGCCAAGAGCCATGAGCTGGTCTGGGCTGAAAGAGGCCACTGGGAGGCAGGAGGAGCTGGGCCTGGAGAGGCTGACTCGAGGAAGTTTTGCACCTGGAGAGGCCGCCGAGAGGACGGAGCTGGGCCCGGGAAGGCCGACTTGCTGCTCTTCCAGGCCCAATTCCAGGCCGACTTGACGACGACTTGGGCCTGCAGAGGCCGCCGGGAGGCCGGAGCTGGGCCTGGAGAGGCCGACTTCAGGACGATTTGGGCCTGCAGAGGCCGCCGGGAGGCCCAAGCTGGGCCTAGAGGAGCCCACCGACCTTGCCATCGGAGGGCAGGAGCTGAGCCTGGAGAGGCCACCGTGAGGCCTGAGCTGGGCCTGGGGAGCTTGGCTTCGGGAAGTGGTGGGCCTACCAGGGCCGCTGGGAGCTGGGCAGGAGCTGAGTCCAAAGACGTTGTTGGGAGGCCAGAGTCAGGCCTGGAGACACAGCCGGGAGGAAGAGCTGGGCCCGGAGAGGACGCCGGGAGGCTGCAAGTGGCTCTGGAGAGGCCGATTTGAGGAGGCCCGGCCTCAGCCTCCCACATGGCGGCCTCTGCAGGCACAGCTGTTTCTCTTGGCTGCATCTCCCACCTCCCAGGAAACAAGCTTTTTTGGCTCAGCTCCCGCCTGCGTTTGTACACCCCGAAGTTTCGGCAACCAAGCTCTTCAGACCCACATCCCGCCTCCCAGTACCTGAACAGTCCCAGCTCCGGCTGGAGAACAGAGTCTGTAGGCCCCGCTGTTGCCTCAGAGGGGTGTCTCCAGGCCCAGCTCTCGCCCCACCGCGACCTCCCAGGCCCAAGTCCCTGCCTGCCTCCCAGCAGCCCACGTGCGACCCTGCTCCTCCCTCACGGTGGCCTGTTGAGGCAGGGGCTCACGCTCACCTCTCTCAGCGTGGGAGGGGCCGGTGTGAGGCAAGGGCTCACACTGACCTCTCTCAGCGTGGGAGGGGCCGGTGTGAGGCAAGGGGCTCACGCTGACCTCTCTCAGCGTGGGAGGGGCCGGTGTGAGGCAAGGGCTCACGCTGACCTCTCTCAGCGTGGGAGGGGCCGGTGTGAGGCAAGGGGCTCACGCTGACCTCTCTCAGCGTGGGAGGGGCCTGTGTGAGGCAAGGGCTCACGCTGACCTCTCTCAGCGTGGGAGGGGCCGGTCTGAGGCAAGGGGCTCACGCTGACCTCTCTCAGCGTGGGAGGGGCCGGTGTGAGGCAAGGGCTCACGCTGACCTCTCTCAGCGTGGGAGGGGCCGGTGTGAGGCAAGGGGCTCACGCTGACCTCTCTCAGCATGGGAGGGGCCGGTGTCAGGCAAGGGCTCACGCTGACCTCTCTCAGCGTGGGAGGGGCCGGTGTGAGGCAAGGGCTCACGCTGACCTCTCTCAGCGTGGGAGGGGCCGGTGTGACGCAAGGGGCTCAGGCTGACCTCTGTCAGCGAGGGAGGGGCCGGTGTGAGGCAAGGGGCTCACGCTGACGTCTCTCAGCGTGGGAGGGGCCGGTGTGAGGCAAGGGCTCACGCTGACCTCTCTCAGCGTGGGAGGGGCCGGTGTGAGGCAAGGGGCTCACGCTGACCTCTCTCAGCGTGGGAGGGGCCGGTGTGAGGCAAGGGCTCACGCTGACCTCTCTCAGCGTGGGAGGGGCCGGTGTGAGGCAAGGGGCTCACGCTGACCTCTCTCAGCGTGGGAGGGGCCGGTGTGAGGCAAGGGCTCACGCTGACCTCTCTCAGCGTGGGAGGGGCCGGTGTGAGGCAAGGGGCTCACGCTGACCTCTCTCAGCGTGGGAGGGGCCGGTGTCAGGCAAGGGCTCACGCTGACCTCTCTCAGCGTGGGAGGGGCCGGTGTGAGGCAAGGGCTCACGCTGACCTCTCTCAGCGTGGGAGGGGCCGGTGTGACGCAAGGGGCTCAGGCCGACCTCTGTCAGCGAGGGAGGGGCCGGTGTGAGGCAAGGGGCTCAGGCTGACCTCTGTCAGCGAGGGAGGGGACGGTGCGAGGCAAGGGGCTCACGCTGACCTCTCTCAGCGTGGGAGGGGCCGGTGTGAGGCAAGGGCTCACGCTGACCTCTCTCAGCGTGGGAGGGGCCGGTGTGAGGCAGGGGCTCATGCCTCTGGGCAGGGTGCCAGAGGCATGGGCATCAACAGGCCACCGTGAGGGAGGAGCTGGGCCGCACGCGGGCTGCTGGGAGGCAGGCAGGGACTTGGCCCTGAGAGGCCGCCGTGGGGTCAAGAGCTGGGCCTGGAGAGGCCCCTGGGAGGCAAGAGCGGGGACCTGCATAGGCTGTTCTCCAACCATTGCTGGGCCCGTACAGGCCACCGGGCGGCAGGAATTAGGCCCGAAGAACTTGGCTGGAGAAAGTTCGGGGCCCACAAAGGCGGTTGGGAGCTGGGCAGGAGTTGAGCCAAAAGAGCTTGCTTACTTGCTGGGAGGCACGGCCGGGAGATGCCAACTTCAGGACAACTTGGGCCTGCAGAGGTCGCCGGGAGGCCCAAGCTTGGCGTGGAGGAGCCCACCGACCGGAGACCATTTGGGGCCTGCAGGTGCCATCGGAGGGCAGGAGCTCATCCTGGAGAGGCCACCGTGAGGCCTGACCTGGGCCTGGGGAGCTTGGCTTGAGGAAGCTGTGGGCTGTGGATATTGGATATATCCAATATCCGATGGAGCTGTGCCTGTGGAGGCTGTTGTGAGGCAGTAGCCTCATCTGCGGAGACTGCCGTGACGTAGGGTATGGGCCTAAATAGGCCATTGTGAGTCATGAGCTTGGTCTGTAGAGGCTGACTGGAGAAAGTTCTGGGCCTGGAGAGGCTGCCGGGAGGTAGGAGCTGGGCCAAAAGATTTAAGCACATTTACATTTATTAGGGACTTTATTTCCATTATTACAATATATAATAATATATTTAATATATTAATATATTTAACATATTAATATATAATAAATATATATATTTATTATATATCCCATGTATATAATAAATATATATATTTATTATATATCCCATGTATATAATAAATATATATATTTATTATATATCCCATGTATATAATAAATATATATATTTATTATATATCCCATGTATATAATAAATATATATATTTATTATATATCCAATGTATGTAATAAATATATATATTTATTATATATCCAATGTATGTAATAAATATATATATTTATTATATATCCAATGTATGTAATAAATATATATATTTATTATATATCCAATGTATGTAATAAATATATATATTTATTATATATCCCATGTATATAATAAAATAATTATAGAACTCACCATAATGTCGAATCAGTGGGCGTGTTAAGCTTGTTTTCCTGAAACTGGATGGTCCCACCTGAGCGTGATGGGAGAAAGTGACAGATCAATAGGTATTAGATTCTCATAAGGACAGCGCAACCTAGATCCCTCACATGCACGGTTCACAACAGGGTGCGTTCTCCTATGAGAATCTAATGCTGCTGCTCATCTGAGAAGGCGGAGCTCAGGCGGGAATGTGAGCAAAGGGGAGTGGCTGTAAATACAGACGAAGCTTCCCTCACTCCCTCACTCGACACCACTCACCTCCTGCTGTGTGGCTCCCTACGGCTCCATGGCTCAGGGGTTGGGGACCCCTGCTCAAGTGCATCCAAAGCGACCCTTCCCAAAACAGTCTTCACAGTGGTCAAGGGCAGCAACCACTTAGCTCCCAAGGCATGTGCCTCAGCTGGCATTTCATCACAATCAACAGTAAGAGGTAGCTTGAGTCACTGTGAGGTCACCTACTGGAAATCACCAGCATCCCATTTCCCACTGGCAAAGAGCTCAGCACTGCCCCCTGGGAAACCAAACCTATGCCCAAATCCCATCTGTGTGGGTTTACCTCCTGGGACCCTTCCTAACATATTAGTCAGAGTCCAATCAGGAAGCATAAACCACTCAAAAGTTTAAAGTGGTAAAATTTAATATGGAGAATTATTCATTATAACAGGTGAACAGCATAATGAGAGATTGGCTAGCACAAAGTAAAGAGAACTCTAGAGAATATGGGACTAGCCCAGGCCAGGCATGGTGGCTCATGCCTGAAATTCCAGCCATTTGAGAAGCTAATGCAGGAGGATTGCTTAAGGCCAGGAGCTAGAGACCGGTCTGGACAACACAGTGAGACCCTGTCTCTATCCAAAAGAAGAAAAAAGTTAGCTGGGAGTGGTGGTGCACACTTGTAGTCCCAGCTACTCGGAATGCTGAAGTTTGAGCCTGGGAGGTCAAGGCTGCAGTGAGGCATGATTATGCCACTACAGTCCAGCCTGGTGACAGAGCAAGACCCTGTCTCAAAGAACAAAACAACAACAACCATTTACAGACAGAAAAGAGATAGAGCTAATAAGCTGAGGAAAGATGTTGAAATGTGACAAGTAGAGTAACATGAGGTCTTTTGTCTATTTAAAATAATCAAACAAAAAATGACTTACTAAATTATAATACCCTGTGCTGGCAAAGGTGCAGTGAAATGGGCACTTTCTTATACTATGAGGGGTGTTTAAATTGTGTATAAGCCTTCCCGGGTAAAGCCTGTCAATTTTTTAAAATAATGGAGACAGGGTCTCACCATACTGCCATACTGCCTCCTCCAACTCTTGGCCTCAAGCAATCCTCCTCTCTTAGCCTCCCAAAGTGCTAAGATTATAGCTGGGAGGCACCCAAAACCCTGTCGATTTACATCAAGGGTAATGAGAATGTCCATTCACCATGACTCACAGTAATCTTACTTCTGGGGAGACAATTCAATCCAAACAAAAGATCATCTGTACACACACAGTAAAAATCTGGGAGTAACTGAAGACAGAGTTGCTAAGTGAAATAAGAAACAGTTCTAAGAAATTAAACTATGGTATCAGTAGGCACCTGGTAAAAGGTCAGTTGATGTTAGCTGCTACTTTTTTGTTGTTTTGAGACAGGGTCTCACTCTGTCACCCAGGCTGGAGTGCAGAGGCCTGATCATGACTCACTGCAGTCTCAGCCTCCCTGGGCTCAAGTGATCCTCCCACCTCAGCCTCCCAAGTAGCTGGGACTACAGGAACATGCCACCACACTAGGCTAATTCATGTGTTTTTCTGTAGGGATGGTGACTCCCCCTGCGTTTCCAAGGCCTATCGCAAACTCTTGGCCTCAAGCCATCCTCCTGCCTCAGCCTCCCAAAGTGTGGCGATTACCAGTGTGAGCCACCACACCTGGCCAGCTGCTACTTTTAGCAATATTATTATTATTATTCCACTCAATTAAAAATTATTATTTTCAAGGCTATGCAACAGTACGTATCCTACAGCGTAATTGTAAAAACATATACAGTCGTCGTCCCTCAGTATACAGAATCAGTTCCAGCCCCCCATCTCTGCATATACCAAAATCCATGCTTACTCACGTTTCGCTGTCACCCCTCTGGAATCCACGTATACAAAAATTCCAAATATTAGTTGGGCATAGTGGCAAGCACCTGTAGTCTCAGCCACGTGGGAGGTTGAGGTAGGAGGATCGCTTCAGCCTGGAAGGTTGAGGCTGCAGTCAGCTGCGATAGCGCTACTACACTCCAGCCTTGGACAACAGAGGGAGACCCTGTCTCAGAAAAAAAATAAATAAATAAAACAGGTTAGAAACTGTAATGAGGTCTGCTGGGCAAAATTCCATATAAGCAAAGTATAAATTAATAAAGCAAATCGTGATAAATTAGTACGATTGACTTTCTGGAGTTTCTGACAATAAAAGTAAGGAAAATGCAGAACACAAAGACAGAGAGTAAAAAGAGAAATTAGGAAAGCATTCTACATGTTGAATAGGAAGACACTGGCCATGTTCGTGCAGCGGCAGTATGTCGTGACATGACATACCTTGGAGAGAAGCTAACAGATGAGGAAGTTGATAAAAATCATCAGAGAAGCAAAATACTGGTAGCGACACTCAAGTAAACTACGAAATTTCCATAACTTATGTCAGCAAAGTGGGAATACTGTACAGTGCGTGTTGAAGTTCCTATACAACATTGTTTACCTGCCTTTTGTTTGTTTGTAAGGAATGTATATACTAAAAGTTCTTCTTGCTGTCAAAAGAATATGTGTGAATAAGTCATTTTAACTTATTCTTCTGTTTTTCTTTTATCTTCCTGCCATCATCCCACAGCCTTACTTTAGAAATTTCTTTTTTAGAAAATTGAACAAGTGCTCCTTGTGGTGGCAAATACCTCGAGGATGGGAGGCAGGGGTGGAAGGGTCACTTGAGGCCATTAGTTTGAAACCAGCCTGGCCAACAAAGTGACACCCCATGTCTACAAAACAATTTAAAAATTACCCAAGTATCATCATGTATACCTACAGTCCCAGCTACCTCAACTTACGGAGAAAGTTCAGGGCCTGGAGAGAAGGCTGGGAGGCAGGAGCTGGGTCTAAAGAGGCCATTGTAACGATGGAGCTGTGCCTGTGGAGGCTGTTGTGAGGCAGTAGCCTCATCTGCGGAGACTGCCGTGATGTAGGGTATGGGCCTAAATAGGCCATTGTGAGTCATGAGCTTGGTCTGTAGAGACTGACTGGAGAAAGCTCTGGGCCTGGAGAGGCTGCCGGGAGGTAGGAGCTGGGCCAAAAGATGTAAGCACATTTACATTTATTAGGCACTTTATTTCCATTATTACACTGTAATATATAATAAAATAATTATAGAACTCACCATAATGTCAAATCAGTGGGCGTGTTAAGCTTGTTTTCCTGAAACTGGATGGTCCCACCTGAGCGTGATGGGAGAAAGTGACAGATCAATAGGTATTAGATTCTCATAAGGACAGCGCAACCTAGATCCCTCACATGCACGGTTCACAACAGGGTGCGTTCTCCTATGAGAATCTAATGCTGCTGCTCATCTGAGAAGGCGGAGCTCAGGCGGGAATGTGAGCAAAGGGGAGTGGCTGTAAATACAGACGAAGCTTCCCTCACTCCCTCACTCGACACCACTCACCTCCTGCTGTGTGGCTCCTTACGACTCCCTGGCTCAGGGGTTGGGGACCCCTGCTCAAGTGCATCCAAAGCGACCCTTCCCAAAACAGTCTTCACAGTGGTCAAGGGCAGAAACCACTTAGCTCCCAAGGCATGTGCCTCAGCTGGCATTTTGTCACAATCAACAGTAAGTGGTAGCTTGAGTCACTGTGAGGTCACTTACTGGAAATCACCAGCATCCCATTTCCCACTGGCAAAGAGCTCAGCACTGCCCCCTGGGAAACCAAACCTATGCCCAAATCCCATCTGTGTGGGTTTACCTCCTGGGACCCTTCCTAACATATTAGTCAGAGTCCAATCAGGAAGCATAAACCACTCAAAAGTTTAAAGTGGTAAAATTTAATACGGAGAATTATTCATTATAACAGGTGAACAGCACAATGAGAGATTGGCTAGCACAAAGTAAACAGAACTCTAGAGAATATGGGACTAGCCCAGGCCAGGCATGGTGGCTCATGCCTGAAATTCCAGCCATCTGAGAAGCTAATGCAGGAAGATTGCTTAAGGCCAGGAGCTAGACACCGGTCTGGACAACACAGTGAGACCCTGTCTCTATCCAAAAAAAAATGAAAAAAGTTAGCTGGGAGTGGTGGTGCACACTTGTAGTCCCAGCTACTCGGAACGCTGAAGTTTGAGCCTGGGAGGTCAAGGCTGCAGCGAGGCATGATTATGCCGCTACAGTCCAGCCTGGTGACAGAGCAAGACCCTGTCTCAAAGAACAAAACAACAACAACAACCATTTACAGACAGAAAAGAGATAGAGCTAATAAGCTAAGGAAAGATGTTGAAATGTGACAAGTAAAGTAACATGAGGTCTTTTATCTATTTAAAATAATCAAACCAAAAATAACTTACTAAATTATAATACCCTGTGCTGGCAAAGGTGCAGTGAAATGGGCACTTTCTTATACTAAGAGGGGTGTTTAAATTGTGTATAAGCCTTCCCGGGTAAAGCCTGTCAATTTTTTAAAATAGTGGAGACAGGGTCTCACCATACTGCCATACTGCCTCCTCCAACTCTTGGCCTCAAGCAATCCTCCTCTCTTGGCCTCCCAAAGTGCTAAGATTATAGCTGGGAGGCACTCAAAACCCTGTCAACTTACATCAAGGGTAATGAGAATGTCCATTCACCATGACTCACAGTAATCTTACTTCTGGGGAGACAATTCAATCTAAACAAAAGGTCATCTGGACACACACAGTAAAAATCTGGGAGTAACTGAAGACAGAGTTGGTAAGTGAAATAAGAAACAGTTCTAAGAAATTAAACTATGGTATCAATAGGCACCTGGTATAAAAGTTCAGTTGATGTTAGTGGCTACTTTTTTGTTGTTTTGAGACAGGGTCTCACTCTGTCACCCAGGCTGGAGTGCAGAGGCCTGATCATGACTCACTGCAGTCTCAGCCTCCCTGGGCTCAAGTGATCCTCCCACCTCAGCCTCCCAAGTAGCTGGGACTACAGGAATATGCCACCACACTAGGCTAATTCATGTGTTTTTCTGTAGGGATGGTGACTCCCCCTGCGTTTCCAAGGCCTATCGCAAACTCTTGGCCTCAAGCCATCCTCCTGCCTCAGCCTCCCAAAGTGTTGCGATTACCAGTGTGAGCCACCACACCTGGCCAGCTGCTACTTTTAGCAATATTATTATTATTATTCCACTCAGTTAAAAATTATTATTTTCAAGGCTATGCAACAGTACGTATCCTACAGCGTAATTGTAAAAACATATACAGTCGTCGTCCCTCAGTATACAGAATCAGTTCCAGCACCCCATCTCTGCATATACCAAAATCCATGCTTACTCACGGTTCGCTGTCACCCCTCTGGAATCCACGTATACGAAAATTCCAAATATTAGTTGGGCATAGTGGCAAGCACCTGTAGTCTCAGCCACGTGGGAGGTTGAGGTAGGAGGATCGCTTCAGCCTGGAAGGTTGAGGCTGCAGTCAGCAGCGATAGCAGTACTACACTCCAGCCTTGGACAACAGAGGGAGACCCTGTCTCAGAAAAAAAACAAAATAAAACAGGTTAGAAATTGTAATCTAACCCTAACCCTAACGCCTTAACCCTAACCTTAACCCTAACCCTAACCCTTCTCTAACCCTAAACCTAACACAAAACCCTAACCCTAACCCCTAACTCCTAACACCTACACTAACCCTAACCCCTAACCCCTAACGCTAACACCAAACCCTAACCCTAACCCTTAACCCAAACCCCAACCCCAACCCGAACCCTAACCAAAAACCCTAACCCTAACCCTAAACCGTAACCCCTAACCCTAACCCCTAACCCGAACCCAAACCCCAACCCCAACCAGAACCCAAACCCGAAGCCTTAACCCTAACCAATAACCCTAACCTTAACCCTAAACCCTAACCCCTAACCCCTAACCCGAACCCTAACCCTAACCAATAACCCTAACCTGAACCCTAACCCTAACACCCTAACCCTAACACCCT
Organism: Pan troglodytes; assembly: GCF_028858775.2. NCBI lineage: Eukaryota > Metazoa > Chordata > Mammalia > Primates > Hominidae > Pan > Pan troglodytes. The sequence goes on from NC_072398.2 coordinate 23,943, forward strand.
AACCCTAAAACCCTAACCCTAACCTTAAAACCCTAACCCTAACCCTAAAACCCTAACCCCAACCCCAACCCTACCACTAACCCTACCCCTAACCCTACCCCTAACCCCTAGCCCTAGCCCTAACCCTAACCCCAACCCCAACCCCTAACCCCAACCCCAACCCCTAACCCCAACCCCAACCCTAACCTAACCCGAACCCTAACCCTAACCATATTACTCATGTAATTTTGGGTGTCATGTGTGCATTAGGAATGCTACATTTTTGTTCCGACGATGCAGTTGGAACCAGCAATGCAGCCCCCCGCCTTGGGAGAATCTCGGTGCGCAGGATTGAGAGGCTTTTGATTTCCCGTTTTCCACACTGAACCGTTCTAACTGGTCTCTGACCTTGATTATTCAGGGCTGCGACCGTGAAAGATTTTATTCGCCGTCCATGCGGCCCCAAGTTGTCCCAAAGCCAGGCAGTGCCACCAACATCTCTGCTGAGAATGCTGCTCCGCCTTTACGGTGCCCCCCAGGTCTCTGCTGAGCAGAACACAGCTCCACTCTCGCAGTGCCCTCCGCCCACCCACGTCTGACCTGAGAAGAACTCTGCTCCGCTTTCGCAGTACCCCCGAAGTCTGTGCAGAGGAGAACGCAGCTCCGCCCTCGCGATGCTCTCCGGGTCTGTGCTGAGGTGAACGCAAATGCGCCCTCGCAAAGACACGGCGCGCCGGCGCAGTCGCAGAGAGGCGTGGCGCGCCGGCGCAGGCGCAGAGAGGGGCGGCGCGGCGGACCCGGGCAGGCGCAGAGAGGGGCGGCGCGGCGGGCCGGCGCAGGGGCAGAGAGGGGCGGCGCGGCGGGCCGGCGCAGGCGCAGAGAGGGGCGGCGCGGCGGGCCGGCGCAGGCGCAGAGAGGGGCGGCGCGGCGGGCCGGCGCAGGCGCAGAGAGGGGCGGCGCGGCGGGCCGGCGCAGGCGCAGAGAGGGGCGGCGCGGCGGGCCGGCGCAGGCGCAGAGAGGGGCGGCGCGGCGGGCCCGCGCAGGCGCAGAGAGGGGCGGCGCGGCGGGCCCGCGCAGGCGCAGAGAGGGGCGGCGCGGCGGGCCCGCGCAGGCGCAGAGAGGGGCGGCGCGGCGGGCCCGCGCAGGCGCAGAGAGGGGCGGCGCGGCGCTGTTGGGGAAACGCGGCGCAGGGCATAGAGGCACGCCGGCGGGTCCCCGGAGGGGAGAGGTCGCTGGGCGAGCGGGAGTGAGGCACGGCGCAGGCGCAGAGACGCACGTCGCTGAGCTGACGGTGGCAGGGCGTGTTGCAGGCGCACAGTCGCACGCCGCCGGGCGGGGAGCGCGGGGGTGGCGCGGTGCAGGCGCAGAAACACGTCCCCGGCGGCGCGGCGCAGAGACGGGTGGAACCTGAGTAATCTGAACAGCCCGGTTCGGGCCCCCCCTTGCTTGCACCCGGGCACTACAGGACCCGCTTGCCCACGGTGCTGTGCCATTGCGCCCCCTGCTGGCGTCTAGGGCAACTGCAGGACCCTCTTGCTTGCAGTATAGTGGCGGTACGCCGCCTGCTGGCAGCTAGGGACATTGCAGGGCCCTCTTGCTCACATTGTAGTGGCAGCACACCCGCCTGCTGGCAGCTGGGGACACTGCCGGGCCCTCTTCCTTGCAGTGTAGTCAGGGCACGCCCTCTTCTGACCGCTGGAGGCACTACAGGATCCTCTTGCTCACAGTGTAGTGGCAGCCCGCCCCCTGCTGGCAACCAGGGCACTGCACGGTCCTCTTGCTCATGGTGTGGTGCCCCTACGCCACCTCCTGGCAGCTAAGGACACTGCAGGGCCCTCTTGCTCACAGTGTAGTCGTCGTTCGCCCCCTGCTGGCAGCCAGTGACACTGCCAGGCCCTCTTGCTGGCAGTGTCGTGGCTGCAAGCCACCTGCAGGCAGATGGGGACTAGGCAGGGCCCTCTTGCTCCCGGTATGATGGCTGGCGTCCCCTACTGGCCGCCTCCTGCACCACGTAAAGTCAGAGCGCCAGTTATTAATCCCCATCAGTTCTGTAAATTAAAACTGAAAAGGAGCTATTACTGGGAAGAGCTGATGTCCCAGTTATTAACTTGGAAGAAAGATTTTTCACCAAGAGGCAGTGCAAAGATGGAAGACAACTTCATTCAAAAGAAATACAGTGTAAAGAGCTTATTGTAGAAAAATAGGGAGGAGTGGGCTGATAGTGCATGAAAACAGCCTAAGAGTCCTGTGCGGGGAATTTTATTTTGGACTTCACATTCCTGCCTCTGTCTCAAGTCTCCGCCTGTTTTCTTTGGTTCTCCTGCTACTGCCTTAGGTCCCCAACTTGCCCCACTTAGGCTTGTGGGACCTCCTTACTGTTGATTGAGGTACATGTGTGGTGATCAATCCGAATCCACTCTGGCACCAGCCTCCTTCCCGCCATCCCAGGCAGGCTGACAGCGGTCACGTTTGTATCTACTGCACCTTCCTCTTTTGAATGTCTTTCTCTGCCCTAATCTGTACTTATGGTGCCAGGTTTCTCTTAAGAATGTCCCCTTTGTCCTTCTTATCAGCATGTAGCTAGCAATATTCTGACATTTTTATTGCAGAGTGAATGATGATTGGGGCATCTTAAGAGAAGTTCTAGGGTGTTTCTGCGTAGGTACCTCTTCTCCCTCCTAACCACAATTGACAAGTGCCCATCCACTCTAGCACTAGAGATGCTACTAATATGTGCATTTTTGGGGGTCCCTCCAGGTGAGCCTTCATAGACTTTCCCTTTTCCAGGAGCTCCCCCTCCTGTTCATGTCTAGCTAGCTATCTACTCTAACAGAGCCCACTATCCTGTGTCTTTCCCAAAAATAGTGAGGGAATGATTAATTGGAAACCATAAGAAATGATATGCATGTAGGTGAAAACTTTACAACTTACACAAATAATCACTCAAAATCATCCTTACACTAAAAATGCAAAACTATACAATTTCTAGAAGAAACTACAGAAGAAAAGCTATGTGCCTTTGCGTCTGGTAATGAATTTTAACAAATGACACACAAGGTTGATATACACAGAAGAAATGACAATGTGGATTTCTTAATATTTACAGTTTATACTCTGGAAGAGACCTTGTTAAGAGAACCAAAAGACAAGCCACATATGGAAGAAAATATTTGCAAAATACAGATCTGAGAATTTGTATTCAAAATATATTAAAAATTGTTAAAACGAAACAATAAGTTAAACAGCCCAATTAAAAATGCACACAGATCTGAACAGACACCTTAACAAAGAAGATCTACAGATGGCAAGTACACTTACAAAAAGATGCTCAACATACTAGAGACCTGAAAACCATAAAAAGCACAGCTGGTCTATATATAAGACCAAATATAAGACCAAATATAAGACCAAAATATGCCACCCCAAAATATAATGGTAGGAAACCAGAATATGCAACCCCAAAATATGTCCCTTTGGCTTAAGAATTATTCCAAGCTAATTATTTTGGGAAAAAAAATGCTAACAAAGGAAGTTGTGAAAACACAGTAGAAATTACTTGTGTAAGGAAAATTTACATCTATAAAGGAAATAACCATTTAATAACCTTTGTAATAACCTTTGTAATAAACCATTGTAATAACCTTACAATCCAAAAATAACATTCCTAAGTATTTTGACAACTACTTTGATGTTATTTCCAATCAAAACCTACCATGAAACCCCGTCTCTACCAAAAATACAAAAATTAGATGGGCATGACGGCATCTGCCTGTAGTCCCAGGTAATCAGGAGGCTGAGGAGGGAGGATCGTTTGCACCCTGGAGGTAGAGGTTGCCATGAATACTTATGCCGAAGTGGCATATTTTGGGCTGACATAGTCTGATCCCCTTTGGCTACTATAAACATTTGTCTGCAGGTTTTTGAGCTACCTCTCTTGACACCAAGAAGAGAACGATAACTAAATCACTAAAGAGTCTTATCAATGGAGAATGCATGGACTTAAGTCTGTATAACGAACCTTACCCTTGTCTAATGTGCTTTTGCTAGTTAACTCCCCACTAATGCACCTCAAATCTTCTTTCTTTAAGTTGAAGACAGTATTTATGCTTGAACTGAAAGCCACCTGTTGGAGATTTACTCATTTTTCCCTGAGTATCTCCCATGTAACCATAAGGTATACATGTTTTTAAACTTTTCTGTTTTTCTCATTTTAATCTGTCAGTTTTTACAGAGCATCCCATCTAAGAATTCCGAAAACAAAAAATTATTTTTCCTCCCCTATTACAAATTGGGCATTTTTTCCAAAGCTAAACAAGTCTCACCTTACAATCCAAAAATAACATTCCTAAGTATTTTGACAACTACTTTGATGTTATTTCCAATCAAAAGCTACCATGAAACCCCGTCTCTAACAAAAATACAAAAATTAGATGGGCATGACGGCATCTGCCTGTAGTCCCAGGTAATCAGGAGGCTGAGGAGGGAGGATCGTTTGCACCCAGGAGGTAGAGGTTGCCATGAGCTGAGATTGCACCTTTGCACTGCAGCCTGGATGACAGAGCCAGACCCTGTCTCAAAAAAAATTTTTTTAAAGGAAAACTATAGCCATTATAGCTTATCAGATTCTAGGCTTGTTTCTTGTTTCTGGGCTATTTTTACCCCTTTGTAAACTGGATCCTGCCATCTGATGAATTTTGTCCCACAATGATACTTGGGGAACAAGAAGCCAAGTATTGTCTCTCCTACTAATGTATCTATTGTCAGTTAATTTGAAGGTCTCCAACCCTGGAACAAAGTTAGAAGAGGAAGGTTCTGCTCCCCAAAATGCATAACCAAATTGTGGTACATTCATGTAATGGAATACTATTTAGCCATAGAAAGGAACAAGCTATCAACTGACACAAAGACATGAGTGAATCTTGCATGCACATTGCTAAATGGAAGAAGACAGTCTGAGGAGGATACACACAATGTGATCTCATTTAATGAGACACTGGAGAAGGCAAACTATACAGATGGGAAGCCATTGGCTCCATGGGGTGGGGGTTTGAAGCATTCCATATGATACTTTAATAGTGGGATATCTGCCACAATGCATTTGTCGAAATATGCAGAATTTTACAGCCAAATGGTTAAAGCAAACTCTATTCAAATTAAATAGAATTACTCAGGATGTGGAGTATCCCAGGACAGAATACATCATGTGAAAAAGAATTTATGCTACAAATTACTATGGTTTGGATGTGGTTTGTCCCCGCAAAAACTCATGTTGAAATTTGACTCCCACTGTGTCAGTGTGGGGTGGTGGGGCCTAGTGGATGGTGTTTGGGTCGTGGGGACGGATCCCTCATGAATACATTAATGTCCTCCATGGGGGTGAGTGAGTTCTGTTCTCACAGGAATAGATAATTCCTGCAGGAGTAGGTAATTAAAAAGAGTCTGGCTTCCTTGGCTTCCCTCTTGCTTTCACTTCTGCTATGTGATCTCTGGGGCACCCCTTGCTCCCCTTCCACTTTCCACCATGAGGTGAAAAAGACTGAGGCCCCGCCAGATGCAACTGCCCAATCTCAGACATTCCAGCCACCAGTATTGTGAACCAAATGAACCTTTTTTACTTATAAATTACGCAGCCTCAGGTATTCTGTTACAGAACCACGAAATGGACTAAGACACAAATGTAGGTAAAAACTCACTGAAGGTGTAGGGAAAATGGTGTTGACCTAAGTCACTTTGAAAAGGAACAGAATCTGTAGGCTGAAGGCACATGAACTATACTTCATCATTGGATTCCACTTTATAAAGTTCTTTCCAACAAAAGCAATTGTGAACAATTGTAAAACCACAGTGTCTGTATCTGGAATAAAACAATGACTTACATAAGTCACAGATGGTGGGAACCAGGTTTCTCACTGTTGAAGTGGGAGATTACAAATTAGCAAGGCAAGAAGGCTAGAATGATTCATGTGATAGTAGATCAGAGGTGGAGACATCAACGTAAACTTATGTTTAGTTTAATATAGATACACACAGTTCTACATAGAAAACTTTATAATTAGGTGTGTATAGGTAGGTTAGACACACACATATACTTCCTAGCATTGCCAATGAGGGACAAGATACAATGTGCTCATTCAGCAGCCAGATGTAAGTTTTCCTACCATTCTGAAAGGAATCAGGCTCTTTGAAGAAATGTCTGATACTAGAACTGGGACAGTAAATATAGGAGCCAGGATAATCTGGAAGTATCAGAAAGTAAGTAAGTACTAAAAAATTTAAAATATATCAAAGAAAAATAAGAGCCAATAAAAACAGCTACTGATGGCCAACACAGGAATGAATTGTGCAACATAATACTGTAGTGTTGAATAATAACTAAAGCTTAAAGTAATTATCTAGGTGTCTGTATTTGTATACCTAGGTGAATAAGCAAATGGAGTTGCATAGAAATCTCCTTTGCAAAAGAATTCCAAATAATTGATGTAGACACTCAGCCACCAAGAAGGTGGAGCCAACTCCTCACTCCATAACTGTGGGCTCTGCATAGTGACTTGCTCCAAAAGAACACATGGACCCTAAACCCAAACCCGAACCCGAACCCTAACCTGAACCCGAACCCCTAACCCCTAACCCTAACCCTACCCTAACCCAACCCTAACCGTAACCCTAACCCTAGCCCTAGCCCTAGCCCTAATCCCTAAGCCCTAAGCCCTAAGCCTAACCCCAACCCCAACCCCAACCCTAACCCTAACCCTTCCTCAGCCTCTCAACCTGCTTGGGTTACAGGTATGAGCCCCGGTGCCTGGCCAAACATTCCATTTTATATGCATATGCTAGGAATGAATAATCTCTAAACCAATAGCAATATTATACTTAGGAATAAATGGAATGAAATGACAAGACTTAGATGAGGGAAATTATAAGACATTACTTAAGGAAATTAAACTCCCAATAAATGTAAAAACTTATCTTATTTGTGGATTTGTAGACCACATTGTTAAGTTTCCCAAAGTACACGAAGCAATCCGTGGATTCAATGTTATTCCTACAAAAATCCCAAAGGCCTTGGGACAGAAGTGGATAAGCTGATCCTGATCACATCCCAATTTCAAATTTTATTACAAAGGAACAGTAATAAAAACAGTGGGATCCTCGCACAGGAATAAACAGAAAGATCAACTGAATTGAATTGGGAGTCCAGACAGAAAACAATACCTCTATGCTCAACTGATTTTAGACAAGGTCCATTACCAGTAAATTGGGGAAAGAATCCTGTCCTCAACAAGTGATGTAAGGCAACTTGCTATCCACATAAAGGGAAATGAAATTGTATCCTTACCTCATACCACATAAAAAATTAACCTACAATGGCTCAAAGACAAAAATAGGTGAAAACTAAAAACTCTGGAAGAAAACATACAGTTAAGCATTCATGACCTTACATGTAGCAATAGTTTCTTACATCTGACACCAAAAGCACAGACCACAAAAGGAAAAATAAATCAATTTATTTCCTCAAAATTTACAACTTTTACGTCTCAGAAGACATGAAGAAAAAAGTTGAAAGACAAAATGTTATAATAGGAAAAACAACTGTCTTATAGTATACTCTCAACACTCAACACAGAACACTTCTGTTACCAGATACATCGGTTTTTTCCCCACACAGACCAAATCTTGGGTACCAGCTGGGTGTCCTACAGTGCAACCCAATTGTGACAGTAAATGGAGAAAGCATCAGACCCCACAGGCTAAGGACTCAGTCCTAGGAATACACGTCATGCCCCTTGTTGCTTGCAAATTTAAATGACAAACACAAGGATGGTAAAAAGAAAGTGACTTTATGCCAGAGCTTAGCTGAAGGGAACATACAGGCTCTTGCCTTAAGGGAAGCGCTTCCACTTTCTGGGCAGAAAGCAGGGCTTTCGGACTTGCCAGAATGGCACGCAGGGGATGAGGTGAGGAGGTGCAGGGTCTATGGGACATGCTCTGATGTTTTCTCCATTAGGTGATCTTGCTAGCACCACCATGGGCAGAGCCAGGTTGTAAATTGACTGTTGTCTGCTGCCAATCTCCTGGTGGGGGAGAGATATGGAAGTGCCAGTTTGTTTCAAGGTTTGGTCCCTGGAACTTTTAAGTTATCACACAGTTGGAAAAGTTTGCAGTATAGGAAGTGTCTGGTGGAGAGACAGTAAAGCTTATAATTGCATTCCTAAAGAGCTAAGTGCAGGAACAGCAAAATGGTAAAACTAATTCATTTCTTCTGTAAGAAAATATGGGTACTCCGTTACAAGACTGTAACCACTTAAGGTGCCAACCACAAACAGTAGGTTCCCAGGTTACCTTCTGTCTGACTTTGCTACAGATTGGAGGCTCCCACAACACCCTTATTGGGTTCAGCAATTTGCTACATCACATTGCACAACCCATGAACGCAGTGTACTTACTATTCCTGACTTATTACCAAGGATCTTTTAAACGCTACAAATGAAAAGCCAGACGAAGAGATGCACAAGGTGAGGTATGTGGAAGGAATGCAGGCCTCCCATGCCCTCACCAGACATGATTCTCCCAGTATCTCCTGTGTTGGGAGAGCAACACAGATGCTCTCCCAACCCTGTCCTTTATTACACAGGCAAATTGGTTACGTCTGTGGCCATAGGTGATCAACTCAACCATCAGCACCTCTCCCCTTCACAGAGACGGGACGGGGGAAGAAATTTCAAATCCTCTAATGACAAGGTTGCTTCCCTTGGCAGCCAGCCCCACTGAGGCTATCCAGGTGCCCCCAGCCATCAATCATTTCATTAGCATACGAAAGACACATTACTTCGTACATTCCCGAGGCTTAGCGCTCTGTTTCAGGACACTGCAGCAGAGACCACACATTAACTCTTATTACGTTCCAACAACCTATAAAATGGAAGAAAATGTCGGCACATTAGATACTTCATTAGTGTCTGTTATCCAGAATATATAAAGAACTTTTACAACTCCACAGCAAAGACAACCCAATCTAAAAATTGACAAAAGACTTTAATACACACTTCACCAACAAGCACATGAAAAGATGCTTAACATCATTACCATAATTAAAACCATAAAGAGATAACCCTTAACTCACACAAGAATAGTTATACTAAAAAATAACAAGTGTTGACAAAGATGTGCAGAAACTTGAACTCTTAAACACTGCTTGTGACAATATGTGACAATATGTGACAAAATGGTGCAGCCTACGTGTAAAATAATTTGATGTTTCTTCATAAAGTTACAAATAGATTTACCATATGACTCAATGATTCCATTCCTAGGTATATAGCCCAAAGACCTGAAAACAGCTGTTCAAACAAAAACCTGTGTGCCCTTTAAATGTGTCAAGGTCATAAATATGCAGGAAAGTCTGGGGAACAGTTCCAGGAAAAGAAAACTGGATCCGAATGAAAAAAAAAAAAAACACATTATACTCCCAAGTGTGGCACGAGGTAAAAGTGAAGTGAGTTTGTGGACCGAATTATCATGTAGGAAAAATGCTGATTTCCTGATCTAGGGGTTATGTGGTAGTTACCTGGGAGAGTGTCCATGCTTTCAGTCCAATATACCGCAGTATTTTGTGCGACACTGCAAATCTGGTACGGCAATAACTGTTGGGGAATCTAAGGGAAGAAACAAGTTGTATTTTGTACTACTACTGGAAGTTGCTTAGAAATATGACATTGTTGGAAAGTAAGTTACTTTTTAAAACAACCATGTCAATACCATGCCAGCAAAGCAGACACATCATCAAAATCCATTACAGAGGCTATAGTTCAGCCAAAGCTGTAAAACCGTTAAAAAAGTCTCAATGTCAACAGGGTCCACTTACTAGATATTATTATATTTATTAGTATTAGAGGCCATTGTGTCAATATATTAGTGTTAGGGCATGGTATGGACATTTAGATTAGTGTTAGGGAATGGTGTGGATATTGTATTGGTGTTGGGGAATGCTGCAGATATTACATTAGTGTTAGGGCATGGTGTGGATATTATTACATTAGTATTAGAAGCGATGGTGTGGATTAGAGGAGTATTAGGGCATGGTGTGGATATTATTACATTAGTATTAGAAGCGATGGTGTGCATTAGATCAGTGATAGGGCATGGTGTGGATATTATTACATTAGTATTAAAAGCGATGGGGTGGATTAGATGAGTATTAGGGCATGGTGTGGATATTATTACATTAGTATTAGAAGGGATGGTGTGGACTAGATCAGTGATAGGGCATGGTGTGGATATTATTACATTAGTATTAGAAGGGATGGTGTGGATTAGATGAGTGGTAGGGCATGGTGTGGATATTATTACATTAGTATTAGAAGCGATGGTGTGCATTAGATCAGTGATAGGGCATGGTGTGGATATTATTACATTAGTATTAGAAGCGATGGTGTGCATTAGATCAGTGATAGGGCATGGTGTGGATATTATTACATTAGTATTAGAAGCGATGGTGTGGATTAGATGAGTATTAGGGCATGGTGTGGATATTATTACATTAGTATTGGAAGCGATGGTGTGGATTAGATGAGTATTAGGGCATGGTGTGGATATTATTACATTAGTATTAGAAGGGATGGTGTGGATTAGATGAGTGGTAGGGCATGGTGTGGATATTATTACATTACTATTGGAAGTGATGGTGTGGATTAGATCAGTGATAGGGCATGATGTGGATATTACTACATTAGTATTAGAAGGGATGGTGTGGATTAGATGAGTGGTAGGGCATGGTGTGGATATTATTACATTAGTATTAGAAGCGATGGTGTGCATTAGATCAGTGATAGGGCATGGTGTGGATATTATTACATTAGTATTAGAAGGGATGGTGTGGATTAGATGAGTGGTAGGGCATGGTGTGGATATTATTACATTACTATTGGAAGTGATGGTGTGGATTAGATCAGTGACAGGGCATGGTGTGGATAATATTACATTAGTATTGGAAGCGATGGTGTGGACTAGATCAGTGATAGGGCATGATGTGGATATTATTACATTAGTATTGGAAGTGATGGTGTGGATTAGATCAGTGATAGGGCATGGTGTGGATACTATTACATTAGTATTGGAAGCGATGGTGTGGATTAGATCAGTGATAGGGCATGGTATGTATATTATTACATTAGTATTAGAAGGGATGGTGTGGATTAGATGAGTGGTAGGGCATGGTGTGGATATTATTACATTAGTATTGGAAGTGATGGTGTGGATTAGATCACTGACAGGGCATGGTGTGGATATTACTACATTAGTATTGGAAGCGATGGTGTGGACTAGATCAGTGATAGGGCATGATGTGGATATTACTACATTAGTATTGGAAGCGATGGTGTGGACTAGATCAGTGATAGGGCATGGTGTGGATATTATTACATTAGTATTAGAAGGGATGGTGTGCATTAGATCAGTGATAGGGCATGGTGTGGATATTATTACATTAGTATTAGAAGGGATGGTGTGGATTAGATGAGTGGTAGGGCATGGTGTGGATATTATTACATTACTATTGGAAGTGATGGTGTGGATTAGATCAGTGACAGGGCATGGTGTGGATAATATTACATTAGTATTGGAAGCGATGGTGTGGACTAGATCAGTGATAGGGCATGATGTGGATATTACTACATTAGTATTGGAAGTGATGGTGTGGATTAGATCAGTGATAGGGCATGGTGTGGATATTATTACATTAGTATTGGAAGCGATGGTGTGGATTAGATCAGTGATAGGGCATGGTATGTATATTATTACATTAGTATTAGAAGGGATGGTGTGGATTAGATGAGTGGTAGGGCATGGTGTGGATATTATTACATTAGTATTGGAAGTGATGGTGTGGATTAGATCAGTGATAGGGCATGGTGTGGATATTACTACATTAGTATTGGAAGCGATGGTGTGGACTAGATCAGTGACAGGGCATGATGTGGATATTACTACATTAGTATTGGAAGCGATGGTGTGGATTAGATCAGTGATAGGGCATGGTGTGGATATTATTACATTAGTATTGGAAGCGATGGTGTGGATTAGATCAGTGATAGGGCATGGTGTGGATATTATTCCATTAGTATTAGAAGCGATGGTGTGGACTAGATCAGTGATAGGGCATGGTGTGGATATTATTACATTAGTATTAGAAGCGATGGTGTGGACTAGATCAGTGATAGGGAATGATGTGGATATTATTACATTAGTATTGGAAGCGATGGTGTGGACTAGATCAGTGATAGGGCATGGTGTGGATATTATTACATTAGTATTAGAAGGGATGGTGTGGACTAGATCAGTGATAGGGCATGATGTGGATATTACTACATTAGTACTGGAAGGGATGGTGTGGATTAGATCAGCGATAGGGCATGGTGTGGATATTATTACATTAGTATTAGAAGCGATGGTGTGCATTAGATCAGTGATAGGGCATGGTGTGGATATTATTACATTAGTATTAGAAGCGATGGTGTGGACTAGATCAGTGATAGGGCATGGTGTGGATATTATTACATTAGTATTAGAAGGGATGGTGTGGATTAGATGAGTGGTAGGGCATGGTGTGGATATTATTACATTAGTATTAGAAGCGATGGTGTGCATTAGATCAGTGATAGGGCATGGTGTGGATATTATTACATTAGTATTAGAAGCGATGGTGTGCATTAGATCAGTGATAGGGCATGGTGTGGAAATTATTACATTAGTATTAGAAGCGATGGTGTGGATTAGATGAGTATTAGGGCATGGTGTGGATATTATTACATTAGTATTGGAAGCGATGGTGTGGATTAGATGAGTATTAGGGCATGGTGTGGATATTATTACATTAGTATTAGAAGGGATGGTGTGGATTAGATGAGTGGTAGGGCATGGTGTGGATATTATTACATTACTATTGGAAGTGATGGTGTGGATTAGATCAGTGATAGGGCATGATGTGGATATTACTACATTAGTATTAGAAGGGATGGTGTGGATTAGATGAGTGGTAGGGCATGGTGTGGATATTATTACATTAGTATTAGAAGCGATGGTGTGCATTAGATCAGTGATAGGGCATGGTGTGGATATTATTACATTAGTATTAGAAGGGATGGTGTGGATTAGATGAGTGGTAGGGCATGGTGTGGATATTATTACATTAGTATTGGAAGTGATGGTGTGGATTAGATCAGTGACAGGGCATGGTGTGGATATTACTACATTAGTATTGGAAGCGATGGTGTGGACTAGATCAGTGATAGGGCATGATGTGGATATTACTACATTAGTATTGGAAGCGATGGTGTGGACTAGATCAGTGATAGGGCATGGTGTGGATATTATTACATTAGTATTAGAAGCGATGGTGTGCATTAGATCAGTGATAGGGCATGGTGTGGATATTATTACATTAGTATTAGAAGGGATGGTGTGGACTAGATCAGTGATAGGGCATGGTGTGGATATTATTACATTAGTATTGGAAGCGATGGTGTGGACTAGATCAGTGATAGGGCATGGTGTGGATATTATTACATTACTATTGGAAGCGATGGTGTGGACTAGATCAGTGATAGGGCATGGTGTGGATATTATTACATTAGTATTAGAAGCGATGGTGTGGACAAGATCAGTGATAGGGCATGGTGTGGATATCATTACATTAGTTTTGGAAGCGATGGTGTGGACTAGATCAGTGATAGGGCATGATGTGGATATTATTACATTAGTATTGGAAGCGATGGTGTGCATTAGATGAGTGTTAGGGCATGGTGTGGATATTATTACATTAGTATTGGAAGCGATGGTGTGGATTAGATCAGTGTTAGGGCATGGTGTGGATATTATTACGTTAGTATTAGAAGCGATGGTGTGGATTAGATGAGTGTTATGGCATGCTGTGGATATTATTACATTAGTATTAGAAACGATGGTTTGGACTAGATCAGTGATAGGGCATGGTGTGGATATTATTACTTTAGTATTAGAAGCAATGGTGGGGACTAGATCAGTGATAGGGCATGGTGTGGATATTACTACATTAGTATTGGAAGCGATGGTGTGGACTAGATCAGTGATAGGGCATGATGTGGATATTACTACATTAGTATTGGAAGCGATGGTGTGGACTAGATCAGTGATAGGGCATGGCGTGGATATTATTACATTAGTATTGGAAGCGATGGTGTGGATTAGATGAGTGTTAGGGCGTGGTGTGGATATTATTACATTAGTATTGGAAGCGATGGTGTTGATTAGATCAGTGATAGCGCAAGGTGTGGATATTATTTCATTAGTATTGGAAGTGATGGTGTGGATTAGATCAGTGATAGGGCATGGTGTGGATATTATTACATTAGTATTAGAAGCGATGGTGTGCATTAGATCAGTGATAGGTCATGGTGTGGATATTACTACATTAGTAATAGAAGGGATGGTGTGGATTAGATGAGTGTTAGGGCATGGTGTGGATATTACTACATCAGTATTAGAAGCGATGGTGTGGATTAGATCAGTGTTAGGGCATGGTGTGGATATTATTACATTAGTATTAGAAGCGATGGTGTGGATTAGATGAGTGTTAGGGCATCGTGTGGATATTATTACATTAGTATTGGAAGCGATGGTGTGGATTAGATGAGCGTTAGGGCATGGTGTGGATATTATTACATTAGTATTAGAAGTGATAGTGTGCATTAGATCAGTGATAGGGCATGATGTGGATATTATTACGTTAGTATTAGAAGCGATGGTGTGCATTAGATCAGTGATAGGGCATGGTGTGGATATTATTACATTAGTATTAGAAGGGATGGTGTGGAGTAGATGAGTGGTAGGGCATGGTGTGGATATTATTACATTACTATTGGAAGTGATGGTGTGGATTAGATCAGTGATAGGGCATGGTGTGGATATGATTACATTAGTATTGGAAGCGATGGTGTGGACTAGATCAGTGATAGGGAATGATGTGGATATTATTACATTAGTATTGGAAGCGATGGTGTGGATTAGATGAGTGTTAGGGCATAGTGTGGATATTATTACATTAGTATTGGAAGCGATGGTGTTGATTACATCAGTGATAGGGCATGGTGTGGATATTATTACATTAGTATTGGAAGCGATGGTGTGGACTAGATCAGTGATATGGCATGGTGTGGATATTATTACATTAGTATTAGAAGGGATGGTGTGGATTAGATGAGTGGTAGGGCATGGTGTGGATATTATTACATTACTATTGGAAGTGATGGTGTGGATTAGATCAGTGATAGGGCATGATGTGGATATTACTACATTAGTATTAGAAGGGATGGTGTGGATTAGATGAGTGGTAGGGCATGGTGTGGATATTATTACATTAGTATTAGAAGCGATGGTGTGCATTAGATCAGTGATAGGGCATGGTGTGGATATTATTACATTAGTATTAGAAGGGATGGTGTGGATTAGATGAGTGGTAGGGCATGGTGTGGATATTATTACATTACTATTGGAAGTGATGGTGTGGATTAGATCAGTGACAGGGCATGGTGTGGATAATATTACATTAGTATTGGAAGCGATGGTGTGGACTAGATCAGTGATAGGGCATGATGTGGATATTATTACATTAGTATTGGAAGTGATGGTGTGGATTAGATCAGTGATAGGGCATGGTGTGTATATTATTACATTAGTATTGGAAGCGATGGTGTGGATTAGATCAGTGATAGGGCATGGTATGTATATTATTACATTAGTATTAGAAGGGATGGTGTGGATTAGATGAGTGGTAGGGCATGGTGTGGATATTATTACATTAGTATTGGAAGTGATGGTGTGGATTAGATCAGTGACAGGGCATGGTGTGGATATTACTACATTAGTATTGGAAGCGATGGTGTGGACTAGATCAGTGATAGGGCATGATGTGGATATTACTACATTAGTATTGGAAGCGATGGTGTGGACTAGATCAGTGATAGGGCATGGTGTGGATATTATTACATTAGTATTAGAAGCGATGGTGTGCATTAGATCAGTGACAGGGCATGGTGTGGATATTATTACATTAGTATTAGAAGGGATGGTGTGGATTAGATGAGTGGCAGGGCATGGTGTGGATATTATTACATTACTATTGGAAGTGATGGTGTGGATTAGATCAGTGACAGGGCATGGTGTGGATAATATTATATTAGTATTGGAAGCGATGGTGTGGACTAGATCAGTGATAGGGCATGATGTGGATATTACTACATTAGTATTGGAAGTGATGGTGTGGATTAGATCAGTGATAGGGCATGGTGTGGATATTATTACATTAGTATTGGAAGCGAGGGTGTGGATTAGATCAGTGATAGGGCATGGTATGTATATTATTACATTAGTATTAGAAGGGATGGTGTGGACTAGATCAGTGATAGGGCATGGTGTGGATATTATTACATTAGTATTAGAAGCGATGGTGTGCATTAGATCAGTGACAGGGCATGGTGTGGATATTATTACATTAGTATTAGAAGGGATGGTGTGGATTAGATGAGTGGCGGGGCATGGTGTGGATATTATTACATTACTATTGGAAGTGATGGTGTGGATTAGATCAGTGACAGGGCATGGTGTGGATAATATTATCTTAGTATTGGAAGCGATGGTGTGGACTAGATCAGTGATAGGGCATGATGTGGATATTACTACATTAGTATTGGAAGTGATGGTGTGGATTAGATCAGTGATAGGGCATGGTGTGGATATTATTATATTAGTATTGGAAGCGATGGTGTGGATTAGATCAGTGATAGGGCATGGTATGTATATTATTACATTAGTATTAGAAGGGATGGTGTGGATTAGATGAGTGGTAGGGCATGGTGTGGATATTATTACATTAGTATTGGAAGTGATGGTGTGGATTAGATCAGTGATAGGGCATGGTGTGGATATTACTACATTAGTATTGGAAGCGATGGTGTGGATTAGATCAGTGATAGGGCATGGTGTGGATATTATTACATTAGTATTGGAAGCGATGGTGTGGATTAGATCAGTGATAGGGCATGGTGTGGATATTATTCCATTAGTATTAGAAGCGATGGTGTGGACTAGATCAGTGATAGGGCATGGTGTGGATATTATTACATTAGTATTAGAAGCGATGGTGTGGACTAGATCAGTGATAGGGAATGAGGTGGATATTATTACATTAGTATTGGAAGCGATGGTGTGGACTAGATCAGTGATAGGGCATGGTGTGGATATTATTACATTAGTATTAGAAGCGATGGTGTGGATTACATCAGTGTTAGGGCATGGTGTGGATATTATTACGTTAGTATTAGAAGCGATGGTGTGGATTAGATGAGTGTTATGGCATGCTGTGGATATTATTACATTAGTATTAGAAACGATGGTTTGGACTAGATCAGTGATAGGGCATGGTGTGGATATTATTACTTTAGTATTAGAAGCAATGGTGGGGAGTAGATCAGTGATAGGGCATGGTGTGGATATTACTACATTAGTATTGGAAGCGATGGTGTGGACTAGATCAGTGATAGGGCATGATGTGGATATTACTACATTAGTATTGGAAGCGATGGTGTGGACTAGATCAGTGATAGGGCATGGCGTGGATATTATTACATTAGTATTGGAAGCGATGGTGTGGATTAGATGAGTGTTAGGGCGTGGTGTGGATATTATTACATTAGTATTGGAAGCGATGGTGTTGATTAGATCAGTGATAGCGCAAGGTGTGGATATTATTTCATTAGTATTGGAAGTGATGGTGTGGATTAGATCAGTGATAGGGCATGGTGTGGATATTATTACATTAGTATTAGAAGCGATGGTGTGCATTAGATCAGTGATAGGTCATGGTGTGGATATTACTACATTAGTAATAGAAGGGATGGTGTGGATTAGATGAGTGTTAGGGCATGGTGTGGATATTACTACATCAGTATTAGAAGCGATGGTGTGGATTAGATCAGTCTTAGGGCATGGTGTGGATATTATTACATTAGTATTAGAAGCGATGGTGTGGATTAGATGAGTGTTAGGGCATCGTGTGGATATTATTACATTAGTATTGGAAGCGATGGTGTGGATTAGATGAGCGTTAGGGCATGGTGTGGATATTATTACATTAGTATTAGAAGTGATAGTGTGCATTAGATCAGTGATAGGGCATGATGTGGATATTATTACGTTAGTATTAGAAGCGATGGTGTGCATTAGATCAGTGATAGGGCATGGTGTGGATATTATTACATTAGTATTAGAAGGGATGGTGTGGAGTAGATGAGTGGTAGGGCATGGTGTGGATATTATTACATTACTATTGGAAGTGATGGTGTGGATTAGATCAGTGATAGGGCATGGTGTGGATATGATTACATTAGTATTGGAAGCGATGGTGTGGACTAGATCAGTGATAGGGAATGATGTGGATATTATTACATTAGTATTGGAAGCGATGGTGTGGATTAGATGAGTGTTAGGGCATAGTGTGGATATTATTACATTAGTATTGGAAGCGATGGCGTTGATTACATCAGTGATAGGGCGTGGTGTGGATATTATTACATTAGTATTGGAAGCGATGGAGTGGATTACATCAGTGTTAGGGCATGGTGTGGATATTGTTACGTTAGTATTAGAAGCGATGATGTGGATTAGATGAGTGTTAGGGCATCGTGTGGATATTATTACATTAGTATTGGAAGCGATGGTGTTGATTAGATCAGTGATAGCGCAAGGTGTGGATATTATTACATTAGTATTGGAAGTGATGGTGTGGACTAGATCAGTGATATGGCATGGTGTGGATATTATTACATTAGTATTAGAAGGGATGGTGTGGATTAGATGAGTGGTAGGGCATGGTGTGGATATTATTACATTACTATTGGAAGTGATGGTGTGGATTAGATCAGTGATAGGGCATGATGTGGATATTACTACATTAGTATTAGAAGGGATGGTGTGGATTAGATGAGTGGTAGGGCATGGTGTGGATATTATTACATTAGTATTAGAAGCGATGGTGTGCATTAGATCAGTGATAGGGCATGGTGTGGATATTATTACATTAGTATTAGAAGGGATGGTGTGGATTAGATGAGTGGTAGGGCATGGTGTGGATATTATTACATTACTATTGGAAGTGATGTTGTGGATTAGATCAGTGACAGGGCATGGTGTGGATAATATTACATTAGTATTGGAAGCGATGGTGTGGACTAGATCAGTGATAGGGCATGATGTGGATATTATTACATTAGTATTGGAAGTGATGGTGTGGATTAGATCAGTGATAGGGCATGGTATGGAAATTATTACATTAGTATTGGAAGCGATGGTGTGGATTAGATCAGTGATAGGGCATGGTATGTATATTATTACATTAGTATTAGAAGGGATGGTGTGGATTAGATGAGTGGTAGGGCATGGTGTGGATATTATTACATTAGTATTGGAAGTGATGGTGTGGATTAGATCAGTGACAGGGCATGGTGTGGATATTACTACATTAGTATTGGAAGCGATGGTGTGGACTAGATCAGTGATAGGGCATGATGTGGATATTACTACATTAGTATTGGAAGCGATGGTGTGGACTAGATCAGTGATAGGGCATGGTGTGGATATTATTACATTAGTATTAGAAGCGATGGTGTGCATTAGATCAGTGATAGGGCATGGTGTGGATATTATTACATTAGTATTAGAAGGGATGGTGTGGATTAGATGAGTGGTAGGGCATGGTGTGGATATTATTACATTACTATTGGAAGTGATGGTGTGGATTAGATCAGTGACAGGGCATGGTGTGGATAATATTACATTAGTATTGGAAGCGATGGTGTGGACTAGATCAGTGATAGGGCATGATGTGGATATTACTACATTAGTATTGGAAGTGATGGTGTGGATTAGATCAGTGATAGGGCATGGTGTGGATATTATTACATTAGTATTGGAAGCGATGGTGTGGATTAGATCAGTGATAGGGCATGGTATGTATATTATTACATTAGTATTAGAAGGGATGGTGTGGATTAGATGAGTGGTAGGGCATGGTGTGGATATTATTCCATTAGTATTAGAAGGGATGGTGTGGACTAGATCAGTGATAGGGCATGGTGTGGATATTATTACATTAGTATTAGAAGCGATAGTGTGGACTAGATCAGTGATAGGGAATGATGTGCATATTATTACATTAGTATTGGAAGCGATGGTGTGGACTAGATCAGTGATAGGGCATGGTGTGGATATTATTACATTAGTATTAGAAGGGATGGTGTGGACTAGATCAGTGATAGGGCATGATGTGGATATTACTACATTAGTACTGGAAGGGATGGTGTGGATTAGATCAGCGAAAGGGCATGGTGTGGATATTATTACATTAGTATTAGAAGCGATGGTGTGCATTAGATCAGTGATAGGGCATGGTGTGGATATTATTACATTAGTATTAGAAGCGATGGTGTGGACTAGATCAGTGATAGGGCATGGTGTGGATATTATTACATTAGTATTAGAAGGGATGGTGTGGATTAGATGAGTGGTAGGGCATGGTGTGGATATTATTACATTACTATTAGAAGCGATGGTGTGCATTAGATCAGTGATAGGGCATGGTGTGGATATTATTACATTAGTATTAGAAGCGATGGTGTGCATTAGATCAGTGATAGGGCATGGTGTGGATATTATTACATTAATATTAGAAGCGATGGTGTGGATTAGATGAGTATTAGGGCATGGTGTGGATATTATTACATTAGTATTGGAAGCGATGGTGTGGATTAGATGAGTATTAGGGCATGGTGTGGATATTATTACATTAGTATTAGAAGGGATGGTGTGGATTAGATGAGTGGTAGGGCATGGTGTGGATATTATTACATTACTATTGGAAGTGATGGTGTGGATTAGATCAGTGATAGGGCATGATGTGGATATTACTACATTAGTATTAGAAGGGATGGTGTGGATTAGATGAGTGGTAGGGCATGGTGTGGATATTATTACATTAGTATTAGAAGCGATGGTGTGCATTAGATCAGTGATAGGGCATGGTGTGGATATTATTACATTAGTATTAGAAGGGATGGTGTGGATTAGATGAGTGGTAGGGCATGGTGTGGATATTATTACATTACTATTGGAAGTGATGGTGTGGATTAGATCAGTGACAGGGCATGGTGTGGATAATATTACATTAGTATTGGAAGCGATGGTGTGGACTAGATCAGTGATAGGGCATGATGTGGATATTATTACAATAGTATTGGAAGTGATGGTGTGGATTAGATCAGTGATAGGGCATGGTGTGGATATTATTACATTAGTATTGGAAGCGATGGTGTGGATTAGATCAGTGATAGGGCATGGTATGTATATTATTACATTAGTATTAGAAGGGATGGTGTGGATTAGATGAGTGGTAGGGCATGGTGTGGATATTATTACATTAGTATTGGAAGTGATGGTGTGGATTAGATCAGTGACAGGGCATGGTGTGGATATTACTACATTAGTATTGGAAGCGATGGTGTGGACTAGATCAGTGATAGGGCATGATGTGGATATTACTACATTAGTATTGGAAGCGATGGTGTGGACTAGATCAGTGATAGGGCATGGTGTGGATATTATTACATTAGTATTAGAAGCGATGGTGTGCATTAGATCAGTGATAGGGCATGGTGTGGATATTATTACATTAGTATTAGAAGCGATGGTGTGGATTAGATGAGTGGTAGGGCATGGTGTGGATATTATTACATTAGTATTAGAAGGGATGGTGTGGATTAGATGAGTGGTAGGGCATGGTGTGGATATTATTACATTACTATTGGAAGTGATGGTGTGGATTAGATCAGTGACAGGGCATGGTGTGGATAATATTACATTAGTATTGGAAGCGATGGTGTGGACTAGATCAGTGATAGGGCATGACGTGGATATTACTACATTAGTATTGGAAGTGATGGTGTGGATTAGATCAGTGATAGGGCATGGTGTGGATATTATTACATTAGTATTGGAAGCGATGGTGTGGATTAGATCAGTGATAGGGCATGGTATGTATATTATTACATTAGTATTAGAAGGGATGGTGTGGATTAGATGAGTGGTAGGGCATGGTGTGGATAATATTACATTAGTATTGGAAGCGATGGTGTGGACTAGATCAGTGATAGGGCATGATGTGGATATTACTACATTAGTATTGGAAGCGATGGTGTGGACTAGATCAGTGATAGGGCATGATGTGGATATTACTACATTAGTATTGGAAGTGATGGTGTGGATTAGATCAGTGATAGGGCATGGTGTGGATATTATTACATTAGTATTGGAAGCGATGGTGTGGATTAGATCAGTGATAGGGCATGGTATGTATATTATTACATTAGTATTAGAAGGGATGGTGTGGATTAGATGAGTGGTAGGGCATGGTGTGGATATTATTACATTAGTATTGGAAGTGATGGTGTGGATTAGATCAGTGATAGGGCATGGTGTGGATATTACTACATTAGTATTGGAAGCGATGGTGTGGACTAGATCAGTGATAGGGCATGATGTGGATATTACTACATTAGTATTGGAAGCGATGGTGTGGATTAGATCAGTGATAGGGCATGGTGTGGATATTATTACATTAGTATTGGAAGCGATGGTGTGGATTAGATCAGTGATAGGGCATGGTGTGGATATTATTCCATTAGTATTAGAAGCGATGGTGTGGACTAGATCAGTGATAGGGCATGGTGTGGATATTATTACATTAGTATTAGAAGCGATGGTGTGGACTAGATCAGTGATAGGGAATGATGTGGATATTATTACATTAGTATTGGAAGCGATGGTGTGGACTAGATCAGTGATAGGGCATGGTGTGGATATTATTACATTAGTATTAGAAGGGATGGTGTGGACTAGATCAGTGATAGGGCATGATGTGGATATTACTACATTAGTACTGGAAGGGATGGTGTGGATTAGATCAGCGATAGGGCATGGTGTGGATATTATTACATTAGTATTAGAAGCGATGGTGTGCATTAGATCAGTGATAGGGCATGGTGTGGATATTATTACATTAGTATTAGAAGCGATGGTGTGGACTAGATCAGTGATAGGGCATGGTGTGGATATTATTACATTAATATTAGAAGGGATGGTGTGGATTAGATGAGTGGTAGGGCATGGTGTGGATATTATTACATTAGTATTAGAAGCGATGGTGTGCATTAGATCAGTGATAGGGCATGGTGTGGATATTATTACATTAGTATTAGAAGCGATGGTGTGCATTAGATCAGTGATAGGGCATGGTGTGGATATTATTACATTAGTATTAGAAGCGATGGTGTGGATTAGATTAGTATTAGGGCATGGTGTGGATATTATTACATTAGTATTGGAAGCGATGCTGTGGATTGAATGAGTATTAGGGCATGGTGTGGATATTATTACATTAGTATTAGAAGGGATGGTGTGGATTAGATGAGTGGTAGGGCATGGTGTGGATATTATTACATTACTATTGGAAGTGATGGTGTGGATTAGATCAGTGATAGGGCATGATGTGGATATTACTACATTAGTATTAGAAGGGATGGTGTGGATTAGATGAGTGGTAGGGCATGGTGTGGATATTATTACATTAGTATTAGAAGCGATGGTGTGCATTAGATCAGTGATAGGGCATGGTGTGGATATTATTACATTAGTATTAGAAGGGATGGTGTGGATTAGATGAGTGGTAGGGCATGGTGTGGATATTATTACATTAGTATTGGAAGTGATGGTGTGGATTAGATCAGTGACAGGGCATGGTGTGGATATTACTACATTAGTATTGGAAGCGATGGTGTGGACTAGATCAGTGATAGGGCATGATGTGGATATTACTACATTAGTATTGGAAGCGATGGTGTGGACTAGATCAGTGATAGGGCATGGTGTGGATATTATTACATTAGTATTAGAAGCGATGGTGTGCATTAGATCAGTGATAGGGCATGGTGTGGATATTATTACATTAGTATTAGAAGGGATGGTGTGGACTAGATCAGTGATAGGGCATGGTGTGGATATTATTACATTAGTATTGGAAGCGATGGTGTGGACTAGATCAGTGATAGGGCATGGTGTGGATATTATTACATTACTATTGGAAGCGATGGTGTGGACTAGATCAGTGATAGGGCATGGTGTGGATATTATTACATTAGTATTAGAAGCGATGGTGTGGACAAGATCAGTGATAGGGCATGGTGTGGATATCATTACATTAGTTTTGGAAGCGATGGTGTGGACTAGATCAGTGATAGGGCATGATGTGGATATTATTACATTAGTATTGGAAGCGATGGTGTGCATTAGATGAGTGTTAGGGCATGGTGTGGATATTATTACATTAGTATTGGAAGCGATGGTGTGGATTAGATCAGTGTTAGGGCATGGTGTGGATATTATTACGTTAGTATTAGAAGCGATGGTGTGGATTAGATGAGTGTTATGGCATGCTGTGGATATTATTACATTAGTATTAGAAACGATGGTTTGGACTAGATCAGTGATAGGGCATGGTGTGGATATTATTACTTTAGTATTAGAAGCAATGGTGGGGACTAGATCAGTGATAGGGCATGGTGTGGATATTACTACATTAGTATTGGAAGCGATGGTGTGGACTAGATCAGTGATAGGGCATGATGTGGATATTACTACATTAGTATTGGAAGCGATGGTGTGGACTAGATCAGTGATAGGGCATGGCGTGGATATTATTACATTAGTATTGGAAGCGATGGTGTGGATTAGATGAGTGTTAGGGCGTGGTGTGGATATTATTACATTAGTATTGGAAGCGATGGTGTTGATCAGATCAGTGATAGCGCAAGGTGTGGATATTATTTCATTAGTATTGGAAGTGATGGTGTGGATTAGATCAGTGATAGGGCATGGTGTGGATATTATTACATTAGTATTAGAAGCGATGGTGTGCATTAGATCAGTGATAGGTCATGGTGTGGATATTACTACATTAGTAATAGAAGGGATGGTGTGGATTAGATGAGTGTTAGGGCATGGTGTGGATATTACTACATCAGTATTAGAAGCGATGGTGTGGACTAGATCAGTGTTAGGGCATGGTGTGGATATTATTACATTAGTATTAGAAGCGATGGTGTGGATTAGATGAGTGTTAGGGCATCGTGTGGATATTATTACATTAGTATTGGAAGCGATGGTGTGGATTAGATGAGCGTTAGGGCATGGTGTGGATATTATTACATTAGTATTAGAAGTGATAGTGTGCATTAGATCAGTGATAGGGCATGATGTGGATATTATTACGTTAGTATTAGAAGCGATGGTGTGCATTAGATCAGTGATAGGGCATGGTGTGGATATTATTTCATTAGTATTAGAAGGGATGGTGTGGAGTAGATGAGTGGTAGGGCATGGTGTGGATATTATTACATTACTATTGGAAGTGATGGTGTGGATTAGATCAGTGATAGGGCATGGTGTGGATATGATTACATTAGTATTGGAAGCGATGGTGTGGACTAGATCAGTGATAGGGAATGATGTGGATATTATTACATTAGTATTGGAAGCGATGGTGTGGATTAGATGAGTGTTAGGGCATAGTGTGGATATTATTACATTAGTATTGGAAGCGATGGTGTTGATTACATCAGTGATAGGGCATGGTGTGGATATTATTA
This sequence comes from Pan troglodytes, assembly GCF_028858775.2. NCBI lineage: Eukaryota > Metazoa > Chordata > Mammalia > Primates > Hominidae > Pan > Pan troglodytes. The sequence goes on from NC_072398.2 coordinate 49,703, forward strand.
CATTAGTATTGGAAGCGATGGTGTGGATTACATCAGTGTTAGGGCATGGTGTGGATATTATTACGTTAGTATTAGAAGCGAGGATGTGGATTAGATGAGTGTTAGGGCATCGTGTGGATATTATTACATTAGTATTGGAAGCGATGGTGTTGATTAGATCAGTGATAGCGCAAGGTGTGGATATTATTACATTAGTATTGGAAGTGATGGTGTGGACTAGATCAGTGATATGGCATGGTGTGGATATTATTACATTAGTATTAGAAGGGATTGTGTGGATTAGATGAGTGGTAGGGCATGGTGTGGATATTATTACATTACTATTGGAAGTGATGGTGTGGATTAGATCAGTGATAGGGCATGATGTGGATATTACTACATTAGTATTAGAAGGGATGGTGTGGATTAGATGAGTGGTAGGGCATGGTGTGGATATTATTACATTAGTATTAGAAGCGATGGTGTGCATTAGATCAGTGATAGGGCATGGTGTGGATATTATTACATTAGTATTAAAAGGGATGGTGTGGATTAGATGAGTGGTAGGGCATGGTGTGGATATTATTACATTACTATTGGAAGTGATGGTGTGGATTAGATCAGTGACAGGGCATGGTGTGGATAATATTACATTAGTATTGGAAGCGATGGTGTGGACTAGATCAGTGATAGGGCATGATGTGGATATTATTACATTAGTATTGGAAGTGATGGTGTGGATTAGATCAGTGATAGGGCATGGTGTGGATATTATTACATTAGTATTGGAAGCGATGGTGTGGATTAGATCAGTGATAGGGCATGGTATGTATATTCTTACATTAGTATTAGAAGGGATGGTGTGGATTAGATGAGTGGTAGGGCATGGTGTGGATATTATTACATTAGTATTGGAAGTGATGGTGTGGATTAGATCAGTGACAGGGCATGGTGTGGATATTACTACGTTAGTATTGGAAGCGATGGTGTGGACTAGATCAGTGATAGGGCATGATGTGGATATTACTACATTAGTATTGGAAGCGATGGTGTGGACTAGATCAGTGATAGGGCATGGTGTGGATATTATTACATTAGTATTAGAAGCGATGGTGTGCATTAGATCAGTGATAGGGCATGGTGTGGATATTATTACATTAGTATTAGAAGGGATGGTGTGGATTAGATGAGTGGCAGGGCATGGTGTGGATATTATTACATTACTATTGGAAGTGATGGTGTGGATTAGATCAGTGACAGGGCATGGTGTGGATAATATTATATTAGTATTGGAAGCGATGGTGTGGACTAGATCAGTGATAGGGCATGATGTGGATATTACTACATTAGTATTGGAAGTGATGGTGTGGATTAGATCAGTGATAGGGCATGGTGTGGATATTATTACATTAGTATTGGAAGCGATGGTGTGGATTAGATCAGTGATAGGGCATGGTATGTATATTATTACATTAGTATTAGAAGGGATGGTGTGGATTAGATGAGTGGTAGGGCATGGTGTGGATATTATTACATTAGTATTGGAAGTGATGGTGTGGATTAGATCAGTGATAGGGCATGGTGTGGATATTACTACATTAGTATTGGAAGCGATGGTGTGGATTAGATCAGTGATAGGGCATGGTGTGGATATTATTACATTAGTATTGGAAGCGATGGTGTGGATTAGATCAGTGATAGGGCATGGTGTGGATATTATTCCATTGGTATTAGAAGCGATGGTGTGGACTAGATCAGTGATAGGGCATGGTGTGGATATTATTACATTAGTATTAGAAGCGATGGTGTGGACTAGATCAGTGATAGGGAATGATGTGGATATTATTACATTAGTATTGGAAGCGATGGTGTGGACTAGATCAGTCATAGGGCATGGTGTGGATATTATTACATTAGTATTAGAAGCGATGGTGTGGATTACATCAGTGTTAGGGCATGGTGTGGATATTATTACGTTAGTATTAGAAGCGATGGTGTGGATTAGATGAGTGTTATGGCATGCTGTGGATATTATTACATTAGTATTAGAAACGATGGTTTGGACTAGATCAGTGATAGGGCATGGTGTGGATATTATTACTTTAGTATTAGAAGCAATGGTGGGGACTAGATCAGTGATAGGGCATGGTGTGGATATTACTACATTAGTATTGGAAGCGATGGTGTGGACTAGATCAGTGATAGGGCATGATGTGGATATTACTACATTAGTATTGGAAGCGATGGTGTGGACTAGATCAGTGATAGGGCATGGCGTGGATATTATTACATTAGTATTGGAAGCGATGGTGTGGATTAGATGAGTGTTAGGGCGTGGTGTGGATATTATTACATTAGTATTGGAAGCGATGGTGTTGATTAGATCAGTGATAGCGCAAGGTGTGGATATTATTTCATTAGTATTGGAAGTGATGGTGTGGATTAGATCAGTGATAGGGCATGGTGTGGATATTATTACATTAGTATTAGAAGCGATGGTGTGCATTAGATCAGTGATAGGTCATGGTGTGGATATTACTACATTAGTAATAGAAGGGATGGTGTGGATTAGATGAGTGTTAGGGCATGGTGTGGATATTACTACATCAGTATTAGAAGCGATGGTGTGGATTAGATCAGTGTTAGGGCATGGTGTGGATATTATTACATTAGTATTAGAAGCGATGGTGTGGATTAGATGAGTGTTAGGGCATCGTGTGGATATTATTACATTAGTATTGGAAGCGATGGTGTGGATTAGATGAGCGTTAGGGCATGGTGTGGATATTATTACATTAGTATTAGAAGGGATAGTGTGCATTAGATCAGTGATAGGGCATGATGTGGATATTATTACGTTAGTATTAGAAGCGATGGTGTGCATTAGATCAGTGATAGGGCATGGTGTGGATATGATTACATTAGTATTGGAAGCGATGGTGTGGACTAGATCAGTGATAGGGAATGATGTGGATATTATTACATTAGTATTGGAAGCGATGGTGTGGATTAGATGAGTGTTAGGGCATAGTGTGGATATTATTACATTAGTATTGGAATCGATGGTGTTGATTACATCAGTGATAGGGCATGGTGTGGATATTATTACATTAGTATTGGAAGCGATGGAGTGGATTACATCAGTGTTAGGGCATGGTGTGGATATTGTTACGTTAGTATTAGAAGCGATGATGTGGATTAGATGAGTGTTAGGGCATCGTGTGGATATTATTACATTAGTATTGGAAGCGATGGTGTTGATTAGATCAGTGATAGCGCAAGGTGTGGATATTATTACATTAGTATTGGAAGTGATGGTGTGGACTAGATCAGTGATATGGCATGGTGTGGATATTATTACATTAGTATTAGAAGGGATGGTGTGGATTAGATGAGTGGTAGGGCATGGTGTGGATATTATTACATTACTATTGGAAGTGATGGTGTGGATTAGATCAGTGATAGGGCATGATGTGGATATTACTACATTAGTATTAGAAGGGATGGTGTGGATTAGATGAGTGGTAGGGCATGGTGTGGATATTATTACATTAGTATTAGAAGCGATGGTGTGCATTAGATCAGTGATAGGGCATGGTGTGGATATTATTACATTAGTATTAGAAGGGATGGTGTGGATTAGATGAGTGGTAGGGCATGGTGTGGATATTATTACATTACTATTGGAAGTGATGTTGTGGATTAGATCAGTGACAGGGCATGGTGTGGATAATATTACATTAGTATTGGAAGTGATGGTGTGGACTAGATCAGTGATAGGGCATGATGTGGATATTATTACATTAGTATTGGAAGTGATGGTGTGGATTAGATCAGTGATAGGGCATGGTGTGGAAATTATTACATTAGTATTGGAAGCGATGGTGTGGATTAGATCAGTGATAGGGCATGGTATGTATATTATTACATTAGTATTAGAAGGGATGGTGTGGATTAGATGAGTGGTAGGGCATGGTGTGGATATTATTACATTAGTATTGGAAGTGATGGTGTGGATTAGATCAGTGACAGGGCATGGTGTGGATATTACTACATTAGTATTGGAAGCGATGGTGTGGACTAGATCAGTGATAGGGCATGATGTGGATATTACTACATTAGTATTGGAAGCGATGGTGTGGACTAGATCAGTGATAGGGCATGGTGTGGATATTATTACATTAGTATTAGAAGCGATGGTGTGCATTAGATCAGTGATAGGGCATGGTGTGGATATTATTACATTAGTATTAGAAGGGATGGTGTGGATTAGATGAGTGGTAGGGCATGGTGTGGATATTATTCCATTAGTATTAGAAGCGATGGTGTGGACTAGATCAGTGATAGGGCATGGTGTGGATATTATTACATTAGTATTAGAAGCGATAGTGTGGACTAGATCAGTGATAGGGAATGATGTGGATATTATTACATTAGTATTGGAAGCGATGGTGTGGACTAGATCAGTGATAGGGCATGGTGTGGATATTATTACATTAGTATTAGAAGGGATGGTGTGGACTAGATCAGTGATAGGGCATGATGTGGATATTACTACATTAGTACTGGAAGGGATGGTGTGGATTAGATCAGCGATAGGGCATGGTGTGGATATTATTACATTAGTATTAGAAGCGATGGTGTGCATTAGATCAGTGATAGGGCATGGTGTGGATATTATTACATTAGTATTAGAAGCGATGGTGTGGACTAGATCAGTGATAGGGCATGGTGTGGATATTATTACATTAGTATTAGAAGGGATGGTGTGGATTAGATGAGTGGTAGGGCATGGTGTGGATATTATTACATTACTATTAGAAGCGATGGTGTGCATTAGATCAGTGACAGGGCATGGTGTGGATATTATTACATTAGTATTAGAAGCGATGGTGTGCATTAGATCAGTGATAGGGCATGGTGTGGATATTATTACATTAATATTAGAAGCGATGGTGTGGATTAGATGAGTATTAGGGCATGGTGTGGATATTATTACATTAGTATTGGAAGCGATGGTGTGGATTAGATGAGTATTAGGGCATGGTGTGGATATTATTACATTAGTATTAGAAGGGATGGTGTGGATTAGATGAGTGGTAGGGCATGGTGTGGATATTATTACATTACTATTGGAAGTGATGGTGTGGATTAGATCAGTGATAGGGCATGATGTGGATATTACTACCTTAGTATTAGAAGGGATGGTGTGGATTAGATGAGTGGTAGGGCATGGTGTGGATATTATTACATTAGTATTAGAAGCGATGGTGTGCATTAGATCAGTGATAGGGCATGGTGTGGATATTATTACATTAGTATTAGAAGGGATGGTGTGGATTAGATGAGTGGTAGGGCATGGTGTGGATATTATTACATTACTATTGGAAGTGATGGTGTGGATTAGATCAGTGACAGGGCATGGTGTGGATAATATTACATTAGTATTGGAAGCGATGGTGTGGACTAGATCAGTGATAGGGCATGATGTGGATATTATTACATTAGTATTGGAAGTGATGGTGTGGATTAGATCAGTGATAGGGCATGGTGTGTATATTATTACATTAGTATTGGAAGCGATGGTGTGGATTAGATCAGTGATAGGGCATGGTATGTATATTATTACATTAGTATTAGAAGGGATGGTGTGGATTAGATGAGTGGTAGGGCATGGTGTGGATATTATTACATTAGTATTGGAAGTGATGGTGTGGATTAGATCAGTGACAGGGCATGGTGTGGATATTACTACATTAGTATTGGAAGCGATGGTGTGGACTAGATCAGTGATAGGGCATGATGTGGATATTACTACATTAGTATTGGAAGCGATGGTGTGGACTAGATCAGTGATAGGGCATGGTGTGGATATTATTACATTAGTATTAGAAGCGATGGTGTGCATTAGATCAGTGATAGGGCATGGTGTGGATATTATTACATTAGTATTAGAAGCGATGGTGTGGATTAGATGAGTGGTAGGGCATGGTGTGGATATTATTACATTAGTATTAGAAGGGATGGTGTGGATTAGATGAGTGGTAGGGCATGGTGTGGATATTATTACATTACTATTGGAAGTGATGGTGTGGATTAGATCAGTGACAGGGCATGGTGTGGATAATATTACATTAGTATTGGAAGCGATGGTGTGGACTAGATCAGTGATAGGGCATGACGTGGATATTACTACATTAGTATTGGAAGTGATGGTGTGGATTAGATCAGTGATAGGGCATGGTGTGGATATTATTACATTAGTATTGGAAGCGATGGTGTGGATTAGATCAGTGATAGGGCATGGTATGTATATTATTACATTAGTATTAGAAGGGATGGTGTGGATTAGATGAGTGGTAGGGCATGGTGTGGATATTATTACATTAGTATTGGAAGTGATGGTGTGGATTAGATCAGTGATAGGGCATGGTGTGGATATTACTACATTAGTATTGGAATCGATGGTGTGGACTAGATCAGTGATAGGGCATGATGTGGATATTACTACATTAGTATTGGAAGCGATGGTGTGGATTAGATCAGTGATAGGGCTTGGTGTGGATATTATTACATTAGTATTGGAAGCGATGGTGTGGATTAGATCAGTGATAGGGCATGGTGTGGATATTATTACATTAGTATTAGAAGCGATGGTGTGGACTAGATCAGTGATAGGGAATGATGTGGATATTACTACATTAGTATTGGAAGCGATGGTGTGGACTAGATCAGTGATAGGGCATGGTGTGGATATTACTACATTAGTATTGGAAGCGATGGTGTGGACTAGATCAGTGATAGGGCATGGTGTGGATATTATTACATTAGTATTACAAGCGATGGTGTGGATTAGATGAATGTTAGGGCATGTTGTGGATATTATTACATTAGTATTAGAAGCGATGGGGTGGACAAGATCAGTGATAGGGCATGGTGTGGATATCATTACATTAGTTTTGGAAGCGATGGTGTGGACTAGATCAGTGATAGGGCATCATGTGGATATTCTTACATTAGTATTGGAAGCGATGGTGTGCATTAGATGAGTGTTAGGGCATGATGTGGATATTATTACATTAGTATTGGAAGCGATGGTGTGGATTACATCAGTGATATGGCATGGTGTGGATATTATTAGGTTAGTATTAGAAGCGATGGTGTGGATTAGATGAGTGTTAGGGCATGCTGTGGATATTATTATGTTAGTATTAGAAATGATGGTGTGGACTAGATCAGTGATAGGGCATGGTGTGGATATTATTACATTAGTATTGGAAGCGATGGTGTGGATTAGATGAGTGTTAGGGCATGGTGTGGATATTATTACATTAGTATTGGAAGCGATGGTGTGGATTAGATCAGTGACAGCGCAAGGTGTGGATATTATTACATTAGTATTGGAAGTGATGGTGTGGATTAGATCAGTGATAGGGCATGGTGTGGATATTATTACATTAGTATTGGAAGCGATGGTGTGGATTAGATCAGTGATAGGGCATGGTGTGGATATTATTGCATTAGTATTAGAAGGGATGGTGTGGATTAGATGAGTGGTAGGGCATGGTGTGGATATTATTACATTAGTATTGGAAGTGATGGTGTGGATTAGATCAGTGATAGGGCATGGTGTGGATATTATTACATTAGTATTGGAAGCGATGGTGTGGACTAGATTAGTGATAGAGCATGATGTGGATATTACTACATTAGTATTGGAAGCGATGGTGTGGATTAGGTCAGTGATAGGGCATGGTGTGGAGATTATTACATTAGTATTGGAAGCGATGGTGTGGATTAGATCAGTGATAGGGCATGGTGTCGATATTATTCCATTAGTATTAGAAGCGGTGGTGTGGACTAAATCAGTGATAGGGCATGCTGTGGATATTATTACATTAGTATTGGAAGTGATGGTGTGGATTAGATGAGTGTTAGGGCATGGTGTGGATATTATTACATTAGTACTGGAAGTGATGGTGTGGACTAGATCAGTGATAGGGCATGATGTGGATATTACTGCATTAGTATTGGAAGCGATGTTGTGGATTAGATCAGTAATAGGGCATGGTGTGGATATTATTACATTAGTATTAGAAGGGATGGTGTGGATTAGATGATTGTTAGGGCACGGTGTGGATATTATTACATTAGTATTGGAAGTGATGGTGTGGATTACATCACTGATAGGGCATGGTGTGGATAGTATTACATTAGTATTAGAAGCGATGGTGTGGACTAGATCAGCGATAGGGCATGATGTGGATATTATTACATTAGTATTGGAAGCGATGGTGTGGACTAGATCAGTGATACGGCATGGTGTGGATATTATTACATTAGTATTGGAAGCGATGGTGTGGACTAGACCAGTGATAGGGCATGGTGTACATATTATTACATTAGTATTAGAAGCGATGGTGTGGACTAGATCAGTGATAGGGCATGCTGTGGATATTATTACATTAGTATTACAAGTGATGGTGTGGACTAGATCAGTGATAGGGCATGCTGTGGATATTATTACATTAGTATTGGAAGCGATGGTGTGGACTAGATCAGTGATAGGGCATGATGTGAATATTATTACATTAGTATTGGAAGCGATGGTGTGGATTAGATGGGTGTTAGGGCACGGTGTGGATATTATTACATTAGTATTGGAAGCGATGGTGTGGATTAGATCAGTGTTAGGGCATGGTGTGGATATTATTACGTTAGTATTAGAAGCGATGGTGTGGATTAGATGAGTGTTATGGCATGCTGTGGATATTATTACATTAGTATTAGAAACGATGGTTTGGACTAGATCAGTGATAGGGCGTGGTGTGGATATTATTACTTTAGTATTAGAAGCAATGGTGGGGACTAGATCAGTGATAGGGCATGGTGTGGATATTACTACATTAGTATTGGAAGCGATGGTGTGGACTAGATCAGTGATAGGGCATGATGTGGATATTACTACATAAGTATTGGAAGCGATGGTGTGGACTAGATCAGTGATAGGGCATGGCGTGGATATTATTACATTAGTATTGGAAGCGATGGTGTGGATTAGATGAGTGTTAGGGCATGGTGTGGATATTATTACATTAGTATTGGAAGCGATGGTGTTGATTAGATCAGTGATAGGGCATGGTGTGGATATTATTACATTAGTATTAGAAGCGACGGTGTGCATTAGATCAGTGATAGGTCATGGTGTGGATATTATTACATTAGTAAAAGAAGGTATGGTGTGGATTAGATGAGTGTTAGGGCATGGTGTGGATATTACTACATTAGTATTAGAAGCGATGGTGTGGATTAGATCAGTGTTCGGGCATGGTGTGGATATTATTACATTAGTATTAGAAGCGATGGTGTGGATTAGATGAGTGTTAGGGCATCGTGTGGATATTATTACATTAGTATTGGAAGCGATGGTGTGGATTAGATGAGTGTTAGGGCATGGTGTGGATATTATTACATTAGTATTAGAAGTGATGGTGTGCATTAAATCAGTGATATGGCATGATGTGGATATTATTACGTTAGTATTAGAAGCAATGGTGTGCATTAGATCAGTGATAGGGCATGGTGTGGATATTATTACATTAGTATTAGAAGGGATGGTGTGGATTAGATGAGTGGTAGGGCATGGTGTGGATATTATTACATTACTATTGGAAGTGATGGTGTGGATTAGATCAGTGATAGGGCATGGTGTGGATATGATTACATTAGTATTGGAAGCGATGGTGTGGACTAGACCAGTGATAGGGCATGGTGTAGATATTATTACATTCGTATTAGAAGCGATGGTGTAGACTAGATCAGTGATAGGGCATGCTGTGGATATTATTACATTAGTATTACAAGCGATGGTGTGGACTAGATCAGTGATAGGGCATGCTGTGGATATTATTGCATTAGTATTGGAAGCGATGGTGTGGACTAGATCAGTTATAGGGCATGATGTGGATATTATTACATTAGTATTGGAAGCGATGGTGTGGATTAGATGAGTGTTAGGGCATGGTGTGGATATTATTACATTAGTATTGGAAGCGATGGTGTGGATTAGATGAGTGTTAGGGCATGGTGTGGATATTATTACGTTAGTATTAGAAGCGATGGTGTGGATTAGATGAGTGTTATGGCATGCTGTGGATATTATTACATTAGTATTAGAAACGATGGTTTGGACTAGATCAGTGATAGGGCATGGTGTGGATATTATTACATTAGTATTAGAAGCGATGGTGTGCATTAGATCAGTGATAGGTCATGGTGTGGATATTATTACATTAGTAATAGAAGGGATGGTGTGGATTAGATGAGTGTTAGGGCATGGTGTGGATATTACTACATCAGTATTAGAAGCGATGGTGTGGATTAGATCAGTGTTAGGGCATGGTGTGGATATTATTACATTAGTATTAGAAGCGATGGTGTGGATTAGATGAGTGTTAGGGCATCGTGTGGATATTATTACATTAGTATTGGAAGCGATGGTGTGGATTAGATGAGCGTTAGGGCATGGTGTGGATATTATTACATTAGTATTAGAAGTGATAGTGTGCATTAGATCAGTGATAGGGCATGATGTGGATATTATTACGTTAGTATTAGAAGCGATGGTGTGCATTAGATCAGTGATAGGGCATGGTGTGGATATTATTTCATTAGTATTAGAAGGGATGGTGTGGAGTAGATGAGTGGTAGGGCATGGTGTGGATATTATTACATTACTATTGGAAGTGATGGTGTGGATTAGATCAGTGATAGGGCATGGTGTGGATATGATTACATTAGTATTGGAAGCGATGGTGTGGACTAGATCAGTGATAGGGAATGATGTGGATATTATTACATTAGTATTGGAAGCGATGGTGTGGATTAGATGAGTGTTAGGGCATAGTGTGGATATTATTACATTAGTATTGGAAGCGATGGTGTTGATTACATCAGTGATAGGGCATGGTGTGGATATTATTACATTAGTATTGGAAGCGATGGTGTGGATTACATCAGTGTTAGGGCATGGTGTGGATATTATTACGTTAGTATTAGAAGCGAGGATGTGGATTAGATGAGTGTTAGGGCATCGTGTGGAGATTATTACATTAGTATTGGAAGCGATGGTGTTGATTAGATCAGTGATAGCGCAAGGTGTGGATATTATTACATTAGTATTGGAAGTGATGGTGTGGACTAGATCAGTGATATGGCATGGTGTGGATATTATTACATTAGTATTAGAAGGGATGGTGTGGATTAGATGAGTGGTAGGGCATGGTGTGGATATTATTACATTACTATTGGATGTGATGGTGTGGATTAGATCAGTGATAGGGCATGATGTGGATATTACTACATTAGTATTAGAAGGGATGGTGTGGATTAGATGAGTGGTAGGGCATGGTGTGGATATTATTACATTAGTATTAGAAGCGATGGTGTGCATTAGATCAGTGATAGGGCATGGTGTGGATATTATTACATTAGTATTAGAAGGGATGGTGTGGATTAGATGAGTGGTAGGGCATGGTGTGGATATTATTACATTACTATTGGAAGTGATGGTGTGGATTAGATCAGTGACAGGGCATGGTGTGGATAATATTACATTAGTATTGGAAGCGATGGTGTGGACTAGATCAGTGATAGGGCATGATGTGGATATTATTACATTAGTATTGGAAGTGATGGTGTGGATTAGATCAGTGATAGGGCATGGTGTGGATATTATTACATTAGTATTGGAAGCGATGGTGTGGATTAGATCAGTGATAGGGCATGGTATGTATATTATTACATTAGTATTAGAAGGGATGGTGTGGATTAGATGAGTGGTAGGGCATGGTGTGGATATTATTACATTAGTATTGGAAGTGATGGTGTGGATTAGATCAGTGACAGGGCATGGTGTGGATATTACTACATTAGTATTGGAAGCGATGGTGTGGACTAGATCAGTGATAGGGCATGATGTGGATATTACTACATTAGTATTGGAAGCGATGGTGTGGACTAGATCAGTGATAGGGCATGGTGTGGATATTATTACATTAGTATTAGAAGCGATGGTGTGCATTAGATCAGTGATAGGGCATGGTGTGGATATTATTACATTAGTATTAGAAGGGATGGTGTGGATTAGATGAGTGGCAGGGCATGGTGTGGATATTATTACATTACTATTGGAAGTGATGGTGTGGATTAGATCAGTGACAGCGCATGGTGTGGATAATATTATATTAGTATTGGAAGCGATGGTGTGGACTAGATCAGTGATAGGGCATGATGTGGATATTACTACATTAGTATTGGAAGTGATGGTGTGGATTAGATCAGTGATAGGGCATGGTGTGGATATTATTACATTAGTATTGGAAGCGATGGTGTGGATTAGATCAGTGATAGGGCATGGTATATATATTATTACATTAGTATTAGAAGGGATGGTGTGGATTAGATGAGTGGTAGGGCATGGTGTGGATATTATTACATTAGTATTGGAAGTGATGGTGTGGATTAGATCAGTGATAGGGCATGGTGTGGATATTACTACATTAGTATTGGAAGCGATGGTGTGGATTAGATCAGTGATAGGGCATGGTGTGGATATTATTACATTAGTATTGGAAGCGATGGTGTGGATTAGATCAGTGATAGGGCATGGTGTGGATATTATTCCATTAGTATTAGAAGCGATGGTGTGGACTAGATCAGTGATAGGGCATGGTGTGGATATTATTACATTAGTATTAGAAGCGATGGTGTGGACTAGATCAGTGATAGGGAATGATGTGGATATTATTACATTAGTATTGGAAGCGATGGTGTGGACTAGATCAGTGATAGGGCATGGTGTGGATATTATTACATTAGTATTAGAAGCGATGGTGTGGATTACATCAGTGTTAGGGCATGGTGTGGATATTATTACGTTAGTATTAGAAGCGATGGTGTGGATTAGATGAGTGTTATGGCATGCTGTGGATATTATTACATTAGTATTAGAAACGATGGTTTGGACTAGATCAGTGATAGGGCATGGTGTGGATATTATTACTTTAGTATTAGAAGCAATGGTGGGGACTAGATCAGTGATAGGGCATGGTGTGGATATTACTACATTAGTATTGGAAGCGATGGTGTGGACTAGATCAGTGATAGGGCATGATGTGGATATTACTACATTAGTATTGGAAGCGATGGTGTGGACTAGATCAGTGATAGGGCATGGCGTGGATATTATTACATTAGTATTGGAAGCGATGGTGTGGATTAGATGAGTGTTAGGGCGTGGTGTGGATATTATTACATTAGTATTGGAAGCGATGGTGTTGATTAGATCAGTGATAGCGCAAGGTGTGGATATTATTTCATTAGTATTGGAAGTGATGGTGTGGATTAGATCAGTGATAGGGCATGGTGTGGATATTATTACATTAGTATTAGAAGCGATGGTGTGCATTAGATCAGTGATAGGTCATGGTGTGGATATTACTACATTAGTAATAGAAGGGATGGTGTGGATTAGATGAGTGTTAGGGCATGGTGTGGATATTACTACATCAGTATTAGAAGCGATGGTGTGGATTAGATCAGTGTTAGGGCATGGTGTGGATTTTATTACATTAGTATTAGAAGCGATGGTGTGGATTAGATGAGTGTTAGGGCATCGTGTGGATATTATTACATTAGTATTGGAAGCGATGGTGTGGATTAGATGAGCGTTAGGGCATGGTGTGGATATTATTACATTAGCATTAGAAGTGATAGTGTGCACTAGATCAGTGATAGGGCATGATGTGGATATTATTACGTTAGTATTAGAAGCGATGGTGTGCATTAGATCAGTGATAGGGCATGGTGTGGATATTATTACATTAGTATTAGAAGGGATGGTGTGGAGTAGATGAGTGGTAGGGCATGGTATGGATATTATTACATTACTATTGGAAGTGATGGTGTGGATTAGATCAGTGATAGGGCATGGTGTGGATATGATTACATTAGTATTGGAAGCGATGGTGTGGACTAGATCAGTGATAGGGAATGATGTGGATATTATTACATTAGTATTGGAAGCGATGGTGTGGATTAGATGAGTGTTAGGGCATAGTGTGGATATTATTACATTAGTATTGGAAGCGATGGTGTTGATTACATCAGTGATAGGGCATGGTGTGGATATTATTACATTAGTATTGGAAGCGATGGAGTGGATTACATCAGTGTTAGGGCATGGTGTGGATATTGTTACGTTAGTATTGGAAGCGATGATGTGGATTAGATGAGTGTTAGGGCATCGTGTGGATATTATTACATTAGTATTGGAAGCGATGGTGTTGATTAGATCAGTGATAGCGCAAGGTGTGGATATTATTACATTAGTATTGGAAGTGATGGTGTGGACTAGATCAGTGATATGGCATGGTGTGGATATTATTACATTAGTATTAGAAGGGATGGTGTGGATTAGATGAGTGGTAGGGCATGGTGTGGATATTATTACATTACTATTGGAAGTGATGGTGTGGATTAGATCAGTGATAGGGCATGATGTGGATATTACTACATTAGTATTAGAAGGGATGGTGTGGATTAGATGAGTGGTAGGGCATGGTGTGGATATTATTACATTAGTATTAGAAGCGATGGTGTGCATTAGATCAGTGATAGGGCATGGTGTGGATATTATTACATTAGTATTAGAAGGGATGGTGTGGATTAGATGAGTGGTAGGGCATGGTGTGGATATTATTACATTACTATTGGAAGTGATGTTGTGGATTAGATCAGTGACAGGGCATGGTGTGGATAATATTACATTAGTATTGGAAGTGATGGTGTGGACTAGATCAGTGATAGGGCATGATGTGGATATTATTACATTAGTATTGGAAGTGATGGTGTGGATTAGATCAGTGATAGGGCATGGTGTGGAAATTATTACATTAGTATTGGAAGCGATGGTGTGGATTAGATCAGTGATAGGGCATGGTATGTATATTATTACATTAGTATTAGAAGGGATGGTGTGGATTAGATGAGTGGTAGGGCATGGTGTGGATATTATTACATTACTATTGGAAGTGATGGTGTGGATTAGATCAGTGACAGGGCATGGTGTGGATATTACTACATTAGTATTGGAAGCGATGGTGTGGACTAGATCAGTGATAGGGCATGATGTGGATATTACTACATTAGTATTGGAAGCGATGGTGTGGACTAGATCAGTGATAGGGCATGGTGTGGATATTATTACATTAGTATTAGAAGCGATGGTGTGCATTAGATCAGTGATAGGGCATGGTGTGGATATTATTACATTAGTATTAGAAGGGATGGTGTGGATTAGATGAGTGGTAGGGCATGGTGTGGATATTATTACATTACTATTGGAAGTGATGGTGTGGATTAGATCAGTGACAGGGCATGGTGTGGATAATATTACATTAGTATTGGAAGCGATGGTGTGGACTAGATCAGTGATAGGGCATGATGTGGATATTACTACATTAGTATTGGAAGTGATGGTGTGGATTAGATCAGTGATAGGGCATGGTGTGGATATTATTACATTAGTATTGGAAGCGATGGTGTGGATTAGATCAGTGATAGGGCATGGTATGTATATTATTACATTAGTATTAGAAGGGATGGTGTGGATTAGATGAGTGGTAGGGCATGGTGTGGATATTATTCCATTAGTATTAGAAGCGATGGTGTGGACTAGATCAGTGATAGGGCATGGTGTGGATATTATTACATTAGTATTAGAAGCGATAGTGTGGACTAGATCAGTGATAGGGAATGATGTGGATATTATTACATTAGTATTGGAAGCGATGGTGTGGACTAGATCAGTGATAGGGCATGGTGTGGATATTATTACATTAGTATTAGAAGGGATGGTGTGGACTAGATCAGTGATAGGGCATGATGTGGATATTACTACATTAGTACTGGAAGGGATGGTGTGGATTAGATCAGCGATAGGGCATGGTGTGGATATTATTACATTAGTATTACAAGCGATGGTGTGCATTAGATCAGTGATAGGGCATGGTGTGGATATTATTACATTAGTATTAGAAGCGATGGTGTGGACTAGATCAGTGATAGGGCATGGTGTGGATATTATTACATTAGTATTAGAAGGGATGGTGTGGATTAGATGAGTGGTAGGGCATGGTGTGGCTATTATTACATTACTATTAGAAGCGATGGTGTGCATTAGATCAGTGATAGGGCATGGTGTGGATATTATTACATTAGTATTAGAAGCGATGGTGTGCATTAGATCAGTGATAGGGCATGGTGTGGATATTATTACATTAATATTAGAAGCGATGGTGTGGATTAGATGAGTATTAGGGCATGGTGTGGATATTATTACATTAGTATTGGAAGCGATGGTGTGGATTAGATGAGTATTAGGGCATGGTGTGGATATTATTACATTAGTATTAGAAGGGATGGTGTGGATTAGATGAGTGGTAGGGCATGGTGTGGATATTATTACATTACTATTGGAAGTGATGGTGTGGATTAGATCAGTGATAGGGCATGATGTGGATATTACTACATTAGTATTAGAAGGGATGGTGTGGATTAGATGAGTGGTAGGGCATGGTGTGGATATTATTACATTACTATTGGAAGTGATGGTGTGGATTAGATCAGTGACAGGGCATGGTGTGGATAATATTACATTAGTATTGGAAGCGATGGTGTGGACTAGATCAGTGATAGGGCATGATGTGGATATTATTACATTAGTATTGGAAGTGATGGTGTGGATTAGATCAGTGATAGGGCATGGTGTGGATATTATTACATTAGTATTGGAAGCGATGGTGTGGATTAGATCAGTGATAGGGCATGGTATGTATATTATTACATTAGTATTAGAAGGGATGGTGTGGATTAGATGAGTGGTAGGGCATGGTGTGGATATTATTACATTAGTATTGGAAGTGATGGTGTGGATTAGATCAGTGACAGGGCATGGTGTGGATATTACTACATTAGTATTGGAAGCGATGGTGTGGACTAGATCAGTGATAGGGCATGATGTGGATATTACTACATTAGTATTGGAAGCGATGGTGTGGACTAGATCAGTGATAGGGCATGGTGTGGATATTATTACATTAGTATTAGAAGCGATGGTGTGCATTAGATCAGTGATAGGGCATGGTGTGGATATTATTACATTAGTATTAGAAGCGATGGTGTGGATTAGATGAGTGGTAGGGCATGGTGTGGATATTATTACATTAGTATTAGAAGGGATGGTGTGGATTAGATGAGTGGTAGGGCATGGTGTGGATATTATTACATTACTATTGGAAGTGATGGTGTGGATTAGATCAGTGACAGGGCATGGTGTGGATAATATTACATTAGTATTGGAAGCGATGGTGTGGACTAGATCAGTGATAGGGCATGACGTGGATATTACTACATTAGTATTGGAAGTGATGGTGTGGATTAGATCAGTGATAGGGCATGGTGTGGATATTATTACATTAGTATTGGAAGCGATGGTGTGGATTAGATCAGTGATAGGGCATGGTATGTATATTATTACATTAGTATTAGAAGGGATGGTGTGGATTAGATGAGTGGTAGGGCATGGTGTGGATATTATTACATTAGTATTGGAAGTGATGGTGTGGATTAGATCAGTGATAGGGCATGGTGTGGATATTACTACATTAGTATTGGAAGCGATGGTGTGGACTAGATCAGTAATAGGGCATGATGTGGATATTACTACATTAGTATTGGAAGCGATGGTGTGGATTAGATCAGTGATAGGGCTTGGTGTGGATATTATTACATTAGTATTGGAAGCGATGGTGTGGATTAGATCAGTGATAGGGCATGGTGTGGATATTATTACATTAGTATTAGAAGCGATGGTGTGGACTAGATCAGTGATAGGGAATGATGTGGATATTACTACATTAGTATTGGAAGCGATGGTGTGGACTAGATCAGTGATAGGGCATGGTGTGGATATTACTACATTAGTATTGGAAGCGATGGTGTGGACTAGATCAGTGATAGGGCATGGTGTGGATATTATTACATTAGTATTACAAGCGATGGTGTGGATTAGATGAATGTTAGGGCATGTTGTGGATATTATTACATTAGTATTAGAAGCGATGGGGTGGACAAGATCAGTGATAGGGCATGGTGTGGATATCATTACATTAGTTTTGGAAGCGATGGTGTGGACTAGATCAGTGATAGGGCATCATGTGGATATTCTTACATTAGTATTGGAAGCGATGGTGTGCATTAGATGAGTGTTAGGGCATGATGTGGATATTATTACATTAGTATTGGAAGCGATGGTGTGGATTACATCAGTGATATGGCATGGTGTGGATATTATTAGGTTAGTATTAGAAGCGATGGTGTGGATTAGATGAGTGTTAGGGCATGCTGTGGATATTATTATGTTAGTATTAGAAATGATGGTGTGGACTAGATCAGTGATAGGGCATGGTGTGGATATTATTACATTAGTATTGGAAGCGATGGTGTGGATTAGATGAGTGTTAGGGCATGGTGTGGATATTATTACATTAGTATTGGAAGCGATGGTGTGGATTAGATCAGTGACAGCGCAAGGTGTGGATATTATTACATTAGTATTGGAAGTGATGGTGTGGATTAGATCAGTGATAGGGCATGGTGTGGATATTATTACATTAGTATTGGAAGCGATGGTGTGGATTAGATCAGTGATAGGGCATGGTGTGGATATTATTGCATTAGTATTAGAAGGGATGGTGTGGATTAGATGAGTGGTAGGGCATGGTGTGGATATTATTACATTAGTATTGGAAGTGATGGTGTGGATTAGATCAGTGATAGGGCATGGTGTGGATATTATTACATTAGTATTGGAAGCGATGGTGTGGACTAGATTAGTGATAGAGCATGATGTGGATATTACTACATTAGTATTGGAAGCGATGGTGTGGATTAGGTCAGTGATAGGGCATGGTGTGGAGATTATTACATTAGTATTGGAAGCGATGGTGTGGATTAGATCAGTGATAGGGCATGGTGTCGATATTATTCCATTAGTATTAGAAGCGGTGGTGTGGACTAAATCAGTGATAGGGCATGCTGTGGATATTATTACATTAGTATTGGAAGTGATGGTGTGGATTAGATGAGTGTTAGGGCATGGTGTGGATATTATTACATTAGTACTGGAAGTGATGGTGTGGACTAGATCAGTGATAGGGCATGATGTGGATATTACTGCATTAGTATTGGAAGCGATGGTGTGGATTAGATCAGTAATAGGGCATGGTGTGGATATTATTACATTAGTATTAGAAGGGATGGTGTGGATTAGATGATTGTTAGGGCACGGTGTGGATATTATTACATTAGTATTGGAAGTGATGGTGTGGATTAGATCACTGATAGGGCATGGTGTGGATAGTATTACATTAGTATTAGAAGCGATGGTGTGGACTAGATCAGCGATAGGGCATGATGTGGATATTATTACATTAGTATTGGAAGCGATGGTGTGGACTAGATCAGTGATACGGCATGGTGTGGATATTATTACATTAGTATTGGAAGCGATGGTGTGGACTAGACCAGTGATAGGGCATGGTGTACATATTATTACATTAGTATTAGAAGCGATGGTGTGGACTAGATCAGTGATAGGGCATGCTGTGGATATTATTACATTAGTATTACAAGTGACGGTGTGGACTAGATCAGTGATAGGGCATGCTGTGGATATTATTACATTAGTATTGGAAGCGATGGTGTGGACTAGATCAGTGATAGGGCATGATGTGAATATTATTACATTAGTATTGGAAGCGATGGTGTGGATTAGATGGGTGTTAGGGCACGGTGTGGATATTATTACATTAGTATTGGAAGCGATGGTGTGGATTAGATCAGTGTTAGGGCATGGTGTGGATATTATTACGTTAGTATTAGAAGCGATGGTGTGGATTAGATGAGTGTTATGGCATGCTGTGGATATTATTACATTAGTATTAGAAACGATGGTTTGGACTAGATCAGTGATAGGGCGTGGTGTGGATATTATTACTTTAGTATTAGAAGCAATGGTGGGGACTAGATCAGTGATAGGGCATGGTGTGGATATTACTACATTAGTATTGGAAGCGATGGTGTGGACTAGATCAGTGATAGGGCATGATGTGGATATTACTACATAAGTATTGGAAGCGATGGTGTGGACTAGATCAGTGATAGGGCATGGCGTGGATATTATTACATTAGTATTGGAAGCGATGGTGTGGATTAGATGAGTGTTAGGGCATGGTGTGGATATTATTACATTAGTATTGGAAGCGATGGTGTTGATTAGATCAGTGATAGGGCATGGTGTGGATCTTATTACATTAGTATTAGAAGCGATGGTGTGCATTAGATCAGTGATAGGTCATGGTGTGGATATTATTACATTAGTAAAAGAAGGTATGGTGTGGATTAGATGAGTGTTAGGGCATGGTGTGGATATTACTACATTAGTATTAGAAGCGATGGTGTGGATTAGATCAGTGTTCGGGCATGGTGTGGATATTATTACATTAGTATTAGAAGCGATGGTGTGGATTAGATGAGTGTTAGGGCATCGTGTGGATATTATTACATTAGTATTGGAAGCGATGGTGTGGATTAGATGAGTGTTAGGGCATGGTGTGGATATTATTACATTAGTATTAGAAGTGATGGTGTGCATTAAATCAGTGATATGGCATGATGTGGATATTATTACGTTAGTATTAGAAGCGATGGTGTGCATTAGATCAGTGATAGGGCATGGTGTGGATATTATTACATTAGTATTAGAAGGGATGGTGTGGATTAGATGAGTGGTAGGGCATGGTGTGGATATTATTACATTACTATTGGAAGTGATGGTGTGGATTAGATCAGTGATAGGGCATGGTGTGGATATGATTACATTAGTATTGGAAGCGATGGTGTGGACTAGACCAGTGATAGGGCATGGTGTAGATATTATTACATTCGTATTAGAAGCGATGGTGTAGACTAGATCAGTGATAGGGCATGCTGTGGATATTATTACATTAGTATTACAAGCGATGGTGTGGACTAGATCAGTGATAGGGCATGCTGTGGATATTATTGCATTAGTATTGGAAGCGATGGTGTGGACTAGATCAGTTATAGGGCATGATGTGGATATTATTACATTAGTATTGGAAGCGATGGTGTGGATTAGATGAGTGTTAGGGCATGGTGTGGATATTATTACATTAGTAATGGAAGCGATGGTGTGGATTAGATGAGTGTTAGGGCATGGTGTGGATATTATTACGTTAGTATTAGAAGCGATGGTGTGGATTAGATGAGTGTTATGGCATGCTGTGGATATTATTACATTAGTATTAGAAACGATGGTTTGGACTAGATCAGTGATAGGGCATGGTGTGGATATTATTACATTAGTATTAGAAGCGATGGTGTGCATTAGATCAGTGATAGGTCATGGTGTGGATATTATTACATTAGTAATAGAAGGGATGGTGTGGATTAGATGAGTGTTAGGGCATGGTGTGGATATTACTACATCAGTATTAGAAGCGATGGTGTGGATTAGATCAGTGTTAGGGCATGGTGTGGATATTATTACATTAGTATTAGAAGCGATGGTGTGGATTAGATGAGTGTTAGGGCATCGTGTGGATATTATTACATTAGTATTGGAAGCGATGGTGTGGATTAGATGAGCGTTAGGGCATGGTGTGGATATTATTACATTAGTATTAGAAGTGATAGTGTGCATTAGATCAGTGATAGGGCATGATGTGGATATTATTACGTTAGTATTAGAAGCGATGGTGTGCATTAGATCAGTGATAGGGCATGGTGTGGATATTATTTCATTAGTATTAGAAGGGATGGTGTGGAGTAGATGAGTGGTAGGGCATGGTGTGGATATTATTACATTACTATTGGAAGTGATGGTGTGGATTAGATCAGTGATAGGGCATGGTGTGGATATGATTACATTAGTATTGGAAGCGATGGTGTGGACTAGATCAGTGATAGGGAATGATGTGGATATTATTACATTAGTATTGGAAGCGATGGTGTGGATTAGATGAGTGTTAGGGCATAGTGTGGATATTATTACATTAGTATTGGAAGCGATGGTGTTGATTACATCAGTGATAGGGCATGGTGTGGATATTATTACATTAGTATTGGAAGCGATGGTGTGGATTACATCAGTGTTAGGGCATGGTGTGGATATTATTACGTTAGTATTAGAAGCGAGGATGTGGATTAGATGAGTGTTAGGGCATCGTGTGGAGATTATTACATTAGTATTGGAAGCGATGGTGTTGATTAGATCAGTGATAGCGCAAGGTGTGGATATTATTACATTAGTATTGGAAGTGATGGTGTGGACTAGATCAGTGATATGGCATGGTGTGGATATTATTACATTAGTATTAGAAGGGATGGTGTGGATTAGATGAGTGGTAGGGCATGGTGTGGATATTATTACATTACTATTGGAAGTGATGGTGTGGATTAGATCAGTGATAGGGCATGATGTGGATATTATTACATTAGTATTGGAAGTGATGGTGTGGATTAGATCAGTGATAGGGCATGGTGTGGATATTATTACATTAGTATTGGAAGCGATGGTGTGGATTAGATCAGTGATAGGGCATGGTATGTATATTATTACATTAGTATTAGAAGGGATGGTGTGGATTAGATGAGTGGTAGGGCATGGTGTGGATATTATTACATTAGTATTGGAAGTGATGGTGTGGATTAGATCAGTGACAGGGCATGGTGTGGATATTACTACATTAGTATTGGAAGCGATGGTGTGGACTAGATCAGTGATAGGGCATGATGTGGATATTACTACATTAGTATTGGAAGCGATGGTGTGGACTAGATCAGTGATAGGGCATGGTGTGGATATTATTACATTAGTATTAGAAGCGATGGTGTGCATTAGATCAGTGATAGGGCATGGTGTGGATATTATTACATTAGTATTAGAAGGGATGGTGTGGATTAGATGAGTGGCAGGGCATGGTGTGGATATTATTACATTACTATTGGAAGTGATGGTGTGGATTAGATCAGTGACAGGGCATGGTGTGGATAATATTATATTAGTATTGGAAGCGATGGTGTGGACTAGATCAGTGATAGGGCATGATGTGGATATTACTACATTAGTATTGGAAGTGATGGTGTGGATTAGATCAGTGATAGGGCATGGTGTGGATATTATTACATTAGTATTGGAAGCGATGGTGTGGATTAGATCAGTGATAGGGCATGGTATGTATATTATTACATTAGTATTAGAAGGGATGGTGTGGATTAGATGAGTGGTAGGGCATGGTGTGGATATTATTACATTAGTATTGGAAGTGATGGTGTGGATTAGATCAGTGATAGGGCATGGTGTGGATATTACTACATTAGTATTGGAAGCGATGGTGTGGATTAGATCAGTGATAGGGCATGGTG
The DNA here is from genome assembly GCF_028858775.2 of Pan troglodytes. Taxonomy (NCBI): domain Eukaryota; kingdom Metazoa; phylum Chordata; class Mammalia; order Primates; family Hominidae; genus Pan; species Pan troglodytes. The sequence continues at coordinate 73,253 of NC_072398.2, forward strand.
TGGATATTATTACATTAGTATTGGAAGCGATGGTGTGGATTAGATCAGTGATAGGGCATGGTGTGGATATTATTCCATTAGTATTAGAAGCGATGGTGTGGACTAGATCAGTGATAGGGCATGGTGTGGATATTATTACATTAGTATTAGATGCGATGGTGTGGACTAGATCAGTGATAGGGAATGATGTGGATATTATTACATTAGTATTGGAAGCGATGGTGTGGACTAGATCAGTGATAGGGCATGGTGTGGATATTATTACATTAGTATTAGAAGCGATGGTGTGGATTACATCAGTGTTAGGGCATGGTGTGGATATTATTACGTTAGTATTAGAAGCGATGGTGTGGATTAGATGAGTGTTATGGCATGCTGTGGATATTATTACATTAGTATTAGAAACGATGGTTTGGACTAGATCAGTGATAGGGCATGGTGTGGATATTATTACTTTAGTATTAGAAGCAATGGTGGGGACTAGATCAGTGATAGGGCATGGTGTGGATATTACTACATTAGTATTGGAAGCGATGGTGTGGACTAGATCAGTGATAGGGCATGATGTGGATATTACTACATTAGTATTGGAAGCGATGGTGTGGACTAGATCAGTGATAGGGCATGGCGTGGATATTATTACATTAGTATTGGAAGCGATGGTGTGGATTAGATGAGTGTTAGGGCGTGGTGTGGATATTATTACATTAGTATTGGAAGCGATGGTGTTGATTAGATCAGTGATCGCGCAAGGTGTGGATATTATTTCATTAGTATTGGAAGTGATGGTGTGGATTAGATCAGTGATAGGGCATGGTGTGGATATTATTACATTAGTATTAGAAGCGATGGTGTGCATTAGATCAGTGATAGGTCATGGTGTGGATATTACTACATTAGTAATAGAAGGGATGGTGTGGATTAGATGAGTGTTAGGGCATGGTGTGGATATTACTACATCAGTATTAGAAGCGATGGTGTGGATTAGATCAGTGTTAGGGCATGGTGTGGATATTATTACATTAGTATTAGAAGCGATGGTGTGGATTAGATGAGTGTTAGGGCATCGTGTGGATATTATTACATTAGTATTGGAAGCGATGGTGTGGATTAGATGAGCGTTAGGGCATGGTGTGGATATTATTACATTAGCATTAGAAGTGATAGTGTGCATTAGATCAGTGATAGGGCATGATGTGGATATTATTACGTTAGTATTAGAAGCGATGGTGTGCATTAGATCAGTGATAGGGCATGGTGTGGATATTATTACATTAGTATTAGAAGGGATGGTGTGGAGTAGATGAGTGGTAGGGCATGGTATGGATATTATTACATTACTATTGGAAGTGATGGTGTGGATTAGATCAGTGATAGGGCATGGTGTGGATATGATTACATTAGTATTGGAAGCGATGGTGTGGACTAGATCAGTGATAGGGAATGATGTGGATATTATTACATTAGTATTGGAAGCGATGGTGTGGATTAGATGAGTGTTAGGGCATAGTGTGGATATTATTACATTAGTATTGGAAGCGATGGTGTTGATTACATCAGTGATAGGGCATGGTGTGGATATTATTACATTAGTATTGGAAGCGATGGAGTGGATTACATCAGTGTTAGGGCATGGTGTGGATATTGTTACGTTAGTATTAGAAGCGATGATGTGGATTAGATGAGTGTTAGGGCATCGTGTGGATATTATTACATTAGTATTGGAAGCGATGGTGTTGATTAGATCAGTGATAGCGCAAGGTGTGGATATTATTACATTAGTATTGGAAGTGATGGTGTGGACTAGATCAGTGATATGGCATGGTGTGGATATTATTACATTAGTATTAGAAGGGATGGTGTGGATTAGATGAGTGGTAGGGCATGGTGTGGATATTATTACATTACTATTGGAAGTGATGGTGTGGATTAGATCAGTGATAGGGCATGATGTGGATATTACTACATTAGTATTAGAAGGGATGGTGTGGATTAGATGAGTGGTAGGGCATGGTGTGGATATTATTACATTAGTATTAGAAGCGATGGTGTGCATTAGATCAGTGATAGGGCATGGTGTGGATATTATTACATTAGTATTAGAAGGGATGGTGTGGATTAGATGAGTGGTAGGGCATGGTGTGGATATTATTACATTACTATTGGAAGTGATGTTGTGGATTAGATCAGTGACAGGGCATGGTGTGGATAATATTACATTAGTATTGGAAGTGATGGTGTGGACTAGATCAGTGATAGGGCATGATGTGGATATTATTACATTAGTATTGGAAGTGATGGTGTGGATTAGATCAGTGATAGGGCATGGTGTGGAAATTATTACATTAGTATTGGAAGCGATGGTGTGGATTAGATCAGTGATAGGGCATGGTATGTATATTATTACATTAGTATTAGAAGGGATGGTGTGGATTAGATGAGTGGTAGGGCATGGTGTGGATATTATTACATTACTATTGGAAGTGATGGTGTGGATTAGATCAGTGACAGGGCATGGTGTGGATATTACTACATTAGTATTGGAAGCGATGGTGTGGACTAGATCAGTGATAGGGCATGATGTGGATATTACTACATTAGTATTGGAAGCGATGGTGTGGACTAGATCAGTGATAGGGCATGGTGTGGATATTATTACATTAGTATTAGAAGCGATGGTGTGCATTAGATCAGTGATAGGGCATGGTGTGGATATTATTACATTAGTATTAGAAGGGATGGTGTGGATTAGATGAGTGGTAGGGCATGGTGTGGATATTATTACATTACTATTGGAAGTGATGGTGTGGATTAGATCAGTGACAGGGCATGGTGTGGATAATATTACATTAGTATTGGAAGCGATGGTGTGGACTAGATCAGTGATAGGGCATGATGTGGATATTACTACATTAGTATTGGAAGTGATGGTGTGGATTAGATCAGTGATAGGGCATGGTGTGGATATTATTACATTAGTATTGGAAGCGATGGTGTGGATTAGATCAGTGATAGGGCATGGTATGTATATTATTACATTAGTATTAGAAGGGATGGTGTGGATTAGATGAGTGGTAGGGCATGGTGTGGATATTATTCCATTAGTATTAGAAGCGATGGTGTGGACTAGATCAGTGATAGGGCATGGTGTGGATATTATTACATTAGTATTAGAAGCGATAGTGTGGACTAGATCAGTGATAGGGAATGATGTGGATATTATTACATTAGTATTGGAAGCGATGGTGTGGACTAGATCAGTGATAGGGCATGGTGTGGATATTATTACATTAGTATTAGAAGGGATGGTGTGGACTAGATCAGTGATAGGGCATGATGTGGATATTACTACATTAGTACTGGAAGGGATGGTGTGGATTAGATCAGCGATAGGGCATGGTGTGGATATTATTACATTAGTATTAGAAGCGATGGTGTGCATTAGATCAGTGATAGGGCATGGTGTGGATATTATTACATTAGTATTAGAAGCGATGGTGTGGACTAGATCAGTGATAGGGCATGGTGTGGATATTATTACATTAGTATTAGAAGGGATGGTGTGGATTAGATGAGTGGTAGGGCATGGTGTGGCTATTATTACATTACTATTAGAAGCGATGGTGTGCATTAGATCAGTGATAGGGCATGGTGTGGATATTATTACATTAGTATTAGAAGCGATGGTGTGCATTAGATCAGTGATAGGGCATGGTGTGGATATTATTACATTAATATTAGAAGCGATGGTGTGGATTAGATGAGTATTAGGGCATGGTGTGGATATTATTACATTAGTATTGGAAGCGATGGTGTGGATTAGATGAGTATTAGGGCATGGTGTGGATATTATTACATTAGTATTAGAAGGGATGGTGTGGATTAGATGAGTGGTAGGGCATGGTGTGGATATTATTACATTACTATTGGAAGTGATGGTGTGGATTAGATCAGTGATAGGGCATGATGTGGATATTACTACATTAGTATTAGAAGGGATGGTGTGGATTAGATGAGTGGTAGGGCATGGTGTGGATATTATTACATTAGTATTAGAAGCGATGGTGTGCATTAGATCAGTGATAGGGCATGGTGTGGATATTATTACATTAGTATTAGAAGGGATGGTGTGGATTAGATGAGTGGTAGGGCATGGTGTGGATATTATTACATTACTATTGGAAGTGATGGTGTGGATTAGATCAGTGACAGGGCATGGTGTGGATAATATTACATTAGTATTGGAAGCGATGGTGTGGACTAGATCAGTGATAGGGCATGATGTGGATATTATTACATTAGTATTGGAAGTGATGGTGTGGATTAGATCAGTGATAGGGCATGGTGTGGATATTATTACATTAGTATTGGAAGCGATGGTGTGGATTAGATCAGTGATAGGGCATGGTATGTATATTATTACATTAGTATTAGAAGGGATGGTGTGGATTAGATGAGTGGTAGGGCATGGTGTGGATATTATTACATTAGTATTGGAAGTGATGGTGTGGATTAGATCAGTGACAGGGCATGGTGTGGATATTACTACATTAGTATTGGAAGCGATGGTGTGGACTAGATCAGTGATAGGGCATGATGTGGATATTACTACATTAGTATTGGAAGCGATGGTGTGGACTAGATCAGTGATAGGGCATGGTGTGGATATTATTACATTAGTATTAGAAGCGATGGTGTGCATTAGATCAGTGATAGGGCATGGTGTGGATATTATTACATTAGTATTAGAAGCGATGGTGTGGATTAGATGAGTGGTAGGGCATGGTGTGGATATTATTACATTAGTATTAGAAGGGATGGTGTGGATTAGATGAGTGGTAGGGCATGGTGTGGATATTATTACATTACTATTGGAAGTGATGGTGTGGATTAGATCAGTGACAGGGCATGGTGTGGATAATATTACATTAGTATTGGAAGCGATGGTGTGGACTAGATCAGTGATAGGGCATGACGTGGATATTACTACATTAGTATTGGAAGTGATGGTGTGGATTAGATCAGTGATAGGGCATGGTGTGGATATTATTACATTAGTATTGGAAGCGATGGTGTGGATTAGATCAGTGATAGGGCATGGTATGTATATTATTACATTAGTATTAGAAGGGATGGTGTGGATTAGATGAGTGGTAGGGCATGGTGTGGATATTATTACATTAGTATTGGAAGTGATGGTGTGGATTAGATCAGTGATAGGGCATGGTGTGGATATTACTACATTAGTATTGGAAGCGATGGTGTGGACTAGATCAGTGATAGGGCATGATGTGGATATTACTACATTAGTATTGGAAGCGATGGTGTGGATTAGATCAGTGATAGGGCTTGGTGTGGATATTATTACATTAGTATTGGAAGCGATGGTGTGGATTAGATCAGTGATAGGGCATGGTGTGGATATTATTACATTAGTATTAGAAGCGATGGTGTGGACTAGATCAGTGATAGGGAATGATGTGGATATTACTACATTAGTATTGGAAGCGATGGTGTGGACTAGATCAGTGATAGGGCATGGTGTGGATATTACTACATTAGTATTGGAAGCGATGGTGTGGACTAGATCAGTGATAGGGCATGGTGTGGATATTATTACATTAGTATTACAAGCGATGGTGTGGATTAGATGAATGTTAGGGCATGTTGTGGATATTATTACATTAGTATTAGAAGCGATGGGGTGGACAAGATCAGTGATAGGGCATGGTGTGGATATCATTACATTAGTTTTGGAAGCGATGGTGTGGACTAGATCAGTGATAGGGCATCATGTGGATATTCTTACATTAGTATTGGAAGCGATGGTGTGCATTAGATGAGTGTTAGGGCATGATGTGGATATTATTACATTAGTATTGGAAGCGATGGTGTGGATTACATCAGTGATATGGCATGGTGTGGATATTATTAGGTTAGTATTAGAAGCGATGGTGTGGATTAGATGAGTGTTAGGGCATGCTGTGGATATTATTATGTTAGTATTAGAAATGATGGTGTGGACTAGATCAGTGATAGGGCATGGTGTGGATATTATTACATTAGTATTGGAAGCGATGGTGTGGATTAGATGAGTGTTAGGGCATGGTGTGGATATTATTACATTAGTATTGGAAGCGATGGTGTGGATTAGATCAGTGACAGCGCAAGGTGTGGATATTATTACATTAGTATTGGAAGTGATGGTGTGGATTAGATCAGTGATAGGGCATGGTGTGGATATTATTACATTAGTATTGGAAGCGATGGTGTGGATTAGATCAGTGATAGGGCATGGTGTGGATATTATTGCATTAGTATTAGAAGGGATGGTGTGGATTAGATGAGTGGTAGGGCATGGTGTGGATATTATTACATTAGTATTGGAAGTGATGGTGTGGATTAGATCAGTGATAGGGCATGGTGTGGATATTATTACATTAGTATTGGAAGCGATGGTGTGGACTAGATTAGTGATAGAGCATGATGTGGATATTACTACATTAGTATTGGAAGCGATGGTGTGGATTAGGTCAGTGATAGGGCATGGTGTGGAGATTATTACATTAGTATTGGAAGCGATGGTGTGGATTAGATCAGTGATAGGGCATGGTGTCGATATTATTCCATTAGTATTAGAAGCGGTGGTGTGGACTAAATCAGTGATAGGGCATGCTGTGGATATTATTACATTAGTATTGGAAGTGATGGTGTGGATTAGATGAGTGTTAGGGCATGGTGTGGATATTATTACATTAGTACTGGAAGTGATGGTGTGGACTAGATCAGTGATAGGGCATGATGTGGATATTACTGCATTAGTATTGGAAGCGATGGTGTGGATTAGATCAGTAATAGGGCATGGTGTGGATATTATTACATTAGTATTAGAAGGGATGGTGTGGATTAGATGATTGTTAGGGCACGGTGTGGATATTATTACATTAGTATTGGAAGTGATGGTGTGGATTAGATCACTGATAGGGCATGGTGTGGATAGTATTACATTAGTATTAGAAGCGATGGTGTGGACTAGATCAGCGATAGGGCATGATGTGGATATTATTACATTAGTATTGGAAGCGATGGTGTGGACTAGATCAGTGATACGGCATGGTGTGGATATTATTACATTAGTATTGGAAGCGATGGTGTGGACTAGACCAGTGATAGGGCATGGTGTACATATTATTACATTAGTATTAGAAGCGATGGTGTGGACTAGATCAGTGATAGGGCATGCTGTGGATATTATTACATTAGTATTACAAGTGACGGTGTGGACTAGATCAGTGATAGGGCATGCTGTGGATATTATTACATTAGTATTGGAAGCGATGGTGTGGACTAGATCAGTGATAGGGCATGATGTGAATATTATTACATTAGTATTGGAAGCGATGGTGTGGATTAGATGGGTGTTAGGGCACGGTGTGGATATTATTACATTAGTATTGGAAGCGATGGTGTGGATTAGATCAGTGTTAGGGCATGGTGTGGATATTATTACGTTAGTATTAGAAGCGATGGTGTGGATTAGATGAGTGTTATGGCATGCTGTGGATATTATTACATTAGTATTAGAAACGATGGTTTGGACTAGATCAGTGATAGGGCGTGGTGTGGATATTATTACTTTAGTATTAGAAGCAATGGTGGGGACTAGATCAGTGATAGGGCATGGTGTGGATATTACTACATTAGTATTGGAAGCGATGGTGTGGACTAGATCAGTGATAGGGCATGATGTGGATATTACTACATAAGTATTGGAAGCGATGGTGTGGACTAGATCAGTGATAGGGCATGGCGTGGATATTATTACATTAGTATTGGAAGCGATGGTGTGGATTAGATGAGTGTTAGGGCATGGTGTGGATATTATTACATTAGTATTGGAAGCGATGGTGTTGATTAGATCAGTGATAGGGCATGGTGTGGATATTATTACATTAGTATTAGAAGCGATGGTGTGCATTAGATCAGTGATAGGTCATGGTGTGGATATTATTACATTAGTAAAAGAAGGTATGGTGTGGATTAGATGAGTGTTAGGGCATGGTGTGGATATTACTACATTAGTATTAGAAGCGATGGTGTGGATTAGATCAGTGTTCGGGCATGGTGTGGATATTATTACATTAGTATTAGAAGCGATGGTGTGGATTAGATGAGTGTTAGGGCATCGTGTGGATATTATTACATTAGTATTGGAAGCGATGGTGTGGATTAGATGAGTGTTAGGGCATGGTGTGGATATTATTACATTAGTATTAGAAGTGATGGTGTGCATTAAATCAGTGATATGGCATGATGTGGATATTATTACGTTAGTATTAGAAGCGATGGTGTGCATTAGATCAGTGATAGGGCATGGTGTGGATATTATTACATTAGTATTAGAAGGGATGGTGTGGATTAGATGAGTGGTAGGGCATGGTGTGGATATTATTACATTACTATTGGAAGTGATGGTGTGGATTAGATCAGTGATAGGGCATGGTGTGGATATGATTACATTAGTATTGGAAGCGATGGTGTGGACTAGACCAGTGATAGGGCATGGTGTAGATATTATTACATTCGTATTAGAAGCGATGGTGTAGACTAGATCAGTGATAGGGCATGCTGTGGATATTATTACATTAGTATTACAAGCGATGGTGTGGACTAGATCAGTGATAGGGCATGCTGTGGATATTATTGCATTAGTATTGGAAGCGATGGTGTGGACTAGATCAGTTATAGGGCATGATGTGGATATTATTACATTAGTATTGGAAGCGATGGTGTGGATTAGATGAGTGTTAGGGCATGGTGTGGATATTATTACATTAGTATTGGAAGCGATGGTGTGGATTAGATGAGTGTTAGAGCATGGTGTGGATATTATTACGTTAGTATTGGAAGCGATGGTGTGGATTAGATGAGTGTTATGGCATGCTGTGGATATTATTACATTAGTATTAGAAACGATGGTTTGGACTAGATCAGTGATAGGGCATGGTGTGGATATTATTACATTAGTATTAGAAGCGATGGTGTGCATTAGATCAGTGATAGGTCATGGTGTGGATATTATTACATTAGTAATAGAAGGGATGGTGTGGATTAGATGAGTGTTAGGGCATGGTGTGGATATTACTACATCAGTATTAGAAGCGATGGTTTGGATTAGATCAGTGTTAGGGCATGGTGTGGATATTATTACATTAGTATTAGAAGCGATGGTGTGGATTAGATGAGTGTTAGGGCATCGTGTGGATATTATTACATTAGTATTGGAAGCGATGGTGTGGATTAGATGAGCGTTAGGGCATGGTGTGGATATTATTACATTAGTATTAGAAGTGATAGTGTGCATTAGATCAGTGATAGGGCATGATGTGGATATTATTACGTTAGTATTAGAAGCGATGGTGTGCATTAGATCAGTGATAGGGCATGGTGTGGATATTATTTCATTAGTATTAGAAGGGATGGTGTGGAGTAGATGAGTGGTAGGGCATGGTGTGGATATTATTACATTACTATTGGAAGTGATGGTGTGGATTAGATCAGTGATAGGGCATGGTGTGGATATGATTACATTAGTATTGGAAGCGATGGTGTGGACTAGATCAGTGATAGGGAATGATGTGGATATTATTACATTAGTATTGGAAGCGATGGTGTGGATTAGATGAGTGTTAGGGCATAGTGTGGATATTATTACATTAGTATTGGAAGCGATGGTGTTGATTACATCAGTGATAGGGCATGGTGTGGATATTATTACATTAGTATTGGAAGCGATGGTGTGGATTACATCAGTGTTAGGGCATGGTGTGGATATTATTACGTTAGTATTAGAAGCGAGGATGTGGATTAGATGAGTGTTAGGGCATCGTGTGGATATTATTACATTAGTATTGGAAGCGATGGTGTTGATTAGATCAGTGATAGCGCAAGGTGTGGATATTATTACATTAGTATTGGAAGTGATGGTGTGGACTAGATCAGTGATATGGCATGGTGTGGATATTATTACATTAGTATTAGAAGGGATGGTGTGGATTAGATGAGTGGTAGGGCATGGTGTGGATATTATTACATTACTATTGGAAGTGATGGTGTGGATTAGATCAGTGATAGGGCATGATGTGGATATTATTACATTAGTATTGGAAGTGATGGTGTGGATTAGATCAGTGATAGGGCATGGTGTGGATATTATTACATTAGTATTGGAAGCGATGGTGTGGATTAGATCAGTGATAGGGCATGGTATGTATATTATTACATTAGTATTAGAAGGGATGGTGTGGATTAGATGAGTGGTAGGGCATGGTGTGGATATTATTACATTAGTATTGGAAGTGATGGTGTGGATTAGATCAGTGACAGGGCATGGTGTGGATATTACTACATTAGTATTGGAAGCGATGGTGTGGACTAGATCAGTGATAGGGCATGATGTGGATATTACTACATTAGTATTGGAAGCGATGGTGTGGACTAGATCAGTGATAGGGCATGGTGTGGATATTATTACATTAGTATTAGAAGCGATGGTGTGCATTAGATCAGTGATAGGGCATGGTGTGGATATTATTACATTAGTATTAGAAGGGATGGTGTGGATTAGATGAGTGGCAGGGCATGGTGTGGATATTATTACATTACTATTGGAAGTGATGGTGTGGATTAGATCAGTGACAGGGCATGGTGTGGATAATATTATATTAGTATTGGAAGCGATGGTGTGGACTAGATCAGTGATAGGGCATGATGTGGATATTACTACATTAGTATTGGAAGTGATGGTGTGGATTAGATCAGTGATAGGGCATGGTGTGGATATTATTACATTAGTATTGGAAGCGATGGTGTGGATTAGATCAGTGATAGGGCATGGTATGTATATTATTACATTAGTATTAGAAGGGATGGTGTGGATTAGATGAGTGGTAGGGCATGGTGTGGATATTATTACATTAGTATTGGAAGTGATGGTGTGGATTAGATCAGTGATAGGGCATGGTGTGGATATTACTACATTAGTATTGGAAGCGATGGTGTGGATTAGATCAGTGATAGGGCATGGTGTGGATATTATTACATTAGTATTGGAAGCGATGGTGTGGATTAGATCAGTGATAGGGCATGGTGTGGATATTATTCCATTAGTATTAGAAGCGATGGTGTGGACTAGATCAGTGATAGGGCATGGTGTGGATATTATTACATTAGTATTAGATGCGATGGTGTGGACTAGATCAGTGATAGGGAATGATGTGGATATTATTACATTAGTATTGGAAGCGATGGTGTGGACTAGATCAGTGATAGGGCATGGTGTGGATATTATTACATTAGTATTAGAAGCGATGGTGTGGATTACATCAGTGTTAGGGCATGGTGTGGATATTATTACGTTAGTATTAGAAGCGATGGTGTGGATTAGATGAGTGTTATGGCATGCTGTGGATATTATTACATTAGTATTAGAAACGATGGTTTGGACTAGATCAGTGATAGGGCATGGTGTGGATATTATTACTTTAGTATTAGAAGCAATGGTGGGGACTAGATCAGTGATAGGGCATGGTGTGGATATTACTACATTAGTATTGGAAGCGATGGTGTGGACTAGATCAGTGATAGGGCATGATGTGGATATTACTACATTAGTATTGGAAGCGATGGTGTGGACTAGATCAGTGATAGGGCATGGCGTGGATATTATTACATTAGTATTGGAAGCGATGGTGTGGATTAGATGAGTGTTAGGGCGTGGTGTGGATATTATTACATTAGTATTGGAAGCGATGGTGTTGATTAGATCAGTGATAGCGCAAGGTGTGGATATTATTTCATTAGTATTGGAAGTGATGGTGTGGATTAGATCAGTGATAGGGCATGGTGTGGATATTATTACATTAGTATTAGAAGCGATGGTGTGCATTAGATCAGTGATAGGTCATGGTGTGGATATTACTACATTAGTAATAGAAGGGATGGTGTGGATTAGATGAGTGTTAGGGCATGGTGTGGATATTACTACATCAGTATTAGAAGCGATGGTGTGGATTAGATCAGTGTTAGGGCATGGTGTGGATATTATTACATTAGTATTAGAAGCGATGGTGTGGATTAGATGAGTGTTAGGGCATCGTGTGGATATTATTACATTAGTATTGGAAGCGATGGTGTGGATTAGATGAGCGTTAGGGCATGGTGTGGATATTATTACATTAGTATTAGAAGTGATAGTGTGCATTAGATCAGTGATAGGGCATGATGTGGATATTATTACGTTAGTATTAGAAGCGATGGTGTGCATTAGATCAGTGATAGGGCATGGTGTGGATATTATTACATTAGTATTAGAAGGGATGGTGTGGAGTAGATGAGTGGTAGGGCATGGTGTGGATATTATTACATTACTATTGGAAGTGATGGTGTGGATTAGATCAGTGATAGGGCATGGTGTGGATATGATTACATTAGTATTGGAAGCGATGGTGTGGACTAGATCAGTGATAGGGAATGATGTGGATATTATTACATTAGTATTGGAAGCGATGGTGTGGATTAGATGAGTGTTAGGGCATAGTGTGGATATTATTACATTAGTATTGGAAGCGATGGTGTTGATTACATCAGTGATAGGGCATGGTGTGGATATTATTACATTAGTATTGGAAGCGATGGAGTGGATTACATCAGTGTTAGGGCATGGTGTGGATATTGTTACGTTAGTATTAGAAGCGATGATGTGGATTAGATGAGTGTTAGGGCATCGTGTGGATATTATTACATTAGTATTGGAAGCGATGGTGTTGATTAGATCAGTGATAGCGCAAGGTGTGGATATTATTACATTAGTATTGGAAGTGATGGTGTGGACTAGATCAGTGATATGGCATGGTGTGGATATTATTACATTAGTATTAGAAGGGATGGTGTGGATTAGATGAGTGGTAGGGCATGGTGTGGATATTATTACATTACTATTGGAAGTGATGGTGTGGATTAGATCAGTGATAGGGCATGATGTGGATATTACTACATTAGTATTAGAAGGGATGGTGTGGATTAGATGAGTGGTAGGGCATGGTGTGGATATTATTACATTAGTATTAGAAGCGATGGTGTGCATTAGATCAGTGATAGGGCATGGTGTGGATATTATTACATTAGTATTAGAAGGGATGGTGTGGATTAGATGAGTGGTAGGGCATGGTGTGGATATTATTACATTACTATTGGAAGTGATGTTGTGGATTAGATCAGTGACAGGGCATGGTGTGGATAATATTACATTAGTATTGGAAGTGATGGTGTGGACTAGATCAGTGATAGGGCATGATGTGGATATTATTACATTAGTATTGGAAGTGATGGTGTGGATTAGATCAGTGATAGGGCATGGTGTGGAAATTATTACATTAGTATTGGAAGCGATGGTGTGGATTAGATCAGTGATAGGGCATGGTATGTATATTATTACATTAGTATTAGAAGGGATGGTGTGGATTAGATGAGTGGTAGGGCATGGTGTGGATATTATTACATTAGTATTGGAAGTGATGGTGTGGATTAGATCAGTGACAGGGCATGGTGTGGATATTACTACATTAGTATTGGAAGCGATGGTGTGGACTAGATCAGTGATAGGGCATGATGTGGATATTACTACATTAGTATTGGAAGCGATGGTGTGGACTAGATCAGTGATAGGGCATGGTGTGGATATTATTACATTAGTATTAGAAGCGATGGTGTGCATTAGATCAGTGATAGGGCATGGTGTGGATATTATTACATTAGTATTAGAAGGGATGGTGTGGATTAGATGAGTGGTAGGGCATGGTGTGGATATTATTACATTACTATTGGAAGTGATGGTGTGGATTAGATCAGTGACAGGGCATGGTGTGGATAATATTACATTAGTATTGGAAGCGATGGTGTGGACTAGATCAGTGATAGGGCATGATGTGGATATTACTACATTAGTATTGGAAGTGATGGTGTGGATTAGATCAGTGATAGGGCATGGTGTGGATATTATTACATTAGTATTGGAAGCGATGGTGTGGATTAGATCAGTGATAAGGCATGGTATGTATATTATTACATTAGTATTAGAAGGGATGGTGTGGATTAGATGAGTGGTAGGGCATGGTGTGGATATTATTCCATTAGTATTAGAAGCGATGGTGTGGACTAGATCAGTGATAGGGCATGGTGTGGATATTATTACATTAGTATTAGAAGCGATAGTGTGGACTAGATCAGTGATAGGGAATGATGTGGATATTATTACATTAGTATTGGAAGCGATGGTGTGGACTAGATCAGTGATAGGGTATGGTGTGGATATTATTACATTAGTATTAGAAGGGATGGTGTGGACTAGATCAGTGATAGGGCATGATGTGGATATTACTACATTAGTACTGGAAGGGATGGTGTGGATTAGATCAGCGATAGGGCATGGTGTGGATATTATTACATTAGTATTAGAAGCGATGGTGTGCATTAGATCAGTGATAGGGCATGGTGTGGATATTATTACATTAATATTAGAAGCGATGGTGTGGATTAGATGAGTATTAGGGCATGGTGTGGATATTATTACATTAGTATTGGAAGCGATGGTGTGGATTAGATGAGTATTAGGGCATGGTGTGGATATTATTACATTAGTATTAGAAGGGATGGTGTGGATTAGATGAGTGGTAGGGCATGGTGTGGATATTATTACATTACTATTGGAAGTGATGGTGTGGATTAGATCAGTGATAGGGCATGATGTGGATATTACTACATTAGTATTAGAAGGGATGGTGTGGATTAGATGAGTGGTAGGGCATGGTGTGGATATTATTACATTAGTATTAGAAGCGATGGTGTGCATTAGATCAGTGATAGGGCATGGTGTGGATATTATTACATTAGTATTAGAAGGGATGGTGTGGATTAGATGAGTGGTAGGGCATGGTGTGGATATTATTACATTACTATTGGAAGTGATGGTGTGGATTAGATCAGTGACAGGGCATGGTGTGGATAATATTACATTAGTATTGGAAGCGATGGTGTGGACTAGATCAGTGATAGGGCATGATGTGGATATTATTACATTAGTATTGGAAGTGATGGTGTGGATTAGATCAGTGATAGGGCATGGTGTGGATATTATTACATTAGTATTGGAAGCGATGGTGTGGATTAGATCAGTGATAGGGCATGGTATGTATATTATTACATTAGTATTAGAAGGGATGGTGTGGATTAGATGAGTGGTAGGGCATGGTGTGGATATTATTACATTAGTATTGGAAGTGATGGTGTGGATTAGATCAGTGACAGGGCATGGTGTGGATATTACTACATTAGTATTGGAAGCGATGGTGTGGACTAGATCAGTGATAGGGCATGATGTGGATATTACTACATTAGTATTGGAAGCGATGGTGTGGACTAGATCAGTGATAGGGCATGGTGTGGATATTATTACATTAGTATTAGAAGCGATGGTGTGCATTAGATCAGTGATAGGGCATGGTGTGGATATTATTACATTAGTATTAGAAGCGATGGTGTGGATTAGATGAGTGGTAGGGCATGGTGTGGATATTATTACATTAGTATTAGAAGGGAAGGTGTGGATTAGATGAGTGGTAGGGCATGGTGTGGATATTATTACATTACTATTGGAAGTGATGGTGTGGATTAGATCAGTGACAGGGCATGGTGTGGATAATATTACATTAGTATTGGAAGCGATGGTGTGGACTAGATCAGTGATAGGGCATGACGTGGATATTACTACATTAGTATTGGAAGTGATGGTGTGGATTAGATCAGTGATAGGGCATGGTGTGGATATTATTACATTAGTATTGGAAGCGATGGTGTGGATTAGATCAGTGATAGGGCATGGTATGTATATTATTACATTAGTATTAGAAGGGATGGTGTGGATTAGATGAGTGGTAGGGCATGGTGTGGATATTATTACATTAGTATTGGAAGTGATGGTGTGGATTAGATCAGTGATAGGGCATGGTGTGGATATTACTACATTAGTACTGGAAGCGATGGTGTGGACTAGATCAGTGATAGGGCATGATGTGGATATTACTACATTAGTATTGGAAGCGATGGTGTGGATTAGATCAGTGATAGGGCTTGGTGTGGATATTATTACATTAGTATTGGAAGCGATGGTGTGGATTAGATCAGTGATAGGGCATGGTGTGGATATTATTACATTAGTATTAGAAGCGATGGTGTGGACTAGATCAGTGATAGGGAATGATGTGGATATTACTACATTAGTATTGGAAGCGATGGTGTGGACTAGATCAGTGATAGGGCATGGTGTGGATATTACTACATTAGTATTGGAAGCGATGGTGTGGACTAGATCAGTGATAGGGCATGGTGTGGATATTATTACATTAGTATTACAAGCGATGGTGTGGATTAGATGAATGTTAGGGCATGTTGTGGATATTATTACATTAGTATTAGAAGCGATGGGGTGGACAAGATCAGTGATAGGGCATGGTGTGGATATCATTACATTAGTTTTGGAAGCGATGGTGTGGACTAGATCAGTGATAGGGCATCATGTGGATATTCTTACATTAGTATTGGAAGCGATGGTGTGCATTAGATGAGTGTTAGGGCATGATGTGGATATTATTACATTAGTATTGGAAGCGATGGTGTGGATTACATCAGTGATATGGCATGGTGTGGATATTATTAGGTTAGTATTAGAAGCGATGGTGTGGATTAGATGAGTGTTAGGGCATGCTGTGGATATTATTATGTTAGTATTAGAAATGATGGTGTGGACTAGATCAGTGATAGGGCATGGTGTGGATATTATTACATTAGTATTGAAAGCGATGGTGTGGATTAGATGAGTGTTAGGGCATGGTGTGGATATTATTACATTAGTATTGGAAGCGATGGTGTGGATTAGATCAGTGACAGCGCAAGGTGTGGATATTATTACATTAGTATTCGAAGTGATGGTGTGGATTAGATCAGTGATAGGGCATGGTGTGGATATTATTACATTAGTATTGGAAGCGATGGTGTGGATTAGATCAGTGATAGGGCATGGTGTGGATATTATTGCATTAGTATTAGAAGGGATGGTGTGGATTAGATGAGTGGTAGGGCATGGTGTGGATATTATTACATTAGTATTGGAAGTGATGGTGTGGATTAGATCAGTGATAGGGCATGGTGTGGATATTATTACATTAGTATTGGAAGCGATGGTGTGGACTAGATTAGTGATAGAGCATGATGTGGATATTACTACATTAGTATTGGAAGCGATGGTGTGGATTAGGTCAGTGATAGGGCATGGTGTGGAGATTATTACATTAGTATTGGAAGCGATGGTGTGGATTAGATCAGTGATAGGGCATGGTGTCGATATTATTCCATTAGTATTAGAAGCGGTGGTGTGGACTAAATCAGTGATAGGGCATGCTGTGGATATTATTACATTAGTATTGGAAGTGATGGTGTGGATTAGATGAGTGTTAGGGCATGGTGTGGATATTATTACATTAGTAGTGGAAGTGATGGTGTGGACTAGATCAGTGATAGGGCATGATGTGGATATTACTGCATTAGTATTGGAAGCGATGGTGTGGATTAGATCAGTAATAGGGCATGGTGTGGATATTATTACATTAGTATTAGAAGGGATGGTGTGGATTAGATGATTGTTAGGGCACGGTGTGGATATTATTACATTAGTATTGGAAGTGATGGTGTGGATTAGATCACTGATAGGGCATGGTGTGGATAGTATTACATTAGTATTAGAAGCGATGGTGTGGACTAGATCAGCGATAGGGCATGATGTGGATATTATTACATTAGTATTGGAAGCGACGGTGTGGACTAGATCAGTGATACGGCATGGTGTGGATATTATTACATTAGTATTGGAAGCGATGGTGTGGACTAGACCAGTGATAGGGCATGGTGTACATATTATTACATTAGTATTAGAAGCGATGGTGTGGACTAGATCAGTGATAGGGCATGCTGTGGATATTATTACATTAGTATTACAAGTGATGGTGTGGACTAGATCAGTGATAGGGCATGCTGTGGATATTATTACATTAGTATTGGAAGCGATGGTGTGGACTAGATCAGTGATAGGGCATGATGTGAATATTATTACATTAGTATTGGAAGCGATGGTGTGGATTAGATGGGTGTTAGGGCACGGTGTGGATATTATTACATTAGTATTGGAAGCGATGGTGTGGATTAGATCAGTGTTAGGGCATGGTGTGGATATTATTACGTTAGTATTAGAAGCGATGGTGTGGATTAGATGAGTGTTATGGCATGCTGTGGATATTATTACATTAGTATTAGAAACGATGGTTTGGACTAGATCAGTGATAGGGCGTGGTGTGGATATTATTACTTTAGTATTAGAAGCAATGGTGGGGACTAGATCAGTGATAGGGCATGGTGTGGATATTACTACATTAGTATTGGAAGCGATGGTGTGGACTAGATCAGTGATAGGGCATGATGTGGATATTACTACATAAGTATTGGAAGCGATGGTGTGGACTAGATCAGTGATAGGGCATGGCGTGGATATTATTACATTAGTATTAGAAGGGATGGTGTGGATTAGATGAGTGGTAGGGCATGGTGTGGATATTACTACATTAGTATTAGAAGCGATGGTGTGGATTAGATCAGTGTTAGGGCATGGTGTGCATATCATTACATTAGTATTAGAAGCGATGGTGTGCATGAGATCAGTGATAGGGCATGGTGTGGATATTATTACATTAGTATTAGAAGGGATGGTGTGGATTAGATGAGTGGTAGGGCATGGTGTGGATATTATTACATTAGTATTAGAAGCGATGGTGTGCATTACATCAGTGATAGGGCATGGTGTGGATATTATTACATTAGTATTGGAAGCGATGGTGTGGATTAGATGAGCGTTAGGGCATGGTGTGGATATTATTACATTAGTATTAGAAGTGATAATGTGCATTAGATCAGTGATAGGGCATGATGTGGATATTATTACGTTAGTATTAGAAGCGATGGTGTGCATTAGATCAGTGATAGGGCATGGTGTGGATATTATTACATTAGTATTAGAAGGGATGGTGTGGAGTAGATGAGTGGTAGGGCATGGTGTGGATATTATTACATTACTATTGGAAGTGATGGTGTGGATTAGATCAGTGATAGGGCATGGTGTGGATATGATTACATTAGTATTGGAAGCGATGGTGTGGACTAGATCAGTGATAGGGAATGATGTGGATATTATTACATTAGTATTGGAAGCGATGGTGTGGATTAGATGAGTGTTAGGGCATAATGTGGATATTATTACATTAGTATTGGAAGCGATGGTGTTGATTACATCAGTGATAGTGCATGGTGTGGATATTATTACATTAGTATTGGAAGCGATGGTGTGGATTACATCAGTGTTAGGGCATGGTGTGGATATTATTACGTTAGTATTAGAAGCGATGATGTGGATTAGATGAGTGTTAGGGCATCGTGTGGATATTATTACATTAGTATTGGAAGCGATGGTGTTGATTAGATCAGTGATAGCGCAAGGTGTGGATATTATTACATTAGTATTGGAAGTGATGGTGTGGACTAGATCAGTGATATGGCATGGTGTGGATATTATTACATTAGTATTAGAAGCGATGGTGTGCATTAGATCAGTGATAGGTCATGGTGTGGATATTATTACATTAGTATTAGAAGGGATGGTGTGGATTAGATGAGTGGTAGGGCATGGTGTGGATATTACTACATTAGTATTAGAAGCGATGGTGTGGATTAGATCAGTGTTAGGGCATGGTGTGCATATTATTACATTAGTATTAGAAGCGATGGTGTGCATGAGATCAGTGATAGGGCATGGTGTGGATATTATTACATTAGTATTAGAAGGGATGGTGTGGATTAGATGAGTGGTAGGGCATGGTGTGGATATTATTACATTAGTATTAGAAGCGATGGTGTGCATTAGATCAGTGATAGGGCATGGTGTGGATATTATTACATTAGTATTAGAAGGGATGGTGTGGATTAGATGAGTGTTAGGGCATGGTGTGGATATTCTTACATTAGTATTGGCAGTGATGGTGTGGATTAGATCAGTGATAGGGCATGGTGTGGATATTATTACATTAGTATTGGAAGCGATGGTGTGGACTAGATCAGTGATAGGGCATGATGTGGATATTACTACATTAGTATTGGAAGCGATGGTGTGGATTAGATCAGTGATAGGGCATGGTGTGGATTTTATTACGTTAGTATTGGAAGCGATGGTGTGGATTAGATCAGTGATAGGGCATGGTATGGATATTATTACATTAGTATTGGAAGCGATGGTGTGGACTAGATCAGTGATAGGGCATGTTGTGGATATTATTACATTAGTATTGGAAGCGATGGTGTGGATTACATCAGTATTAGGGCATGGTGCGAATATTATATGGGTGTTAGGGCACGGTGTCGATATCATAGTAATGTAGAGCACAGTGTGATTATTATATTAGAGGCCACTGTAAGAATATATATTAGCAGCCACTGTGTCTTGGACGTTGACCATGATACTAGGGTATACTCCAAACAGTGAGATTTGGGGGTTTTATTTTTCTAGATTAATTTCTTCCTCTGCTAAGTACTCTAAAGACTCACTCCTTGGCACTCAGGGCCGTGGACAGGAGCTTTTTACTCACCAATGAAGAACACCAAATTAACATGACCCTCGTGCTGCCCTGAGGAAGTTGAAGCTCCTCGCTGCTTCTGGCACCTCAGCGGGAAGTTGGTTGGGGCGGGATCGCGCGCCCTCTGGTGGAGCCATGGTTCAGCACAGACGCTCTTGCTCACAGTTTCTCGGCGCATGTGCGCCCCCTCCTGGCTCTCCTGAAATACCTATAAAATTCAATATTCAGTTTATTCAGTGTCATAATTTTGGAAATTCAAACCGAAATAAAGGCCACTATATCCATACCTTTCCCATAAATGGTGATGGAAGAATTATTTGGAAGCCATATAGAATGAAGTGACTCTATACACAAATTAAAACACAAAAACGTACTCAAAATAGTCCAGAGACTACAACTTGAAATGCAAAACTATAAATAATCTAAAAGAAAACCTAAGAGACATTGGATTTGGTGTTGAGTTTTAACACACAGCATCAAGTGTCAATTCGTGAAAATACTGAGAACAGACTTTATAAAACTAAATTTTCTACTATGAAAAACCCTATTCAGAGAACAAAAAGACAAGACACACTGTGAGAAGATATTTACAAAATACAAACGTGATTTTTAAAACTGTATTGAAAATACACAAACAACTCTTCAAACGAACACTAAGAAAACTAAAAACCCAAATAAAACTGGGTAAATATCTGAACAGACATCCAGCCAAATAAAATACATAGATAGCAGGCCAGGTGTGGTGGCTCATGCCTATAACCCCAGCACTTTGGGAGGCTGAGGCGGGTGAGTCACCTGAGGTCAGGAATTTTAGATCAGCCTGGCCAACACAGTGATACCCTCTCTCTACTAAAAATACAAAAAAATTAGCCAGGCATGGTGGTGGGTGCCTGTAATCCCAGCTACTTGGGAGGCTGATGCAAGAGAATTGCTTGAACATCGGAGGTGGAGGTTGCAGTGAGCCAAGATCACGCCACTGCACTCCAGCCTGAGTGACAGAACGAGACTCTATCTCAATAAAAAAAAAAGAAAAAAGAAAAAAAAGAAAATATACAGATAGCACATAATCACACAAAAGGATGCTCAATATATCTCATTAGGAGACTGGAAATTAAAATAATGCTGAGATATCACTGCACACCTAGTACAACTGTGGGACTCTTAAAAAAGCTCAACAGTAACAATTGGAGGTTGAAGAACAATAGGTACGGCCATTCATTACTGGCAGAATGCATGAATGGGTACAGCCACTTTGGGAAACAGTTTGACAGTTTTTCCCAAAGATAAACAAGTCTTACCTTAAAATCCAACAAATGCACCCCTAAATTGTGTATGTTTAGACAGCTGCTTTGAAAAATTATGTTCAAACAAAAACTAGCATGTAATTATATACGAGCCACTCTACTCATCATGGCCAAAACTTGAAGTAATCAGAACATTCTTCAATAGCTGAATGCATAATCAATTTGAAGTACAACCATGCAATGGAATGCCATTCACCAACAGAAAGGAATGAACTGTCAATCCATGAAAAGAAATGAATGAATCTTGCATCTATGTTGCTAAGTAAAGGGTGGCAGTATGAAGATGCTATACATTATATGACTCCATTCCTATGACATTCTGGAAAAAGCACAACCAAAGAGATGATAGTCAGATCAGTGACTGTCTGGGGTGGGGATTTGAAGTATTCTGTATGCTACTTCAGTAGTGGATATCTGACAGTATGCATTTGATAAAACCCACAGAATTTTAATGCACAAAGAACAAATCACAATCTACACAAATTAAATTATTTAGGATGTGGAAGTATCTAAGGACAAAATACAGAGTGCAACCAAGAATCTAACTGTATTACCAATGTATGTTGCAAGTGGTGGGCCAAAGGTGCTGAGCTGGAAATGAGTAGAATCCATAGACTAAAAACAAAATGTACTATATACATGAACAGTGGACTCTATTTTATAAAGTTATTTCCCATAGGGATAATAGTTAATTTTGAAACCACTATATCTGTAAAAAGAAAAATAACCATGATTTTCCTCTATACTATCAACACTCCACTTTTAACAGCAAATTGTGGGGGGGTGGGGTGGGTGTTTCCCACACCAACCAATTTTCCAACTCTCTGGAAAACAATTGGGTATCCTGTAATTCAACTGTGACACTGATTACCTGGAGTTAGTATACACCCTACAGGTTAAGGGCTTAGTAACACCAGACTGTCCACAACCTCAGATGCCAATCACAAGTAATGAATCCCCAGTTTACCCAAACTTCTATATGACTTGGCTAGAAACTAGGCATTCCTACACCCCCTCTTCAGGTTTGACAATTTGCTATGATGGCTTATGGAACTAGGAAATACTTACTTATGTTTACCAGTTATTATGGTCTCAATGTGTGTACACCCCCACCCCAAATTCCTATTTTGAAATGTAATCCCCAAAGGGATGGTATTCAGAGGTAACCGAGAGGTGATCGGATCATAAGGGTGCTGTCCTCATGAATGAAACCAGTGCCCTTATAAAAGCGTCTAGGAGCCCGTTTCCCCATTCTGCCATGTCACGACATGCTAGAAGGCACTATCTATGATAGATGAGCCCTCACTAGACATCAAATCTGTCAGCCTTGATCTGGAACTTTCCAAATTCCATATTTTAGGAATTTTTATGGAAGCTTCATCATGTAGACATGACAGATTATTAACTCAATTTCCAGTCCCTTCACACCCTCAAAGGATTGCATGTTAAGCTAAAAGTTACAACCTTCTTATCATGGCTTGGTCTTCCTGGTGACCATCCCCATCCTGAAACCATCCAGGAACCCACAGAGTGTCCTTATTAGAACAGAAGCCATTCCTATTATCCAGGAGATTCCAAGAGATTTAGGAACTCTGCGTCAGGAACCCGGGCCAAAGACCAAATATTAGAACACAAGATGCTCCTACTGTTCAGGAAATTGTAATAGTTTTAGGAGCTCTGTACCAGGAACTGCAGACACAGACCAAACATATATTTCTTATTAAGTCCCAACCTGGAATCTTGATCAAGAATGAATTCCTTGTTCCCAATGGTACAAGGGATGAAATAAATGGCAGATAGATAGTAGGAGCCAGGTTCCTCACTATTACAGTGAGAAGTTACAGATAAAAAATAGGGAAGCCTAGAATGATCTCTGTCATAATGAGTCAGAATATATATATACAACATAAGTATAAACTCACATTTAGCTTAACATATACACAGATGGTTCCACATAGAAACCTTTATAATTAAGTGGGTACATATAAGTTAGAAGACACACATATATTTCTTTGCACTGTCAGCTGTAAGTGTCATGATGCAATGACCACATTTAGTGTCCAGATGTAAGTTTTTCATACCATTCTCTAATAAAAGAAATCAGGGCTATTAGAAGAAATAGCTGAAACTAGGACTGGGACAGAAAATATATGAGCCAGGGTACTTTTGAAGTAACAGAAATACATTATAAAAAAAACATGAAATTATGTAAAAGGAGCCAGTGGAAAGAGCTACCAATGGCCACAGGTATGAACAAAGAGCAACAAAATACTGTAGAATTAGATAACAACCAAAAGATTAAAGTAACTATCTGTGGATCCATACTGGTATAAATAAATGATTAAACAGATATGCAAATGGGCTGAATAGAAATCTCTTATACAGAAGAATTCCAAATACCTGATATAGACACTCAGCCATCAAGGAGGTGGGGCTAACTCCCCACTCCTTAAGTATGAGCTCTGCATGATGACTTCCTCCAAAAGCATACATACAATATAGACATGGGAAAAAAGTAACTTCACAGTGAAAAACCTGAAAACACTGCCTCAACCACGTGATAAAAGTTAACATTAATGGTGATAACACATCTTGAGAGCATGAAGTGACTAGACTAGCACTTGCAAACCAAAAATAAAATTCAAAGATCTTTCCCACAACCACCTCTCCACCAGGGGACACCAAAGTTAACCTGGAAGACTGGTTCAGGCTATGATGGGAAAGAGGTGGTCAGACATGCCTCAGTATGCCCTCCTCCCTTTTGGAATTCAGGAAAAGCCAATCAGCATTTAACATCAACACGACCTTAAATCTGATAAGAAACATTTACAATCTATTCTCTCTGAAGCCTGCTACCTGGAAGCTTCATCTCCATGATAAAACCTTGGTCTCCATAACCCCTTATCATAACCCAGACACTCCTTTCTATTGATAGTAAGTCTTTCAACAAACTGCCAATCAGAAAAATTTTAAATGTACCTATAACCTGGAAGCCCCACCCCACCCTAATCCTTTGGGTTGTCCCACCTTTCTGGACCAAACCAATATATATCTTAAATACACTTGATTGATGTCTCCTATCTCCCTAAAATGTATAGAACCAACCTGCACCCCAACGACCTTGGGCACATGTTCTCAGGGTCTCCTGAGGGCTGTGTCATGGGCCATGGTCACTCATATTTGGCTCAGAATACATCTCTTCAAATATTTTACAGTCTTTGACTCTTTTTGCGGACACACTACACATCTGCTCTGCTTCCCCCAAACCCCTAAACCCAGGCTGATTATGAGAAAAACCCCAAGTAAACCACAATGGAGGACATTCTACACAATACCTGACCAATCCTCCTAACACTGTTCCAGGTCCTCAGAAGTAAAGTCTGAGAGACTGCCACAGCCAAGAAGAGCCTGACATGATGACTAAATGTCCTATGGGATCCTAGATAGGATCCTGGGAGAGAAAAAGGCAGAACTAAGGGAAACCAAATAAGATGTGAGCTTATTTAATAATATAGTAATATCCAGTCATTAACTATGACAAGAAATGATATAAGATGTTGGTCAGGAGTGGTGGCTCATGCCTGTAATCCCAGCACTTTGGGAGGCTGAGGCGGGTGGATCACCTAAGATCAGGAGTTCAAGACCAGCCTGGCCAACGTGGTGAAACCTCATCTCTACTAAAAATACAAAAATTAGCCGAGCGTGATGGCAGGCGCCTGTAATACCAGCTACTCAGGAGGCTGAGGCAGAATGGCTTGAACCTGGGAGGCGGAGGTTGCAGTGAGCCGAGATCACGCCACTGCACTCCAGCCTGGTTGAGACTCTGTCTGAAAAAAAAAAAAAAAAAAAGATGTTAAACCTATCTGATACATGTTGATATGTTAAAAAGAGGGGAAACTAGGTTGCGTCTACATGGGAAATCTGCATTTTCTTCCCAATTTCTGTATGAATCTAAAACTAATTTAAAATAAAACCTCTATTTAAAAATTGTAATTTTTTCAGATATCTGCTAAATTATTTCTACTAAAAATTAGTAATTGGCAGTAACTACTCCTACTTTTAAAAATAAGAGCATTCATGATACTGCAAAGTAAATTATACAGACTAATACATACTTTCAAAGAAATGCCCCTTTTACATGTTTTATGTTAAGATAACATATATGTGTAAACATGGTCGTATCATTTTTCTTATGGTGTAGTTCACTCTCTAAGAAAGCTGGTCATCTTAGAACCAGGGAAAAAAATTCACATTTTGGAGACTATTTCAATTTACGGCTGGATGTTTTCAAAGTATGACTTTGTGAAAAAAAAAAAAGTTCAAATTGATTCCTTGTGACTGGATCACTTACTCTAATGAATGCTTGCCTTTATTTTGTTTCCCAGCATTTCTTTCAGCTACGATACAACAGAAGCAAATATTTGCCACTGGAAAAAATATTCAAAGACACTCTTAGGTTAATCTATAGCTGATGACAGTCAGTCTAGTCTCCATAGCAAGCAGCTTCAAGATATGATTATTTAGCTAAGCGGGAAATGGGACGTGACTGCTGCCTCATTCCCACGTCTCTCTGGACCTGATAATTTAGAGGAAGCTCACATTTGCAAGATAAAAATTTTCTTTTCCTTCTCAGTATTAAATATGCTGTCACAATAGAAGAAAGCTTTACTGACTTCTTAAATGATGTGTTGAGACCGGAAACCTAAAATGATAGTTACTGAGAATAGTGCTAATGCCCTAAGTTTTTAGTCACACCCTCACCTAGGTAGGAACCTAACCAAAAGGGGAGAACTGTTGAACAAATTACGGGAGGTCATTGTTTTGGTCACAACTCCGGCATTAGGCCACACTGAGCAGGCAAAACCAGAATGGAGACACTCACGCTGAATGACACACAACGAAGCTGAAACTTTAAGGAAGTAGATAGATCCCAAAAGAGCTCCCTTTTTCCCTGAAGAGACTCCAGTCTACCTGAGTCAGCATAAAGAAGTCCCCTCTGCTTTAATTCTTACCAAAACAAGTAACTTCAAGTAATCTGATATTAACAAATCAGTTGTTATTTTCTATTGCTCTATTTCCGCCTTACACAACACAGTGTTCTGCTATTGCCCAGAGGGCACTGAGACCAAATAAAACTTGAAAATGCCACACTGAAAGCAAATAAGTCCTAATAACTCAACTTACAACGATAACAAAGAGCGACACCAATGCCCAAAGTTTTGATCAATATCTCAAAATTGAGAGGCTGACCAAAAGGGAGGAATTCTTACATCAAACAACATTTGGGCTTTAGAAGCCTCCCAAGGAGTCCTTGTAAAGAGTCGCGGCCGGGCACCGTGGCTCACGCCTGTAATCCCGGCACTTTGGGAGGCCGAGACGGGTGGCTCATGAGGTCAGGAAATCGAGACCATCATGGCTTACAAGGTGAAACCCAGTCTCTACTAAAAAAAAAAAAAATACAAAAAAATTAGCGGGACTTGGTGGCGGCAGCCTGCAGTCCCAGCTACTCGGGAGGCCGGGACAGGAGAATGGCATGAACCCGGGAGGCGGAGCTTGCTGTGAGCTGAGATCGCGCCACTGCACTCCAGCCTGGGCGACAGAGCGAGACTCCGCCTAAAAAAAAAAAAAAGAAGAAGAAGAAGAAGAAGAAGAATCGCAACTGAAAACCTGACTTGGGAATGTATCATTGTAACAAATAGCGGCGGTTCAGCCAATCACATCAGCCGAGTGTCAGTCAATGGCTGGTAGCCAGCTGTTCAAAACAAGTTCCAAGAAGGCAAATCCGGGCTGTAACCAGGTCTGTAACCAATCCAGCCACCTCTATACCTCACTTCTGTTTTCTGTATGTCACTTTTTTTCTCTGGCTATAAATTTAACCTGCACATATTGTGTGGCAGATCATTCTGAACCATTTTTGGTCTGGACTGCTGCCTGATTCTAGAACCACAAAAAAAAAAGCCAATTAAGATCTGCAAACCCACATTTGTTGTAATTTTGTATTTTAACAGTTGTGCCCTACAAAAGACATTAAGCTGAAATTAATCAAAAATCATTTACGGTCATGATTAGGTCATAAAAAATTGTCAAACATAACAATTCTTCAAAAAAAGCTAAAAAGTATTTTTTAAAAATATTGTTGATGGAAAAAAGAGTGCAAAAGTAGATAGGAAAATTATGTACAAAACTAAAAACAGAGGAGAAATTAAAAGTCAAATAATTGCATCAAACTGGAAACCTAGAAAAAATGGGTGATTTCCTAGTAAAAATACACATTAACAAAATGGGCACTGAAATAAGGCAACTATGAATATACCAATTAGCATAGAAAAGCTAAGAAAGGTCCTTAAAGATCTCCCAGTGGAAAAAGGCCCCAGGACCATCTGGGTCCATAGCTTAGTGTAAGCTGACTTAACTAAATGGTGATTTTACACTCATGCATTGCATACATATGATGGTGGTCCCATGAGATAAAAATGGAGCTGAAAAATTCCTTCCTACCCATCTTGTCATAAGCTCATGGCTCAAAGCATTACCTTTTCTCTGTTTTGATACCATGAAAGGAAAATAAATCTCAGGACCCCCAAATCACTAAGCCAAGGGAAAAGTCAAGCTGGGAGCTATGTCAGGCAAACCTGCCCTCATTCTATTCCTAACTAAGATAGCTACAAAGATAAAAAGCTACATACCTCACTCACAATTTGCCCACAAAGAATTTCCTTTTGGACAAAGGACAGACAGCACTCAAAGTCATCCCTCACCTGAGACAGATGCATATCTGATTGCTTCCTCTGCCCTATTATTTATGTAAAAATGCAGATTCATTGAGCCAGACTAAATTGTGTATTCAGTGGAAGGCTGATCAAGGATTCAAAAGAATGCAACCTTTTGTCTCCAACCTACTTCTGACCTGGAAGCACCCCCACTTCCTGCTTCCAGTTGTCCCGCCTTACTGGGCCAAATGACTGTATATCTTACACGTCTCATCTATCCCTAAAATGTACAAAAGCAAGCTCTACCCTGGCCACCTTGGACACATGTCGTCAGGACCTCCTGAGGCTGTGTCAAGGGTGTGTCCTTAATCTTGGCAAAATAAGCTTTCTAAATTGACTAAGACCTGTCTCAGATATTCTGGGATCACAATCTACAATCACCATGGTGTTATAGTTGACTGCAGCATTCAGTACAGAGACATGCTGTACAGGTTCGTAGCCTGGGAGCAATAGGCTATACTATGTAACTTAGGTGTGGAGTGGGCTACACCATTTAAGTTTTATAAGGACACTCTACAGTGTTCACACAAAGATGAAATCACCTAAGGATAGATTTCTCAGAAAGTATAACATCGTTACGAGATGCCTGAGTGTACTTTAAATGGTCAAAGCCTAGGAGAAAAAAAGAAACTTAACTCTTGTTATGGGTTAATAACAAAGCTTAAGAGAGTTAACATAGTTCATCTAATCGAAGATGCCAATGATTAAAAAACATTATTTTATGCACCATCACAAATAGGTTGCCAATTAAACCGACTTTCTGAATAACACACAAATGTGAATTTACTTCTATTAATGCCAGGAAAGTAAAATGAAAAATAAATTATGGTTTTGACATGTTAAAGCAAATAAGGCGGGGGTTAGCCTGAGGCCTTCCCTAAGCAAACAGAAACCGAACTTGGAGGCATTTGAACTGACTTAAAAAAATTAACAAACCAACCACAGTCAATGCCAAAAAGCTCAGCAGCCAGTTGGCTGTATGACTAGGGACGCTGAGGGAACCATCCCCATAACAGGCGGTCACCTGGCTGGAGCCACTGAGGAGCCTCACTTAGGGGCCACCCTAAGAGCTCAAAGCCCCAAGCCGATTTCCGTTCTGGTGCTTCCTGCGTGATTCATGAACCATTCCTTTGCTGAAATAAACTCCGCTTAAATTTATTTTACCTAAAATCCTTTTAACAGACAAAGTCCAGTATTTACACTTAAAATACGGTTGTGAAAACTCACATCTACATCTGCTCTTCAATATTTTTCAAGTACTTTAACACTCTAAGAAAAACGAGCCACTGGAGCGCAAATAAAAGCAAGTCGTGGGGTGCGCGTCTCCCTGGGGCTCTCCATGTTGCCCTCAGGGTTTCTCCCTTCTCTGTCCCGGATCCACCCCAAACAAACCCAAATTGGTCAAAAATTAAAAAATGAAACAACTCAGGTATGCTGTAATAATGAATAACAAAGCCACTTAATGATGGGCCACTTTGTAAAATAAAATAAATACAACTTGAGAAAGTGGAGCGCGAGGCAGCGCGGCCTCCTCAACACTGAGCCGGGACAGAAAGCTTTTTCCTCACCTTTCCTCGGGCAGCCTCGGGGACCATGAAGCCACAGCTTCCCCAGTCGTTCCTGAGGAGCTGAGGAGAAGGAGGCTGGGTCGTCCCTGGCCACGGTCCCCAGGTGTTCCTATAGAGCCAGCGGCGTCTCCCGAGTGGGTCCTGAGGAGGAGGAGGCTGGGTCCTCTCAGGTGTCCCTGTAGGGATGGAGGCGTCTCCTGCGTAGGTCCTGAGGAGGCGGCTCGGCTCCGCCCCCTGGAGCCGCAGGGCGTCTGTGCCGGAACCCGGGCGCCTCTTGAGGTTCTGTGAGGCGGCATCGCGCCCCCTGACGGCCGTCGCAGGCGGTGCAGGATGCTCAGGTGCTCGCGGTCAAGCTGTGGCCTCGCCCCTCCGGTGAATCTCCGAAGTTCACTGTTCTGACAATTACACGCCATGACTTTTGAAAAACCAGCTGAGGCCGGGCGCGGTGGCTCACGCCTGTAATCCCAGCACTTTGGGAGGTCGAGGCGGGCGGATCGCGAGGTCAGCAGATCGAGACCATCCTGGCTAACACGGTGAAACCCCCGTCTCTACAAAAAAACAAAAAAAAAAAAAACAAAAAAAAATTAGCCGGGAGTGGTGGCGGGCCCCTATAGTTCCAGCTACTCGGGAGGCTGAGGCAGGAGAATCGCTTGAACCCGGGAGGGGGAGGTTTCAGGGAGCCTCCTCTAAACAGAAAAGACCGACCCCCAGTCAGTGTTTTATTTTCCCTGATGACCGCAGGCCATGAACTTATGGAACAATAACGTAATTAGGCTCTTGGACCCAGGGAAGTAGCTCCATGCCACCTGCCCTCATTTGCTGAGCATTTTGGTTTCTCGGATCTGCTACTCAGTTTCCAGTCTCTTCCTCCCTGCCAATGCTGCCAGCGTGCCTCTTCTGCAAGCAGCAACCGCCTTCCACCTTCCATTCTCTACTCTTTAGCCGTCATCTGGCTGGACTTTTCAGAACGGACTGCAAAGGAGAATAAACTGGCTGAGTCTGAGGGTGCACTCACGTGCAAAGTTGCAAGCTTTAATGTACCCATCTTGGCAGATTTTGGCTCCTTAGAGTTCTTTCTCATTTGGGGATCTCATGTGCCCTCTGATGAGGTGGGCTCACTGACTGTCTGCGCTGGTGGCATCTGGCAGCACCTTGTCACGTGCACCTAGGTAAGAACCTGGCTGCACCTGATGCTTAGCCAAACGGGGAGCCCACAGTTCTGTGTATCAGGTGATGTTTAATCTCTGGAGGTTAATGAACGTGAGGGAGCGATACTGTCTGGGACTGTCCACATATTGCGTCTGAGTCACTGAAGGAAAAGAATGTGGGGTCTGTTTGCTGGAACTGGACACCTCCATAATCACATGCTCCATGAAATGCAGGCAGGAGATCTCGCTTTCTACCTCTGGGATGGGAGTGTGCAGTTTCAGAATGAGACTAGCCCACACAACTGACTCTTTATTTGGGAAAGAGAAATGAAATCAGATGTAGCAATTTAATATCCACTAAGATGATATCTTAATCACAAACACTCTTCTGGTTTTTAGAAATGTGAATGTTATTTACACTAGGTTAAAAAACCTGAATATCCAACAGCATGACACCGACTAAAGAAATACTGGCGCACTCTGGAACCTTGCACACCACTTATTGGCATGGGAACAATGGGAACACGCCTATACAAAGATGTGCATGGAAATTAGAAGAATGCAACACTGTAGAACAGATGTGACTAGGTGCATGATCAAGAGCACACAAGACCAAGCCTGCCTCTGCACACACAAGACCGCGCCTGAGTCTGCACCACGTGACGGGACCATTGTGGAGCAAGCCTGGGAGATTCTGATGTAGGCAGCAGAGGCGTCACTTAGGGACCAGACTTCCGTGGGAAACCACCATCTCCTTCCAACCCAGATGCACTTCGTGGGAAACGTGAGCAGATGAAGGTCATGTAGGAGACGAAAGAACTCGCTCCCCAAGCTCATAGGCCTTTGTCCTCCACCCATGGACCGAAGCATCTTGTTAGATGATGGCCGCCCGCAGCCAGGGCCGGCGGAGAACCTGCCATGGAGCAGAGGTCCGTAAAGAACTGCTGACTGTCACTGTCCCTACTTGGGGGCCACTGGGGGATCTGATGCATCTCACTACCCTTTGTAAAGGAATTATTGAAAATGTCAGCCCTCTAACAAGGCATAGGTTGATTAGTTACAGGATTTAACATTTCTATTTTAAAAGGCAACATTGAAGAATGTCTTTACAAAGGCTGTACAAAGCCTGCCATATTCTTTGTCACACAGATTGACTCATGTGCAATGCAGCCATTTAATGAAACACTGGCATTTACCAGATGTAAACTTATTAGCAGACGACAACTAGAAATAATGTGCTGGATGTGCCCGTTTATTTATATGAATATAACCATCTCTCTAGATGCATCGAAAGATACACAACATGAGATCCACTTTATTTCTACAAGTTTATGATCAGGTGGTCAGGACAGGGAAAGAAGAGGAAAAAACTTTAAATCATGGACCTTTATTCTTAGACACCTTTATCCTACATACACAAGGGACATGCATGGTTGAAATAATGGAAACAAGGTGGATAAAAGTGAAAGTAACTTAAACTGCTTTACCCAGGAATGCCCAATTCAGGTGCTGCAGAGAAGAGCATGAGAACCGGGTGTCTTCGGGACAGGTGTGCCTCTGGGAGCAGAGTGGCCGTTCATCAGCAGGGAGGAGCAAGGCCTGGGTCGGGGGACACTGGGGCTGCTGTCCCAGAGGCTGGCAGCGTAGCCCTGAACCCCCAAGGCTTCACTGAGTCTCCCCTCAACCACCTAAACCAGAATAAACTGATGTAGCAGGACTCCTCAAACACTGTGCAGGGTCTCCATGTCCTCGATGGCCCCTGATGAGCCACAGTACCCTCAGGTCCTGGTGAAGGAGCTGGTGCTGCCTCCTGCCTTTCCCCACGTGGGGTCCTGCAGCTCATCCCACACAGCCTCAGATTCCCTCTACAGAACCTGCCCACAGATGTCTTCCGAGACCGGCAATACTGGGAGGCCTGTGGCCCAGACCCAGGAGGAACCAGCTGAGAGGCTCCGTGGAGGTATCGCTGATGGTGTAACCAGAATGAAAATGCCCACTTCTGTTCTGCTCCCTGAGAACAACTGTCAAGCCAGCATGAGTTTCCAGTCGGAACTTTTCCTTTTCTCCCCATGTTTGTCGCTGTTTTAATGGACATTGCCTGGCTATTAAATCCCCCGATGAACTCACTTTGAAAATTATCTATTGCACTGGGCACCCTTTCAGGAATCACTGAGTGTTAATTTTCTCAGTCTGAGTGATAATTTATGAGTCAAACAAGGACAGATCTGAAGCCAGAGGCTGCTCCTGTTGGAAAATCCCTGAGGATGATGTTCCGGGGAAGCCTCCAGCCTTGGGAGTCCCGTGGAACTGAGCCAGCCCAGGTCATGAAGGGAGCTGGTGCCAGACACTGACTGGGGACCTGCTGGCCTCTGGGCAGACCGCTCTGTCCCTGCACCTGGCCTGCCAAGTATCCCTGTGCAGTCATACCAAGTCCTGTGCTCAGAAGGGCCCCAGAGTAGTTTAAAGTTCTGCTGCCGCCCCTGGAAGCTCATGATTTTGAACAACAACAACAAAAAAAACCCCACGTTTTCCACTCGGCCCCACACATTATGTGGCCTGCGCAGCTGTCAGGCTGTGGCCACAGTGCTGGCATCTCTCACACAATGAAGGCTGCTGGAGTCCTGGCTGACTTGTTTTGACTCTTTTGTGAGGCCCACACCTAAGCTAAACACTCACGTGCCCCCACGCTGACTCCCCACACTCTAAAGCATGAATCTGCCCCTTCAGCTGGGAGAGGGTCCTCGTGTCATCTGGGTTTTTGGAGAGAAGGTCAAAGGAGCCTGGGTTCTAGTTCTTCAGTAATCAAGAGTAAGGGTCTTACCTGTTCACAGGTCCGCGTGGCTGCTTTACAGAAAGCAGGAAGTGGCCACTTCAGCCACATGGCTGCATTTCCAGCTCAGTCCAGGCAGAGCTGCACCCTGCCTTGCACCTCTGCAGATTCTGAGGGGAGTCCTTAACTGAGCCAGGGCGAGTCCTGGGGGCACTCTGCCCCTGTGGACACTGCCCCTGGGCAGGCCATGAATCTCCTCTGCTGCCACACTCTAGAGTTCAACAGGTCTCAGGGGCTCTGCCTGAGGACTGCCCTTCAACCAGGTATTCGTAATTTCCCCAAGACCCAGGCTTGCTGAGTCACTCAGTTACCTGAATGCCTTTTTCACAAAGGGATGACTGTGCTGCTCCGTCTTCCTTCTTTTTTGTTTGCGAGGCCACAGGGAAATCTGGATCCTCTGGTGAAAAAGCAAATCCAGTTTCTGCTGCTGCTGCTGCTGCTGCTGCCGGTTCTTGTAAATGTCCTCACTTGGTTTCTGGGCAGCAACTTCCTTGACTTGCCTGGGGAGCGGATCTGAGCTGCATTTACCAGGCCATGCCCAGGGGAAGTGATCAGTGTGGGACCGTGAAGCTGGATTTCCCCAGGAGCTCCCTCCAAGCTTCTGGGATGATGATAAGACTCGGGATGAACCAAGGATCTTGAACCATGGGACAATGTGAAGTCTAGACCCAGTGGAGGAAGAGAAAGGCTACGGGAAGGGCAGGCTTCACGTTACTGAGCATCCGCTACCTGCCACACACTTTCACGTGGCCTTATTCTGTGTGTTTCTCACAGCACCCTTGAGAAATAGAGACTACGATCACATCTTTTACATAAAAGAAAACCACCATCCAGGGAGGCGAAGTCCCTTGCTCACAGACTGTCATGTGGGAAGCTCTCTGGATGCAATGATGTCCTCCAGTTGCAGTACCAGGCAAGCTGTCCCAGAGTTCATGGAGCGGAAAGGCTCGAGAAGCAACTGAGGATGCTCGAATCACAGGTTTATAAAATCCATTCGTAAAACACAGCAAGAAGCTGAGGGAAGGAGATGGGAGGGCCGTATGACCTGATTCCTGTGCTGTCAACAATCACCGGTTCTCTTCTTTCTCTGCTAGTCAACCTCACCCCCTCAGGTGTGACCACGAGGACCAGACCTGGGCAAGAGTGCTCACAGCTGAAGGGCTTATGACACACACCGGCTCAATGGGACAGACATGGGACAAGTGTGCCTGATCATGGTGGAGTTGCCAAGAAGCAGCTGTCGCACTGTCATGGGTTCTACGTGTTTCTTGGGCAGAGGACGCATGGGACCAGAATGGGCACCAGGAATGGTGGTGAACGAAGGCCCCATGGTTCTGCATGTTTAGGTGTCTCTTGTATAAAGGCACATTGTGAATTGAACATTTAGTGCCCAGGAGCCTCATGCATATTAAGTATCTCTTGGCCCTTGTGTCTCTTCCTTCCCACATGTGACATACCTGTTCTCTGTAACTATCTATTCTGAACGTATCTAAAAACCATGTCTTGCCTGTGTTATACAAACCACATGCATACTCACGTTCTCTGATGTAGCTGAATGTTTCCTAAGGCCAGGGCACATTTCAGGGTCACATAGAGTGGAGAGAGGGACCAAAATAGCCTTGCTCTGTTTGACTCCCAGCCGAGATGTCTGCTGGGCAGCACTGCCTCTGTAGGCTCTAATAGGGGAAGGGAGTTCAGGGGAACCTCTGGGGCTGGGCAGGCTACCAGAGGGTGTGGATATTTGGGTGGACCCTGACGGATGACTTGGGTTTCCTTGGGAGGAAGTGTCAGGAAGGGCATCTGGGGCTGAGAGCACTGTGTGAGCAACAGAAGGAAGGAAACTCTGGCTGGCTGGGAAGGGATGGTATGGGGGACAGGGTGAGACTTCTGGCCCTGGGTGCTCAGATGAAGACCTGGGGTTGCCTAGTGGCTGGAAACACACACCAGCTGTGGCAACTTGACCTCTGGGATGTGAGTGTGCAGGCAGCTGCTGAGAACGGCTGTGGGTATGGAGATGTGGCTACAGGGAATGGGCAATGGATTCATCTGGGAATTCTGCAGGCAGTGGCCCATAGAGGAAACAGCCTGGAAATGAGACTGCAGATACGTGCTAAAGAGGCTGGAGGAACAGTGACCCCAGTACAAGTTTATGGATTTTATCCACAATCTAAAGAAATGGAGGCCAAATGGCTTTTGAAACTCTAAAATACAT
Organism: Pan troglodytes; assembly: GCF_028858775.2. Taxonomy (NCBI): domain Eukaryota; kingdom Metazoa; phylum Chordata; class Mammalia; order Primates; family Hominidae; genus Pan; species Pan troglodytes. The sequence continues at coordinate 109,868 of NC_072398.2, forward strand.
GCAGAGGAAGAGTAATGCTTCATGGGAGAGCCAGACTCTTACTGGCAGTGACGCTGCACCGTAGAGCTCCGTTCCTCCTGCCCATGTCTGTGGTTGGGGCTGGGGTAGTGCGTAAACATGACGCTGATGAGGCCCAAGCATTGTTGGAAAAGAATTCAGCAGCTGCCACAAGAATCTTGAATCCGTGGGTGAAGACCTTGACTTTCTCTGGGACCAATATGGTCAAGAACAAAGTAAAATCATGACAACAAACATTGTTCAGTTTTCCAAATATAAGCTATTTTAAATACTCTACATTTACCCTCAAAGACTGACATAACTTAGAATAACTTTTATAACAGCAAGGATGAGAACTAAAACTTAAATTGTAAATACAATTTTATTTATAAAAACAAAGTTAGCTTCAAATATTTTATGAACTAGTAGAATTTTAACCTTTTGTCACATTTCCCAACAAAGTAAATAATTCTTTTTTTCACTTCTAGTCTGTCAGAACAAAAGTCTTAGCTGAAATGGCCAGAAACTCTGAGGCACACTCCGGAGGCTGCTTCCGGGGCACCTCGGCACGGCCGCTTTTCCATCCCGGCCCTCACTTGATGCGGTCCAGCAGGGTTGAAATTGTTTGACATGCTTGTTCCCAGTGCGGTAAAGAAATAGCACTTGAATGTAAATTTAATTTCCTCAGCAAGGCCATTTTTATTTTTTTTTAATTTCTGCAGAAAGGGTACACTCACCAGCAGTTTTGCCACAAGAGTATACCGAGCAAAGGAGACAGGGTCATTTATAACCTGATGCATCCACCCTACTGCTGTGTCCAGTTTCCAGTGGCTGGAACGGGACCTCACATTCTGTATTTGTCCCGATTGGCTAGCAACTTAGAACTTTTTTAGAGAGGAAAAGGCAGAGGAGAACAAAGGAAGGAGGAAGTAACTTGTGGAATGCTGAAAAAAGTAAAAACACCTTCGAATAAAGAAGAGGAACAGGCAATGACCTAAAGCTTGCTTGGACTAGCATAAGCATGCCAGGGCAAATATTTAGGCTAAATTGTGGGAGCTAAGAACATAAAGTACATTGATTTCTTTATTAGGGCTAGCAGATATTTAAGAATGTTAGCACCGGTCTTTGAATAAATTTTGCTTCTAAGAGAAGTTACTATTTATTTCTAATGAGATGGGAAGGAAAGTCTTTGAAGAGGAAACTCTACTTTTTACAGAAGTAGGAACTTAGACTTACAGTTTGCACATTGACAAACTTGTTTTCCTTCCGTACATGAGGGGTTTATGATCCTCTGTTGCAACTGATTTGTCTTATGTAATTTCAAGAGTTACTCGTCAACCTACTTAGTATTCTGGACTTTTTGGGAAATGGCAATTTGCCTTCCTATTTAGTGGGAGGGATACTGAGACTGCACTTTTTCTTACTCCAAGAAGTGCACAGTGTCATTGCAATGTCAACATCAGGGAGATCTCAGCCAGTGTGAAATAATTAGATCGTCCACTCAAAATTCTTAGTTACACCTTTTTAATATTTTCTTCACACTTCTTAAAAGCAGCTTAACAAGAATTGCATTAGTCAGGGTTTTCCAGAGAAACAGAAAAGAGAGGAGATGTCCAGAATTGTCTCGTGTGATTACAGAGGCTAGAATCCAAGGAAGAGTGGCTTGAGTCCAGGGGCAGAATTCCCTCTTCCCCTGGGAGGTCAGTATTTCTTCCTTTAAGGCCTTCAACTGATTGGATGAGACCCACCCACATTATGGAGCATAATCTGCTTTACTAAAAGTATACTGGCTTAAATGCTAATTTCATCTGAAAAATACCACAGAATAATGTTGACCAAGTACTGGGAGAGGCCTTTTCCTTCATCTTTTGGTAAATTGCAATCCCTGGGTATATTCACATTTGAAACTCAAATGTGGGCATTGGCTACTGCAGGCCTTTCCCGGCTCAATGGAGTGCAGACAGGGGAGGCACAGGAGTGACTCCACTGTGTGAAGAGAAGACTGATGAGGGCCCATGTGGCACCTCAGGTAGGGTCTGCACTGTCTGGACTATGGTCAGGCCCCTGCCTGAGCCAGCCCTGCTCTCCAGTGTCCCCAAGGAATCCCTGAAACTAGCATCTCATGGAGGAGATAGATGATGCAGGAGGTCCCCTGTGCCCAGAACAAATGGTACAACAAGGCCCCTCTGTTCCCCAAACTGGTCTCAGCAAACTTTCCCCACAGCTTGGATCTGGGCAGGTCACAGGGCCCAAACCTCATGACCAGCAGTGCTGGACCAGGGGGCTAGAAGGGCAGGTGGAGCTCTCTGATGACATTGTGGAGAGGAGGGCTGCCAGGCAAGGGGTGTCCAGTATACTGTCCTGAGAGCCTCTCCAGGGACAGATGCCCTTAGGGGCAGAGAAAAAGGCAACCGGGGAGACCAGAGGAGTCTGATGCAGATAAGGAGGGGCTCTGTCCACTGATGTTTCTCCACAATGAGCTCTCCCGAGGACAAGCAGCCTGCTTTATAGGCGAACCTCATGGCACAGTGAGAAGACGGAGACTTCGGAACTCAGTTCCCTAGAACCTCTTCTCTCCCTGCATAGTCCGGCCCTATTGGTCCCTTCTGGTCTTGAAGGTCTTTAATGGAAACAAACCGCAAGGCCAAGGCCAGACCTGCCTGCCCTTCATGCCCATCTCTACACAGCAGTTGAGTGTGGACTCTGCCTCCCCTGTCCACCGAAAAGTGAGTCCCCACCAGCCCCTCCAGGGACACAGTGCCAGCTCTGCAGCCCTCCCATCCGGATCTCTGTCCATTCTTCTGCAGGCAGGATGGGCACTGTGTGGCTGGAGGAAGGCTCCTGATCCACTGCTTTGGGGGAATCTCTGATTTAGCACTCCACAGGGAACCCAACAGAGATCCAAAGCTGAGTACTGATTCAGAGAAAGAACATTTCTGCTAAGCTTAGGGCCTCAGGGAGGACAGATAATTATCTAAAGTTGACAGAACAATCAATTTTCTGGGTCTGAAGTTTACAAACAAAATCCCTCTCCTTTGAAGGCAGATTAGCCATGGAAACACCTTCTACATTGCCTGCCTAAATGGTTTGTCTCTGCAAACAATCTCTCTATTCTTTAAAACAGAATTAGGATAATTTGCATAATTGTTTCTTGTCTCAGAGAAATCTTACCGGGAGGCTGTCTCCAGATAACCAGCAGCCTGGGCTCCAGGCTGGGTTGTTTCCCCACGCCAAACCCACAGGCAGCCTTGCAGTAAGGCTCCAGGCTCTAGAGCCAAAGGCTCTAGGTCAGAGGCTCCACCTGGGGCTCCTGCGCCCTCCCTGCCAGGGCGGCAGTGGGAGCCACATCCCTGAAAGCCTCTGGCTTAGGGACCTCAGAATTCCCACCTCTGATAAGGTAATGAAATGAGCCAAAGTTGGTAAAAACCTGTGAACAAACTGGCCTACAGTGGCTAAAACCAGAGGGAGAAAAATAATGTGATAAACCCCCAAAACCAGCCATCCTGGGAAGTTTCAAGGGGCTGCTGCGCTCCTGACTCCTCCCCCGCCTCCTGGAGCTGCCCAGGTGAGCAGACAGAGTTTTGAGAGCTGGTACTGAGACTCTGTGCCTGGAGACAGACACTGGGCAGGAACCCTCAACTTTCCTGTCCGTTTTATGCAGTGAGTCAGAAACAGATGCTGGGGAGCAGCCAGCAAGCAGAGGGCTGCCTGTCTCAGAGGCAGGAGCATCCATCTCAGAGGATGCCAGGTGGGGAGATCCTGGACTGTGCCACCCCCAGGGAGGGCACAGGCACAGCAAGACTCTCAGCAGGAGCTCGGGGGTGGAGTAGAGACCAGGGATTCCATAAGACTCCCCACTGCTCCCCATTCCCTAAGGCGCAGCAAAACGTCTCCGCTTCTATGAGGACAGTCCAGACGTCCCCAGCTTCCCCTAGAGCAGACAGAAGGCCTGAAGCCCTGGGAAACCCACGTGCCCACTGGAAGTGGGGAGTAAAAAGACAGAAGGGACCTGTCTGGAAACAAAACCAGTCAAGAACCAGACTCACCACTGCTTCAGAAAATATGGGGAAATGTGAGCGTGAATTTCATAAAGCACAGTCAGCAAGCCACGAGGAGGGCCAGCGTCTGATGGACAGGGAGACTGCAGACCCCAGGAAGCAGCAGGAGAACAAGGATTCCCTCTATGATTTCCCACGGCTGATGCTCCCGACCTGGTTTCCCTTCACAGGTGCTCCTCCTGTGTTCCACACTGGATACTATCCTGCCAATCCACGCCCCTTGCTGGCCTTCAGTGAGGTGGAACTCACCACACTCTGGCCTCTTTCTCCACTTCTCTTGCTACTGTCCATTTGCAAAGATCTCAGATGGCTGCACCATGTGTTCTGACCAGAGAAAGACTGCAACCACCTTTGCAAAGCTTATGACAGCGAGGGAGGTCACGCATGACTGACTCCACCTTACCTCTAGCCTCACAGGCGGGCTGTCCTGCTCATGCTTGGGCACAGGCTAAACTAATCCAGGGAGAAATTTAGTTATAGAACAATACTAGTCCCTCTCTAAAACTAAAGCCCTCCTTCCTTGAGGACCAAAAACGAATGAAAGGCCACGTGATTAGGATTTCGGGAGGAGCCTGAACTCTGCTAAAATGTAGACATAGTTTCCGTAATTCCTTATTGTTCAGAAGTCATATGGCTAGAAGTCACACAATTTGTGCCTTCTCCAATTGCTTCTGTAGATAACAACACTATTGTAGAGCCTGAGTTTGGTTTTTTCAGCTGTTTTCCAGATTTTTGCATTCTGCCAACTGACTGACCCTACCCAGACTCATGGCTCATGACTCAACTGGTCCTATGCACTCCCACCTCCCCATCCAGAGGCAGACTCAGTGAGAGGATCATTTTCTACACCCTATGATTGCATCCCTAACCAATCAACCGCACCCACTCCCTGGTCCTCTGCCCACAAACAATCCTTGAAAAACCCAAACCTCCCATTCTTCTGGGAGACTGATTTGAGTAGCAGCTCCTTCTCCCACGTGGCTAGCTGCATCAATTAAACTGTTTCTTTAGTGCAGTACCACAGTCTCGGTGAATTGGTTTTGTCTGTACAGTGGGTGGGAAGAACCCATCGGGCAACTGCAAGACAGTTCAGCGTGCTTGCTCATCGTACTGGAAATAAAACCTATTTGTAGGGTCAAACGGGCAAAGTTGGCCCATGTTATTCCCTTTTGGGGAGTTATCTGTTGGGTGTTTCTAGCCTGCTGCAAGCTAGGATAAAGCAGAGGTCCTCGTGCCTCTCCTCCAGGACCCCATACAAACACCTTGTCCTCCATGAAGAACCCGGGACCTGCAGCCCTCCTCTCCTGTGACCTTCCCAGTCACTGTGCTCCATGGCCAAGGTGTTGCCTCCTACTGAACGATTCTGAGATGCCTGAACACCATGTGGTTAATCCCACAGGAAAGTTTCACCGTTGGAATCCAGGCCCTGGCAGGAACTCAGAAGGGGGCCTTTGTCAGCTGCCCTCATCTCCCTTTGGTGAGAGAGCACATTAAAGGCCGAGAGTCCATCCATGAGAGCAGCGCCGGGCGACACACGTAACTGCTAAATGAATGAGTGAACAATGAACAAACTCTGGAGGGAGAGTCCTTCGGGGTTGGCCCGGTCTCCGAATTTCCCTGTGCTGTGAGTGCTGGCCCCCAAGAGGGTTGTGCTGGGCCTTCTCAGACCTCCTCAGGCTCAGCAGCGCCGGATCATGACATCACCACTCATTCCCAGCTCTTCCTTGGATAGTCTCTCAAATGATTAGTGCCAACAATCCTTGACTCCAGCTCTGTTTCTTGTGTAATTCAAAATAAGCACAAATCTTAAAGTATATCTGATTAGTGTCCCCATTTTAACAGGAGGAAACAAGCACAGATAGGTTTAGTTACCTGTCCAGGAGCACACAGTGAGCATTGGCAGAGCCAACGTATTTTTCCCCAGTCTGACTCCAGAGCTGGGCCTCTACCCAGGGTGCCACACGCGGTGCAATGCGGTGGGGACAAGGGTCTCTTGTGCAATGTGAGGATGGCTGGGGTGAGCCAGGCCCAACACACAGGCCACGTGGAGAGGCCCAATGCGAGGCCACAAGCTGGGGCATCTCCAAGGAAGATCAGCCCCAGACTCCATCCCTGTGCCTCCTGGTCTTCCAAGCCCTCCCCAGACACTCAAGGCATGGGAAGGCTGTGACTGACCATGGCAGGCTGGGTGCTGGGGGCCCAGGGCAGAGGTGGGGGCTGTACCTCCACACAGCCCCCATAGGCAGTGGCCTTGGAGATCTCTCCCTTAGCAGCGGCAGGGCTGTGTCCCTCCCTACACACCCACACTTCTCTCTGGGCACACAGTGACTGGGCAGGCAGAGGGTCTCTTCCTCTTGCTGGCCACTCCTGGTATTTCCCCAGTGCCACTCTCCAAGCCTCTCTGCCTGGGTTTCAGAAGGGAGGATGGTGTTACCGCAGTCTGGAGGCCCCTGTGCCAAGGTCTTTCAGGACCCATAGGATCATCTTGGAGAAGAATCGTCTGTGCACACACAGCCACATGGAGGCCAGATGACCCCGGGTTCAAGAGATGCCTCTAGGGATGCGTCAATCTCCAACGATTTCCCAGTCGTTTCAGAGCCAGGATGAGAATCCAAATGCTTGTTTACTGCAGTGAGCTTTCAGTTTAGTTTCTTATTAAATATAACTATGCATAATAGGCAACCCCATTCCCACACCAAAGCTGCAAGCATATTGCAAGTACCAGTTTATCTGTTGGGTAGGCAGAGGCGTTTAGCAGCATCATTTCAGAAGCGGAAGGAGAGTTTCCCCACACTATCCTGCAGGAAGCTTGGCAGAAGCCCAGATGCACATCCTGGATGCTGCCCAGCATCATGGCAGGAAAACGGGTTCAGAGCCACAGGCTGAGGCCTGGGGGACTCCACAGACAACTAGGACAGTTCTGACATTTGCTTCCCTCTTGACCACCTGCTTTGCCTGCTTTGCAAGGATGGACAGAGAACAGCACTAACATGCATGAAAATGAACCACACCCTGTGGTGGTGTCCCACTTAGCTGGTGGGGTCTACGGTGAGAGAATTGGCATGTATGTGTCCTGGACCAGCAGCTGTCCTCAGGATGGACACTGAGGTCAGGTCCAGAGCAACTAATTGATGTCAGATCTGTGAGTTGCCTCTGATCAGCCAATCTGAGTAGCATGTTTATTAGAACATTTTTGCATTTGGGGGAACCAGAAGTGAGCTGATCTGCATATAGGCCAGCCTTTCTGCATAGGGCACAGCGTATGTGCAGGCAGGCTAGCTTATGTACAAACAGCCCACTATGTGTGACGTGGAACAGTCACTCTGCAAATAGAGCAGCTGTCCCCACATGGGCTACTACTTAGACCAAGCTTCTCCAACCTGCAGTCTGCGGGCTGCGTGAAGCCAGACACAGCTTCCAATGGGACCCAACACAAAATCGTAACATTTCTTAAAACTATGAGAATTTCTTCACGATTTTTTTAGCTCATCATCAGCTATCATTAGTGTTAATGTATTTTATGTGTGGCTAAAGACACTTCTTCTTCCAATGTGGCTCAGGGAAGCCACAAGATTGGACACCCCTGATCTAGATGCAAGATGCTATTTTGGAAGATGGTGTTAGTGGTAATTATTTCAATCCCTGGCAGGGGGGCCCTGAACAAGCTACTCCTCTCAGAGTTCCTGCAGTCTTCGTGGGGGTGGCACCTTCAGCTTGTTCTGTGCCCATCAGCGTTATCAGCCCAGTGCTTGGGCACCTGGAAGGCATCTCCTGTTCATTCCAGGCTGCCAGGGTGACAGAGCCTTGTGTTTTGCGATGTACCGATGGTTTATTTTAATTAGGTATGATAAGATGACAAACATGGAGACAGCTGTCTTGAAAGGAGAGTTTATTACTTAAGGTTCCCAAGAGGAGGGGGCATGGCATACCAGGCAAGGCCATGCGGGAAAGCACCAGCTCAGCCAGGAGGCAGCAGGAGTGAGGGGTGAGCAGGCCCAGAGCCTTTATCGTGGGAAGGAGCTGGGGAGGTGTGGTGATCAGCTGAGCAGGCCTAGGGCTGGGCGTTTCAGCAATTTTGGAGGGCTCTGGGCTGCAGGTGTGGCCTCTAGTTGTCTGGTTCCTGGCCCTGGGTGATTTTGGGTAGGGAAATACTGGCCTGGGAGTGCAGGAGCCCATATAGGAGGTGGCTGGAGCCAAGGGCTTGGATTGGGCGGTTTGCACATGAAAGGCACACTCACCAGGGAGTCCCTAGGAATTAGCTACCCCTGGGAGAGGCAGTTCCTTCTCTGGTCAGTGAGGCCCCAGGATGTCAGAGCATCATAAAATACAGAAATTAAAAAAGTATGATTAATACAACTTGGAGGAAGCATATGGGGTTTTGGGGATGCCGTTCAGACCTCACACTGGTCCAAGCCTTCTGCCTTCCTGGGACTTCTCCACCTCTCCACGCGGTGACAATGGGCAACAGAGACTGGGCCATGCGGCACGCTTCTTCCCCCGCACCCCTGACCCCACCAGAAAACACCATTTGCCGTGTGATCTCTGGGCAGTGGAGGTCGTACTGTGGGAGGGGCAGCTCTGTTCTTGAGCTCCTTCTACCGGGAGCCCTCAGGCTCAGAGCCCACGTCCCTCCCACCTCCCATCTCCATACCTTCTCCTGTCATTATTTAAATGAGAGTATTATGCAAATGTAATGCAAAAATCGAGTTCAATAAATCTGTTCTTACCCACACAGGGGCAGCTAATTTATGGAGCTCAGACTCAGTCTAGGTTGCTTCTTCGGGTAATGCTGTTTTTGGAACCCCAGACAAAGTAACAGCAACTCCAAGATTTTCACAGAAGCTTCCTTTGATGACTCCAAGCTCCCCCAGACCTGGTGGAAATGCAGACTCCTTGGCTAACGCTGCCATGGGAGTAGAACCCACCAGAAGCCCCCTACACTCCACATGGGGAGAGCTGGGACCCATGCCCTACTGGCTAGAAAGTGGTCCATCCTGAGAGACCTGAGTCAACAAGGATGCCGGGGCTGAGCCGGGCCCTGACGGGCACCCGGGACCTCATGGGGGAGCATCTGAGCAGGGCTGGGATGAATGAGGAGACACCAGCAAAGAGGATGTTGAGAACAATTCCTGGGGAGAAAATTGTGGTCTCATTACCTCATTCGAAGTGGCCTGATCTCGAGGAAGCAGGGAGCAGAGAAACATAATCGGAACATCTCTGGGCATCAGGTTTTCGTACTGACCGTGAAGCACCAAGCGGAAGCAAGCCTCGCGCTGGGAGGACAAGGCTCTCGGCGTTTCCTTGTGGATTTATTTGCTCAGCATGAGTGCCCTGTCAAGCCACCCAAGGGACAGAGCTTCTGGCTCAGGGACCACGGTTGGCTCAGCACAGGCAGCCTCTGGAGATGAGAGGGAACCAGTGGATACCCTTCTATCCCTGCTGGCCACGAGGAGTGGCAGTGTCCCAGGTGGAGGTACTTAATAAAGAGGTTGCTGGTTTTATTTTTCTCTAAATTATTTTTTGAGGAGCTTTTGCATAAGCCCAGGCCCTGGGTTCACACCATCACTGGGGCAGAAGCCTCGTCCCTGCCTTGTCTGATGGGGTCTTTACACCTTCCTCGGTCACTGATGCCGGGTGCTGTTGTTCCTGCTCAGCCAATGTCTGGACTGAGTCCGGAGCCTCATTCCGTGGGCAGTGGCTCTGTCTCCAGGTGGGGCACATGGAGGCCAAGTCCCAGGGCAGGGCCCACGGTGGGCCTGGTCTTACGGGTGGTGAGTCAGCTGGGCCGGCTAAGAGAGAAGAAAATGTGCGGAACCAGGAGCAAGACAGGTGGAGGATGGGCAGGAGACAGGGTGGCCTCCTCAGGTGGAGAGATCTTGAGGGCCATTTCTCACGCCACCTCCCTCCACAAATCTGCCCACGGCTCTCGATAGCCACGCTCTCCAGCACCTGCCCTTTCAAACTCCAGGGCAAGCTCCAGATGTCACCACACTGACCATCTAAAGGGAGCTTGGTTAGCAGTGAATACGTACCCGTGACCCTGTGGGCTCAGGAGACCCCCATGGGGCTTTCCTGCTCCCTTGGGTAGGGGAGGCTCATGCCTGTGGGTCGGCACCAGTCTGCTTCCCATGTCCCTCCTCACCTCCCAGGCCCCTGGCCCCGGACAGGATAGGTAGAGGCATTTCCTCTTTTCTGCCTTGACTCACTTCACAGAGAGGGGCCTCCCCCACGTGCCTGGCCCCACTGCCAACCCACCATGTGCCGGCCTTGGAGTATGGGGGAATGTGCTTTGCTGCCATTTCTGAACCTGAGGGAGCTTATCTTTCTTCTGAGAGCCCTGTTCTAGGTAGGCAAGCTCCTGCATACTTTACTGCCATTTGTTCAAGTTCCAGTTATGGAAGGGACCCTTAGTGAAAAGAGCTTGGTGCTGAGGTGTAATTCTCTGAGCACACTGGGCCTGAGAGCAGCCTTGCAATGACCGGATTTTCTGGCTCGATGAGGCTGTCCCCAAGTCCTTTCCACTGGTCTTGGAAGGGAAGAGTCTGTGTCTCGGCGACAGAGGGTGTCTTTGTGGATAAATGAGGCCTCTTTGTGCATGGCCTGCCCAACAGAGGCCACAGGCCGGAGACATGCTGACCTTGGACACCTTCCATCTCTGGGGTCAGGGCTGGGACCAGAGGAGATGCCGAGGCCAAGACTAAAGCCCCCCAAAGGTCTTCTGGGCAACTCCCCGTTCAGGGCTAAAAGTCTCCCTGTGATCCCTCCCAGAGGGTTCTGCTTGCACCCCCAGGGCCAGGCACAGCCCCCACACTCTCCTCCTCCCCACACCAGTTCCTCTGCCACCCTCATGGGGCCCAACCACTCTCTGCAGCTTGGGGAGTCCAAAGCACCCCCTTCCCTGAGGGACAGGAGGGGCCCCTGAGCCAGGGCCCTCTAACAGCCATCCCGGGGCCTGGGGTCTGTGGAGGGGTCACGTCCTTGCTCTTTCCTTTCTGCGTTCCCACTTCTACGAGGAAAGGGGTGGAGACTCTTTCCAGCTCTCCAGGTCTACCTCCACACAGCCTTGGAGGGGCGTCCTGGGGGTAGATTACGAATAGGATGGGGCGCTGCTGTCTTTGTGGAAGCCCAGGCCTCCTCCTCGAAGACCCTATGATCCCGTGTCTGACTTGTAGGTGTCCGTGTCCCCTTCCCCACCAGGCTGTGTACTCCTCGAGGGTAGGGGTCCCCCCTCCAGCTCCTTTCTGGGACCCAGAGCTCACTTCAGGGCTCAGCACAAAGTAGATGGCCTGAGATAAGCAGACAAGTAGATGGCACCGCTGCCAGGCCCACGGGGATCACAGGGCTGCCCACGTGCTCCACGAAACACACAGGCACTGACGTGATGGCAGGGCACCACCAGGGTCTTGCAGGAGGGGACTCAGAGTGCTGAACTACCCCATGCATGCAGTCGTGAGGAAAGAGCTGGGCCTGCTCAGCTTGTCCTACATGTGCAGAGAACACAGTGATCAGAGCTCCTGGCAGTGCCCACCTGTGGTCAGCCTGGAAGAAGGGGGGCCTTGTCCTCGATGACAGTGGTTCATGTGCACTGCTGTTTCTGGAGTCAGCAGAAACAAATCCATTCTTTAAGTAACGAACAGAGGCGCCTCTGCTACTTGACACAGAGCAATGTTAGGTGTTGGGTAGTCAGGGGCCAGGACCTGGGTCTGGGGACTGCGGTGCCCAGTCTAAGACAGAGGCCAGGCTGGCCATATCAGTGAGCAGCAGAAGGCCCCCCAGAAAGCTGTCTCTAGTCCAGCGGCGAGGAGCCCCCACAGGTAGGAACCACCAAGCGCAGTGACCGCGTGCTCTGCTCTCCAGCCCGTGTCAGATCCGAGGGGCACTTTGCAAACTCTCCGAGGCCAGGAGGCCATGCATCCTCTTTACCTCCTGCCCTGGCCATGACTTCCATCATCCCCGATCTGACCCTCACCACTATCAGGCACCCTGAAAGGGAGCGCGTTCGTGGATGGTAAATGCTAGCCCCATGGGCAGGGGCTTCGTGGCCTGTGCCATGTGACCCTCCCTGACACAGCTGCCTGGACCTCAGCCAGGATTTTGGACTCGGGGAGCAGGTCATCAGTCACACCCTTGGCAGGACCTGTCCTGGGAGCCCTCTGTGTGTGCGGAGCTGCCTCATTCCCCTGTGAACACAGTAGGGCATCATGGGGTATGACGGCAAGCACTGGGGCTACCCTGGGGGCTGGGCTCAGTCCTGAGGTCAGGCCCAACCTAAGCTGGGCAGCCTGGTGTCAGCTGCAAGAACCCTCTTCACCTTCCTCATTCCTACGTGACTTTCCGACGTAGGCCATCGGGTGGGATGGGGTAAAAAAACACAGGCCCCATTCTACCCCTCTGCTGATCCGCACATGGACATGTGTACACCCAGGCCTCCCTGCTCACAACCATGGCCAGGAAGGCAGGCTCCAGCCAGGGCTCTGAGATGCCAGGAGGGTGTAGAGAAGACAGGTGGCCCTCTGCCCCTGCAGTCAGGCAGCACCTGCCCATCCCGAATGCTGCAGCCAGCTGGTTACAGTGTCTGTTACTCAGCTAGTGCGTTTGCCAGTGCTCTTCAGTGTCACCATTGTGGCAGCCTCTGTCATTGAGAACGGTTTAACACAGGAGAAAGAAGTTGCAGGGCCCTGCCCCGGTAGAGGTCTGTCTTCCCTGCCAGCTTTACCCAGCGTGGCCGTGGGAACTGCAGGAACCAGGCTCCCAGGAGGATGCAGACCGACTGACCACTGCTACCCGGGGAAGAGCCACTTTCCAGCATTTCCTTCCTCCTCCTGCAGCCCTCTCTTACCTTCCTGGGGAAGGGAAGGGATGCTGATGTGCTGAGATGGGGTTTTCTGCCTGTTAGAATTGCTGGGGAAAACAACTTACTGTTTTAGCAAGGAAACAACAGCCTTGTTGTGCAAGTAACACAACAAGTAACACATCTGTCTCGTGCAGATGTGGTGCCTGCCTCACCCCATTCTCTGCCAGGACCCTGCAGGTTCGGATGCGCATCAGGGACTGTGGCTCCCACCTTCCCTGCTCCTAACTCTTCTGTCCTCCCAGGCACGCCCCACCTCCAGCCCTGGGCTCACCCCAACCATCACTTCAGGCAGGAGAGTCCCCATTTGTGGCTACTAGTTCATTCATTCATTTAGAAGGGCCCCGGCCATCAGCCACCCTCAGAGCGGAGTGCAGCTCCACCACTTCGGCCAGGTGACCCTAGTCACGTTCATGAATCTCCCAGCCTCTGATCCCACCTCTCTCAGTGGGGCAACAGCACCCAGTGCGCAGGGTGGCGGCCCAGGGTGGCCGTGGAGTGAGTCACTGGGGAGGGCTCCTGGGTCCTGGGCATCTGAACTGGCTGCACTCGGAAACCCCAGTGCAAATGGGGCAGAGCAACAGTGCGTCTGTGGCAATGGTCCTGGGAGCAACGGTACGTCTGTGGCAACGGTCCTGGGCCCACAGCACAGTCCCAGGCATTCACTGAGTTCTCAATTAAATCAAAACCCCCTTCCACAGAAAGCCCCTCTCCACACTCAGAGGAGGCGGAGAGGCTGGAAGTGTCTCTTAATGAACTGTTTACTGCGAAATGCCTTTCACCTTCCAAGCTGCAGTCTTAGAATTAAACCTGGCATTTGAATGCAATCATGAAGAGAGGGGAGCTCCTCTGTCAGCCAGCAGGACACGATGAAAATCCAATTAAGTTGTGCATGTTAATTCCCCTGCCTGCCTGGGCTCATTGCTGGATGAGGGAGTGGGAGCACGCAGTTTTCCATAGTTTATCTGCACAGCCCAGAGGCAGGTGTTTTACCCGCTGACAATAAAACCCAACAGAGCTGTGACCAAGTGGGTGAAAATAGCAAGTCATTAAAAACAAGCATCTTGAATGCCCATCTTTCAATAACGTAGATGGAAAGTGCTGGAATGAAGAGATTAGGGAATTAATTGTATTGAGGATCCTCTCACTAGCAGACCCCAGGGCAGGAAAAGTGTCTGGCCACCTGCCAGGACCATACAATGGGATTATGTGGGCCCCAAGAGAAGGAACCTGGCTGGACAGCCCTGTTGGTTCAGCAAGGAACCAGCCCAGATTTTTGGAACCTGAAAGCACTGAGGTCTTAAATCATGAAACTGAGCTTGAAAGAAAGGCACAAAAATGAGAAAATAAAAGAGAAAGAAAGAAAAGAGAAGGGAAGAAAGCCAGGGCCCTCGTAAGGTTCTTGGTCTTCCGGGGAGAACAGGAAAATCCACCTCGGTTCATTTCTTGGAACTCGATGAGAAAACAGAGGTACTGTCTTCACTTGAATTAATTTTTACATTTAAAATCTGATAGTAAGAAGGAAATGGTACGTTAGAACTGCAAGAAAATATATGCAGTAACTACAGATTTTATCATCCAGTAACCTGGGACTCTGAGGGCAGGACATGCCTAGGACAGCAGGGTACGAGCACCCTGCAGAGCGGGCTGCCTCCTGAAGGGCCACCCACACCAGGCACGGCGGGGGTGGTCAGGATCCTGTGCCCTCACTCCTTCTCATTCCCTGGGAACTGGCAGGACCATCGCTGCTCTGGGCCGGTGCTGGCCTGGCTCCTCACGAACGCAACACTGCCAGCTCTGTGCCCCTCAGACTGCTGGAAGCATCCTGTAGATCAGAGGATTCTGATCCCTGCCTCCAGGGATGGGGTGTCCACGGCACGTCTCCAGGTATGAACACACACAATTCGGCATGAACACATGCGTTTGGCGCTGTCTGGGACTAGACTGGGCAGATTAACAAGGTACCTTTAAACAGGGGTGCCCGACCCCAAGTGTGGACAGGTACTGGTCCGTGGCCTGTCAGGAACTGGGCCGCACAGCCTCCCGTTGGATCAGCGGCGGCATTCGATTCTCACAGGAGCATGAACCCTGTCGTGAGCTGTGCGTGTGAGAGGGATCCAGGTTGCGTGCTCCTTATGAGAATCTAACTAATGCCTGAGGATATGAGGTGGAACAGTTTCATCCCAAAACCATCCCCCCAACCCCACCCTCATCCCACAGTCTGTGGAAAAATTGTCTCCCATGAAACTGGTACCAAAATGGTTGGGGACGGCTGCCTTAAAACACAAGGTTGATTTATAGTAAAGGAGCAAGAGGCACTGAAATTCACACCCAGGAGAGGAGCCGTGCGAGCTAAAGGAACACAGTCCGTTCCCGTCCTGCAGGAAGCAATCAGCGCTTCTCAAACATGACTCAGTTCTCACCTAGTCCAGCGGCTATTTCTCCTCCCACTTTCCTGCAGGAACACCGCTGCTAGGCCCTAGGTTTCTGACAGCTCAGCCACTTAAAAGTAGGAAATCCAGCTGCCTAGGACCCATCTTGGTCTGTCCTTCTCTCAGTGTGACCTGGAGGTTCCTTCGCCTTGTTATGTGAATGTTACGATCTCACACCCAGAATGCAGCAAACATGAAAACCTGTCGTTATGAATGTGGATTCCTCCACAGAATAGATGCCTAAATCATGGTATACGGTCTAATTAAATGGAATATTAAAATGAATGAGCTAGAATTTATAAATCAATATAGATAATCTAAGAACAAATTAAATACAGGGACACCAGCAAGATGGAGAACTAGGAAGCCCCAAGGAGTCCTCGTTCCCCCACCAAGACACTGGTTAGCAATAATCTATGGACAGAACAGCCGGTGTGAGAACCCCAGAATCCAATTAGGAGGTTGCAGCACCCCCTGTGAGTGCAAAGCCCAGAAGGGCCACATCTGAGCAGATAAGAAAAAAAGTCACAGCATTTTGTGCCCTCGTGCCTACTGCTCCCTGGCATGATAGGAACCCTCAATGCCCTCAATGCTTGGCTGCTCTCTAGAGAGGGAGAGTGAAGAGTGGAACATGCATCCAATATTCTCGCTTTTCAGGGGGCTGCCCATGGGACTGGTATCTGCCTCACCTGACTCAGAGCACTGAGGGGAACTTGCGGAGCTTGAATGTCAGGTGAGGGGCTGCTGAGAGCAAAGACAAGCACCTTCGCTCAGCACAAAGGATCCTGCGGAGCCACAGACACCAGAGGACAGAGGCCTCCTGAAAAACACGGGCAAAACTCTAACTGGGAAACTACTTACGCAAGCCCAAAGAAGATGCATCCCCAGAAAAGGCTGAGAAGTTCCAGAATCTCTACCTGGGCTGATTAGTGAAAGTACAAAGCAAGTTAACAAAGACTGCGGGAAGCACAATGTATTTGAAATGCCCAAATATCAATACAAGGTCACAAGGCATACAAAGAAACAGGAAACCAAGGCCCAGTCAAAGGAACAAAATATATCTCAGGAAATGACCGTAAAGACACAGAGATGAATTAACTGATCATTCAAGGTAACCATCTTAAAGATGCCCAGTGAGCTAAACAAGAACAGAGACAACTGAACGAATTCAGAATACGACTTATGAACAAAAATGAGATATCAACAGAGATAGAAATTATAAAAACCGAACAAAACAGAAATTCGGAAACTGAAGAATAACTGAATTTTAAAATCAATAGAGGAGTTCAACAGCAGAGTTGATCACGGAGAAAGAACCATCAAATTTGAAGAAAAATTATCTGAAATTATTGAGTGAGAGGAGGGAAAAAAAGCATAAAGAAAGTAATGAGAGCCTGTGAGACTTACGGGAAACCATCAGGCAGAACAATGGAGGTTTTTTACCCCAGAGACGCTGTGGGTTTGATCCCAGGCCACTGCCATAATGTGAATACCACAGTAAGGTGAGTCACAAAATATTTTGGTTTCCCGGCGCATATAAAAGTCATGATTATACTATACTGTAGCCTGTTAATTGTGCAATAGCATTATGTATAAAAAAGTATATACCTTAATGAAAATACTTTCTTTGGCTAAAAATGCTAATGATCATCTGAGCCTTCAACAAGTCATAATTTTTTCATGATGGGGGCTCTTACCTCAGTGTTGATGTCTGCTAACTGATCAGCGTGGCAGTTGCTGAAGACTGGGGTAACCGTGACAATTTCTTAAGACAACAATGAATTTTGCTCTTCAATGGACTCTTTCTTTCACAAAAGACTTATCTGCGGTATGTGATGTCGTTTCACAGCATTTCACCCACAGTAGAACCTCTTTCAAATTTGGAGCCAGTCCTCTCAAACCCTGCTGCTGCTTTATGTAATATTCTGAATACCTTGCTGTCACTTCAAGAATGTTTGTCTCTACCAGTAGATTCCATCTCAAAAAACAACCTTCTTTGCTCATTCGTAAGGAGAAACTCCTCATTCATTAAAGTTTTACCCTGAGATTGCAGCAATTCAGCCACATCGTCAGGCTCCTCTTCTCATTCCAGTTGTCTCACCGTTTCCACCATCTGCAGTTCCTGCCTCCATTAAAGTCTTGAACCACTCAGAGTCACCTGTGAGGGTTGGGATTAAATCCCTGCAGACTCCTGTTCATGTTGATATTTTGCCTCCTCCCATGAAACAGGAACGTTCTTAATGGCATGTAGAGTGGTGAACTACTTCCAGAAGGCATTCCATTCGCTTTGTTCGGATCCAGCAGAGCAATCACTATCTACGGCAGCTATAGCCTTAAGAAATGTATTTCTTTCTTTTTTTTTGAGACGGAGTCTTGCTCTGCCGCCCAGGCTGGAGTGCAGTAGAGCAATCTCCACTCACTGCAAGCTCTGCCTCCCGGGTTCACGCCATTCTCCTGCCTCGGCCTCCCGAGTAGCTGGGACTACAGGCACCCGCCATCACGCCCAGCTAATTTTTTGTATTTTTAGTAGAGATGGGGTTTCACCGTGTGAGCCAGGATGGTCTCGATCTCCTGACCTCGTGATCCGCCCGACTCGGCCTCCCAAAGTGCTGGGATTACAGGCGTGAGCCACTGTGCCCAGCCAGAAATGTACTTCTTAAATAATAAAACTGAAAGTAAAAATTACTCCTTGATCTATGGGCTGCAAATGGATAGTGTGTTAGCAGGCATGAAAACAGTATTAATTTAGTACATCTTCATCAGAGCTCTTGGGTGACCAGCTGCATTATAAATAACCAGTAATATTTTGAAAGACATTTTTTTCCTGTGCATAGTTCTCAACAGGGGGCTTAAAATATTCAGTAAACCGTGCTATAACAAATGTGCTGTCATCAAAGCTTTATGTGCCATTTATAGAGTGCAAACAGAGTAGATGTGGCATAATTCTTAAGGGCCTTAGAATGTTCAATATGGTAAATAAGCATTGGCTTCGACTTAAAATCACCAACTGCATTAGTAATTAACAAGACAGTCAGTCTGTCCTTTGCAGAATTGATGCCAGGTATTAACGTCTCCTCTTCAGCTCTAAAAGTTCGAGATGGCATCTTATTTCAATAGAATGCCGTTTCATCTACATTGCAAATCTGTTGTTTAGTGTAGCCGCCTTCATCAAGCAGCTCAGCTAGATCTTTCGGAGAACTTGCTGAAGCCTCTACATTAGCATTTGCTGCTTCACCTTGTGCTTTTATGTTATGGAAATGGCTTCTTTTCTTAAGCATCATGAACAGCTAACTTCAAACTTTTCTCCTGTGGTTTCCTTACCTCTCTCAGCCTTCACAGAATTGAAGAGCGTTAAGACCTTGCTCTGGATTGGGCTTTGGCTTAATGGAATATTGTGGTTGATTAGATCTTCTACACAGACCACTACAACTATCTTCGTATCAGCAACAAGGCTGTTTTACTTTCTTATTTATGTGTCCACTAGAAGAGCACTTTTAATTTTCTTAAATAACTTTTCCTTTGCATTTATAACATGGCTAACTACTTGGAGCAAGAGGCCTAGCTTTCAGCCTATCTTGGTTATTGACACACCTTCCTCACTAAGCTCACTAAGGTCACTTCCAGCTTTTGACCTAAGGTGAGAGATGTGTGACTCTTGCTTTCACTTGAACACTTAGGTCATTGTAGGGCTATTAACCTAATTTCAATATTATTGTGTCTCAGGTGATAGGGAGGCTCAAGGAGAGGGAGAAAGGTGAAGGAATGGCCAGCTGGTGGAGCAGTCAGAACATACATAACATTTATCGATTCAGTTCACCATCTGATATGGTATGGGCAAGGCGCATGGCACTCCAAAACAATTGTAATAGTAACATTAAAGATCACCAATCACAGGTCACTATAACATATATAACAATAATGAAAATTAAAATTATTATTATAAATTGTACTAAAATGTGACACAGAGACAAGAAGTGAGCACATGCTGTTGGAAAAATGGCACTGGTGGACTTGCTGGATGCAGAGTTGCCACAGACTTTCCATCTGCAAAAGAAAAACACAATGTCAGTTGTGCACGGTGGCTCATGCCTGTAATCCCAGCACTTTGGGAGGCCGAGGCAGGCAGATTGTGGGAGTCCAGGAGTTTGAGACCGGCCTGGGCAACATGGCAAAACAATGTCTCTACAAAAAATAAAAAAAAAATCAGCCAAGCGTGGTGGTGCACACCTGCAGTCCCAGCTACTTGGGAGGCTGAGGTGGGAGGATTTCCTGAGCCCGGTAGGTGGAGGTTACAGTAAGCCAAGATCATGCCACTGCACGCCAGCCTGGGAGACAGAGCAAGACCTCATCTCAAAAAAACAAACAAACAAAAAAACCCACAATGTCTGTGAAGTGCAATAAAGCAAAGCACAATAATAAAAGATATGCCTGTGCACACATTATGGGAGTTCCAGAATAGAGAGAGAAAGAGGTGAAGGCCTATTTGAAGAAATCATGGCTGAAAACTTCCCAAATTTGAGCAAAAGAATGGACATAAGCGTTCAAGAAATTCAACTAGAATAAATCCAAAGAGACCCATTATCATCAAACTGTCAGAAGTCAAAGACAAAATAAGAATCTTGAAAACAGCAAGAGAAAAGCAACTCATCAGTACAAGGGAGCTCCCATAAGATTATAAGTGTGTTTCTGAGCAGAAACTTTGTAGGCCAGAAGGGAGTAGAATGATATATTCAAAGTGCTACCAGAGTAAAAACTGTCAGCCAAGAACACTATATCCAGCAAAATTATCCTTCAAAAATCATCCCAAATAAACAAAAGCTGAGAGAATTCAACACCACGAGATATTTCCTACAAGAAATGCTAAAAGGAGTTCTTTGAGTTGAAATAAAAGGACACTAGACAGCAATCCCAAACTACATGAAAATATAAAACTCTCTAGAAAAGGTAAATATATAGACAAATGTAGAATCCTGTACTATCATAATGTTAGTATATAAATCACTTTTAACTCTTGTATAGAATTTAAAAGATGAAAACATTTTAAAATAATCATAGAACTCTGTCAGTGGTTACACAATATAAAAGAGATAATCTGCGACATCAATAGCCAAGTGTAGGGGAATGAAGATGTAAAAGAGTACAGTTTTTGAGTGCAATTGAGGTTAAACTGCTATCAGTTTAAAATGGATCATTATAACTTTAAGATATTTTATGTAATCCCATGGTGACTATAAAAAAATTTTATAGAAGACATACAAAAGGAAATAAGAAATCAAAGCATGTCACTATAATTTTTTTTTTTTTTGAGACAGAGTCTTGCTCTGTCACCCAGGCTGGAGCACAGTGGTGCAATCTCGGCTCACTGCAACCTCTGCTTCCCAGGTTCAAGTGATTCTCCTGCCTCAGCCTCCTGAGTAGCTGGGATTACAGGTGTGCACCAGCATGCCTGGCTAATTTTTGTATTTTTAGTAGAGATGGGTTTTCACCATGTTGGTCAGGCTGGTCTCAAACTCCTGACCTCGTGATCTGCCTGCCTCAGCCTCCCAAAGTGCTGGGATTACAGGTGTGAGCCACCACACCTGGCCTATAAAAAATTTTGAAAGTACAAAGGAAAGGAGTAAGGAGGAAAAAGGGAGACAAAATAGCTATAAAACATACAGAGAACAATTAACAAATTGGCAGTAGTAAGTCTTCCTTACCAGTAATTTCTTTAAATGTAAATTAATTAAACTCCCCAATCAAAAGACAGATTGAGTTGATTAAAAATGAAAAGAAAAAAAAAAACAAGATCCAACTATATGCTGTCTACAAGAAATAAACAGGAACGCAACAATGGAAAGAGACCTCGATACTCGCCTTTCAACAATGGATAGAAGAAACAGATAGAAGACCAGTAAGGAAACAAAGGACTTGAACAGCACTATAGACCAATTGGACCTAACGGACGTATATAGAACACTCTACACAACAACAGCAGAATATATAACACATTCTTCCCAAGGGCACGTGGAATATCTTCCAAGAGAGACCATATGATCGGCCATGAAACAAGTCTTAACAAATGTAAGAGTTTGAAATTATAGAAAATATATGTTCTGATCACAAAGAAATGAAACTAGAAATCAACAGCAGAAGGAAAACTGGAAACTTCACAATTAGTGAATATTTAAAAACAGACTCTTAAGAAACCAAAGGATCAAGGAAGATACCACAGGGAAAAATAGAGAATATCTCAAGACAAATGAAAACAAAAATGCAACATACCAAAACTTATAGGATGCAATGAGAGCAGTATTAAGAGGGAAATTCATAGCGGTGAAAACTTACATTTAAAAAGAAGATGGATCTCAAATAAACAACCTAACTTTACATCTCAAGGAACTAGAAAAAGAAGAACAAGTTAAACACGAATTAGCAGAAAGAAGGAAATGGTAATGATTAGAACAGAGATAAACACAATAGAGAATAGAAAACAATAGAAAAATCAACAAACTGAAGAGCTGGATTTTTGAAAAGATCAACAAAATTAACAGAAACTCTTAGCTAGATTAGCTAAGAAAAAAAGAGAGAAGACTCAATTAAATCAGAAATGAAAGAGGCCCCTCACAACTGATGCCACATAAATAAAAAATATTATAAGAGAATGTCATGAACAACGGCTATACACCAACAAATTGGGTAATCTGGAAGAAATGGAAAAATTCCTAGAAATATACGACCTACCAAGATTGAATCATGAACAAACAATTATCTGAAAAGACCTATAACTAGTAAGAGATTGAATTAGTCATCAAAAATCTCCCAAAAAAGAAAAGCCCAGGACCAGATGGCTTTACCGGAGAATTCTACCAAGGATTTAAATAATTAACAGCAATCCTCCTCACATTCTTCTGAAAAGCTAAACAAGAGGAACACTTCCAACCTCAATGTATAAGGCCAGCATTATCCTGATACCAAGCCCAGACAAGAAAGCTACAGGAAAAGAAAACTACAGACCGATTTCCCCGATAACTGTTGATGCCAAATCCCCAACAAAATACTAGCAAACCATATTCCGTAGCACATTAAAGGATTACACTCACTGACCAAGTGGGATTTGAAGGATGGCTCAAAATATGAACATCAATCAAGATAATCTGCCATACTGTCATAATGAAGGACAAAAACTACAGGACTGTCTCAATTGATAGAGAAAAAGGACTTGAGAAAATTCAACACCCTGTTATGAGAAAAACTGTAACTCTGCATGGTTGTGTCCTGTTTGCACCCTGAAGTTCTCCAGACCTACTTTCCCAAAGGACCCAACAGATTCAAGCCTCATCTGCAGGAGAATCGAGTCTCTTCCATCTCCGCGGGCCTGGGCAGGTCTGTTCCCTCTCTGGGTCTGCCGTTCCCTTCTGACCAGGGATAGAGATCAGCCTAGAAAGCTGTAAGCTGCACCTGCCTGAGGAACTGAGGTGTGCCCTTTCCCTGTGACCCTTCCCTGAGGGTGTTCCAAAGGCACATGGCAAGGCTGCTTCACCCCAGTCATTCACGGGACCCTGGGCCCTAGGAAGCCAGCTCCAGGCCTCTCCCAAGCATCACTGATCCAACAGGCTTGAACACACACCCTCCTTAACTTCCCTCCTTTCTCTGCATTGGAAACTAGGGGAGAGTTATTTGCCTAATTATGCACGTTGTTTAGTGCCTTTGCGCATCAACATTTAGTGTTATGCTCCTGAGAGGCCAAGTGCTTTACAGCATTTTCTTCAGTATTATATTCCATGTTAATTGCAAGCAGGCCTATTAAAGGCAGGGCTGACTTCACAAACAGCCAGCAAAAGCACAGAGGGGCCGCACTTGGAGGCAGCAGGCCTCAGGCTCATTAAGCAGGCCCAGAAAGCTGAGGACTCCTTGCCCTTGAAAGGCCCTGTGTACAGCCAGCATGCCGGAAAGAGCCTCGGAGCTCCGTGGATTTCAAGGCAAAAGGGAGCCAAACATGCACGGATGCCTCTTTCCTGTGCCTGGGGGTTTGTTTCTTCAGGAAATTCCAAATGGGTCTCATTCCCTGGAATTTCAATTGCACCATTGCTTAGTCACTCAACAGTCATCTGTCACTCACCAAAGTCGCAGAGTGGGGCCTGAGGGTCACTGGTGTCATGGATACACTTGCTGATTTGTGACCCATGTCAGGTCTGGATTACAAAGGGCTTTGAATGAATGACTGAGGTTTTGAGGCCAGATGATAGAGAAAGGCAGCCATGGGGGATTTTGGAGAGAGGCCAGGGTGAACGGTGGGAAGACCAGGCAGGAGAGTCCAAGGGCATCCATGGAAGGGCACCTGGGGTGGAGAGGACTCGTGGTCCAGATGAGGCACCACTGAGCCGCGTTGGCAGAAGCCTGCAGATGGGAGGTCACTTGGCTGTGAGCAGATCCACACCTGGGAGGTGGCAGAAGCCAGATGGGATACCATAAAAATCCACATTTAATTTTTCCATTGGTGAGTGCGCTTCTGGAACTCCCCACACAGCAGCTTAGGAGTGGGTCCATATTCCGACTACTTCATCTCTGGTGTAATCATGACACTCTCTGGCTACCCCAGGAGGGCATGCACCAACATGGAGCTGGGCATAAATTTGAGACTGAGCTGCCTTAGGTTCGAGTCCAGCTCTGAGCCAGCCAGCTGTCCTCAGCAGTGCTCTGGACCCCTCTGCCCTTCAGTTCCTCATTTATAAGGTGGGAGTAATGGAAGCATATCTGAAGCGTGAAGCCGGGGCCTTGTCTGCTCTGAGCTCCCTCAGGATGTTCTAGGCATGTAATGGAGAGAGCAGAGGCTGAGACCTGAGAGCCAATCACATGTTTCCCATCAAGAAGTTTCGACACAGATTCTAAGTCTGAGGAAAAAGGCAAGACTACAGTTCAGCAACAAACTGGGGACTTCAATAACACACTTTCGTTATGAGTAGAACAAGTAGGCAAAAGATCAACAAAGAAATGTGAGATTGGATCAGTTGGCCGGCATCTGCAGAGCATGAGAGCACGCCACCAGCAACCGCAGGGCACTCCACCCAGCAACCACATCTGCAGAGCACTCCACCCAGCAACCGCATCCGCAGAGCACGCCATCCAGCAACCACATCCGCAGAGCACTCCACCCAGCAACCGCAGAGCACTCCACCCAGCAACCGCATCCGCAGAGCACTCCACCCAGCAACCGTATCCGCAGAACACTCCACCCAGCAACGGCATGTGCAGAGCACTCCACCCAGCAACCGCATCCGCAGAGCACTCCACCCAGCAACCGCATCCGCAGAGCACTCCACCCAGCAACCGCATCCGCAGAGCACTCCACCCAGCAACCTTATCCGCAGAACACTCCACCCAGCAACGGCATGTGCAGAGCACTCCACCCAGCAACCACAGAGCACTCCACCCAGCAACCGCATCCGCAGAGCACTCCACCCAGCAACCGCTTCCGTAGAGCACTCCACCCAGCAACGGCATCTGCAGAGCACTCCACCCAGCAACCGCTTCCGTAGAGCACTCCACCCAGCAACGGCATCTGCAGAGCACTCCACTCAGCAACCACAGAGCACTCCACCCAGCAACCGCATCCGTAGAGCACTCCACCCAGCAACCGCATCCGCAGAGCACTCCACCCAGCAACCGCAGAGCACTCCACCCAGCAACCGCATCCGCAGAGCACTCCACCCAGCAACCGCATCCGCAGAGCACTCCACCCAGCAACCGTATCCGCAGAGCACTCCACCCAGCAACCGTATCCGCAGAACACTCCACCCAGCAACGGCATGTGCAGAGCACTCCACCCAGCAACCACAGAGCACTCCACCCAGCAACCGCATCCGCAGAGCACTCCACCCAGCAACCGCATCCGCAGAGCACTCCACCCAGCAACCGCTTCCGTAGAGCACTCCACCCAGCAACCGCATCCGTAGAGCACTCCACCCAGCAACGGCATCTGCAGAGCACTCCACCCAGCAACCGCAGAGCACTCCACCCAGCAATGGCATCTGCAGAGCACTCCACCCAGCAACCGCATCTGCAGAGCACTCCACCCAGCAACGGCATCTGCAGAGCACTCCACCCAGCAACCGCATCCGCAGAGCACTTCACCCAGCAACCGCAGAGCACACACACTTCTCAAGTGTGCTGGAGCTTGCTCCAGGAAGAACCACATGTTGGGCCACAGAGAAAGTCTCAATAAATTTCAAAGGACTGAAATCATACAAAGTGGGCTCCATAACCACAATGGAATTAAGTTAGAAATCAATAACAGAAGGAAATTTGAGAAATTCACCAAAATGTGTAAAATAAACAACACACTGTTATATAACCAACAGATCAAAGAAGAAATCACAACGGAAAGTAGAAAATACTTTGAGATGAAAGACATTACAAGAAAACCACAGACCATTATCCTTAAGAATATAAATGCAAAAATCCTCCACAAAATACTAGCAAATCAAATCCAGCAACATATAAAAAGAATTATGTGCAAAACCAGATGAGATTTATCCCAGGAACACAAGGTTGATTTGATATCCAAAAGCCAATCAATGTAATACAGCATATTAATGGATTCATACAAAACCACTCTTAGAAGAAAACATAGGAGGAAATCCTTATGGCCTGAGTTTGGCAATGATTTCTTCAATATGGCACCAAAAGCACAAGTGATAAAAGAAAAAAGAGATAAATGACACTTCACTAAAATTAAAAACTTCTGTGCTACAACCAATGCCATTAAGAAAGTGCAAAGATAACCCACATAAAAGGAGAAAATATTAGCAAATCTTCTAGAGTAATCCCCTCTTATCTGCAGGCAATACATCTCAAGGCCCCCAGTAGATGGCTGAGACCACAGAGATTACCAAACACTGTATATACTGTTTTTTCCCATATATATATACCTGTGATAAAGTTTAATTTATAAATTAGGCACAGGAAGAGATTATCAAGGATAACTATAATAAAATTGAACAATGATAAAAATATGCCGTAATAAGACTTATGTGAATGTGACCTCTCTCTATCTCTCTTTCTCAATACCTTATTGTACTGTACTCACCCCTCTAAATACCTTATTGTACTGTTCTCACCCCTCTTTGTTGTGATCATGTGAGATGACGGAATTGCCTCCGGGAGGAGGTGAGGTGAGGTGAGGTGAATCACGCAGGCATTGTGACATTGTCTTAGGATGCTGTTGACCTTCCGATGAATGATCGGAAGGAGGATCACCAAGCCATGATGAGCAATGGCTGGATGTCAGGAGCAGACAGTGTAACGACTAAGGAAGGAGCAGTCTATACAGTGTGGATACACTGGACAAAGGGATGGTTCACAGCTGGGAGGGATAGCTTGGGCTGGCGCAAGGTCTCACTGTGCTACTCAGAACAATGCACAGTTCCATGTCGTATTTTCAAGCCATGGCTGACCACAGGTAACTGAAACTGTGGAAACCAAGACACCAGGTAAATGGGACCTGCTGTATCTGATAAGGGACTCATATCCAGAATATGTAAGGAACACTTAAAACTCAAATAAAATAAGGGTTATTAACCCCATTTTAAAATGGGCAAAGGATTTGAATAGGCACTTCTCAAAAGAAGATGTACGAATGGCCAGTAAGTGCAAGAAAAGATGCTCAACATCATTAGTTATTAGGAAGACGCAAATCAAGACCACAGGGCGATGCTACCTCATACACTAGGAGGGTGATTCTCAAAAAGACAGAAAATAGTCTTGACAAGGACTTAAGAAATAGGAACCTTCTTTGGGAAAGAAAATAGTGCAGAAAAAAACAATGAAAAGGCGCTGAAAATGAGTTCAACATAGAGTGACCACATGGCCCAGCAATCCCCTCCTAGGTGTGCATCCCAGATAATTAAAACCATACATCCAGCCAGGCTAAGGGGCTCATGCCTGTAATCCCAGCACTTTCGGAGGCCGAGGCAGGCAGATCATGAGGTCAGGAGTTCGAGACCAGCCTGACCAACATGAAGAAACCCCATCTCTACTAAAAATACAAAATTATCTGGGCGTGATGGCACATGCCTGCAGTCCCAGCTACTCGGGAGGCTGAGGCAGAAGAATTGCTTGAACCCGGGAGGCAGGGGTTGCAGTGAGCCGAAATCGCACCACTGCATTCCAGCCTGGGCGACAGAGCGAGACTGTCTCAAAACAAACAACCAAACAACAAAAAAGTACATCCAAATAAAAACTTGAACACAAACGTTTGTAGCAGCACCACTCATAAAGCCAAACAATGGAAACAGCCCCGATACACGTGACTGGCGAATGGCTACAGAAGATGTGGTGTATCCGTACAACAGGATGTTATTTGGCCATGAAAAAGAATGAAGTACTTATAAAAAAAAAAAGAAAAAGAAAAAAGAAATGAAGTGCTGACACAGGCTACAAGGGGGATGAGCCTGAAAACATTATGCGAAGTGAAAGAAGCCAGTCGCAAAAGACCACTCACTATATGTTTACATTTTGAGAAACGTGCAGAACCCACAGATACAGAAAGTGGATTTGTGGTTCTTTAGGGCTGGGGATGGGGGCAGGGCTGGTGGCTGAGAGTAGCTAAAGGGTGTGGAGTTTCTTTTTGAGGTGGTGAAAATTTTCTAAAATTGACTGTAGTAATGGCTGTAGAACTCTGTGAATATACTGAAAACCATTGTACACTTTAAATGGGTGAATTGCATGGTATGTGAATTATAACCCAGTAAAGCTGTTTAAAAAATAGTGGGGGGCGGGTGGAGGGAATGAAGAGAAGGTGGTTAATGGGTACGAATAAACAGTTTGGTAGGAGGGGTGAGTTCTAGTGTTGATAGCACAGTGAGGGGATTATAGTTAACAACAACATACTGTATATTTTGAAATAGCGAGAAGAAAAGATTTGAAATGTTCCCAACATGAAGAAAGGATAGACGTTCGAGGTGATGAACGTCCTAAATACCCCAATTCCATCATTACACATGGCATGCGCATATCCAAACATCTCATGCACCCCATAAATATGTAAAATGTTATGCATCAATAAACAATTAAAGGTATAAGCATTGCAGAGTGTCTTCCTGCCAAATAATACAGTATGAAAAGGGAAAAAGAGCAACTTTACAGTGGAGAAAACTGGAAACCTCTGCCTCAGCCACATCGCCGAGGTTGACATCACCGGTGACAAGTCACGCAGACAGCAAGGACCTTGGTGTGATGCTGTGGGAAGGTCACTTTCCATCCTCCCCACAACCTGTGACCCCAAACTAATAACAGGAAAAAGATCAGACAAGTCCCAAATGAGGGACATTCTACAAAATACCCAACCAGTCCTCCTCAAAACTGTCAGGATCACTAAAAATAAGGAAAGTCTGAGAATCTGTCACAGCTGCGAGGGCCCTAAGGAGACATGAGGGCCAACTGTAACATCATACTTTGGATTCTGAGGTAGAAAATGGATATTAAGGGAAAACTGAGGGAATGTGAATAAAGTATGGACTTTAGTTCCTACTACTGTATCGACATGGGCTAATTCACTGTGACAAAGGTACAGTATAATGTGACAGGGTAAGAGTAGGGAAACCTGGGTGTGGAGTATACAGGAACTCTGTGCTATCATCACAATTTTTCTTTATATCTAACAATGTTCTAAAATGAAGTTTATTTTAAAAATAAAAAATAAAGACAGGGGTCCTTGATATCAATAAACCCCATGAAAACACATTCATTAATAATCAGGGAAGCACCTCCCCCAGCACATGTGCATATGACACCCATGCACACACTCAACCCAAGCACATGTGCACATGCACACCTGTGCACACACACTCAACCCAAGCATGCATGCATGTGTGCATCTGTGCCCACAGTCAACCCAAACACGTGTGCACCTTACACCCATGACACACCCAACCTGAGCACATGCACACATGCTCAACACAAGCATGTGCACACATGCATACCCATGCACACACAATGCAAGCACATGCACTTCTGTGCACACACATGATGCAAACACATATGCATTGCATGCCCATGCCCATGCAGTCAACCCAAACACGTGTGCACATGCACATACTCAACCTGAGCACATGCACCCATGCACACATGTGCACACACACTCAACCCAAGCACACATGCACATGATACCCATGCACAGACACTATGCAAGCACTTCTGCACATATGTGCATGTACACATGCACTCCATCCAAGCACATGTGCACATAGACACCCATGCATGCTCAACTCGAGCACATAAGCAGATACATACATGTGCACACACACTCAACCCAGGTATGCATGCACATGCACGTCCATCTGCACACTCAACCCAAGCATGTGCACACACGCACACTTGTACACACACACTCAACCCAAGCACATGTGTAGTTGCACGAATGTGCACACACACAACCCAAGCACACACTCAACCCAAGCACGTGCACACAGGCACACCCATGCATACATACTCAACCCAAGCACAGCTCACCAGGGACAGAGGCCCAGGAACAGACTCTGACAAAACAATGAAGAGAATCCAAAAAGCAATTACACTGCCAAGTATTACGCAAACACAATTATCGGAATTGCTACTCAAAAACGGTTAATAGAATAATTAAGATAGATTGACCTAAAAGCTGATTTTAAATTAACCTGACATGTGCATATACTATCTAAATAATTACTCTTTCCTCTGATTTAGTCTCTCATTAAAATCAGATTTCATTGGGAGAAATTATACATTTGCACCATCATTGGGAAGAACAAGCCATGTTCACTCACCCACTGATGAAAATAGGAGATTATTAGAGGAAGTAAAATGGGAATATATTTTCCTGGCATTCCCTGGCACAGTGTGATCTGTGCCTGTAATAAACCACCGCTTCCTCCTAGCCTGCCACTCGGGAGGTGAGGGAAGCCAGTTAAGATGGCCTCAACTAAGGACCCCAAACCACTAGTGTCTGTGTGTGTCTGTGAAGCTCGCTCACGGGGGAAGGGCCAGTGGGGTGGGCAAGGCAAGGAAGAGAAATGAGCACTTGGAGACACCAGGCAACCAGGAAGACCCAGAGGAAACTCGGTACATCTGCATCGAACACGTCTTCATGGGTGAGAAAACTGCAGCCAAGGAAGGAGAGGGATTGTTTCCAGGCAAACAGCAAGCCCTGGCAGAGAGAGGCAGGGACAGAGGCTGTTTTCAGCATCCAGCATCTCTGTTCAGCTCATGATTTCCTGCCACACCCCAGATAAAATGAACCCCTGTGGGGGTTTGTCTGTGCACGCGTCCAGGGCCTATCCTGGTCTGTATGAACAGACTGGCCCTGCATCCCAGCACAGAAGCCTGGGCTGAGCACCAAAGGCCCCCCACTGCGGGAGGCAGGTCCTGGTCACTGCTCCCTCCACGGCCATGGCTCCAGTGTGCAGATCTCAGCTAGTGTCTAAAACATGAGGGCACTGGGTCACTACAGCTATGGGCCTCCTGGTTCATTGAAACCCTTGGAGTTACCTCGTTAACACTTTTTAAATGGATAGCCACTTCACATTTTTTAAGATAAAGAATTTCCCCATTAAAATTATTGAGATTCAGTAATAACACATTATTAGGATAAGCAGGACATGTAAGATGCTACAAAATGATCTATTACTTAGAGGATTTTAAAACCCTAATGAGAAAAACGCTCACTACCATTTATTCGTTCTCTTAGCCTTCAGCACCATTAGTCTGAGGAGCAGCATAGGGCTGGGGCTGGCTGCATCCACACTCACCCCTCTGATTGCTCCAGAACCTTTTCTTCAAAGAGAAATCTCTGCACTCTGCAGGGACGGTAAGTGGCGACCCTTAGGTAGCTGAAAGCACGGGGAAAAGAGCAGGAAGAGATGGGAACATGGAGATGGAGAACACAGGGAGCAGCACGCTCAACGCAGGTGGAGTCTGTGTCCCCTCCAGCGATAGCCAGAACCAGGACCACCAGGGATCCGACATCACTGGCCCCATCCCGTAGGGTGGGCTGTGGGCAGGGAACAGCTGAATCGCCAGGCCACTCTCAGACCCTTGGCAGACACAAGGAATAACAGCTGTGGCCGCCGCTGTGGCCGCAGTCCCGAAGTTTGGAGAGAAATAGCAGCAAGTAGCAGCACCACTGCCCGTCAGCTTGAGTGCTTCTCGGACAAAGGAAGACAGTTCTCCTGTTTCCCAAAGACTTGCAAAGGCTGTGTGTTCCTCAGGCAGCTACTGCGCCATCGGCCTCTGAGTGATAAGGAAAGGAACCAGGGCTCAAACCTACTCCTGAGTGAGTCAAAGCAACTCCGCACTCCCTGCCAGCACTGAGGGTGACCCCCGAGCCCTGCTCAGGAGCTGTGGGGCCCAAGATCTCCCCTCCGCCCCGTGGGCAGGGAAAGGGCAGCAAAGGCTCTCTGCCACGCCTGTGTTCGGGCTCCAGAACTCTTGGCCTGGTGTCTGGAAGATGGGATTGCTGCCTTGGACAAGCCTCTCCTCCTTGCTTTTCCCTTTTTCCCACAGTGGGGTTTAAGCTAAGGTCCTATTCCTAGATCACCAATAATGATAGCAGATGCCATTTATGAACACCTACTGTATCCCAGTGCTGCTCTCAGTGCTGTACCTGTATTCTCTCACCTCATTCTCTCAAGGGCCCAGTAAGGTAGCCACTTCATTAGCCATCTTTTACTAAAGAGCAGACTAGGCACAGAGACGGTAGGTCACTTTCTGAAGGTCACACAGCGAATGCAGGTGAGAACCAGGCTGTCCACGAAGGAAGTCTGACCCCTGATTGGGCTGTAATCACTGTGCTGTGCAGACACCCTCTCCATCAAGACCCTTCTGTGTTGCACCCCCCACCCCCACCCCCTTCTCTACTTGGAAATGAAGTAGCTTTCAGGGGACTCTTATGAGGCTCCCGCCTCCCCAGGCTGGCCCCACACAGCCCCAAGACAGGAGCCCCCCAGTGGCGCCTTGGTGGGCTTCTTGAGGGTTGCCTTAATCTTCCCCAGCCACCCACGGGAGACACCTGAGGTTTGTGGCTTGTGCCACGCGGCTCCAGGGCCTCCAGCACCCACCTGCAGACACGGCTTCAGCCGGCCCATGCTCCTTCTGTTTCTTTCCCTAGCTTGTTTAGGTTTCATTCACAAACAGTAAAGCCCATTCATGTGACAATTGTATACAGTCATGTAACATCTACCACAGTCAAGATGTGGAACATTTCATTCTCCTAAAAAGTGTTCTCCTGCCCCTTTAGATTCCCTCCTCCAGCTCCCAGCCCCAGGCAGACAGTGATCTGGTTCCTGTCCCTGTAACTTTGCCTTTCCTGGAAGCTCATAGACATGGAACAGTACTCTATCTCTTCCACTTAACTTGATGATTTCAAGACTCATCCATGTCATGTAGGCTTAATATTTTGTTCATTTTTTATTAATGGGTAGTATCTCATAATATGCATGTACCGTAGGTTACCAACTTGCCTGTTGATGGGCATTTGGGCTGTTTGCAGTTTGGATGTATTACAAATAACATTGGTGTGAGCACTTGTGTCCACGTCTTTGTGTGGACATATGTTTTCATTTTCCTGGGGTAAATATTTAGGATTGGAATTGCTGGGTCATGTGGTAAGTGAATGTTTTACCTCTTAGACAGTGTCAGTCCATTTTCCAAATTATTTCCATTTAAAATTCCAACCAAATTTCATGCATTCCAATTTAAATTGTATGTAAATTCCCATTGTTCTATATCCTTGTCAACACTTAGTATTGTCAATCTTTTTAACTTTAGACTGCTTTTAATGTGTACTCTTCTGATGGCAAGTGATGTTGATCATTTTTTCATGTGCCTATGGGTCATATATCTTTTTTATCATGTATTCGTCCAAGTCCTTTTCAATTTTTAACTGCAGTTTTCAAATTATTGATTTATAAGATATCTTCATATATTCTGAGTACAAGCCCATTGTCAGATGTGAATTTTGTAAAATTATTCTGCCAGTTTGTAGTCTGCTTTTGCATTCCCTTATCTCTGTTTAATTTTGAGCAACCTTTTCAATTTTGCTGAATTTGTTTTATCATTTTTTATCATCTGTGCTTTCACATCTTGTTTCTAAAAAATGTTTATTCTAGCCCAAGTCATAAAAATTCTTCTGTATGTTTTCTTCTAGAACTTTAAAAGTTCTAATAATTTTCAGTCCATGATCCATCTCAAGATAATTTTGCATGTGGTGGGAGGTAAGGCTTGAAGGTTATTTTGTTTTTCCATATAGATATCAACTTATTCTGGCACCATTTATTGAAACAGCTAGTTCTGAAAGAATTAAATTTTTACCTTTACCAGCAATCAAAGGACTATATAAATGTGGGTCTTTCTGACTTCCCCTTCGGCTCAATTGGCCTCTGTGTCTTTCCTGATGCCAAAACCACACTGTCGTGATTACCATACCTGTATAGTAATTTTTGAAATCAAGTAGCGTGGGCCCCACAACCTTGTTCTTATTTTTCAAAGTTGTTTCTGGATATTTTAACCCTTTTGTCTTTCCATGTAAATCTTAGCATCAGCTGTCTCATTTCTTCAAAAGGACCATAAGTGGCACAGTAGTATATTGATGAGCAAAGACATACAATCGATTTTTCTATGAAAGTTAAATGCTGCAACTTGGCTAAACTAATTTTATTTGTACTAATAGTTTGGTTTTTATGGTGGTAAAATTCACATATTATAAAATTCATTATTTTCACAATTTTGAAGTGCACAATTCAGTGGCATCCAGTGCGTTCACCACGTTGTCAGCTCCAGGACATTCGCATCACCACGAAAGGAGACACCACATCAATCAAGGTGTCACTCTCTGTTCCTCCCTTCCCCCAGCTCCTGGCACCACTAATCCGCGTTCTGCCTCTTTAGATCTGCCCATTTCGTATAACTGGAATCACATAACATGCGGCCCTTTGTGTCCGTCTTCTTTCACTCATCATGTTTTCAATTTCAAGGTTCATCCATATTGTGGCATGTTAGGGCTTCATTCCTGTTTGTGGTTGATGAGTAGACCACACTTTCTCAGTGCCTATGCTAGTTGTTTGTAAGTTTCTTAAGATACTTCCTCATACATGATTCATGATATCTGCATAAAGAGGCAGTTCGTCTTCTCCTTTTCCAATGTTTATGCTTTAACTTTAATGTCATTTAAAGCTACCTGTGTCTCTGTTCTTCAAGTGCAATTTTGGAAGACAGCATGTGTGTGGGTCTTGTTTTCATATCTATTCTGACAACCTCTGCATTTTACCTGAAATCTTTGGTCCACTCGTATTTAAATAAGTATTGACATGGTTATGTTTGGGTCTGTAATTTTATGCCTTGCTCTCTATACATATCCTCCAGTTTCCCCTTTGTTTCTCATTTCTTAACTTTTTTTTAGGGTTATGTGAATATTTAGTGATTGATTTTTCTCCTCATTATATTTTGTGAATATACGTGAATATTTATTGATTGATTTTTCTCCTTATTAAGCTTTTTCAGCATGGTATCACCTCAGTAGTAGAGCATAATCAGTCCTAGACTAATTTAGGCCCCACCCAAAAAAGCTTAAAATCAAGCCTCAAATATATCAAATTGTTTCCAAGTAAAGTAACTTCATCCCTGAAAAGTTTTAAAATAATTTTAGGAGTGCAAAACTATCCAGGATCTAACAAGGAAAAGTACATGATGTCTAGCATACAGTAAAAAATCACCAAGTATGCAAAGAGGCAGGAAAACACATCATGTCATGAGGAATATCAACAAATTGAAACTAATTCACAAATGGCACAGATGAGGGCATTCCTAGACACAGATGAACTGTAGTTATTATCACTCTATTCCACATGATAACGTTAAGTAGAGATATGAAAGACATTAAAAAGTCTGAATTCTAACTTTTAGAGATGAAACCATTTCTGAGATAAAGAAAATTCACTGGATGAGATGATGAGATTAGACAGACACTACAAAAGGAAAGATTAATGAACTTAAAGGTATATAATAGAAACCATCCAAAGTGAAACACAGACAGAAAATAGACCCCTTCAAAAGGAGCAGAAAGCTAATTGGGGGGCAACTTCAATTGGCCTAAAATTCATACATTTAGAGTCCCAGAAAGAAAACAAAGAAAAAAAAACAGAAAAAAAAGGAAGACATAATGACTGAAATCTTTTGAAATTTGCTTTTTAAAAGCTACATATCCCAGTCCAAAAAGTATGAAGTACGAAGAAGGCACATCTTAACCAAACTGCTTAAACTGGGTAAGAACGAGACAATCTTAACAGCAGGCAGAAGAAAAGAGACGTGCTGGGTACAGAGGAACAAAGACAAGGATGACGACAGGTTTCTCCTTGAAAATGAGGCGAGCTAGAGGACAGTGGAACAAGCTCTGCAAAGTACTGCCGGGAAAAGCCTGTTGATTTGTGATTCTGTACCTGGCAACAAAGGTAGAAACAGGGTGAGATATCAAGTTTTTCAGACATATAAAAGATAAAATATTAATCATACCAGCAGATAAGCACTAAGAGATATTAAAGAAAGTCCTTTGGACAAGAGGAAAATGACATTATAGGAGACCCGATAGAAGCACAGGAAGGAAAAGCATGTTTTGCTGGGTATAGAACATGTAGAGAAATAAAATATGTGCCCACAAGGACATGAAGGAGGGCAGGGAATGGAAGTGTGCTGCTGTAAGGTTATTAAACCATCATGATGTAGTGTAATATTATTTGAAGATAGATTATGATTAAGTTGAAGGTGCACACTATAAACCCGAAAATGTATACACACACACGCACACATACATATGTACAAACAGAGTTATGGGGAATAAGTCAACAGAAGTGATTAAATGGGATGATTAAAAAATACCCAGTCCAGAAGAAGGTTGGCTAAGAGGAACAGGAAACAAAAAGTAGACAGGATAAATAAAACGCAAATAGCAAGATGGTGGTTTAAGTCCAACCATTATCAACAGTGATGGTAGATGAAAATGATCTATAACCATTGGTCTAATTCAGTGGCAGTTCGTCAGACTTAATAATAAAGCAAGACCCAACTAATTGCTGCCTACCCAAAACGCACTTTAAATATAAATTCACAAATACATGAAAACTAATGGGATTTTAAAAGATACACTGTACTAACAGTAGTCAAAAAAAAAGGGGGGGGAACAGCTATATTAATATTGAACAATGAACACAACCAGCATTATAAAGAAGGTCATTTTGTACCAGCCTTTAGCTGGGCTTCTTTTATCTGCTTTGGGTGTGTGCAGTTCAGGGCCAGTCGGAAACATGAGTAGAGTCTGCCAAGTTTCCCCTTCTGGACGCTCCCCCCTTCCACTGGCCACAGCTTCCCCAATTTCGTTCTGCTCCTGTTCCAGGCCATGAAGACTGTGGTCTTCCCTGAGGACCCCCAGCTCCTCATGCCCTAACTACATAGTGCCCAGGCTAACAGCCACGGTCAAAGAGAATGTGCTTCCTGCAACTCCTTTATCCCCCGTGTACACCCCAGGTCCGTCTTGCTGTTCACTCTCCAACACCCACAAGCATCCTGTTTGCATTGTGTACAGATTTTGAAGCTGTTTTCTGTAAGGGAGTGGGTTTGGTGTGATCTTACAAAATCCTTACAGGAAGCAGAAACAGCAATTACCCATCCACTTTTAGAACTGCCTTGTGCATGAACCTTTTGTCCTTTGAGTCACACTTGGAAAAAGTGTAGGCTTCGTCTGTTGCAAAGGTCATGGTGGCTTCACTCCAAGAAACTTGAGAAACAGTTATTGTTTTAAACAGGGCACAACTGCAGTGTCCTGAGGAGCCCTGCATGGCCATGGAGTTTGCTGGATGCAGGATATGGACGGGCTCCTGCAGCGAGAACAGAGACAGAGAGGGAGATGGAGAGACAAAGAGGGACAGAGAGGGAGAGGGAGAGACAAAGAGGAGACAGAGAGGGAGAGGGAGAGACAAAGAGGAGACAGAGAGGGAGAGGGAGAGACAAAGAGGAGACAGAGATACAGGCAGAGAGAAGTGGGAGAGACAGAGGAGAGAGAACATCTGGCAAACGCATTCCACTTTCGGATTCCTGCTCTGGACATGGAGGCCTGCTCTTCTCCATAAGCCCTCTCCCTTCCTTCAACATCCTCGGGAAAAAGCGAAGCAGACCCTTTTCCCTCCCTCACCCTCCTTGCCCTCCACAGGGGCTCTTTCCCATAACCTGCTGGCTGGTCTCTGTGGCTGAGTTCTGCCCATCCAGGAATGGACTCACCAGTGTCCCAGTCCAGCCCCATCTCCCCTCCACACTCAGGAGCTCCTCGGGTGAACTCGGTGCTGGCCAGGCACTCAGCACCAGCCTCGCAGGCTTCTTCCCAAGACCTCCAGCCTGTGCCCCACCTGCACCCACACCCATCATTCTGCTCCAGGCTCTGCCCAGAGGCCCCCAGTTCCCTGAGCTCGCCCATTCTCTGGCCTTCACCCACACTATGGCCTCTGCCTGGCCTGCCTCAGCCGTGTGGATGCCTCCTCTCAGCATCTAGGATCTAGGCCCATCTCCACGCCGCCTCAAAGATGCTGGGCTGCTGCCCACTGTGAGATAGGAGCCCCCTCTCTGTTCCACACCACCCTTGACAGACACTTACCAGGCCCGTCCACCTCATCTGGTGGGTCGTGTCCGTCCTTTCATCAGATAGCAAGTCCCTCAAGGCCCAACTCCCTGAGCCCCCATCCCCCTCTTTGTCTCTCCTCCAGGGATTAGTGTCACCCCTGATCCCACTCCGGCTTGGCCTCACCCACAACAGCTGGCACCCACCTTGGCCCTCCTGGCTGTGGCCTTGACCCCTGGTGTTCATCCTGGCTCAACCCCTGGCCCTGGTTCTCTTGGTGCCACCTAAACAGTCTACACTGTCTTGTGTTCACCTTTTCTTTAATTATTTGTTTAGCAGAGCAGAGCTGATTTTACAAATATAAATCGGCCGGGCATGCTGGCTCACCCCTGTAATCCCAGCACTTCCGGAGGCCGAGATGGGTGGATCATGAGGTCAGGAGTTCGAGACCAGCCTGACCAACATGGTGAAACACTGTCTCTACTAAAAATACAAAAATTAGCCAGGCGTGGTGGCGCACGCCTATAATCCCAGCTACTCAGGAGGCTGAGGCAGGAGAATCACTTGAATCCAGGAGGCGGAGGTTGCAGTGAGCTGAGATCATGCCATTGTACTCCAGCCTGGGCCACAGAGCAAGACTCTGTCTTAAAAAAAAAAAAAAAAAAAAAAAAAAAAGCCTGGGCCACAGAGCAAGACTCTGTCTTAAAAAAAAAAAAAATATATATATATATATATATATATATATCATTGTTTGACCAAATGCAGTGATTTCTCCCAGTTTGAGAAATAACTCTTCTTTATAAAGTCATGTTTTGGTGAAGCAGGGCTGGGTAAACCTGCGCCACAATGGGTGGGAGCCCACAGGAGACAGACCCTCGTCCAGCAGTGTCCAGACAGCTGCATGGAGCAGAACACGCAGCCCTCACCCTAGAGCCCGGACTTGGGTCATGGGGGCTTAGAAAAAAAGAAAGGAAAAGACAAGACTGGATAAGAACCGGGTTTGGTCAAGGAAAGGAGGGGTGGACGTGCAAAGCCCTCCCGTGCGGGAGCCCTGGGACGGGGCACCATCCCACAGCCCCCCGGCAGCCGCCGATCCCCCCGAGACTGGCCTGCACCTGCACATCTGGGGGGCGGGGCCCCAAATTGTCCTGCCACAGTGGCCCCGCCAGCAGGGAGATCAGAGGAAGAAATAAAATCCTCAGGCCTCACCTGGGATCCAGATTCGAGGCCGGAAGAGCAGACTTTGCCGGGGGCACTCACGCAGATCCCCACGTCTCAGGGTACCGCAGTCCTATTACCATAAGTGATCATGCAAAGGTGTGATAAAAGCCATCTGTCATTCATAAAATGTGATGATGCCTTTCTGCAAAGACATAAGCCATCCCAGGGCTCAGCCAAGAAATGGCCATAAAATCCGGCATAATGACCTCAAAGCACACTTTCCAATATAAAGGTTATTCTAGGCAGCTGTTTCCTGATTATTTACGTGCAATAATTTTACACCCCCCAGACTCTGACACGCTCACAGCCTGACGCCCTCTCTCATCAGCAGCACTGAAGCGTCTGTGCGGAATTCTTACGATGTCGTGTTCCCTCAACACCCATTTGGGGCTTTGTCCTCCCAGAATCGGGGCTCAGTCACCCTTAACACAGTTTCCAGTTCTCTGCCTCCCCCCAGTATCTCAGGGTGGTCCCTCCAGACACCTGCCTTACTCAGACGTCTCCTGGTGACCACCCCACTATGGGACAGCCCACAGGACTCGCCCAGACCCCACACCCTGCAAGGACTGTGTAGCTGTCCCACAGCAGACCCCTCCCAGTTCCAGTGTGACCTCGTGGGGCTGTGGCCCACTGGCTGAGTGCACCCACCAGAGCTTCCTGTGGGAACCTGCTTGGGCAATACCCTGGACCCCAGTGAAGGCTTTGACCACAGCCCCTGTCCCTCTGGCTGTGTGCGTCCAAGACAGCGCCCCGTTCCCACCACGAGCCCTGCAAGGGGGCTGCCCTCTTCTCTCTGGATCTGTGAGTCACGCTGTTAACTCCAGCGTTTTGTGGAGTTGCCACCTGAGTCTCACCTGACTGGCACACCTCAACCCACCTCTCCTCCCGTCAGCGTGGTCCTTTGGCGTGGCTGTCTTGGTTGGAATAAACTGCATGCAGGTGTCAGCCAGTCTCCTGTGACAGGGACACTCGGTCCTGGGTCGTACACCTCGGCCTTAGGCCGTCCACCAGGACAAAGAAGGGCCGACCTCTGGAACCCCAGGTTAGTCGCCTGGAAAAGGGAGGAACGGTCACCACGACACTGCCCCTGCCCCCAGCTTAGGGATGTTTCTGAGGTAAACGAGATAATAGTTGGAGTGTTGAGCACAGTCTGGCCACAGAGAATGTGAGAAGCCATTGCCAGTGTCATCATGTGGTAATTGGGAAGTTTCCGTGAACCGCTGCAGCAGGGAGTTTAAAGAAGATCAGCAGAGGCCAAAGACTCCTTAGCGGCAGGGAGGGGAGGGCAGAGAAGAAATCAGGTGGGGGAGGTCGAAGGGAAGTGGGAACGGTGGGCACAGACGTCCCTGAGCCCGGATCCTGGTGGCCCCACGGGGGCCAGGAGGGCAGCTCGAAGGGCCATTGGGTGCCCTCACCCTAAGCCAGCAGCCCACCACCACCCAGAGGCCAGGAGGCCCCCAGAGCCCCCAGCACCCACGGCTCCCTCCAGTGGGAAGAGTAGGATCAGCCCAGAGCCCCTGCTGAGCCTGGACAAGGGGAAGGAAGGGGAAGCTCAGCGTGGTCACCCGGCAGTTTCTCCACTCTGAACCGCGTGCTGGGGGTCACGGGGCTCCCGCTGCTGACGAGGAAGCAGGGCCCACCCCGTCCGGCCTCGGCCTCTGCAGACCTGAGCGCAGCCCCATGTATCCCCACGATGGTTGCTGTCCCTGCGTGGGTTTTATTTTCTCCACTCAGCGTCCTGTGACCACAGAGATGGCGTGAGGTAGGAAGCTGTACAGCCTCAGCACAGGGCCCACGAGAGGAAGTCTCCAGCAGCAGCTAATCCTGGGCGGAGATGACAGCCCAGAGCCTTGGGCTGTTTAAACTCCAGCTGCACGGAAAGCCTCCAGCTGAGAGAGTTTCCCAGAGTCTGTCCCCGGGGTCGAGCCTTCGGGTGCCAGGCCATGGGAGCTGGGTCTTCCTGTGCCTGGAGCCTTGTCCCCTGCGGACCTGCAGTGTGGCCAGATGATGAGTCTTGCACTGAGTAGAACTCCTTGGGCCTTAGGGGGTTCTGCCACCACCCAGCCATCATTGGCAGGGCAGGGAAGGCCGGCCCACACCCAGGTCTCGCTGCCTGGACCCTCTGGGGGAGCAAGCTTTGAGCAGGAGAGGGGCCAGGAGCCCCTGAGGAGCAGGAGCGAGGGCTCAGAGCCTCAGAGAATTCCTCAGCCAGGCCTGTGACAAACACAGCTGCCACTCCTCTTCCAGCCCCACTGCCCCAGCCACATCACATTGGTCCTGGTCACTCGCAGGGAAGGGCACTCACTGTCCAGGGAGAAAACCCATTCCTTTCCTCCGGTTCTCTTCCCCAAAGACATGCAAATACTTTTTCTAGGAATTTTCTAACAGCAATGATGCACGGACCCTTAACTTTAAACTGACCTAGAGGCCCAGGAGAGCCCAATTATTTCTGGCACAGGCACCTGGGCACAGGGTCTGGCCTGGTTCACTCTGGAGTGCCTGAGTCATGGTGGAAATTCAATATTTTTTAAGTAAATTGGCAAAAGGATGAATGAAGAAAGAGAACATTGCACGGTGTGTTCAAAATGTCCGCAGCGACATTCCGCTGTGAATTCAGGAGCTTGTTCCCCGGTGTGTTCAAAACGTCCGCAGCGACATTCTGCTGCAAGTTCAGGAGCTTGTTCCTAGGTGACTCCGGCACATAGGCTGGAAACACTACACTCACCGGGGGCTCAGCCCCGCACGCCTGTGTGGGGAGGGAGCGGGGAGCGTCAGGGAAGAAGGAGGGGCCCGCCCCGTGAGACTGCGGCCAGGTCCTGCCCACGTGGCTGCTCTGCTGGGCTTGCAGCCAGGCCACCTCCCTGGCCCGGACCCCTCAGGGCCTCTGGACAGGGGCTGCAGGCTGCCTCTGGACTCTGCTCCTGGACTGGCCTCTGCTGGACAGCGGCGCCCTGCACCTCAACAGCCAGCCACACCAGGCACGGCCGTCACCTACAGGTGAAGCTACAAATTTAACCTCATATAAGGGAATATAACCATGGCCAAGGAGCGAGGCAAGGCTTTTTAAACAACATGTCAACAGCACAAATCAGAGGCAAGTGAGAACCAAGTTTTAAAAAGATGAATGTGGTATAATCAGCATTAAAGTTTCCTGTTCGGTCCGGGACTCCTTGGACCAAGCATTACTGGGAGGCAACCTGAATGCCCTCGGTGTGAGCGTGGAAAGATGGCAGCTTCAAGGCTGGGCTCCGCAGTGGGGCAGGCCCTGCCCTGGACGAGCACGCGGCCACACAGAGGGTCCTCTCCAGCACGGTGACTCCCGTACCGGTAACAGTCAGGCCGATTCTTCAAGAAAACATACAAACTAAAAGATGTCAAACACAGCAAATTGGCTGCCCATGGAGAAGGGTGGGAACCAAGAGAGGCACTGGCAGGAAAGGGGACCAGTCGGTGAGTGGAGAGAACCTGAGGGTCTGTGGGGCCAGCTTTCCCAGGTGCTAAGGAACAGGACCTCAGATCTCTGAAGCTAAGGGCTGGGGGAGCAGAGGAGGGAAGATGGGAAAGAGGGAGGGAGGAGTAGGGAGGGAGTGGGAGGGGGAGAGGAAGGGAGGAGGGAGGAGGGAAGGAGAGAAACCGAGGGAGGGAAGAGGGTGGAAAAGACAGGGAGGAGGGAAGGAGAGGCAGGAGGGAAGGAGGGGGGAGGAAAGGAAGGAAGGAAGGAGAAGGAGTAGGGAAGGAGAGAGGACGGAGTAAAAGGGAGGAGAAAAGGAGAAGGAGGGAGGGAAAGGGGTGGAGAGGGGCAGGGGAAGGGCAGGGAAAGGGGGTGATAAGAAAGGGCATGCGAACCTGATAAAGCCAGACCAGGGTGTCCGATGTGCATCCATTTCCTCTGATAATAGGCTCCTCCCCAATAGCACAAACAATAAAGAAGAAAAACACGATACTATTTTAGGAATGGAGGTAAGTACGTGAGTGGAGATTCCAGCATCATTTGAAGATGACCAGGCGGCCTGCAGCAGTGGGGACCTCAGTGGCCCTCTGTGAACCCAGGGTCCCAAACACGCATCGGGAGACCCAGGAGTGGATCCTGACAGGTACATCACACCTGGAGTGGGAAATGCCTCTCTCTTCAAGAAGCCGTGAAACCTCTTCTTTAACTTGAACTTATGTCAAATCCCAAGAACACTTAGACCATATTCTCCAGCCAAAATCCACAAAAGGAAGAAAATAACAGCAATTGTAGAAGCAGAAACCCTAACATCCTGAATAACAAGTAAGCAAACAAAATGCCTCTTGAACAATTCTTGGGTCAAGTGGGACAACAGAGTCCAAATTTCAGAACCACCACAAATAACAATTATGGAATATGATCTATCAGAACCCGAACAATGTGACTAAAACAGTCTCAGAGAAAAATTCACAGCGATAACAATTACGTTAGCAACAACCAAATACAAACAAGTAAATTATTCATTCAACTGACAAAATTAGACTCAAGAAAATAAAAAGAACAGGAAAAATGTAAGAACCAAGAAGAAGAAAATAAGATGGTAAAAGTGTGTGATTTGAAGCAGGAGACTCAAATCATGCTCGTGTGGTGGGCCTTTGAAATTCACCAGTGAATGAGCCTGTGTCTACCCTAATTCAGGAACCATGGGGACGGCACGGACACACACATGCACACGAGTGTAACAACATGGGAAACAGTTACGACAGAAGCACACACAAGTGCATAATTTACAGATTCCATGCAAATACTTTAAATTCTAAATAATATGGGTGATTATCCCAGGCAAATATGAATTGCCCCAACTGACCAAAAGGAAACAGAAAAGTAAGCAGACTATTATTAACTGCAGAAGAAATTGAGAAATCTATTAAAACCCAGCCCACTCACCTCCGAAATTCTACGCCCAGATAAATCACAAATTCACTAATTCAAAATGCTGGTGCACCAATCTTTACAATATGATTAAAATTTCCTATTCATGAGCATAAAGAAAGAAAACCCTGTGTTCTTCTTAGGATTCCAGCATAATATTTGCACCAAAACATTGAAAAGTTGCACATACACATGAAATGAAACATACCAGCTACGGTAATAACGTCCTCACACATTACTTCATGTGGCAGATTAAAGACT
This sequence comes from Pan troglodytes, assembly GCF_028858775.2. Taxonomy (NCBI): domain Eukaryota; kingdom Metazoa; phylum Chordata; class Mammalia; order Primates; family Hominidae; genus Pan; species Pan troglodytes. The sequence continues at coordinate 154,182 of NC_072398.2, forward strand.
CACATGTGTAACGACCACCTCTCGGCTTCAGTTGAGGTTTCCAAGCACTTTAAAACAAGCTCAATATTAGGAAATCTACCAATATAATTCAATGAAATAAAACATCACAAAACAACCACTTCACCAGGGCAGGAAAGGCAGACAGCGTGAGCCACAGAGCAGCCAGCCATGACGGAACCATGTGCCATCACACTTCTGCCCCTGGGGGACCCCAGAACCCCAGAAATAAACCCTAAACCAGGCCCACCCATCCCAGCAGCGCCCAGGGAGGCCTGGACGGTCACCACACACCCACAGCCACCATGGCAGCAGCCAGCATTCCCCTGCTGGGGGCGGGCAGTATCCGCTCCTTGGAGGGTGAGATGCCTCAGACCTGGGTGGGCCTCATCCATGCACTTCCCAGCAACCGTGCATCTCGGCTGGCAGCCTTCACTCCCAGAGGGGTGGGTACCAGGGTTGGAGGGACGGCATAGGGTGATCCGCAGCTGCCCTGAGGGTGCCCCAGCCTGGCTGTTTACCTGAGCCTGTTCCTTTCCGCAGAAGACCAAAAAATCATGAAATAAGAGCTACAAAGATGGGAAAGAGGCAAAATTCCCATATTTTGCAGATGGTTTGAGATTGATCTGGAAAACACAGAGGATCAACTGCAAGGCTGTAAGAAACAGGAGCACTTAGCATAACAAAATGAACACTAGTCAATAGTCACCGATATCCACTTAGAAAACAGGAAAATAAAGCGGGAAAAATCTCATTCACAATAGCAGAAAGACACATAAAATCCTGATGGTGGGGAATTCAGTGAGAAAGGTAGAGTTGTTGAAGGAAACGGCAAAACTCTCCTGAGGAGCATTTTAGAAGCAATAAATGGAGACTTAGATTTTAGACTAGAAAACGCACATTGCAGAGTTGGGAAGACTGGATTTTTTTTTTTTCATTGAGCATCTGTATTTCTATACATGGAAAAGGACCATAAAGTTATTTTCAATGAGTTACTATTATTATCATTATTACTGTTATGAGAGGCGAAATCTTACAGCTGATGATTTCAGGCAGACTCTAGTGCCGGGCGGGCCTCAAGTCACAGGATCCTTCTCCCCCACCTCCTGGCCTGATCCTTTTCCCATCTCTGAGCCTCAGTCTCCTCCTCTGTGAAATGGACACAGTGATGGTAACTCCTTCGTGGCCTGAGGACAGGTGCACACGCATGAAGAGCCCCACCTGGCGGGCGCCAGGAAACCGCAGCTCAGGTCCCACTGTCAGGTGTGTCCTCCGGTGGGAAGGGGCAGGCGCAGGCGGGAACAGCCCCTGCTAGCTGGGGTTCAGCAGGGCCATGCTGTGCAGGGATGGGGACTCCCGGCTCAGGGACCTGCTTCCTGGGTCCTACACAGGCTTTGTGCTAGTTTATAATATGACTTGAGGCAGCCGCCCCCCTGAGGCTGGGAGGAGGCCTCAGGAGATGGGGATCACTGGTGATGCCCGGAGGAGGCAGCTTGCGAGAGAGTGGGCTCAGCAGCGTGGGAAAAGAGGGGCCAGGGTGTCCTTCAGCTAAATTAGCTGCTTTTTCCCAGGGCAGCAGTGGTGCAGCCTTTGGCACCCAGCTTCTCACTGTTGGCACCAAGAGAGCCTCTGGGCAGTGCGGGCTGGTCCAGTAAAGACAGGGGCCTCAGCTCTGGGGCTCAGCAGGCCTCCACTCTTAGCCCCATGCCTGGAATATGAGCTTCCCATGCCTGCCCCTTGAGGTCCAAGGTCAAAGTCAAGGTCAGCCTGCAGACGGTTGGGCTCAGGCTTGCTGGTGATCCTTTCTCACTGGCCACAGGGGAAATAAACGCTGAGGATAGGGCTGCTGTTCCCACTCACACACCGGGGCCATCAGGCCTCCCAGGGGAGACACTGGCAAGAGCGGATGTGATTCTGGGAGAAATCCCTCTGATATCCAGTTCTCGCCTTGCACAAAATAAGGGAAATTAAAGGTTTCAATAGTACTGACTAGACGAGAGTTCTGCACGGCTGACTGTGGTGAGAACATTCCCATGTAAGCTGGCTGCTCTGTTTTCCAGGCCTGATGCGATCATTTGTGCAGAACCGCCTTTAATATTAATACTGGCGGTGGGCCCCGTGGCCTCTCTGACTCTCCCTCCCTGGCCCCTCCACCCTGTGCTGGCATCCACCAAGGTCTGCATCCTGCATGTGTGGGCCACTGTCCCAGGGGTGGGCTTCGAAGAGACCCTGCTCCCCTCCAGGCTCCTGGCAGAGTGCATTGGTAACCCCTCTTAAAGAGACACGGTGGAAAGAGGGCCTCCACCCTCCTGGACATCAGGACGAGACGTAAAGTCTCCATGCTCCTTCAGCTGCACGCAGATCGTCACTTTGCAGATGTGAAAACTGAGGCCCAGAGGGAGAAGGGGGCTGTCAAAGATCACATGAGGAGCCTCACAGGGCCAGGACTGCAACCCTTTTCTCTAAACATACTTTTAAATTAAAGTGTGTGGCATACCCAGGGATTATAAAACACAGATATTATAAATGTAGAGCTTCATAAACTGAAAACACTGGTGTAAGCCATACTCAGATCAAGAAATAAAAAGCTACAGGCCCCTGGAAGTCCCTCAAGTGCCTCTTCTCATCACCATTCCCCAAAGAATAACCACTGTCCCCACTTCTGAGAACATGACATCATCAATTCTGACATCAGGGCTCTGGCATCATGGCTCTTGACCTCATGACATTGTAACTTCCTACATCATGACATCATAACTTCCTACATCACGACATCGTAACTTCCTACATCATAACTTCTGACATCACGACATCGTAACTTCTGACATCATGACTTCTGACATCAGGTCTTCAGGCATCATGGCTTCTGGCACCATAACCTCTGAGATCAGAGCTTTGGCATTATGACATTATAACATCTTTTTTTTTTTTTTTTTTTTTTTTGAGACAGAATCTGGCTCTGTCACCCAGGCTGGAGTGCAGTGGCACGATCTCGGCTCACTGCAAGCTCCGCCTCCCAGATTCACGCCATTCTCCTGCCTCAGCCTGCCGAGTAGCTGGGACTACAGGCGCCCGCCACCGTGCCCGGCTGATTTTTTTGTATTTTTAGTAGAGATGGGGTTTCACTGTGTTAGCCAGGATGGTCTTGATCTCCTGACCTCGTGATCCGCCCATCTCGGCCTCCCAAAGTGCTGGGATTACAGGCATGAGCCACCGTGCCCGGCCTCCATGATCTGTTTTTAATGGAATCACTTGGTGTGCATTCTTTGGCGTCTGATTTCTTTCACTCAACATTGTGTTTGTGAGATTCATTCATTCTTCTCATTTACTCCCATTGTTGTATTTGATGGTGTGACCAGACCACGGTTTATCCATTGGTGGACATGTGGGTTGTTTCCAGTTTGGAGACTGTCATGAATAGTGTCACTCTGCGTATTGCACATGCCTTTTGGTGAACTTGTTTGTGGATTTTTCTTGGTTATATACCTAGGAGCAGAATTGTTGAGTCATAGGCTAGGCGTACATTTAGCTTTAACAGATATGAAGAGACAATTTTCCCAAATCATTCTACAGCCTCACAGTTCACATCCACTCTGACCAACAGAAGGAGTTTTGGTTGATCCACATCTCTGCCACCACCTGCTATTCTCAATCTTCTACCTGTAGTCATTCTGTTCATTGTGCATTATATTAATTTTCCTAGTTATTACCTGATTCACAGCAAATGCTTAGCTTACTAATTATTAGGTTTTCTGACATTCTAATTTTTGCATTGAAGTCACAAATTTCCATCCAGTTACGTCCTTACCTGTATCCCTTCTGCATCCCTGAGTGCAAGCTCTGGGCCCGGCTCTGCCTGGGAGAGCTTCCCTGGGTGCCTGGAGACCCCTGTCCCCCCAGAAACTGGGTCTTAGATCTGACAAGGAAGTGTGTCCCTCCCTGGGCCCAGCTCCCACTATAAAAGATGCAGGTGCCCATTCTGCCAGGGGCAGAGGGTTCCTCCTCGAGCCTGGGCTCCTGTGGGAGCCTGGGGACCCCTCTAACCTGCCACCATCCAGGGACACATCCCAACTCCACTGCCTGGCTCATGTGTCTGAGGAAGGGAAACACTCTCATTTCGAGGATCGCAGGGTCCACCCTGTTCTTGCTCTAGACTGGGAGTGGGTGAACTGCCGAGGCACCGGCCCCAGCTCTGCTCCTCAGCTAATCCACCCTCCCTGGACGTGTCCACCCTCTGCTGCCAAAACGCACAATAGCAGCACAGCCTCTCTGTGGCACAGGGCTGACAAGATCCAGTGATGGGGACTCCCCCCAAGAGGAGTGGGCACCTGGGTGTGTGCCGCTGCAGGTCGTCCATCTGGGTGGGCACCTGGGTCTCCTCACCCAGCCCTGCTGAATCTGTGGATGTTGATCCTTTAGAAAGTGACCGGTCCAAAGGGTAGTTGGTGACACAGCTCCAGACCCAGAGTCCTTCACACGACCCACACAGAGTGGCCCTGGGCAGAGAGCTCTTCCCTGGGGCCACCCAAGGGCACTGCCTTCATCTGGGGCTGGGGGAGACCATTCATTGGAGTTGTTTTCTGGGCACCTCCGGAGTTTGTCATATTTTAAGATGATATGAGAAGATCTAATTTATTGTACATATTTTATTTTTATCACAGATCACTGGTTGAATACATCTTTCTCTAGAGATATGTGATACCATTAACCCCTGCTGCAAACATATACAATTATTTCATAAATTCCAATTCTTTCAAGAGTAATCTATGTTTTCCCTGATATAATTGATGATTGCAGTTGTGCCACATGTTTTCAGTGATCATAGCTTCACACCGTGGTTTAATTTCTGACAGGGAATGCCCCTCCTAATATTCTTCTCTTAAAATGGCTCGTGCTTCTTCAAGCTCAGTTGCTTTCCAGATAAGCTTTTGAATCCCATTAGCATGTTTTAAGAGGGCCAAATATAATTTTGTTTCAACTTTATAAGTTCTTAAGTCAGGGGAGGATTAGTCTATTTGCTCATCAGCCTTTGTCTCCAGGGTGATGACATGTCTCTACACAGGTAAATTGTCTTAACCTCAGCAAGCCTGGGACCTTTCCCCACATGAAGCCTCTGCTTTAATACTGTTCTTAATACAGTTCCCGGCTAAGATCATGTGTGGGTTGTTAGTATTGAGAACAGAACTAAGTTTGTCCGTATTACATTTTCTAATTTGTTACTGACTTTATAGAGGAAATGTGTTCACTTTATGCATTTATGTTGTCATTGTTTTTACCGTGTATTTCCTTTTCCTGTCGTATTGCAGTGCGACCCGCTGGGTGCATCACTGAAGGAGATGAGACCAGCCTAGCCCTAGTGACTGCACAAGGCAAGAGGCTCCCCTCGACGTAACAGCAGGTGTTGGGAGGGTCTCCTCTCAGTCCCAGTTGGGAGGACTAGGGCTGACCGACTGTGTACGTTTGTGCAGTCCAAGCCGTATTTCCAGCACTGCGCAGATTCACTGGGGTCGAAGGGCATGTCCCACCTCTCTGCCTAACCTCCTGGCTGTGTGGCCTTGTGGGAGGCAGGCATGGGTCTTTTCCAGCCACAGACACCACTCCCACTGCCCTTCTAGCCTGGCCCTGAATCCTAGGAATTTCACTCACAGCCAAGCATCAGCCCGGTGGTAAGTCTGGGATCCTTGGTCCAGGGTGAGTGCAGCAAGATGGGAAAGGGCACGGCCTGGCAGCCTCAGGAGAGAGCTGACCCGGAAAACCTGCCGGTGGCCTTGGAGGAGGGTGTTCCTCGGAGGGCAGGGTCGTCCTCTGATGCCGTGCTCAGCCCTGACCCTCCCATGACCCACCTGCTCTGTGCTCACTGGAAATTCCCCAAAATGCATCTCTGTGGGGCTCACTCAGTTAAAAGGGAGCAAGTGAGCATCACGCAGATGGAAGGCTGACACAAACACCTCCCTCCGTTGGCCGTGCTTGGCCGGGGTGAGGACAGTGCTGAAAGCTCAGGGAAGGCAGAGCCCTGGACGACCACCCTTGCTCCTGTCTCAGTACACAGAGCCCTGGATTGTCTTAGCCAGTGGCCTTTCCTTGCACAGGAAACAGGCCATGCAGAGACCCTGGCAGGCCACTGCTCCTCCCTGGCCTGGGTTGCAAGGGACAGGGGGCCCTTGAGGATGGCATTCCTCCTATGGCCCTCGGCCTCAGACCCCCAGGGAGCTGTCTCCTGGCACTTCTTGGCAAGTCCACCCCATGGCCATCTGTGTTGGCTCAAGGCTTTCTTTCCCGTCGTTCTTCACATCTGGTGGCCAGGAGTTCTTCCCTGAAGATCTGGACCTGCCCATAGACCTGGGCTGGATTACAAAAAAAGAGGAAGCTGGCAAAATCCGCAGTGTGTCTTTTCCTCCAAGGACATTTTAAAAATACATGTGGGAAAAATCAGAGTTTCAAAAATGGCAAGTGTTACGAAATAAAGTGCACACGTCCTCTTTTCTGCATGAAACAGAAAGCACGTGGTTATTTTCAGCTCCCGGAGCTCCACTGGGAATAGGGTGGTAGAGTTGCCAATGTGTACACAGAAGGGTTCTTTTTTTATCAGCTGCTGAAGGCTCCAAGGATGGAGTGCGATTCTAAAGGGTGCATTAAGGCAAACATTGAGCTAACAGAGCGAAGGCTGCCAGCCAGCGGCAGAGATGGGCGTCCCTGGAACGCCTCCGCTTCCCCGGCTGCCCCGCCGCACTCCCAGGCTCCGCTGCCTCATGCACAAGGTCAGGATGCTGATGGGAAGACCCTGGGTTCCTAAGGAGGATTTGATGAGAAAACGCACAGGAGGTGCTAGCACACTGCCTGCCACACTCAACAAAGGCCACTGTTATTATTGTTGCTGCTATCATTAGTGTTCGTCTGCAGATTCCAGGGTGAAATCGCTTGACTCATTTTTTAACTGTGTATTTTGAGATAATTTTAGGCTTACAGAAAAGTTACAAAAGTTGCAAAAGTTACTTCTCCAGGGACCAACAGCCTGGAGGAGACCCTGTTCCTTGTGGAAACTGGCCGCACACCTCCTGCCTTGCACAAGATGTCAGGGAAGGGCGGTGGCTTTGGAGGCTTCAGGGAGTGAATGTCGACGGGGTCTGCAAGAGCTCCCAATGCCCAAGCTGGAGAAATTCTAGGAACAAAATAAATAATCATAGCCCAGATGCTCCTGGACTGGTGGGGCCACATCCTGACAACCCATCGTAAGTTTAATATACCCCAGGGACATGGATGAAGCTGGAAACCATCATTCTGAGCAAACTATCACAAGGACAGAAAACCAAACACTGCATGTTCTCACTCATAGGTGGGAACTGAACAATGAGAACACTTGGACACAGGAAGGGGAACATCATACACCAGGGCCTGTTGTGGGGTGGGGAGAGGGGAGGGATAGCATTAGGAGATATACCTAATGTAAATGATGAGTTAATGGGTGCAGCACACCAACATGGCACATGTATACATATGTAACAAACCTGCACGTTGTGCACATGTACCCTAGAACTTAAAAGTATAATAATAGAAAAAAAATACCCCAGGTCAAAATGCATTTAATGCACCTCATCTTCCGGGCATCATAGCTGAGCCCTCTCACCTCAGACATGCTCAGAGCGTGGATATGAGGCTGGCATTGGTAAAATCATCTCACACAGCTCACAGCTGCCTGAAGATGCTCACTTACCAGCTGCCAGCATTTCTGGGGCGGTCCTGAGAGGGTCTGCAGCTGGCGCACGAGGTGAACACAATGCTAAGGACAAAATTACACAAGGAATGTGCAAGAGTTCCACTGTTCACAGTGGGAATCACCTAATTCACACACAACCAGCTTCACAAAATGAGCTCCAGGCGGCCGGCTGGAGGGACGCGGAGGCCAGCAGGTGGAAGCCAGTGTTTAAAGCCACAGGTAGATGCGGCCTCAGCACCTTCCCGTTTGTGCCGGCCCAGAGGCACTGCCTGAGCACACCACCTGGGGAGGCTGCAGGTCTAACCAGCCTGAAAGTGACCCTCACCAGGCCCTGAAGCCACCACTGGGTCGGGGGCCCAGCCTTCCTTCCAGTGCAGGGGCCCCACCCCAGCCGACTGCAGACTCAGGGTGCAAGCTTCCTCTGCTTGGGTACCCCTCGAGGTCCTCCTGGGCGTCCTGAGCTCCTCTGTGTGCATTTCCTATGCTGTTCACAGTCCTACTGCATGGCCCAGGAGGGAAAGGGAGGGGAGGGGACGAGGAGAAGGGACTCTCCTTGCTCCCAAACTGCTGAACACTCAGCATCTGCCTCCTTTCTCAGCCAAAGGAAGGCCCTCGCCAAACACTCCTGACTATTGCAGTTGCTGGTCACCTACTCCTGTCCCACTCAATGGCTGCCCCCCATCAGCCACCTGTGGCCCAGTGATCAGCTCACCTCCTGCACACACCATGTGGGCAGCTCACCAAGCCACCCTCCCCACCATTTCCAGGAAGGGCCAGGACTCACAGAAAACAGGCTTGTCTGTGAGCCACGCGGTCACTTACACTTTGCAAAGCGGCGTGGGCGCTTCTATTCTGAAGCATCCGCCGAGGCTTGGAACACACCCAGCTGGCAGCTGTCTGCTCCACTCACTCCTCTGTTTTGGGGAAGGGCCTCTGGCAGAGGGAGTATGAGGCCTGTGGTTCTGACGGGAGGAACAAGGGTGTCTGAGGGACCAGGGAGGAGGGTGGGAGACTGTCAGGGGGACTTGCAGACCACAGTATTCATTTCTTACAGCCCCTGGACAATGTGGCAGCTTGAACAACACCCATGTATTATCACAGTCAGAGAGGGTTGGCTCAGCGGGGTACTCTGCTCTCATAGGCCAAAGTCAAGGTGCCAGTGGGCCGTGCTCTTGTCTGGGGCTCGAGGAAAGAACATGCTTCAGGCTCACTGGGGGCTACAGGACTTCTCCCTGTGGCTGAGGGACAGAGGCCCCACTCCCCTGTGGGCTGTCAGCTCAAGGCTGGCTGCTTCCGCCTTCTCAAAGCCAGCAAGGGCACCCTGAGTCCTCCTCACGCCGAGTCCTCTCTGCCACCCTCTTCCGCCTGCATCCAGAGGACGCTCTCTGCTGTCAGGGCTCCCCCAGAACCCAGGATAACCTCCCTCGTTTAAGGCCAACTGTCCAGAGAACAATGTGCCTCAGGGCGGCCTCTCATCACACTCAAGCTTCTGGGGGTGAGAGCGGGACATCCCTGGGGGCCTCCATAGCCATCGTGAAGATGGCTTTTCCTGACCTAGCTGGATGGGGACCTGCTGGAGAGACGGGAGCTGAGAGGGGTCTGAGCTGACATGTATTTTTGGAAGAAACCTCTGGCTGCTGTGTTGAGACTAGACTGGATATAGATACAGCTCATGTATATTGTTCATTCACAGAGCACTTTCACCAAACACCCACATTCCAGCATTCCTGAGTGTGGCCTGCTACCTCAGAACAGAAAGCGGGAGAAGGAGAGCTATATCATCATCTTTCTGTCTATCTATCCATCTATCATCTATCTATCATCTATCATCTATCTATCTATCTATCTACCTATCATCTATCACCTATCTATCTATCTAACCTATCTACCTATCATCTATCTATCTATCATCTATCTGTCTCTGTCTCTATCATCTGTCTATCATCTATCATCTATCTATCTATCATCTATCTGTCTCTATCTATCTATCATCTATCTGTCTCTATCTGTCTCTATCATCTATCTATCATCTATCTATCTGTCACTATCTATCTATCACCTATCTATCTATCATCTATCACCTATCTATCTATCATCTATCATCTATCTATCTATCTGTCATCTATCTGTCTCTATCATCTATCACCTATCCTCTATCATCTATCATCCATCTATTTATCTATCAACTATCTGTCTCTATCATCTCTATCTATCTATCTATCTATCTATCATCTATCTATCTATCTATCATCTATCTATGTGTCTCTGTCTATCTATCTATCTATCTATCTATCTATCTATCTATTTATCATCTATCTATGTGTCTCTGTCTATCTATCTATCCTTCTGTCTATCTATCCATGTGCCTTTCTGTCTGTAGACTGGAGGTGGGTGGGAGGGGCATGGCAGCCATACAAAACAGGTACAGAAGTCACAGGTGACAGTGGCTCCATCAGAGTGCTGATGGTGGAGGTAAGAAATGGTTGTGTCTGGAAAGATTTTCAGACCAGCGCTTCCCAAAAGCCCTCTCCCTGCATCCCCCACCCCCACCATCTCTGACACCTAGCTTTTTCTTCCATAAGAGTCTGGCTTAGCTGTAAACTTCAGGGTAATTCTGATTTACAATACGGCAAAATCCTGTAAGCAAAGATGCACAAAGACTGCAGGCCTGAAATTAGTGTGAAAAGAGAGTATAAAGGGAACACGTGCAGTAAAGTATTTCAACACATTTACTCTGTGCACACGTCTGCAGCCTCAGCCGCGCTTCTGACCTCAGGTCCAGCCACACATCTCGCCCCCGAGGGAAGGATTCAGACCTGGAGCCCTTTTTCTTGAGGAGCTGGGCAGTGGTGGGCTGGACAGCAGAAGGAAGTCCAGAAGCCAGATCTGCACAACGGGTGGGGCGCGGGGGTTGGGGTGGGGGTGAGGGTGGTGGTGGGGGTGGGGGTCGGGGGTTAGGGGTGGGGGTGAGGGTGGTGGTGGGGGTGGGGGTCGGGGGCTAGGGGTGGGGGTGAGGGTGGTGGTGGGGGTGGGGGTCGGGGGTTAGGGGTGGGGGTGAGGGTGGTGGTAGGGGTGGGGGTCGGGGGTTACGGGTGGGGGTGAGGGTGGTGGTGGGGGTGGGGGTCGGGGGTTACGGGTGGGGGTGAGGGTGGTGGTGGGGGTGGGGGTCGGGGGTTAGGGGTGGGGGTGAGGGTGAGGGTGGGGGTTGGGGTCGGGGGCTAGGGTTGGGGGTGAGGGTGGTGGTGGGGGTGGGGGTTGGGGGCTAGGGGTGGGGGTGAGGGTGGTGGTGGGGGTGGGGGTCGGGGGTTACGGGTGGGGGTGAGGGTGGTGGTGGGGGTGGGGGTCGGGGGTTATGGGTGGGGGTGAGGGTGGTGGGGGTGGGGGTCGGGGGTTAGGGGTGGGGGTGAGGGTGAGGGTGGGGATGGGGGGTGGCCCGCAAGCCCAGGGAAGCAGGAGTGGGGTTAGGCACGGAGATAGGGAAGAAACGGGACAAATTCAGAGTGATGCTCTGTTTATGTGTTATTTATTTATGCATTTATTTTGAGCTATCACAGATCACAAAGAAAACAGCCAATGATGGCTCATGAGGGTGTCTCAGGGAGGCCGTGGGGGCCCCTGCACCTTGAGTTGGTCTAAGGTAGGGAGGAGGGAAAGCGATCAGCCTGCTGGTCCCTTTCCATTGCTCAAGACCCTGCCAAGCAGCCCCTGGCCTTTGCCCAAAGTGGAGATGATGGAGGGCTCAGGACGACGGGGCGAGGTGCTCAGTGCAGAGGAGGGAGCCTGCACCCACTGGGGTAGAGCTGATGGCCTGAGCATATGCGGCACCCACGGGACAGAATGCTCTTCCCCCATCCTTGCCCAGGTTGCTGGAGCTGACACCCAGGTGAACGCGGCTGGGACGAAACCGTGGTGAGCGGCCACTAAGCTTCTGTCCCGGTCTCCGTCAGCTGACCCCACCGAGAGCACACACTTACCCAGGAGAGAATCACACCCGGCCCTTCTGAGTGCTGTGGCGCCTTCAGACTTTATTCGTAGCAGATGCCGTGAGGACTCTGCCCACATTTCTCTGTATCCACTGACCATTTTTATGCCCCCGAGCCCCAGGTCTCTCAGTCCCAGCATCCGGCTTCTGAATCTTGCAGGCCCCCGAGCCCCAGGTCTCTCAGTCCCAGCATCCGGCTTCTGAATCTTGCAGGGGCTGCCCTCTGGCCACAGGAACCTCTTCCCTGGGGTTCGCTGAGCTCCTGGAGGGCTACGCTGTCTGGGAATTTATAACCCTCAGACAGTGAATGACAGATAAGACATAGAGCACCTGAGCACCCCCCAAACCAAAGGGCACACCTGTGAGCACTGACAAGCAGCCTCCCAGTTCCTCCATGAGATGGAGCCGGAGTGACCCCCACAGCGTGCGGCCTCCTCCCCACCCAGTACCACCCCCCATTCCCACAATGGGGTTTTCCAGGGAACACATCATTTACACTGCTTCCACACAAATCCTCGTCTTGGGGTCTGCTTCTAGAACCCCAGACTGAGATACCAACCCACAATCATGCCAGTGTTCAAATTCCATTCCCACCCAGGTGCTGAGGACGGCCAGGTGAGCCGCAGAGGACGATGACAGGAATTCTGAGTCCGCCTCAGTGAACAAAGTGGCATGTGGCACACGGTCATGCCAAGAGCCTGAGAGCAGATTGCAAAGCAAAGCGTGTAGTGCAATCCAACTTTTGGAAAGAAAAATAAATCCTTTATATATGACGGTGTAATAAAGAATTGAACCTTGCCCAGAGAGACCTGGCCTCTTCTCCCAGCTTCTGAGAGGTGGTCTCTAAGCCACATGGGATGGTCTTGGTTTGCCTGGGCCTTTGGACCACACCAGGAGGCCTAAAGTGTGATTCAGGTAGGGGTTGCGATGAGCTCACCCTCGAGTGAGCTGGAGACCTCCATCCGCATGGGAAGTCAACCATGGGGCCCCAGCAAAGGCTCTGGGACACTAAACTCGGGGGATCCCACCTGGATGCCCCAAGTGACACTGCCCACAGCTCTGTGGGGAAGGACCCTCTGCAGGTGGGAACTTCCTGGACTCCGGCCTGAGCGCCTTTCCCTGGGTTGATAGTCATCTGTGTCCTACCCTTGTGCTAAGTCATGACCATGAGTATATCAGCTTTCAGTGAGTTTTTCTATCGAATTATCAAACCTGAGGGTGGTCTTGGAGACCGCTACCCTTGTAACTGGTGCAGAATTGAGGACAGTTTTGTAGATTACGGTTCCCTCTAGCCCTGCAATGATGTTGACTGTAAGTACATTAAAGTATTTGTTAGACACTGGAAACTGATATGCAAAATGTAGGAAGTGGATGCCTCTGGGCTGTAGGATCATGCATAAGAGTGTATTCTTGTGTTTTCTATTTATTTTGTGCAAGACACTGTGATTACATACAGTGGGAGCTCCCTCAACCAACCTCTGCTCCAGCAACTCACATAATCTTGGTCAAAATGGGCTGGATGACTCAGTGAGCACAGGGGGCAAGGAGGTTGCTCTCTGCTGGTTGTGGATTTCGTCAGTTGAGATATGACCAACCAGGAGACACTCAGGTTTGCTCCAAACCTGTTGATGCTACCTGTGATCCTTACTAGTGTCAGAGGCATTTGAACCAGAGCGACTCCATCTTGAATAGGGGCTGGATGAAATGAGGCTGAGACCTGTGGGCTGTAACCCCAGGAAGTTCAGTGTTCTTAGTCACAGGATAAGTAGGAGGTCTGCACAAGGTACAAGTCACAAAGACCCTGCTGATAAAACAGAATATGGTAACGAAGCTGGCTGAAACCAAGACGGCAACGAAAGTGACCTCTAGTCACCCTCACTCCTCGCTATACACTAATTATAATGCACTAGCATGCTAAGAGACACTCCCACCAGTGCATGACAGTTTACAGATGCCATGGCAATGTCAGGAAGCTACCCCATGTGGTCTAAAAAGGGGAGGAACCCTCAGTTACAGGAATTGCCCACCCCTTTCCCGGCAAAATCTTGAATGATCCACCCCTTGTTTAGCATATCATCAAGAAATAACCATAAGTATATTCAGTCGAGCAGCCGACATCACTGCTTTTCCTACGGAGTAGCCATTCTTTCATTCCTTTACTTTCTTAACAAACTTGCTTTCACTTTATGGACTAGCCCCGAATTCTTTCTTGCACGAGGTTTAAGATCCCCTTCTTGGGGTCTGGATTGAGACCCTGTTCCAGTAACACCATGAAACGTAATTCAACATTATGTAACCTATTACATATCAGTGCAAAATGACAGAAAGTTGTTTCTACATAAACCTAGATAAGTGATTTGGGAAATCAAGATCAAGGTAACTTGAGGCTGCTGTAAAAATTGCTTTTGAATTAGGTATAGACAAGATGACTCTTAAAAATGAAAACTAATTGGTGAACGTTTGGAGAAATTCTGGTCTTAGATTGTCTTAAAATGTGCCCAACTTCTTGGTCCACTTTAAAAAATATGAAATTGGATGGCTAGGAAGGAGAGTTAAGCCTGGGGTTTATACTAAAGAAGAAGAAGAACTTCAATCAGCAGACCAATGCTAAATACAAGCTTGTCCCTATATGGAAATATCTAGATTCATGAATGGAGCCAGAAGTGGCCAGATGGTGATGTCGACTAGAGGGTGGGTTGGAGGCCTGGGACTGGGGCGTTGGCTAGGAAGGGGTGGGAATATTCATGAATGGAGAAGTGGCCAGATGGTGAAGATGACTAGAGGGAGGGTTGGAGGCCTGGGACTGGGGCGTTGGCTAGGAAGGGGTGGGAATATTCATGAATGGAGAAGTGGCCAGATGGTGAAGACGACCAGAGGGAGGGTTGGAGGCCTGGGACTGGGGCGTTGGCTAGGAAGGGGTGGGAATATTCATGAATGGAGAAGTGGCCAGATGGTGAAGACGACCAGAGGGAGGGTTGGAGGCCTGGGACTGGGGCTTTGGCTAGGAAGGGGTGGGAATATTCATGAATGGAGAAGTGGCCAGATGGTGATGACGACCAGAGGGAGGGTTGGAGGCATGGGACTGGGGCATTGGCTAGGAAGGGGTGGGAGGGCCTCTCTGGAGTCACAGAAGCCTCATGCATCTTGACCAGGACGGTGGATGCATGGCTTACATTGGTCACAACTTGTCAACTTGTATGACTGAAAACTGAACATCACATTGAATTGGACTCAAAGGCAAGACCTGAGGCAAAATTCATGTAAGGAGGGAGTTTGGGCGAAGCTTGAGGACTGCTGCCCGGAAGCGTAGATTCAAGTTGCCCTGAATACACCTCCTATTAGCAGCTGTTACAGGTGGGTTTTTCAAGGGAAAGAAGAGGCTGTTCCAAGTTGTTGACCAAGGATTTATGTTAAGGTAACATAATCTATTGCTTGGCTCTATATTGTTAAGCCGTAGGGTGTGAGTTGCAGTGTCTGCTGCTGCACTAGGTTAACCTGAGGCAACAGCCAGCATTTCAAGAGACGAATACACAGCTCCAAGGCGGGGAGTGGGAAGTCACTGCCGCCTCACTTGACTGCCTCTCTGGGCCTGATCGTTTAAAAGGACTTGCATCATCCCTCAGCACAATTTCTTTCCTTTTCTCAATTGTATGAAAATTATACCTCAATAAGTTTACTATAGAAATTAATGAGTAAATATGTATAAGTTTTCAAGTTAAAAATATATGTAAAATATGTTTGCTCACTTTTTTAACCTATCTTCATTGGTTTTAAAAATTAACTAACAAACCATGATGGCTTTGGAAACATGTTCTTCCATTTGTTACTTTCATAATGAAAGAAGAAATGTATTTTAAATAACATTTAAATTTAATTTTTTCATTATCATCTGGGAAGCCCCAGCCCTTTGTGAAAGGAAAACAATGTCCACTTTAGAGTAAAACTTGCTGATGGAAAAACCAGACTCCGTAGAATATTTTAAAGAGGTTATTTCTGAGCCAACAGGGGTAACCACAGCCTGGGAGACAGGCTCCAAGGAGTCCTGAGAAAGGACCTGAGGTCGGGTTGCAGTTTTTTTTTAATTTTTTGAGATGGAGTCTCGCTGTGTCACCAGGCTGGAGTGCAGTGGCGCGATCTCGGCTCACTGCAACCTCCGCCTCCCGGGTTCAAGAGATTCTCCTGCCTCAGTCTCCCGAGTAGCTGGGACTACAGGCGCCCGCCACCACGCCCGGCTAATTTTTGTATTTTTAGTAGAGACAGGGTTTCACCGTGTTGGCCAGGATGGTCTCGATCTCTTGACCTGGTGATCCACCTGCCTCGGCCTCCCAAAGTGCTGGGATGAGAGGCGTGAGTCACCGCGCCCGGCCGCACTTTGGTTTTAACATTTCAGGGAGGCAGGAGTTACAGGCAAAGGCATACAGCCGTGCACAGAAGGTCGGCATTGGTTTGAGCTGAAAGGGAGGGACATCTAAAAGCTGGGGCTTAC
Organism: Pan troglodytes; assembly: GCF_028858775.2. Classification (NCBI taxonomy): domain Eukaryota; kingdom Metazoa; phylum Chordata; class Mammalia; order Primates; family Hominidae; genus Pan; species Pan troglodytes. Next base: position 170,361 of record NC_072398.2, read on the forward strand.
AGGACATCGGTGGATTCAGAGATTCTTTAATTTGCATTTGGTTGGAGGAGGAAGGTTCTGTCTAAAACTTGGAAGCTGTGTAGCAAGATGATGACCTGCAGGTGTGACTTTACCCTTGCCTGCATGGGTCCTGTTTATAATTTGGTGTCTTATTGCCACAAAGAGTCTGTCTGTCAGTCTTAAGATCTCCATGACCTCTAATGCTGGTCCATGGTTGCATCTAAGCTGCAAAAGGGAAGGAGCGTAATGAAGCGTGGCGGACCTCCCTTCCCATCGAGGCTGGGAACTCAGCTTTTCAGGTTTCTCTGGGGCCCCTTTCAGTTGTTTAGGGGGCTTAGGGTTTTGTTTAGCTTACCAACTTTTCCTATTAGAAATTTAGCTGAAGTTGAGGTCACATAAGTCTTCTGGAGCATTCCCTAACACAGAAAATGCCCCGCCCTTTAGAATTCTAACAGGACAGAGAAAGTGGAGGCGAGGAGCCCACCCTCTCCAACTCCTGCTCTTACGGGGGCCCCAAGACCCAGAGGAGGGGCCTGCCTGGGCCCTGGGGAGGGCACCCAGCCTGTGCTCCCTGGAAGGGTGGGTTACTCCAGGCAGGCCACTCCTGCTGGCATGGCGATGATTCAGTTTCAGCCCTGCACCTGCAGCCTCTGGCTGCAGCCGGTCTGCAGTGTTTCTCTTTGTTCCCCCTTCCATCTTCCTCGACCTTATGTTCCCATGCTTCCCAGCAGGAGGGGAGGCCCAATTTGCGTTTCCTTTTCTGTAATAAAGCCTGCTGATGGGTGATTGCAGCTTTCTCTCACTGCCAGGGAGGAACTGGGGTAGGCTCCAGGCAGCCAGAGGCACCACTGTGCTTCCGTGGGTTTCCCCGGGGCACCTTCAAGTTCCAGTGTGAGTGCTGTTGAGATTCCGGGCGTCCAGTGCACACACGGGAGACGGCCATTGCCTCCCCTCCAGCCCCAGCCGCGGTGCACAGGGCGAAGGCTGTCTGGGTGAAGGCTATGTGTGAGTGAGGCCAGGGAATGAGGGGCAGAGCTCTGCTGTAAGAGCAGAGCAGGTGATGGAGAGGGTGGGAGGTGTAGTAACAGAAGCAGGAAACTCCAGTCATTCGAGACGGGCAGCACAAGCTGAGGAGTGCAGGCCACCTCTACGGCCAGGAAACGGATTCTCCCGCAGAGCCTCGGAAGCCACCGACCCTGCTCCCACCTTGACTCAGTAGGACTTACTGTAGAATTCTGGCCTTCAGACCTGTAAGGGAATACATTTTGGTTGTTTTAAGTCACTAAGTGTGTGGTAATTTGTTGCAGCAGCCACAGGAAACTAGTATTGTAGTGAAGCCTCAAAACCCCCCTGAAGGGGCTGGGCTCAGTGGCTCATGCCTGTAATCCCAGCACTTTGGGAGGCCGAGGTGGGTGGATCACTTGAGGTCAGGAGTTCGAGACCAGCCCAGCCAACATGGTGAAATGCCATCTATACAAAAAATACAAAAACTAGCCGGGCATGGTGGCACATGCCTGTAATCTCAGCTACTCAGGAGGCTGAGACAGGAGAATTGTTTGAACCCAGGGGGGCGGAGGTTGCAGTGAACTGAGATTCCACCACTGCACTCCAGCCTGGGTGACAGAGCGACGCTCCATCTCGAAAACAAAACAAAACAAAACAAAACAAAAAAACCCCACCTGAAGGTTTCCAGTTCTGCCAGCAGTCTCCCACCCAAACCCCAGAAGCAGACATTCCATTGCTGTGGGCCATGGACAGGCAGAAGGAAGCACCTTCTCATGGCAGAGGCCTACCCAGGAGAAACCCAAGGGAAGGCACTGCTGGGCTGGCCCCTCTCTGCCAAGGCCATATTCTTTTTTGTTTGAGGCCAGTTTCACTCTGTCTCCCAGACTGGAGTGCAGGGGCACAATCTCAGCTCACTTCAACCTCTGCCTCCCCAGTTCAAGTGATTCTCCTGCCTCAGTCTCCTGAGTAGCTGGGATTACAGGAGTGTAGCACGCCTAGCTAATTTTTGTATTTCTAGTAGAGATGCGGTTTTGCCATGTTGCCCAGGCTGGACTCGAACTCCTTGCCTCAAGTAGTCCACCTGTCTCAGCCCCGCAAAGTGCTGGTATTACAGGAGTGAGCCACTGCACCCAGCATTTGCCAAGACCTTTGATGGCAGGCTTTTTCCAGGTGATCAGTCCTTGTCTGGTCTGGCCCTGCCCCACTCTCCTCACCTAGTTGGACTCCCTAGCTACTTTTCAGTAGAGGAGAGTGTGTACCCCAATCCCAGCTTGGTTCAGATCTGCATTTAACTCATGGAACCTGGCTGCTCCCCAGGTCCTGAAGAAAAAAAACGGTCTCTCTGTGGGTATGATAAAAGATGGGCCTGTCCCCAGGACCCTGTGAGAGGGAAGCCCAATGTCCCACCAGGTTGGCAGGGCTGGGGAAGGGAAAGTGTTATGGCAGCCCCAAGAAAAAAAAGAGGCAGCAGAGGGAGCAGGACAGCACTCACATGGAACTCATGCCACTGCCTGAGTGAGGGGAGGGAGGAGTGCATGCCAGTGACGTCAGGGGTCAGAGAGGCGCAGTTCCAGGGCGGCTTTCCCCCTCACTTCCTGCCATGTTACTCTGATCGCCTCCAGGTGAGCCTGCCCACTTTGTGCCCAGGGGCCTGTAGAAAACCACAGCTCCCCATGGTTATGGCCCCAGGAGTGGGGCAGAGCAGGGAGGAGTCCTGGACAGAGGAGAGGCAGGGGCAGGAGGGAGTGGGCCTCAAACTCCAGGAGGGGGCCCTTCTCATGGGTCCTGCTTTCTGGCTTCTCCTTCCTGACCCCTGGGCTGATCACTTGGGGAAGAACTGAGACAAAGTTTCTCACCCTCAGGACCAAGGGGTTTAATTACTGGGCCCTTAGGGAGGTGTGAGCCCCCTGAAAGGATGCAAGGTTTTGTTTTGTTTTGTTTTGTTTTTTGAGACAGAGTTTCGCTCCTGTCGCCCAGGCTGGAGTGCAGTGGCATGATCTCACCACACTACAACCTGCGCCTCCCAGATTCAAGTGATTCTCCTGTCTCAGCCTCTGGAGTAGCTGGGATTACAGGTGGCTGCCACCACGCCTGGCTAATTTTTTGTATTTTTAGTAGAGACAGGGTTTCGCCATGTTGGGCAGGCTGGTCTTGAACTCCTGACCTCAGGTGATCCAACTGGCTCCGCCTCCCAAAGTTCGGGGATTACATGAGCCACTGTGCTTGGCCACGATGAAAGGTTTTGTGTGGAGAGCATGTACATGCCTTTCTGGGAAAACAGTCCACAGCTCTTATTCTCAGCAGGCTTCACGGTCAGAAAAGGTTAGAACTCTTGCTACAGAGCTGTGGAAGCAGCCAGGTGAGGGGCCTGCCAAGGGCACTCTGGGCACTACCTGGGCACTCTCGAGCCCATCATCCCCTAGGCAGGCTGCACTGCTTGGTATTTGCAGAGCTGAGGGGGTGGGGCATGTGGGGACTGTGAAATCGCCCTGAGATGACCCACAGTCCTCAGCTGGGAAGTGAGCGGTGCATCTCCTGCAGCGTCCTCCATCCCTAAAGCCATGGGGCCAGGAGAACTGGCCCTTGCAGCAAGTGAAAAGCCTATTATTGATTCCCTCCCTAGCCATGTAGACAGTGAACCAAGACATTCATATCAGGTAAATGCCTTGTTCTCTGTTACCGAGGTAACCAGTAGGCATTCCCAGATACAGCGAAGGTCCTCACACCAAGATATGCACCTGGCCACCTGAGGAAAGAGAAAGGACTATCTGAGGGGATGAGGCTGAGCTGGGTGTGGAGTGGTCCTTGTGGGTCTTGGAGAGTGGGAGGGGGAGCAGCATGAGCCAGGCCTCGAGGCAGAAGGACAACCAGGAGACAGCCTGGAAAATGTGCTGGACCCACAAGGGCTCAAGGCTGGCCAGAGGGGAGGTGGGATAGGCTGCAAAGTCCTGAGGTCTGAAGATTGGCCCTGGCAGGAAGAAACCAGGTAAGGTGAGGTGTTACCTACACCCTCGGGGCCAGATGCAGGCCAGAGCCAGCCAATTACCAGGCCCTTAGGGAGGTGTGAGCCCCTTGAAATGATGCAAGCTTTTTTGTTTTTGTTTTGGAGACGGAGTTTCGCTCTTGTCGCACAGGCTGGCACCTTTGCCCAGAGCAGGCACCAAGACTTCTGGCTCTGGGTGTGACCTCAGTCTGGGTAAAAGCCCCAGCCCCCACCAGGACCACCTACCCCCTAGACTACTTCAGGTGCTGAGCCCAAGCCAGGGGCAGGAAGCTAAACTGATGCCTAGGGTAATCCCAACAAAGTCCCTGGTTCCCCGCAGCTATGGGGCTGATGGGGAATTACAGCCCAAACCCCAGATGCTGGCTCTCAAACTAACACTGAGCCCTCAGTGCCCACAGGGAGATACAATCAGCGCACTTTCCAGATGGGGAAAAATGGGATCAGAGAAGTGCAACAGCCTTGCCCAATGCCCCAGACCAGGGCTCCAGGCCCACAGTGTTCTTTTGTCACTGTGTTCAGAGGGCAGCAGCTGCTGTGATGTACCCACCTGAGCCTGGCAGCTTTCTCCAACTTTGGAAGCCCAGGAGCATGGCCCCTGTCCACAGATGCACCTGGCATGAGGCGTGCCCAGAGGGACAGAGGCAGATGAGTTTCGTCTCCTCCACTGGATTGTGAGGGCCTAGAAGGAGACAAGGGTCTGCTTGAGAAGGCAGTGAATAGCGAGCAGCCTGAGGCAGTGCCCCTCTGGATGGATGCGCAGTGCCTGGATGCAACCTGGCTCAGACAGAGCTCAGTTCTGCAGGTCCCTGAGGCATGGAGAGTTCACAGCTACCAAGTGTAGGAGTCTGGATTCAAAGCCAACGGCGTGACTCCAAAGTCCCTGCCCTAGCCCCTGGACCACCCTTGCAGGCCCATCAGATGCCCAGGCCAGCAGCACAGCCAGCCAAGACCAGGGAAACTTGGGGAGCCTCAGAGCACCCCCAGGTATTCCAACCTAATCCTGGTACCCCGCCTCTCACCACCCTTCTTCCTGCTTTAACCTCAACCCCTACACAAAGCCTGGGCCACTTAATGTGGCATCAAACAGATGCCTCAATAAATCAGTCTCATCTTGAAAAATAAAAAGACTTAACAGATATACAATTGCACGTTAGAATGCTAAAGACCATAAACATATAACAACTTAAAGTACATATAAATTCAATATATATCCAATCATTGTAACTATGACACAGTAGAATATTAAAATACTATTTTCAAAATGTATACAAGCTTAATGTTCTATGTATTCAAACTATTTATTCAAAATACAAATCATCAACATAAATTGCCACTAATATTCAGTCCCTTCACAGGACACATGATTCACTGGGAGTTAATTAGCAGCCGGCAGGCAGTGACACACAGCAAAAATGAAAACCAAGAGGTGAAATAGTTCTGAAATAAAGGTTTTAAAGCTAACAGAAATCACTGAATTACTAAGTCATTAGCACTAATTTTGAGCCAACTAACTAATTAATATGAGATGATACAATGTCCTATACTTTGGTAAATACAGACTATGTTTAAACAATGTCTGTAACGTGACTTGTAAAATGCTCCTGGCTTTACAAAGATGTGATTAAGATGTAGTAACACATGCTAAACCATTTCCCCCTGCAGAGCATGTGGTAACTTTCATCAGTCACATTGAGAGTCCAGAAGATAAAGGAAAAGGTCATGGATTTCGCTGAGAACTTACCAGAGTTGAACTCCCTCATTTTCCGTTCCCCAGCATTGGCGGGTTCTGGGACTGGTGGCTGTGGTGGCTCGTTGGTCTTTGTCTCTTAGAAGGTGGGGAATAATCATCATCTTGAAAAAGAAAAAATGGTCATTACTGAAGGAACCATCTTAGGTTACAGCCACCTCTGGGTCAATTCCCAACATTCAAAAGCTGAGCAGGGCTTTAAAGCTATCTTATTAATAATTATTTCTGTATTGTGAACTTCAGCATACTTTTTTCTAGTTACATTTGAAATGTTATTCTTTTGGGATGTGCTCAAGTGAGTACTGCTTTTTCCTCTGCCTTGCTTCATTACTTTTTAGTTTCCTTCATTTGAATCATCATTGTAAGTCTCCCCTTCTCCTCAAATAACTTTCAAATTGCTGCCAAGAACTATGTTCTATCTTAAGGCTTCTGAGAAAAAACTTTCAACGAAGATAGCCTCGTAAAGTTATACAAATATAGAAGGAACGGGATAAAATAAAGCTTAGATTGGAAAAAATATTTAAGATTATACAAAATTCACGCGTAAACAAGGGAAGCTGAGTAATTGTATGTTCAAATACTTTTAACAAGTGCAAAACATGTAGGCTTAAAGAAATAGAGCTGGCCAGGCATGGTGGTTCACGCCTGTAATTCCAACAGTTTGGGAGGCCGAGGCAGGCAGATAACTTGAGGTCAGGAATTCGAGACCAGCCTGGCCAACAGAGTGAAACCCTCTCTCTACTAAAAATACAAAAATTAGGCCAGGAGTGATGGCTCATGCCTGTGATCCCAGCACTTTGAGAGGCCGAGACGGGTAGATCACCTGAGGTCAGGAGTTTGAGACCAGCCTAACCAACTTAGGGAAACCCCATCTCTACTAAAACTACAACATTAGCCGGGTGTGGTGGCACATGCCTGTAATCCCAGCTACTCGGGAGGCTGAGGCAGGAGAATCCCTTGAACCCAAAAGGCAAAGATTGTGGTGAGCCGAGATTGTGCCATTGCACTCCAGCCTGGGCAAAAACAGCGAAACTGTCTCAAAAAAAAAAAAAAAGAAAAAATTAGCCAGGCGTGGTGGCACATGCCTGTAATCCCAGCTACTTGGGAGGCTGAGGCAGGAGAATTGCTTGAACCCAGGAGGCTGAAGTTGCAGTGAGCTGAGACTGCACCATTGCACTCCAGCCTGGGTATCAGAGCAAGACCCTGTCTCAAAAAAAAAAAAAAAAAAGAGAGAGAGCGGGAGAAAGAAAGAAAGAGGGCTACATTATTTATGAAACAGATACTGTTAACTCAGTCAGCAGAAAGCCTGTGTATGAATGAGCAGTGAGATATTCAAGCACAGCACACACACACTTCTCAGGACAGCTGTCGTGAGAGTTCCATGCTCGTTTCCTTCTGGATACATCAGCAACTCACTCTGCTATGATCCTGCAATACATCTCATGTTAGAATTACAGACATCTGGGCCAGGCACAGTGGCTGACGCCTGTAATCCTAACACTTTGGGAAGCCGAGGCAGGCAGATCACCTAAGGTCAGGAGTTCGAGACCAGCCTGGCCAACATGGTGAAATGCTGTCTCTACCAAAAATACAAAAAATTAGCTGGGCATGGTGGCGTGCGCCTGTAATCCCAGGTACTCGGGAGCCTGAGGCAGGAGAATCGCTTGAACCCGGGAGGTAGAGGTTGCAGTGAGCCGAGATCGTGCCACTGCACTCCAGCATGGGGGACAGAGCAAGGCTCTGTCAAAAAAAAAAAAAAAAAACAGAAAAAGAAAAAAGAATTAGAGACATCTGGATCAAATCAGCTGCCAGTCTCGCAAAGTGTCGGGTAACATCCTATTAAGATTGCTGCTTACACATCATCTATAAAATACTGAAAATATCATTTTAAGAAATCTTTTTTTTATTTTGAGACAGAGTTTTGCTCGTTGCCCAGGCTGGAGTGCAATGGTGCAATGTCAGCTCACTGCAATCTCTGCCCCCTGGGTTCAAGCAATTCTCCTTCCTCAGCCTCCTGAGTAGCTGGGATTACAGGCATGCACCACCACACTTGGCTAATTTTGTATTTTCAGTTGAGACAGGGTTTCTCCATATTGGTCAGGCTGGTCTCGAACTCCTGACCTCAGGTGATCCACTGACCTTGGCCTCCCAAAGTGCTGGGATTACAGGTGTGAGCCACCATGCCTAGCCAAGAAACCCTTATTTTAAAACAAGCCAGGCACGGTGGCTCATGCCTATAATCCCAGCACTTTGGGAAGCCAAGGCAGGTGGATCATTTGACGTCAGTAGTTTGAGACCAGCCTGGGCAACATGTTGTAACCCCATCTCTACTAAAAATATATTTAAAAAATTAGCTGGGCATGGTGGTGGGCACCTGTAATCCCAGCTTCTCAGGAGGCTGAGGCAGGAGAACCACTTGAACCTGGGAGGTGGAGGTTGCAGTGAGCGGAGATCACACCACTGCACTCTAGCCTGGGTGACAATAGAGAGACTCCATCTCAAAAACAAAACAAAACAAAACAAAAAACCACTAAAAAAAAGACTCCATTTCAAAAACAAAACTAAAACCAAAAACACAACACAAATGTAGTACACAAATGAAAATAATTACTGTGTTAAACACAGTTTCATAGAAAATAAAAGACCAATCAAATACAATAAGCTGCTTTTTTAGATGGGTATGTTATTCTTCTTTCACAGCTAAAGAAACAGGCTCAGAGAATGTTATTTGATTGCACCGTGTTGCATTTCTGGACAGTGCAGCTGAGATCAGACTTTGTGTGTAACTCCACTAGCCTACCAGGGTGTCTCTCATAAAGGTAAGAAATGTAAATTTGGCCTAATATACAAAGTTGCCAGGGCAGCACTGGGTCAATTCTACATACAGTACTTCTATGTTTATCAAGGGAAACCTTAAGGGAAAGTGAAAATGCTTCTAGAAGGCGGCTGGACACCAGCGCCTTTGCTTGTTGCCTTTGGGCTCTTCTTCTAAGGCCAACAGTGACCTGAAATTATTGACTGGCTTTTCCAATCAAGTGGACAAAATGATACCAAGGTCGCCAACATCGATGTAGAACATCGATGTTCTACAACATTGCTTAACGCAAGGGGAGATGCTCCTGACTCAGAGTGTTTAATTGCTCACCTACTTCTTTTTCTGCCCTCTTGGGCTTCTGAAATGAAAAGAACCCTGGGGTGATAAAGTGAGTCAAAGGGGTTCCAGCCGCATCACAGCAAAATAGATTCCTAAAAAATCCCTGGCCTAAGATGACAGCCTTGGCTGGATCAGTTTGAATGTGCTGATAGTGGACATGGTAGAATGAAGGTGGTTGAAATGTTCATATTAAAGAACTTCCACCCAGATTGCAAGAAAAGAGAGAGGAATGGAGATGGCAGCACGAGCCCCTACAATAAAAGCAGATGTTTTGAGATCAGTTATATTTCTTCTGACAAAAATTAAAGACAGAAACCAAAGTTTAGCCTGAGACTACAATTAATTGGGCAATAAGCCAGAGGCACATATGGCATAGACAGATTTAAACATTTCTCCCTGATATTAATACAAACACTAAAATTACAAATACATGGATTCCAAATAAAACAAATATTTAAAAAATTTAATGAATAAACACTGGGGCCTACAGTAGTATTTGAAGGAGATCTCACAAACAGGTTTGGTTTTTGAAGGTTAGAACTGGTGGTCTAGAGAATTCATTTCATTCCAGAGAAAGAAAGAGAGGAATTTCTTGGGTTCCTTCAGGAATGTGTCTAGCTTTGCCTCATCTTTGTTTGAACTATGGATACGGCAGAAGAAAACATGAGGATTTCACAGATTTAAGGTGCAAAAAGTCACTGGGTTCTCTAAGAAGTCTGGGATTCTTCTGCTGGAAAAATAAGTTTGTTGAGAAAAAATGAGTTGGAGGAGGCTGTTATTGAAGTGAAGCAGAATTGTTTTTACTAATCTGCTTATTACCCACTCTGTAGTGTGGAAACAAATTATTCATGCACAAGGTCCTCTTACTGTTCCTAGAATGCAGTGGAAAGAGAACAGATTAGTTTTCCTCCCTCAGAACACAACCCCTAGAAACATCCTACCTCAGATGAGATATTGCCTAATTATTTTCAAAAGACAGTGAAACATCATGGATGTAAATGTTTGCTGCAAAATAAATACATGCTAGAAACAGAAGCATCTGGGTCACAGCTATATTAGAGCTACCTGTGTTCCCCTGTCACTGACATTAAAACAAAAATGTCCAATACAATCATTCACAGCATGGGAGAGGGGAAGTTGAAGGATGGAAAGGCCAGGCATAAAAGGATTTCAGAATTTCCGTCCATAAGGAAGTGGCTTTGTGCACTGTCTGTTACTGCGTGCAAGGTGAAATTTGAAGAATGAAAACATGCAGTAACAAGGGCTCCTTTGTCCAACTCACCTCTCCAGATACCAAGTTTCAGACATGTTGCATTGTAATTGAAAGGTTGATATAATTTTTTTTAAAGAACACTTGCGGTGTTTGAAGTGACAAAGGCTGCTGTGACCAAAAAGCAGGGAAAGGGAATTTTTTTAAAAAAAAGCAAACAACAACAACAAAAACCCCACAGAAAAGCAAACAACAAACAAACAAAAAACAGAGGAAGAAGTCGAACACCCTGGGCTGTGGCTACTTCCAGGAAGGGGCTACAAGAGGCAGTTGGAAATTCTGTTTGTTTTGCAACTGTGGGTTTTCCGGCCTGCTTCCTTTCTAAAGTATATTACTCTGCTTTTGATTCATGAAGTTATCCATTTCTGTTTTCTGGAACAGCTATGTATTTTCTTTATCTATCATCTATTTACCATCTATCTATCTATCTATTTACCATCTATCTTTTCTACCTTTCGCTATCAAGAGCTTGGGTCAAGCAGGATAGAATTCCAGTGTATGTTCACTCTACCATTTAAAACAAGAGCTCTTGTAGGCATTCTCCATCACATCATAAACCTGAGCTTTCTAAAACAGGGTGTGGCAAACTACCATGCATGGACCATGTCTGACACAGTCTGCGTTTGTAAGTAAAGTTGTAATGGGACACAGCCAATACATGTGTTACATAATGTCTCTGGCTACTTTCATGGTATAATGGAAGAGCTGAGTCACTGAGAGAGAGACCATATGGCTTGGAAAACTTAAAATATTTAACATTTAGCCCCCTGCAGAAAATACTTGCTGACTCTTGTTTTAAAAGATCTCTGTTTAGAATGCTACCTATTGCGTTCTGGAGAGAATCACAACTCTTTACCACAATCGACACAGCTTCAGCCCTGCTTCTATATCCAGCCTCATCTATTTCTGCTCCTCCTCCTAATTTTCCTTCTGGCCATGCTGATGGATTGTCAGCTTCCCAGATGTGCGAGAATCTCTCCTCCCTTCCCAACATTCTCATGCTCTCCCTCTGCCTCTCAAGAACTTCCTGCCCCATCTCTCATGACAAATCCTTTCTTCATTCTTTAAGATGCAGCCCCTTTGCTCCTTCCTTAAGGATGTCTGTCTGGCTCTATTTTGGGTGACGTGCTCCTTCTGCATCTCCCAGAGCCAGCCTGTGTGTGTCAGCTACAACATTTCTTTGCATCTCTGTGTCATATATCACCAAATCTGCCTAAGCTTGCATGAGTCACCACATGACAACTTCAGACTCCACCAGCATTGTCCCCACTAACCACAAGGCTTAGACATTCATCCAGTATGCTCGGGGTTGTGGGGTGGTAGCAGTAACCAGCTGGTGACCATCATTTCTTACATCAGAATCAAATCTGTAGATCTCTGCCATTCATAAGTATTTGGAGTTTAAAATTAGCATAAAGATTTTCCTTAAAATAAGAACAAATGGCTTGAGTAGGCTTTTGGAACATAGGATGTTTCCACTGGTTCATTTCTGTGTTCAATATTCCCACATGAATCTAAACACGACTCTGCTCTTAGTAGCTGTGCGACCCTGGGAAAGTCACTCCATCTTCCTCAGCTAAATTTTGTTGTGTGAGTAATGAGAAGAGAGTTGTGGTTTGTGTTTAGTGAGTAATAACAAACAAAAGGCATTTAGCTTTCTGGAACCTGGTATGCAGTAGATCTTCATGAAATACTAGCTCTGTTGATAAAACTAGACCGAAAGAAGCTTTCAAAGTCAACAACATTATCATGCAGTGAAGGACCTAGACGAGAAGCTGCTACTACAGCTTGCAGCTCCTGGAGGCCCATTTTGTCCATGACTTAGCAGGAATGCACTACCTTTCCATAAGGAGACACTGCCCACAGAAACCAAGGCCATTCTTTGAAGACAAATATGTTTTAATAGCCTTTACATTATGTAATAGCATAATATAAATAATTTATTAATAATAATGTAAAATTATTTACATTATTATGTTACGACTTTTGTACAGAGCTTTACACCTAGATATTCTGAAGTTGGTGGTCTGTGAGTGGCATCGAGTGATGACCGACACACTCTGACCTGGGGTAGAACAACACGTATCCCTGCAGTTTGCTGAATTTCAGGGCATCACCACCTTTTTTCAGCTCCACAGAGAACAGCAGCACCTCGAGGGACAGATGTGCAAAAAGCAAGGTGGAGGCCCTTCTGCTGGAGAGGCGGCTGGGGAGGGTCCTTAGAGGAAGTGACAGCTGAGCTCTTCTCTGAAGGGTGAAGCTGAATTACTTGAAGCTTAGGGTGAAGGGGTGTCCAGAGAAGTGGAGCCTGTGAGCCAAAAGCATAATGACTTGTCCAGAGAAGTGTAACAAGTTCCATATTGTTTCTATGCCAAATCTGTACAGGAGTCACCAAAGGAAAGAGCAGGATCCTGGAGCCAGGGCCTTGGAACTCCCCTGCTGGCAATGGGAATGTTCACTGGGAATTTTGGGGGGCAAAACCTGAAAATGTTTCCTCTTAGCTCCAATTCTCTGTCTGTCTATTTCTGTCCCTCTCTCTTTCCCTTATCTTTATTATCCTAAGAAAACACAGATGTCTCAGATGTGGGGATTAGCAGCCTGCCTCTTTCTGGATGACTTCAGGGGAGCACTTTGCCCTCTGTGAACTTATTTACAATAATTCACGAATCTCGCCAAAAAAAAAAAAAAAAAGTCATGGTAGCAGAGGTTAGAAAATATCCTAGTATTTCTTCTGATGCTTTGAATTTATGATTAATATGTTCAATCTTCATCTTCTGAAAAGCCACCGGTTGCACAGTGAGGACCATAAAGGGAGTCTGTTTCTGTGGCTTGTGGCTTCAACAGTCAGCGGTTTTGCAGCAATAGCATTGCATGTGGGTTTTAGAATGATGATGCTCAACAGTGGACAATTCTCTTCCCCTGCCTGGGCCCCACTGCCCGCCCTTCCATACAGTGCGGGGTCACAGCTGAGTTCTCCGAGACACCTCGCAGGATCTCGGCTTCTGAACTATCAAGTGTCTTCTAGGTGAAGGCTTGGTCTCATAGTCTTTGTGGCTTCCTCCAGGTAACAGTTGGTTTTTTGACCTAACCTTGGTATTTGTGTGACACACGTGTGAATGTGCTCCCTGTGGCAGCGCTGAGGAAGGACTCAGTCATCACAGATGCCAAAAGGCAAATGCAGTGTGCTTTTTTCCAACATATCCAGTCTTGCATTTTTACCCATCAGCCCATTTGAAAAAGAAAAAAAAAAAAAAAAGCCCCCCGTTAGAATTAAATCCCCTCTGGAGATAATGTGTATTTTTTACATCTTTCACTTTTTTTATAGTCACATTTGCTCCCAGTTCCTGCCAGAATCCACTAGAGGGCAGAGACACCCATGTATATTTGTGTGGCACTTGCTGAGTGGTAAGAAAAACAGACACCCTGCCCTCCAGGAGCCAACCTCCAGTGCCAGGGCCAGCGGCAGCAAGTAAGAAAACCTCAGTTTCTGTATCTGCATCAGCTACATGGTGCTCACACACAGGAGGCATCAACCAGTTTTCTCAGTTAAAGAGACAGAAACAAAATGTGTCTTTGCTACTTTTTGAATTTACCATGTTATCTAATGTTTTAACTTAATTGAATGAATAAACTCCCTATGCATCTGGACACATGCATGGAAAATTCACAAACATTTCAAACCAAAATAGAGTATTTTGACCAAAGAGAACTTCTTTTGATATGTGAATGTCACTTTTTTCTATCTTTTAGTGATTTTAATTTAATGAAATTGAGAAGTCTGTGCCTCTAAAAGACTTAAGAGCAAGGTATTTCTCCATTTTGAAAAAAATTTTGGCAAAATATTTTCTACTGTAGATACAAGTTAATTGGCTGAGGGTAATAAATAGAAGATTAAAAAATGACTTTTATCCCGTTATTCTGTCAAGGGCTACAGTGAATTACACACCCTGGCTTGGGTTTGCACGCCACGTGCTGGAAGCCAGCAGTCATGAAGGCCATGCTCTCCCACACTTAGAAAAAAAGCGCATAAGAAAGAGCTCCATCAACTTCACACAGAATGACCTCCAGCAAGACCTGGGAGATGGATTTCTGGATGGATGCTGCTGCTGGAGGAGACAATGCCACTGCAGATGGCTCACACTGCTCCCACGCTATAGGGGCCAGTGACTTGTGGCTCCCACACGCCGTCCCATTGGGGAACCGAGATTCACCCCAGCTGGGTGGACTCTTCTGTGTCCCCTGTCAAGAAGCTCCACGGCTTACCTTGGTTTTTTCCTTTTTAAAACTCTCTGATGTTTTCCTGTCCAGTGGGGGCTGCATCTCACCTTAGAAGAACACATTTTCCAACTAGGAGCTGTCTTGGTAGCTGGTCCAGAGAAAGTTCTCCTCTCTCTGGAGTGAGGTCCAGCCAAGTAACTCCAGCCAGAATTCTCACTGAGTGGGGCTGGATCTGCCCTGTTCTCCTCCCATCCTTATGCTGACTGTGGAAATCCATCCGTGCCCTATGCAAAGTCCTGCATCTTGGACTGTAAAATGGCAAAAGCCAAATTTAAAACATATGATTATACTGACTGTATGAGGAAAAGAAAGTTCTAAGGTAGACAATTGGTAAGCAAGCAATAATGTGTAACTTTCTAGAACACTAGGGTGTTTTTTATTTGTCTGATTATTTTCTGTTTAACAGGCTGGCTAAGAGCCAGTGGGAGAGAAAGCTGGCTGGGAACTGAGAGGCATGAGGTCACCTCAGTCCCAACATTTCCATGTAAATGATGATGCGAGGTGGGCTGGTGGCAAGATCAGAGCAGAACTGAAGGTGATAGAGACATGAAAAACCCTTCAAAAAAAAAATCAATGAATCCAGGAGCTGGTTTTTTGAAAAGATCCACAAAATAGACCAATAGCCAGACTAATAAAGAAGAAAAGAGAGAAGAACCAAATAGACGCAATAAGAAAGTATATAGGGGATATCACCACTGATCCCCCAGAAATACAAACTATCATCAGAGAATACTATAAACGCATCTATGCAAATAAACTAGAAAATCTAGAAGAAACAGATAAATTACTGGACACATACACCCTCCCAAGTCTAAACCAGGAGGAAGTCGAATCCCTGAATAAACCAATATCAAGTTCTGAAATTGAGACTGTAATTAATAGCCTACCAACCAAAAAAAGTCCAGGACCAGATGGATTCACAGCCGAATTCTACCAGAGGTACAAACAGGAGCTGGTACCATTCCTTCTGAAACTATTCCAAACAATAGAAAAAGAGGGAATCCTCCCTAACTCATTTTATGAGGCCAGCATCATCCTGATACCAAAACCTGGCAGAGACACAAGAAAGAAAGAAAATTTCAGGCCAGTATTCCTGATGAACATCAACGCAAAAATCCTCAACAAAATACTGGCAAACAGAGTCCAGCAGCACATCAGAAAGTTTATCCACCATGATCAAGTCAGCTTCATCCCTGAGATGCAAGGCTGGTTCAACACATGCAAATCAATAAACATAATCCACCACATAAACAGAACCAAAGACAAAAACCACATGATTATCTCTATAGATGCAGAAAAGGCCTTCAACAAAATTCAACAGCCCTTCATGCTAAAAACTCTCAATAAACTAGGTATTGATGGAATGTATCTCAAAATAATAAGAGCTATTTATGACAAACTCATAGCCAATATCATACTGAATGGGCAAAAACTGGAAGCATTCCCTTTGAAAACTGGCACAAGACAAGGATGCCCTCTCTTGCCACTCCTATTCAACACACTATTGGAAGTTCTGGCCCGGGCAATGAGGCAAGAGAAAGAAATAAAGGGTATTCAAATAGGAAGAGAGGAAGTCAAATGGTCTCTGTTTGCAGATGACATGATTGTATATTTAGAAAACCCCATTGTCTCAGCTGGGCACGGTGGCTCACGCCTGTAATCCCAGCACTTTGGGAGGCTGAGGCGGGTGGATCACGAGGTCAGGAGATCCAGACCATCCTGGCTAACACGGTGAAACCCCGTCTCTACCAAAAATACAAAAAATTAGCCGGGAGTGGTGGCAGGCGCCTGTGGTCCCAGCTACTCGGGAGACTGAGGCAGGAGAATGGCATGAACCCGGGAGGCGGAGCTTGCAGTGAGCTGAGATCGCGCCACTGCACTCCAGCCTGGGCAACAGAGTGAGACTCTGTCTCCAAAAAAAAAAAAAAAAGAAAAGAAAAGAAAACCCCATTGTCTCAGTCCAAAATCTCCTTAAGCTGATAGGCAACATCAGCAAAGTCTCAGGATATAAAATCAATGTGCAAAAATCACAAGCATTCCTATATACCAATAACACACAAACAGCCGAATCATGAGTGAACTCCCATTCGCAATTGCTACAAACAGAATAAAATACCTGGGAATACAATTTACAAGGGATGTCAAGGACCTCTTCAAGGAGAACTACAAATCACTGCTCAAAGAAATAAGAGAGGACACAAACAAATGGAAAAACATTCCATGCTCATGGATAGGAAGAATCAATATCGTGAAAATGGCCACACTGCCCAAAGTAATTTATAGATTCAATGCTATCCACATCGAGCTAACACTGACTTTCTTCACAGAATTGGAAAAAACTACTTTAAATTTCATGTGGAACTAAAAAAGAGCATACATAGCCAAGACAATCCTGGGGAAAAAGGGCAAAGCTGGAGGCATCATGCTACCTGACTTCAAACTCTACTACAAGGCTACAGTAAGCAAAACAGCATGGTACTGGTACCAAAACAGATATATAGACAATGGAACAGAATAGAGACCTCAGAAACAACATCCACATCTACTAGCATCTGATCTTTGACAAACCTGACAAAAACAAGCAATGGTGAAAAGATTCCCTATTTAATAAATAGTGTTGGGAAAACTGGTTAGCCATATGCAGAAAACTGAAACTGGACCCCTTCCTTACACCTTATACAAAAATCAACTCCAGATGGATCAAAGACTTAAACGTAAGCCCTAGAACCATAAAAATCCTAGAAGAAACCCTGGGCAATACCATTCAGGACATAGGCATGGGCAAAGACTTCATGTCTAAAACACCAAAAGCAATGGCAACAAAAGCCAAAACTGACAAATGGGATCTAATTAAACTAAAGAGCTTCTGCACAGCAAAATAAACTACCATCAGACTGAACAGGCAACCTACAGAATGGGAGACAATTTTTGCAATCTACTCATCTGACAAAGGGCTAATACCCAGAATCTACAAAGAACTTAAACAAATTTACAAGAAAAAAAAAAAAACATCAAAAAGTAGGCAAAGAATATGAACAGACACTTCTCAAAACAAGACATTTATGCAGCCAACAGACATATGAAAAAATGTTCATCATCACTGGTCATTAGATAAATGCAAATCAAAACCACAATGAGATACCATCTCACACCAGTTAGAATGGTGATCATTAACAAGTCAGGAAACAACAGATGCTGGAGAGGATGTGGAGAAATAGGAATGCTTTTACACTGTTGGTGGGAGTGTAAATTAGTTCCACCCATTGTGGAAGTCAGTGTGGCAATTCCTCAGGGATCTAGAACTAGAAATACCATTTGACCCAGCCATCCCATTACTGGGTATATACCCAAAGGACTATAAATCATTCTACTACAAAGACACATGCACACATATGTTTATTGCAGCACTATTCACAATAGCAAAGACTTGGAACCAACCCAAATGTCCATCAATAATAGACTAAAGAAAATGTGGCACATATACACCATGGAATACTATGCAGCCATAAAAAAGGATGAGTTCATGTCCTTTGCAGGGACATGGATGAAGGTGGAAACCATCATTCTCAACAAACTATCACAAGAACAGAAAACCAAACATCGCAAGTTCTCACTCATAAGTGGGAGTTGAACAATAAGAACACATGGACATAGGGAGGGGAACCTCATACCAGGACCTGTCAGGGGGTGGGGGGCTAGGGGAGGGATAGCATTAGGACAAATACCTAATGTAGGTGACAGGTTGATGGGTGCAGCAAGCCACCATGGCACGTACCTATGTAACAAAAACTGCACATTCTGCACATGTACCCCAGAACTTAAAGTATAATTAAGAAAAAAAAAAAAGATGTATACTGGGAGGCTGAGGTGGGCAAATCACTTGAGCTCAAGAGTTCAAGACCAGCCTGGCCAACATGGTGAAACACCATCTCTACTAAAAATAGAAAAATTAGCCGGGTGTGGTGGTGGGTGCCTGTAATCCCCGCTACTTGGGAGGCTGAGGCAGGAGAATCACTTGAGCCCAGGAGACAGAGGATGCAGTGAGCCGAGATTGTGCACCACTGCATTCCAGCCTGGGTGACAAGGCAACTCCATCTCAAAATAAAAACAAAAGGTACAAATGGCAAACAGGTATAAAAAAAGTGCTCAACATCACTGATCAACAGAAAAATGCAAGTGAAAACTACATTGAGATATCTCATCCGGGCAGAAATGGCTGTAATCCAAAAGACAGACAATAACAAATGCTGACAAGGATGTGGAGAAAAGGGAACCCTTGAACACTGCTGGTGGGAATGTAAATTAGTACAACCTCTATGGAGAACAGTTTGAAGCTTCCTCAAAAACTAAAAATAGAGCTACCATATGATTCAGGAATCCCATTCCTAAGTATACATCCAAAAGAAAAAAAAATCAGTATATTGAAGAAAGATCTGAACTCATGTTTATTTTCTGCACTATTCTCAATAGTCATGATTTGGGAGCAACCTAAGTGTCCATCAACAGAAGAATGGATAAAGAAACTGTACATATACACAATGAAGTGTGATTAATATTTAGCCACAAAAAAAATGATATTCAGTCATTTGCAACAACATGAATGGAACTGGAGGTCATTATGTTAAGTGAAATAAGCCAAGCAAAGACAGACAAACTTCAGATGTTCTCACTTATTTGTGGGAGCTAAAAATGAAAACAATTGAACTCATGGACATACAGAGTGGAAAGAAGGTTACCAGAGCTTGGAAAGGGTAGTTGGGGGTGGGGGAGAGTGGGAATAGTTAATGGGTATGAAAAAATAGAAAGAATGAGTAAGACCTAGTATTTGCTAGCACAACAGGGTGAATATAGTTAAAAATAATTTAATTGTACATTTTAAAATAACTAACAATATAATTGGATTGTTTGAAACACAAAGGACAAGTGTTTGACAAGATGGATACCCCATTTACCCTGATGTGATTTTTATACATTGCATGTTTGTATCAGAATATCTCATGTAACCCATAAAAATACACTCCTACTATGTACCCACAAAATTAAAAAAATAATTTTTACAAAAATGAATCCCACATTGATATATGTGTATTAGGAAAATATTTTCATTAAGAAAATATGAAATCTGCACCTCTAGCCCTCTGACTAAATACAAGGCAGATTATCTATCCCTCAAAAGTTTGATAACCTTGGATTAATATGAAATAAATATGATTAGGAAATCCATCACATTTACATGATATTTATACACTATTGCCTATCTTAGATTATAAACCATGGCATGCAATGGTAAAGTCTTCTTACTGTTCTTGCAAGTTTTCCTTTGATTATTCTTGCTAGGATTCAAATATACCCCAAAGCACAACTTTTATTTGAATAAAAAGTGATCCATAACTTTAAATAAATAAGTTCAAAAATATAAATATAAATGAATATAAATATTAATTTATATCACATGTAGGCATAACACAGCACAATAAAAAAGATAACTGTATTGTGGGTAGGGAGAAAATAGAAAATCAAGTCATTAAAAATTCAGGTCTTTTTTCCAACACAAAACAGAAGTGCTCAACTGCCATCTGTATTTAACTGTAAACATCTCATTATAAACCAAAGAAGCATGTCTCATGATGTCACCGGATGTGGTACTCCCTGAAGCATTTGGCATGGACACCCTTCTGGCACTTCTCGCACCGGGTGTTGGTCTGTGAGTGGCAGAGGGCACACCGGGTCCTCTTGTCCTGATGGATAATCCAGTGCCCAATCATATCGAAGCGGCTCTCAGTCTCCAACCGCCTGCTTCGCCTCCCTTGAGATGTTGTGTCAGCATTGCTCTCCAGATACACACAGGCAATGTATCTCCGGAAGGCAAGGAGGTCCACCTGGGCATCTTGGCAGCAGATTCTATGCAGCTGCCATGCATTGTTGAGGGCAGCATCAATGACATAGCCAATAAAGCTTGAGTACCACTTCATGCCTCGGATCTTCACCTTGTACTTGGCAATATTCTGATCCATCCTACCAACGCCGCCCACCTTCTCCTGATACAGCTTCACCAGTGATGGCTGGTGGACCTGAGTCCGCGTTTTAGCTGCTCCAGAGTGACGACTGGTCAGCCTCACTGGCTCTATGCCCACAGCATTGGAGCAAATGTTGACCACGCTGCTATCATGCCAGCGGCACACGATGATCTCCTCACTCTCATCGACTTTGTAATCAAATGAACCCCTCTTCATTTTTTTCAGTTCTTTGGGGTCTTTTAGGGGACATCGGTCAGTCCTGTACTCACGAACAGTTCCTGTGGCTTTCACCCCCTTTTTCCTCAAAATGGACATCAGTTTAACACTTGTGAAAACCTTGTCAAAAAATATGTGATATGGCAGAAAACCACGCTCCTGAAGCGCATCCACAAATTTTATTACCATACTGCCTCCTAGATCCAAGCTCCTGTCTGGCTTGGTAAACAGTGTGCCCTGTGAGGGCTCAAACCACACCAAGTAGCCTCTGCTGGTTGTCCCACACCAAATCTTGTAGCCAAGTCGCACAGGCTTCCCCCTGTGCAGCTGCTTGGACCCCCGGTGCCCAAAGTACTCACACATAGACTCGCCAAAGCTGTAGAACTCTTCCAAGGGTGCATGCTTCTGGAAATTGCAGTTCATCCGGATGATGAGAGGTCTGACCTTGGCAAACCTATCACTTGCATCAAGTTCGTTGTTATCTGCAAAATGTAAGTATGAGAAGATTAGTTCAAATCTGTCCCTTCTAATTGCATCAGCCACAAGATGATGATGTGAATCGGGAGAGGTTTCCCAGAACATCCTTCTCCTTGGATAAGAGATGTACCCACTTAAAATCAAAATGCCCAAAACACACTTCAATTCCTGAGCCGTAAGACTCAAATTGACATTTTTCTGCCAAGCATAACGATTGGTTTCATTAACAATGAAATTAATTGTTCCTTCATCAAAAAACAACTCAAAAAGGCCCACGGGACTCAGCTCCTGGCTTTTCAGATCCTCAATATGAGGATCTGACGCCGTCCAACTGCCGAAGTCTGGACGAATATCTCTTTTGGTCCAAACGCGCGGAGGTTTCACAGCTGCTTTCCGCCTCTTCCTGGCCGGCTGCAGCTCCAGGCCGTCATTATCCTCCCCGGTGCCAGAGTCCTCACACAGGACTGAAGCATGCAGCACACTGCCAGGCAGGTGAGCACCTCGCTGGCTGTCTTCATCCCCTGAGTCCTCATCAGTGAATTCCCCCGCAGCATTGTCGGGAGGTGCAATGAAAATCTCTTCCCTGTTGTTGTTGGACTCTTCCTCCTCCATAGCATTCAGAACCTCAAGCAGCTTTGCAGACTTCACCTTTGAGTGGATACCTCTCCCAGCAATGACATCTCTGTTATGACAGGAAACAGAATCAGGAAGAGGCCATGCCAGAAAGCCAATGCTTCAGCAGAAAAGAGGAGGGTGCTCCCACTATAAAACACTTTCACTTGAATGGCTTCACAGATCTGGCACCACAAGGCACCGCATTTAGTAAGTAAATTTTCCAGCTAAACACAGATTCTGCTTTTTATTGTTATATATATATATTTTTAGACGGAGTCATGCTCTGTCACCCAGGCTGGAGTGCAGTGGTGCATTGCAACCTCCGCCTCCTGGGTTCAAGCGATTCTCCTGCCTCAGCCTCCCTAGTACCTGGGACTACAGGTGCGTGCCACCATGCCCGGCTAATTTTTTTATATTTTTAGTAGAGATGGGGTTTCACCGTGTTAGTCAGGATGGTCTCGATCTCCTGACCTCGTGATCCACCTGCCTCAGCCTCCCAAAGTGCTGGGATTACAGGCGTGAGCCATGGCACCCGGCCCACAGATTCTGCTTTTAAGTGCAGAAGTATTTTAACAATGGGAGACGGAATAAACGGGTCTTACCTACTTCCTTTCCTTCTTAAACGTTGTACTCTAAAGCAGAGGGTCCCTTTAGTGATGAATCCAGATGCTGCTGTCATCACCCCAGATAACAGAAACTGGCAACAGGGAGCCCTGGGCAGCTGCAGTGACACCCACTCTTGTCCCCTCAGACTCAATGGCCCTAGGAGCTCTGCAGTTACATTTGTCTTACTATACCTTCCCTCTCTTATTGACAAATAGAAGTTTCCCTCATTCCTCAAATTCTCAAACTCTCCCAACTTGAACTCTCACTACCCAAATTCAAGAACTGAGCAGATCTGGATTTTCAGATAGCTCCCTTGCGGTTATCCTACTGTATGCTAACTGCAATTCAGAAGCCAAATCAATTTGGAAAACATGGAAACTCCTGACACTCTCTGGCCCTGTGGACATAGGAACCAAATGGATGGTGAGTGATACAGGTGCTCCTCGACTTACAATCAGGTTACATCCCAATAAACCCATCATGAGTTAAAAATGTCATAAGTCGAAAATGCATTTAATACACCTAACCTACCAAACATCGTAGTGTAGCCTAGCCTACCTTAAATGTGCTCAGAACATTTACATTAGCCTATGGTTGGGAAAAAAGTCATCTAACACAAAGCCTATTTTATAATTAAGTATTAAATAGCTCATATAATTTATTGACTACTGGACTGAAAGTGAAAAACAGAGTGACAGTATGGGTACTGAAAGTACAGTTTCTACAGAATGTATCTGGCTTTTACACCATCTTAAGTTGAACCACGCTAAGTGGGAGACTCTCTGTACTTGCATTTGAGCACAGACAGTGAGCGGGTGCTGCCCAGGGGCTGGCGATGGGTACACTCCACTCCCACCCTGCACAGCACTTTAGTTCTAATTGGAGGAGTCAGACAACAAATCAACAGACAAGTAGCTACGCAGGATGGTGTCAGGTAGCAATGAATGCCATCCCAGATAAGGACAGAATGCAACAAAGGGGTAGAGCTAGGGCTGCTATTTTGGACAGAATGGTGAGAGAAGGCTCACAGAGTGGGGGACCTGAAGGAGGTGAGAGAAAGAGCCCTACAGACAGCTGGAGACAAGATGTCCCAGGCAGAGAGAAAGAACCACAGGCACACAGCCCTGACACTGAAGGGATTCAACATCTGCAGAACGGCAAGGAGATCAGCGAGGCTGCAGGTGCAATGAGGACAAGAGAGCAGAGCAGAGCCAGAGAGAACCAGGCCCCACAGGACTCCACAGGCCTTGGCCAGGACTTCCAGTGTTCAGCTGCCATAGGTACCCCAGGGGTGGGGGTGAACCATGGAACAGGGTAGTGAGGAATCATATCTAGGCTGTAAACACGTCACCCTGGCTATGAGAATGGACTCAGCATGGAGAGTAGGCACAGAGGTCCCTGCAGCTTCCCTGTGCCCCTTTGCAGGCCCCAACCTCTACGTGAGGACCCTCCATCCCAAAGGAAGGATGCAGGATTTACCACAGAAGCTGCATCAGTACAGACCTGCCCATGGACTTTGGAGTTCAGGCTGCATTAGAAATTCACTCCAACCTCACTTCCTGGAGACTGACTGTCAGCTGCCATGCTGACCTCCAGGGAGGTGAGGTATTCACTCATCCAAGCTCTGCATGGGCCAGGAAAAGAGACCGGTTTAAAGGGAAAGAAAATTAAAAGCCCTTCTCATGGACCTTGGAGTAAGGGAGACAGCAGCCATCTTCACGCTTTCCTGACCTGTCCTCACCCAGTTCACAGGGACAGAGCCAAGGCTGCAAGCTCCAGGTCTCTACCAGGCTTGACTGCCCAAGCTCCAGCTCACCCCCAGACTCTCAAACAACTTCTGCACATGACTGTTCAAACCCCAGGCATGAGAAAGCCTGCGGGGACTGAGGTGGCCCCAGGAGTAACCATCTGGTGTCTTTATCTTGAAAGATGAGGAAAGTGAAGTCATGGTTTTCTATCGAGTGTAAACATTAGCGCTACATAACCACACCCATACCATGCAACTGTCAGCCTTTTCCCATTTTTCCCATTCTTCTCCCATCTCCTCTCCCTTCTTCCTTTATACTTCCTGGACACCAACTGTTATACTGAGGCCAAGAGCTAAAAATGTCATGGACCTGGCCTTTCAAAAGCATAGGGGAATAAATTCTTCAATAAAACATTTGATCAAACGGCACTCCTACCTGGATGTTGAAGCCATGATGAACTGGGAAGATGAAGCTGCCTTTACTCACAGAGTCTAAGAACCTGTAAGACAAGAAAAGTCAATTTAAAAAAAAAAATTGTATCTTAAGAAGCAAGGCAACAGGATCTTTTCTACCATTTAAGGGAAAAATATATCTGACTTAAGATTCACTACCTTAATAGTGTCTGGGTCAACCGGTTATTCAGAGGGAAAAGAACAAACTCCTTCATCTCACAACTCACACCAAAATACATTCTAAAGTAGATGATATTTGGGGCTAGATGAGTCTTCCCTTGTGGGGTGGCAGGGGGCTTTCCACTGCATTCTAGGATGTTTAACGGCATCCCTGGCTTCTACTAATAGATGCCAGTAGAACATCCCGCTGCACTATCCATAATAGCTAAACATCAGAAAAACCTAAAAGACTACCAACTGGGAAATGAATATATTAATTAGAAGTTTAAAAAAATGAACTACCTAGACAGCAGACAGATCCTGAAAACGACACTTAATGAAACAAAGCTGCAGAGAGTAAGTGTAGAACACCACTTATATAACTATAAATACCCACAAGAAATTCCCTGTGTTCTCAGCAGATACTATGTGCAGGGAAGGAGTATAAAACCAGAACTGGAAGGCTACACACTAGCTCTTCACAGAAGGGGTACCCACAGGGGAGGGAGGGAAACTGGAGTGAGGAAGTGGAAGATGAGATGGGGTGAGGGGGGAGAGGAAGGCCAACCAGATCTGTTAGTTCTTTTTATAAAATCTGAGTGCTCTGGCCAGGCGCGGTGGCTCACACCTGTAATCCCAGCACTTTGGGAGGCCGAGGCGGGCAGATCACCTGAGGTCAGGAGTTCAAGACCAGCCTGACCAACATGGAGAAACCCCGTGTCTACTAAAACTACAAAATTAGCCAGGCGTGGTGGCACATGCCTGTAATCCCAGCTACTCAGGAGGCTGAGGCAGGAGAATCGCTGGAACCCAGGAGGCGAGGTTGCAGTGAGCCGAGATCGCGCCATTACACTCCAGCCTGGGCAACAAGGGTGAAACCCCATCTCAAAAAAAAAAAAAAAAAAAAAATCTGAGCGCTCACTTCGGCAGCACATATACTAAAATTGGACCAATACTGAGAAGATTAGCATAGCCTGTCCACAAAGATGACATGCAAATTCATAAGTGTTCCATATTTTAAAAAAAATCTGAATCAAATATGGCAAAATGTGTTAATATGTATTAAATCTGGGAGGTGGGGACATGGATGTTGATATATTTTTCTCTGTATTTTCTGTATGTTTGAAATATTTTGGAGTAAAGACATTAGAAACCCTTTTAGCAAGTGAGCACTTAAGTGCAGAGTACTGTTTTAAGCATTTTGCATTTCAGTCCTTTCATATCTACTCGAGGTTGTAGTAACCCCCATTTAACCATTGAGGAAACTGAGGCATGGAAAGAAGTGACTTGCCCAGCGATGCAGAACAAAATCACAACAGATTTAGAAAGTGTTAGTGTCCAAGGGCATCTAATTAGTTTTCCAGGAGATTAGACAGTCACGCTTGAATAATTTAATGGAAAACCAGTCGCCCTGACCCTGTCAGTAAACTGATAAAATGCAGTAATACTGGGGGGAAATGCAAACAGAAGTCAGGAAGCATCCCTGTTTATCCAGAGCTCACAGAAATTAATTATAGGAGTAGGGGGATTTGCACGTGCACACAATGATGATGGGAGTTTCCACAAGGATTCCAGCTAAGGAAATATCTCAGCACCACAGGGACCCCATGCCAATATTTTCAAAATGGTGATGACTGCTGGCAAGCCACCTGGACAGCTGATTCAAGTTAACTTCTCATTTTAAGATATTAAACTTTCTATGCATTTTAATTTCCCTGGACAACTCACTCTGGGCCACTTTTACAACCGCAAGAATAGACCAACAACCCCTCTCTGCACATCTCCAATAGCTCTCCCACCTGGTGTCATACCCTTCTCTGTCTTCCTGCTGCACCCAGAACAGTGGCAGTTAGTGGACAGAGGAAGTAGAGCACCCAGAGGGTGCTTTAAAATTTGCTGGGGGAGAAGGTTGGTGGTCACAATGGGAGAAGGGGTGGAAAGGGTTACAGCAGTCCCACAACCACACCTGTCTCACACCCTCACAATTTCCATCTGTCCTGCCAAAACCTAAGTGCAATGATTTAACTTGGGCTTAGAACCAAACTCAGATTTACATAAAAATAAAACATCTTTTGCACAATTTTAATATAGTAAACATACTAATAGTAAAGAAAATGAAGATCTTTTTATCAGAACTTTACCAACACTTGTTGACCATTTTGAAAAATTACATCACCAATAGTTTCAATGTTTGTGATGCAAGTCATCATCAAGGGAACACACATAGGTCCTTTTGTATCTGTAGCTATCGCATTCATGGTTGCCTGACATATGCATATGTAACCCTTCTATAACAGTGCCAAATACAAAGAACAAGTGCCAACACTCTTCAGGTGAATGTGGCCTTACTTGTCTAAAATTCATTTTAATTCCTACCTCACCCCCGCCAAATGAAGCCCGACTTGGCCCTGAAGTCAGCTCAGTCACTCTGCTTCTGACCAATTCTCGATAACTGAGCCAAGGTCCCCTTTGTCAGCTACTCAGAGCATGCCCTTCACAGACCAGCCTCCTTTTGTTGTTTGTGAGACCATTTCATGAATACTATCTGCTCTGGTCTGCATCTGATCTCCACTGTATACCAAAGCACACTCAGAGGGAGGCTGAACCTAATCACAACTGTATATACAACACTTACATAGTAGCTGGGTCTAATCTATATTATATATACGCACAGGGCTTGCTTACAGGATCCAGCAGACACAGGAGCTGGGCCAGAACCCTCAGGAGAGGCCTTGAGAATTTTTTTTTTTCTGAGAATCCAAAGGCCTCTCCTGAAGGCTAAAATAAAACCCTCAGCATCATCTTCCTAATCTTCTCCAGGTATGCTTCCTAATCTTCTCTAATATATTAGACACGCCAGGCCTCTGCCCCCTCTGCTATCGCCTAGCGGAGCCCATTCCAGGCAGGTATCACCAAAGGGTCACTTGCCCCTGTCCTTAAGACTTGACTACAGAACCCAGGGCCTTGAATGCAAAAATACGCAGTAAAGTAGCTCCTCGAGTGCATTTCCTCCCACAACAGGGACAGAGCAGGGGAACACTAATGCCTCCAGCCTTTTCTCCTTTATCCACCAGGAGGAGGTGAATGGATGTTCAGTGGGCTGTTCTCAGGGGCCAACCAACAGCTCCCAAACCACAAGGCACATAGACAGTGATAAAGTGAAAATGCTATGTGGCCAGGAAAAAGGGTGTTAGGAGTTGTTTAGTACCCCACATGCCAACCATGGCCCAAATGACCCCATCATCAACTGGTTGTCCTGGTAACCTGAAAATACGACTTCAATGTTGTGTTGCAAGAGCCCTTACCAAAGGACTAATCCCACAGACTCCCCATGCTATCTCAGGCAGCTTTTAAGCCCAACCTCACCAGTGAACTTCTACCCTGCCAGCCTGCCAGGAAGTTCACTGAATCGTCTACCTATGAACCCATAAAAGCAAACCAAACTCAGCAAATTCTGACTCCGTCTGCCCCTTTGCAGCCAATTCTAAGAGTTATGCATGCACATACATACAATCAATCTTGCTCCAACACACCTCCTATGCCCCGCTAGCCCTCCAGAAAGGATGACAAGTATATTATCCTCCTGATGTAATTCTACCTTCCTCTCCCCAGCTACCCAATTTCTAGTCTCTGTAGGTTCACTCTCAAGCTTTTGTGGTCAGGGAGTAACAGTGGCTGGCATGTCCTGTGGGGTGGATCCTGGCCTGGGTTCTGCAGACACAGAAGATAAGAGAAAATGTAGCTCCTGCAATCAATGACCTCCACTCCTATGGGCCCCTCACTCCTGCCTCAAGGTGGCTCTCAGGAGTAAGGGGAAGTAGAAAAGACACCCAGCAAATGAGATGCCTAAATTCCATTTCCAGCAGTATGGCAGACCACAGATCCCAAAAAATCTCTCCTGATGAAAACTTAAAGAGCTGGATAAAATTTTAAGTGCTGCACTGACCTGACAAGAAAATATGGAATCTCACTGGGTCAAAAAGCAAAATCAATCTGGGAGCCCTAAGGAGCAAGGGAGTCTTCAGCTAGCTTTCACTCTGAGGACTTCTCATGAATTGTGGTGACATTAAGCCTCCTATTCTGAACTATATGGAGTATAAAAGCTAGAGGAAACTGAACGTAGGCCAGCACAAAGGGCTAGGAAAATAGGCCTGCACAAAGGGCCTACGAAAGGGCTGCACCCAAGAGACAAGGATAAATGAAAAGTAACCCAACTCTGAAGAAGAGGCCAGAAAATAAACATGCTTGAGTTAACCATACCACTGGATAAAAGTCAGGGATGGAGTGTCTCCTAAGAACTTGTAACTATGAAGGTTTATGAGGCCAATTGATACTGGTTAATGGGCTCAATAACCTCAAGTAAAAATTTTAACCCAAAGTGCCCTTCATTAGCAGTGCTTCCCCAGGAATAGTAAAAACAGATAAAACTTCTCTGGAGGACTATATCCCCAACAAAACATTGAAGAGCTCCACTGATGACAGTTCCAAAGATGAATTCACATTCTGAAAAAAAAAAAAAGTCATAAACAAGGAAATAAAAAAGTAAACAAGGAAATAAAGTACCATGAATGGGAGTCAGCAGAAACAACGGACAGCATAATCAGACCCATGGACTACAGATGTCATAATTATCATAGAATACAAAATATATAGTTTAATATATTGTAAGAAACAATATGAACAAGAAACATAAAATCTGAAATGAAAAAAAAAAAGGTCAAGCACACTTAAAAAGAACCAAATATAACAAATAGGAATAAAAACTAAACTACCTAAGAAAAGTTTTAAAAGTCATACTTATAAGGGAAATACAAATCAAAACCATGAGATATCACATTACACCCATTACGCTGGCCACTATCAAGAAAACAGAAAATGGTATCAGCAAAGATGTAGAAAAATTAGAAACTTTGGGCTGGGCGCAGTAGCTCATGCCTGTAATCCCAGCACTTTGGGAGGTGGAGGCCGGCGGATCATGAGGTCAGGAGATCTAGACCATCCTGGCTAACACGGATCTCTACTAGAAATACAAAAAAATCAGCTGGGTATGGTGGCAGGTGCCTGTAGTCCCAGCTACTCGGGAGGCTGAGGCAGGAGAATGGCGTGAACCCGGGAGGCGGAGCTTAGAGTGAGCCGAGATTGCGCCACTGCACTCCAGCCTGCGCGACATAGAGACTCTGTCTCAAAAAAAAAAAAAAAAATCATGTAACCAAATACCACCTATTCCCCAAAAACATGGAAATAAAAAATAAAGTTTTCATAAGGTTCAATTTCTTAAACTGAGTAGGATATTCAGAGTTGTTCATTATTCTTTAAACTGTTCCTGTGCATTTTATATATTTTGGTATGTATATTTTACACACTCACACAAACACACACAGGCACAGGGACACTGGCAAAGAAACACCTGAACAAATACTCTCCAGCTGACCCAGTCAGAGCCTGATGGGAATGCTGCTCTGCAGTGATGAGGGAGTCGCAAGCAAAAGATGTTCATCTGTGATGTTCCAGAACAGACACATCTTGCACAGCTAAAAGAAGAAAATTAGGTCATCTCCACATGTAACAGTCTGTGTCCCTTATAAAGAATCTCTTTATAAAATCCTTATAAAATTATTTACCTGAATTTCTTCAAAGACCAGCCAGCCTGCATCCCAACTTATCCATACACAGGGCCTCTGACCACCTCTGGTCCACATGACATCACACTTAAATTCCTCTATGGCGCCTCTCCCTCTCCCTCTCCCTCTCATCTCCCACTTTCCACGGTCTCCCTCTCCCTCGTCTCCCACTTTCCACGGTCTCCCTCTGATGCCGAGCCGAGGCTGGACTGTACTGCCGCCATCTCGGCTCACTGCAACCTCCCTGCCTGATTCTCCTGCCTCAGACTGCCGAGTGCCTGGGATTGCAGGCGCGCGACACCATGCCTGACTGGTTTTTGTATTTTTTGGTGAAGACAGCGTTTCGCCGTGTTGGCCGGGATGGTCTCCAGCTCCTGACTGCGAGTGATCTGCCCGCCTGGGCCTCCTGAGGTGCCGGGATTGCAGACAGAGTCTCGCTCACTCAGTGCTCAATCTTGCCCAGGCTGGAGTGCAGTGGCGTGATCTCGGCTCGCTACAACCTCCACCTCCCAGCCGCCTGCCTTGGCCTCCCAAAGTGCCGAGATTGCAGCCTCTGCCCAGCCGCCACCCCGTCTGGGAAGTGAGGAGCGTCTCTGCCCGGCAGCCCGTCTGGGAAGTGAGGAGCGTCTCTGCCCGGCAGCCCATCTGGGATGTGAGGAGCCCCTCTGCCCGGCTGCCCAGTCTGGGGAGTGAGGAGCGCCTCTTCCCGGCTGCCATCCCGTCTAGGAAGTGAGGAGCGTCTCTGCCCGGCCGCCCATCGTCTGAGATGTGGGGAGCACCTCTGCCCCGCCGCCCCGTCTGGGATGTGAGGAGCACCTCTGCCTGGCCGCGACCCCATCTGGGATCTGAGGAGTGTCTCTGCCCAACCGCCACCCCGTCTGGGAGGTGAGGAGCGTCTCTGCCCCGCCGCCCCGTCTGGGAAGTGAGGAGCCCCTCCGCCCGGCAGCCACCCCATCCGGGAAGTGAGGAGCGTCTCTGCCCAGCAGCCGCCCCATCCAGGAGGAGGGGGGCAGCCCCCGCCCAGCCAGCCGCCCAGTCCGGGAGGTGGGGGGCAGCCCCCACCCGGCCAGCCGCCCCATCCGGGAGGTAGGGGGCAGCCCCCACCCGGCCAGCCACCCCGTCCAGGAGGGAGGTGGGGGGCAGCTCCCGGCCAGCCAGCCGCCCCTTCTGGGAGGGAGGTGGGGGGCAGCCCCCAGCCGGCCAGCTGCCCCGCCCTGGAGGGAGGTGGGGGGCGCCTCCGCCCAGCCGCCGCCCTGTCTGGGAGGTGGGGGGCGCCTCTGCCCGGCCGCCCCGTCTGGGAAGTGAGGAGCCCCTCTGCCCGGCGGCCACCCCGTCTGGGAGGCATGCCCAACAGCTCATTGAGAGCGGGCCATGATGACAATGGTGGTTTTGTGGAATAGAAAAGGGGGAAATGCGGGGAAAGGAAAGAGGGATCGGATTGTTACTGTGTCTGTGTAAAAAGAAGTAGACATAGGAGACTCCATTTTGTTCTGTACTAAGAAAAATTCTTCTGCCTTGGGATGCTGTTAATCTATGGCCTTACCCCCAACCCCTTGCTCTCTGAAACATGTGCTGTGTCCACTCAGGGTTAAATGGATTAAGGGCGGTGCAAGATGTGCTTTGTTAAACAGATGCTTGAAGGCAGCATGCTCGTTAAGAGTCATCACCACTCCCTAATCTCAAGTACCCAGGGACACAAACACTGCGGAAGGCCGCAGGGTCCTCTGCCTAGGAAAACCAGAGACCCTTGTTCACATGTTTATCTGCTGACCTTCCCTCCACTATTCTCCTATGACCCTGCCAAATCCCCCTCTGCGAGAAACACCCAAGAATGATCAGTAAATACTAAAAAAAAAAAGAAAAAGAAAAGAAAACCCTAGAAAATGTAAGCTAACCTATAGTAACAGAAAACACATTCGTGGGTGCTCGAGATGGGGGGGCAAATAGGGCTGGGAGGGAAAGATTACAAAGGGGCAGGAGGAAACTCTTGGAGATGATGGATATGTTCAGGATCTTGGTTGTGGTGGTGGTTTCACAGTGTGGTCACATGCCAAAACTCATCAAATTACACACTTTGAATATACGCAGTTTGTTGCATGTCAATTATACCACAATAAAGCTGTTTTTTTCTTTTGTTAAAAAAAAACAAATTCCTCCATGGCTTGTGAGAAAAGCTCATCACCTGATTAGATCATAAGCTCCAGTAATCACAGACATGAGTCCCCATGGGCTTTCAGTAAATCCAAGTGTGTGATTGTGATGTCTGTAGGGCTCCAGCTCCCCTTCTGCTCTGACTTTCTTGGCACTAAGGCAGGCTTGCTGCAGGCAGATGCCAGGTGTGTGAGGTGCAGAAGAAAGACCTCAGTCCCTCAATCTCTCCCCACCCCCTTTCACAAGTCTGTAGCCCAGGAAAAATGTGTAATATGGAGCCACCAGTGATGAGCTGTGTGATTTTGGAAAGTCACTTACCAAAGAGACTTCCTGGTGCCCTTGTCTTTCACCTGTAAAATGGGATCATCATGGTACCTACCCTCACTGCATTGTGAAAACAATAAGAGTCAATGTGTGTAAAGCAGACACAACAGACCTGGATTCCCAAGTGTTAACTATAATTTCAGGTTCAAAACCCCTCACCTGCAATTCCAAAAGCCAAATATGGTTTAAAAACTGAACTTTCTTTCAAAACTTTGCAACAAACTCTTTGGCAGCAAAACCTGGACTGACCTGAGGCTCTTCATAATGTCTAATTCTGTTACTATAAATATCCATACATTTTGCTGCAGAAATTATGTTTGATTAAGGATGCGTCAGTATGACTGATAAAACTCAAACAGTCTGACTTCTTCCCCAGGTCCAGCCAGGTTTGGGTCAAGAAGCCTGACTTGTGTTACCATGTCACAGTTGCTTCACCTCTCAGCAGTTTACCACCTTTTCCTCCACTGTGCCTTAGGCTGGCCCAATCCACTTGCTAACATCCAGACTGACAGCCTCCAGCCATTAGGGCATGAGCCCATCTTCACAGCCTACCAAGAACTTGCCCTGGGTCACAATCCAACCAAGCTCTGAAATAAAATCAAAGCCATTCACAGCCTGGTCCCCAGCCTCATCCCCACCCAGTTCTGCCTCTAGGTTCAGACCACTCCTGAGGGCTGGTCCAGTTTCTTGTATCCTGTCTCCCTCAGGTTCCCTACTCTGGCCTGACTGCTTTGCTTTCTTCTTGTGTGCTGTGCCTTTTGCCTGGGGTGCCATTCCCTGCCTATGGGATCCCCTGCAATGTCTTTCTCATCCATCAAGCTTCCAATCAAGTCTTCCTCTTACCACAGCTTTCACCACAATAGACTGAAATTAATAATCCATCTTCAGGTCGACCCCACCTCTGTATCCCCAAAAGGCAACATGGCATCTGGCATGCAGCAGGCCCTCAATAAATACTTGCTGAACCAAATTCATCATGCCGCAGAGCCAAATGGCCACACTCCAGGGCACCCCGTCCATCTCAACCTGCTGCAGACTTTCATTTTCATCTTTACTATTTGGCTTTGAGACAACTATTTAGAAAAGAACCAGAAGCTCTTGATATATGCTTGACCCTAACTAAAATATACTCCTAAAAGAGTCTCTGAAACCACGCATAGGAAATACCTGTCAGTGAAGAATCTAATACAGTGGACTCAACCAGGTCAGAGGGGGATACATACGCAAGAAGCTCAGCAAAAACCCATTCTACCTTTCAGGAGTCTGTAGACTGTGCTCCCCAGGCCCTCCATCCCCTCACATGTGGCTCCTCCACCTTTCTTGCCCTGCCTGAGACAACCAACAGAGGAAGGGGACATGGGTAACCAGTGCTCCTACATACCAAGCAAACTCACAAAGGGAATAATGTCTAGATAGAGGCTGTTAGGCAGCCACACTATCACTTTTTCATTCGTTTGGCAAACATCTGAAGTATCTACTGGGTGCCAGGCATATATGCATAAAATTGTAACTATGACAGGGCTAAGAAGGAAGGAGGTGTTTATCAAAACCCGTAAAACGGAAACTGATCTAGTCAGGGAGGTCAGAGAATATCTCCCTGAGGAAAAGACAAAATGATGGAGAGCTGCAGAAAGAGTAACAATTCCCTCAGCAGGCAGGGAATAGCACCCCAGGCAAAAGGCACAGCACAGGAGAAGCAAAGCAGTCAGGCCAGAGGAAGGAATCTGCGGGACAGGGTACAGGAGGCTGTGCCAGCCCTGCAGAGACTTGAAGACCCTGTTAAGGAGGCCTGTCTTTGTAAGAGCTATGGGAAGTTTAAAAAAAAAAAATACAGGAAGAGCATAACAGAAGGAAGGGTGTATGTTAACAAGCTTATTCTGGGTGCAGTATGGACAACGGAGTATGCAGGCCCCAACATAGATGCAGGGAGATGGACAAAAAGGCTACAGCAAAAGGGTGGGGCCTATGGAGAGAAATGGACACACTCAAGGAGGACTTAAAATGTAAAACCATCAAGCCTGGATAATTGGTTGAGGGGGTAGGGCAGGGGAGAAAGCTGATCGGGGAAGCCTCCTAGATTTCAGGCACCCTATGGCTGGTGCACAGAGGTGCCATTCACTACGCCTAGCAGCACTGGGAGGAAGAACAGAGGGTGGTCACGAGCTGCCCGGAGGTCCAACTGGGCATTCTCAACTGAACTGGCCCAGGCACTCAGCAAAGAAAAAGCAACTTGGTGTGAGACCTGGAGCTCCCCAGGCCACTCTAAAGGGTCCTAGGGGATTGGGAGGCGGGAGAGCTGCTGTTTAAAATGTAAATTTCTCCAAGGAAAGACAGGACAACTAAATGCTGTCTTGGAACCTAAATTACAAAATGGAAATAGGTGAGAGTAGAGAAATTCGAATAAGGCCTGTAGGTGTTAATATCCTGGTTTTGTTGACTGTTTTGTAAAATAAGATGTTAACCCCTAGGAAATCCAGACGAACCGTACATGGGAATTTCTGCTTGTTTCAAAACACTCTGAAACTCTGAAATTAATTCAAGATAAAAATTATTCAAAAGACATTTTATAGATGTAAATGCCCCAAAGCTGAGCCAGGTGCCTAACTGTAGGGAAAAGAAAGAGAAGTCAGACTGCTACTGTGTCTATGTATAAAGGGAAGACATAAGAAATTCCATTTTGACCTGTACCTTGAACAATTGCTTTGCCCCTGAGATGCTCTTAATCTGTAACTTTGCCCCAATCTCTTTGCTCCAACCTTGACCTCACAAAAACATGTGTTGTATGGAATCAAGGTTTAAGGGATCTAGGGCTGTGCAGGACATGTCTTGTTAACAAAATGTTTACAAGCAGTATGCTTGGTAAAAGTCATCACCATTCTCTAGTCTCAATAAACGAGGGGCACAATGCAGTACAGAAAGCTGCAGGGACCTGTGCCCTGGAAAGCCGGGTATTGTCCAAGGTTTCTCCCCATGTGATAGTCTGAAATACAGCCTCGTGGGAAGAGAAAGACCTGACCGTACCCCAGCCCGACACCCGTCTGTGCTGAGGTGGCTTAGTAAAAGAGGAAAGCCTCTTGCAGTTGAGATAGAGGAATGCCACTGTCTCCTGCCTGCCCCTGGGAACTGAATGTCTCCGTATAAAACCCGATTGCACATTTGTTCAATTCTGAGATAGGAGAAAAACTGCCCTATGGCAGGAGGCAAGACATGTTGGCAGCAATGCTGCCCTGTTATTCTTTATTCCACTGAAATGTTTGGGCGGAGAGAAACATAAATGTGGCCTACGTGCACATCCAGGCATAGTACCTCCACTTGAACTTATGACATAAATTCTTTTGCTCACATGTTTCTTTGCTGACCTCCTTATCACCCTGCTCTCCTACCGCATTCCTCTTGCTGAGATAATGAAAACAATAATCAATAAAAACGGAGGGAACTCAGAGACTGGTGCTGGTGCAAGTCCTTGGTATGCTGAGTGCCGCTCTCCTGGGCCCACTGTTGTTTCTTTATACTTTGTGTCTTATTTCTTTTCTCAGTCTCCCGTCCCACCTGACAAGATATCCCACAGGTGTGGAAGGGCAGGCCACCCCTTCACCCAACAGCTCAGAATGGCTTTTGTGGGATACGGAAGAACCCTCCCTTCTCTTCACCTCACTAGCAAAAGAGAAAGAAGGGCAAACAAAGACCCTCAGAAACCTCAGCAGCTTCCCAGGCAGACGCAGTTAAAAACGACCCGCCCCCAGCGCGCCCCGGCACAGAGCCACCCCGCCCCAGGATGTGACGTGGCGTTCGCAGTCCCGCCGCCAGCCTCAGGCCGCCCGCCTCATTAGTCCCGCCCACCCCGCCCGAGCCTGACCTGGTCCCTCCCACCCCGCCCTGAATCCATCCCTCTTTAGCCCGACCCCGCCCTGGTCCCCACCCACCCCGCTCCGCCTCCCGCTCAGCCGGCCCGGCCTCCGGCCTCGCACCCCAACCCGCAGAAGGAGCGCCCCTTGCGGCCCTCGGAATCCCATTGTTCCTGTCCTGGTCCCGCCAGCCCACGGTCGGCGCGCAGCAGTGAGGACGAACTCCTCGGATGCTGCCGTTGAGAAAACGCAACATCAACGCCAACCACTCCTGTACTCAAGCGAAGCCCTGCCTGCAGCGCGAGCACACTGAGGCCTACCTGCCCTACCCCAGACGGAGACTCGCGAGCCCGAACCGGACCATGAGCCGCGCCGAATCGGAGCGCTGCGCCTGCGTTGGCGTCGGGCGTCGCGGCCGCGCAACGTCCGGCACCAGAGGGCTCGCGGCACCTCGGCCGGCCTTCCATGCCACGCCCCCGGGCCAGGCCACGCCCCGGCCCGAGCGACCATCGAGACTCCAGGACCTCCGCGGCGCCTAGAGGGATCCCGAAAACGCCTGCGAGGCCAGAACGGCCGAAATAACCCACCCCAGCGGGCCAGCTCTTCCCGCCACTCTCCCTTTCCCTCCCACCCCTGTCCTACTTTGGAAACCTTCCTCGCTCCTTCCTAATCAGGAGAGCATGGGGACTTTCTAGGGTAGTGGTTCTCAAATGTGCCCCCAATCTAACAGCAGCTTCACCTGGGACATCGATGGAAATGCAAATCTTGGGACCCCACTACAGGCCTACTGAGTAAGAAACTCCGAGGGTGTGCCCAATAATCGGCCTTACCAACCCTGAAGGTAATTGTGGTACAAACTAGGGCTTGAGAACCACTGCTGTATGGCGGGGTTTCTCAACCTCCACTCTTGACATTTTGGGCCTGGATAATTCTTTGTCGAGAGGGAAGGAGGCTGTCCTGTGCATTATAGGAGGCAGGGTCACGGATAAAATACAGTTAAATTTGAGTTTCAGGTAACAGTGTTGTTCATCTAAGATTCACATTTAACTGGAAGTCCCTGTATTTCATCTGGCTACCTTGCCTACCTATATTTTTACGTGGTAAAAATAGAACCTTAATTGTAGGATATTGAGCATCCCTAGCAACTAAATGCCAGTAGCACACCACACTCTCTCCACTCTAGTTATGACAAATAAAAGTATCTCCCCCTACTTCTTGAGAATCACGGCTCTATAAGGACTTTGTCCAGCTGAAACCCAGTAGCCCATTAGGTATATAGGACAGTGTACTCCACAGAAAACTGCCTTGCCCTGAAAGGCTTTGAACACAGAAATCCCTGGGACCAAACCGTGTTAACATTCAAAAAGAGGGCCACTTAGTGAAGAGTTTGTGTTTGCTTCTCCACACTGACACTTCACAAAGGTTTTTTGGTCACTGTAAAGTGTGTTCCAAAACACCTGGATCAGAAGAAAAAAATCATGCTCATTTGTGAGATTCTGAAGTGAAGGGCACGTATTAGTTTGTCATTCATTCCACATATGAGCAAATTGAGAAAACAGACAATAAGCCATGGGAAAATGGGAGTGCTACTCTAGGTAAGGTAGGGTGGTGTTTCTAACTTGCCTTGTTCCTGTGTCTTCTTTGATCCTGTGTCTCATTCATTCATTCATTCAAGTGTTAAATGAGTGTCCTCTCTGTGACAATCACTCCTCTGAGCAGTGATGTTAGAACAGTGAAAAAGAAAAGGCACAAGAGAAAAACCCTCATGTCATTTCAGTGGGCGAACCAGACAGTAAACAAAATATATGGCATGTCAAAGTGGAAAGTGCTAGGAAGAAAATAAAGGAAGCAAAGGGGACCAATAAGACTGTTGTGAATTCAGTTTTAAATAATTTGGTCAGGGAAGGTTGGTAAGTGAGAAGGTTGTATTTGAGGGAAAAGCCAAAGAATATGAAGAGCAAATTCCCCATGCAGAATTCAAGGGGGAAAATATTTGAAGCAGAGAGAATGGCATGTGCAAATGCTCTGAGGCGAAGCAAGCCTAGCACATTTGAGAATGGCTGGAGACAAGAGAGTCAAAGAAATGAGGTCAAAGAAGGGGTGAGTTCAACAAGGAGTAATAAGGTGCTTGCTGGCTGTTTCTTCCATACCTTTATGATCCAGAGAGAATTCTCACTGCAATTTGGATACTTGCATATGTAATTTAAAGTTAATAAAAAGATCGGGACCAAGTGTAAGTGTTTATGGAGCTGCAAAGAGTCCATCTAGACATTTTCAGTGCATTGCTTTGAATAAAGCTACGTTTAAAAACAAAGTCAAATCTTTGAAAACAATGTCAAATTTGGGGTAGAATGGCAGAAGAACTGCATGATAGGAATTGGGAAAAAAAAAAAAATTTAGCCCGTTAAGCTAGAATCCTTTGAGGAAAATACATATTTTGAAGTTGTCTTTAATTGAGAAATAGGCTAAATAAGCTTTAAGGAAAAAATTGGGGAAAAATATTTAAATTATGTGTATTATGAGTAAATTTCATAAAAGCCTTGCAGCCTAGTTTGTTTATAGATACTATCTTGCTTTAGGGAGTTAACAAATTAGAAAAAAAACATAAAAAGAAGAAAATGGACTTAGGGAATTAAACTTACATATGTATTAATATATTTCATTTAGTTTATTTCACCTGTACATGTCTTTGTGTGTATGTATGGGGTGAGATTTTACATATAAAAATTCTCATGTCGCATTGACTAAATAACACCTTATGGTTGATGATGTTAGTACATAGCAGCAATTAAAGCTTAGCTACAAGTTGCTGACTATATTAAAGTTTTTGACAGCCATAGCAGTATCACAGCCTACCCAACAATTAAGAATGTCACATACATGAAACCACAGTTGTATGGAATTATGAGAAGGTACTCATTAGTCCATCAGGATATTTTAGTTAAGGAAATTACTAGAGATATCAGGTGAGCTGGACCTGAAGAAAGAACCAGATGCCAAATAATTTTAGGCTAGAACTCCCAAGCGCCCATGATTAATGGGCCCAGGATAAGAAGAGATTGCTGGTTTCTTGAAGCTTGCTTGTTAATAAATGATATGGAGGTGGCATGCATTCCGATGACAATTGAATTGATTTGACGCACTATGTATGATTAAGGATTTGATGTCCTGCATAAAGTTAAGAATCAGGCTGGGCAGTGGTGGCTCACACCTGTAATCCCAGCACTTTGGAAGCCTGAGGTGGGAGAATCGCCTGAGGCCAAGAGTTCAAGACCAGCCTGGGCAACATAGTAAGACTATGCTACATTAAAGTTAGCCAGGTGTGATGGTACATACCTGTAGCCCCAGATACTCAGGAAGCTAAGACAGGAGGACTGCTTGAGCCCAGGAGTTTGAGACCTCAATGAGCTATGATCATGCCACTGCACTCCAACCCAGGAGGACTGCTTGAGCCCAGGAGTTTGAGACCTCAATGAGCTATGATCATGCCACTGCACTCCAACCTAGGTGACAGAATGAGACCCTGTCTCTAAAAGAAAACAAAAAATAAAAATAAATTTAAAGTTAAGAATTAGTTGATAGGGAGTCAGGAGCAATGGTTCATGTCTGAAATCCCAGAAATTTGGAAGGCCAAAGCAGGAGGATCATTTGAGCACAGAAGTTTGAGACCAGCCTGGGCAATATAGGAAGATCCCATCTCTACAAAAAAACTTGTTTTTTCTTCAGCTTTTATTTTAAGTTCAGGGGTACGTGTGCAGGGTGTGCAGGTCTGTTATATAGGTAAATGTGTGCCATGCTGATTTTGCTGCACAGATCAACCCATCACCGAGGTATTAAGCTTAACAAGCATTAGCTACTTTTCCTGATGCTCTCCCTCCCCATAGGTCCCTGACAGGCCCCACTGTGTTG
The DNA here is from genome assembly GCF_028858775.2 of Pan troglodytes. Classification (NCBI taxonomy): domain Eukaryota; kingdom Metazoa; phylum Chordata; class Mammalia; order Primates; family Hominidae; genus Pan; species Pan troglodytes. The sequence goes on from NC_072398.2 coordinate 210,959, forward strand.
TTCCCTGCCACCCCACCCCCACTGCCCCATCTGTGTGTTCTCATAGTTCATCTCCCACTTATAAGTGAGAACATGTGGTGTTGGGTTTTCTGTTCCTACATTAGTTTGCTGAGGATAATGGTTCCCAGCTCCATCCATCTCCCTGCAAAAAGATATGATCTCAATCCTTTTTATTGCTACATAGTATTCCATGTTGTAAATGTACCACATTTTCTTTATCCAGTCTATCATTGATGGGCATTTGGGTTGATTACATGTCTTAGCTGTTGTGAGTAGTGCTGCAATGAACATACGCATGCATGGTATCTTTATCATAGAATGATTTATATTCCTGTGGGTATATGCCCAGTAATAGGATTGCTGAGTCAAATGGTATTTCTGATTTTAAATCTTTGAGGAATCACCACACTGTCTTTCACAATGGTTGAACTGATTTACATTTGAACCAACAGTGTACAACCATTCTGATTTCTCTGCAACCTTGCCAGTAACTATTGTTTCTTGACTTTTTAATAACTGACATTCTGACTGGCATGAGATGGTATCTCATTATAGGTTTTTTTTTTTTTTTTGAGACGGAGTCTTGCTCTGTTGTCCAGGCTGGAGTGCAGTGGTACGATCTCGGCTCACTGCAACCTTCGCCTCCTGGGTTCAAGCGATTCTCCTGCCTCAGCCTCCCAAGTAGCTAGGACTACAGGTGTGTGCCACCATGCCTGGCTATTTTTTGTAATGTTAGTAGAGATGGGGTTTCACCATGTTGGCCAGGCTGGTCTTGAACTCCTAGTCTCAAGTGATCCGCTTGCCTTGGCCTCTGAAAATGCTGGGATCACAGGCATGAACCATTTCGTCCAGCCTTCATTATAGTTTTGATTTGCATTTCTCTAATGATCAACGATGTTTTTAATGGGGCTGTTTGTTTTTGTTCTTGTAAATTTGTTTTTATTCCTTGTAGACTCTGGATATCAGACCTTTGTCAAATGAATAGATTGCAAAATTTTTCTCCCATTCTGGAGGTTGTCTGTTCACTCTGATGATAGTTTGTTTTTGTTTTTGTTTGCTTTGTTTTGTTTTTGCTGTGCAGAAGCTTTTTAGTTTAATTAGATCCCATTTGTCAATTTTCACTTTTGTTGCAATGGCTTTTGGCGTTTTTGTCATAAAAGCTTTGCCCGTGTCTATGTCCTGAATGGTATTGCCTAGATTTTCTTCTGGGTTTTTATAGTTTTGGATTTTACATTTAAGCCTTTAATCCATCTTGAGTTATTTTTTGTATAAAGTGTAAGGATGGGGTCCAGTTTCAGTTTTCTGCATATGGCTAGCCAGTTTTCCCAGTACCATTTGTTAAATAGAGAATTATTTCTTCATTGCTTGTTTTTGTCAGGTTTATCAAAGATCAGATAGTTGTAGGTGTGCAGTCTTATTTCTGAGTTCTCTAGTCTGTTCCATTGATCTATGTGTCATTTTTGTACCAGCACCATGCTGTCTTGGTTACCATAGCCTTCTTATATAGTTTGAAGTCGGGTACCCTGATGCCTCCAGCTTTGCTCTTGTTGCTTTGGATTGTCTTGGCTATTAGGACTTTTTTTTGGTTCCATATGAAATTTAAAATATTTTTTTTATTTCTGTGAAAAATGTCCATAGCAATTTAATAGGAATAGCATTGAATCTATAAATTAGTTTGGGCAATATGGCCATTTTCACAATATTGATTCTTCCTATCCATGAGCATGGAATGTTTTCCCATTTGTTTGTGTCCTCTCTGATTTCCTTGAGCAGTGGTTTGTAGCTCTCCTTGAAGAGGTCCTTCACTTCCCCTGTTAGCTTTATTCCTAGGTATTTTATTTTGTTTGTGGGCATTGCGAATGGGAGTTCATTCATGGTTTGGCTCTCTGCTTGTCTGTTCTTGGTACATAGGAATGCTTGTGATTTTCGTACACTGACTTTGTATCCTGAGACTTTGCTAAAGTTCCTTATGAGCTTAACAAGCTTTTGGGCTGACTCAATGGGGTTTTCTAGATATATGATCATGTCACCTGCAAACAAAGATAATTTGACTTCCTCTCTTCTACTTGAATAACCTTTCTTTCTTTCTCTTGTCTGACTGCCCTGGCCAAAACTTCCAATACTATGTTGAATAGGAATAGTGAGAGAGGACATCCTTGTCTTGTGCCAGTTTTTAAAAAGATTCCTTCCACCTTTTGACCATTAAGTATGCTATTGACTGTGGGTTTGTCATCTATGGCTCTTATTATTTTGAGGTATTTTCTTCAATACTTAGTTTATTGAGAGTTTTTAACATGAAGGATGTTGGATTTTATCAAAGATCTTTTATGCTTCTATTGAGACAACCATGTGGTTTTTGTCTTTAGTTCTGTTTATGTGATGAATTACATACATTGATTTGTATATGTTGAACCAACCTTGCATCCTGGGGATGAAGACAACTTGATCATGGTGGATAAGCTTTTTGATGTGATGCTGGATTCAGCTTGCCAGTATTTTATTGAGTATTTTTTGGATTGATGTTCATCAGGGATACTGGCCTGATTTCTGTTTTTTTGTTGTTGTTGTATTTCTGCCAGGTCTTGGTATCAGGATGATGCTTTCCTCATAAAATGAATTAGGGAGGAGTCCCTCCTTTTCAATTGTTTGAAATAGTGTCAGAAGAAATGTTACCAGCTCCTCTTTACACCTCTGGTAGAATTAAGCTATAATCCTTCTGATCCTGGGCTTTTTTTTTTTTTTTTTTTGTAGGCTATTTATTACTGCCTCAATTTCAGAACTCATTATTGGTCTATTCAGGGACTCAACTTCTTCCTGGTTCAGTCTTGGGAGGGTGTATATATCCAGCAATTTATCCATTTCTTCTAGATTTTGTAGTTTATTTGCATAGAGGTGTTTGTAGTATTTTCTGATGGTTGTTCATATTTCCATGGCGTCAGTGGTGATATCCCCTTTATTGTTTCTAATTATATCTATTTGATTCTTCTCCTTCTCTTCTGTATTAGTGTAGCTAGTAGTCTATCTATTTTACTTTTTTTTTTTTCCCAAAAAAAACAGCTCCTGAATTTGCTGATTTTTTGAAGGGTTTTTGATGTCTCTATCACCTTTATTTCTACTCTGATCTTGGTTATTTCTTGTCTTCTGCTAGCTTTGGGGATAGTTTTTTATTTGTGATGTTAGGGTATTGACTTGAGCTCTTTCTGGCTTTTTGATGTGGGCATTTAGTACTATAAATTTTCCTCTTAACACTGCTTTCGCTGCATTCCAGAGATTCTGGTGTGTTGTCTCTTTGTTCTCATTGGCTTCAAAGAACTTCTTGATTTCTGCCTTATTATTTACTCAGGAGTCATTCAGGATCAGGTTTTTCCATTTCTATGTAGTGGTGTGGTTTTGAGTGAGTTTCTTAATCTTGAGTTCTAATTTGATTGCACTGTGTTCTGAGAAACTGTTATGATTTCAGTTTTTTGCATTTGCTGAGGAGTGTTTTACTTCAGATTACATGTTCAACTATAGTAAGTTCTTTGTGGTGATGAGAAGAATGTATATTCTCTTGAATTTGGGTGGAGAGTTTTGTAGATATCTATAAGATCCACTTGATTCAGATCTGAGTTCAGGTCCTGAATATTTTTGTTAATTTTCTGTCTCTATAATCTGTCTAATATTGTCAGTGGGGTATTAAAGTCTCCCACTGTTATTGTAGGGGAGTCTAAGTTTCTCTGTAAGTATCTAAGAACTTGTTTGAAGAATCTGGGTGCCCCAGTATTGGGTGCATATATATTTAGGATAGTTAACTCCTCTTGTTTAATTGAACCCTTTACCATTATGTAATGCCCTTCTTTGTGTTTTTAATCTCTGTTGGTTTAAAGTCTGTTTTGTCAGAAACTACAAAAAAACCCTGCTTTTTTCTGTTTTCCATTTGCTTGGTAAATTTTCATCCATCCCTTTATTTTGAGCCTATTTGTGTCTCTGCATGTGAGATGGGTCTGTTGAATATAGCATACTGATGGGTCTTGACTCTATCCAGCTTGCCATTTTTTGTCCTTTAATTGGAGCATTTAGCCCATTTACATTTAAGGTTAATGTTTTTCTTTGTGAATTTGTTCCCGTCATCATGATGCTAGCTGGTTATTTTGTAGATTTGTTTATGTAGTTGCTTCATAGTGTTGTTGGTCTGTGTACTTCAGTGTGTTTTTGTAGTGGCTGGTAACGGTTTTTCCTTTCCATATTTAGTGCTTCCTTCAGGAGCTCCTGCCAGGCAGGCCTGGTGGTGATGAATTCCCTCAGCATTTGCTCATCTGAAAAGGGTCTTATTTCTTTTTTGCTTATAAAGCTTAGTGTGGCTGGATATGAAATTCTGGGTTTGAAATTCTTTTCTTTAAAAATGTTGAGCCAGGTGCGGTGGCTCACGCCTGTAATCCCAGCACTTTGGGAGGCCGAGGTGGGCGGATCATGAGGTCAGGAGAGCAAAGGTGGCAGCCTGCTCCTTCCCAGAGGAACATTGACCTGATTCAAGCCCAAATGCTCCTGGAGGTGTCTGGAGACCCCTGTTGGGAGGTCTCATTCAGTCAGGAGGGATAGGATTGGGGGGACCTGCTTGAAGAAGTAGTCTGGCTGCCCCTTGGTGGAGTTAGTACACTGTTGGGGAGAACCCCTGTCATCTGGACTGCCCAGACTCTCCAAAGCCAGCAGGCAGGAAAGGCTGTCGGCTGAACCGCAGAGACCGTGGCTGCCCCTCCCCCAAGGGGCTGCATCCCAGGGAGATCAGAGTTCTGTCCATTGAACCCTGGCTGGAGTTGCTGAAATTCCCACGGGGAGGCCCCACCCAGTGAGGAGGAATGAGTCGGGGTCCCACGTAAAGAAGCAATCTGGCCACAACCTGCCGTAGCTGCTGAGCTCCACTGTGGGGAATCCCTCCCGGTCCAAACCACCCAGTCTCCCCAGCGTTAGGAGGGCAAAATAGCCAACTGGAGCTGCAGAGATGGCAGCTGCCCCTTTCCCCAGGAACTTGGTCATCTCAGGCAGTCTCCAGTCTGCTGCCACTGGCCCATGGGGATTTCTAAGCCAGTGGGTCTTAGCTGGTAAGGTTTTGTGGGAGTGGAGCCCACTGAAAGATGCCCCTTGGGTTCCTGGCTTCAGCCCCCTTCCTACAGGAACAGACAGATCTCCTGCCTCACAGGAATTTTCAAGCTTCAGTATGCAAAAACTCCTGCATCTCTGTGCCTTCCCGAGCAGCTGCTGACTGGAGTGGCCACCAGGTCTGCACAGCTCTGTGCCTGGGACCCAAGGCCCTGGTGGCATAGGCTCAAGAGGGAATCTCCTTGTTTGAAATGCTTGTTCCCCAGTGCCGTAAAGAAATAGCACTTGAACATAAATTTAATTTACTCAGCAAGGCCATTTTTACTTACTGCAGAAAAGGTATGCTTGCCAGCAGTTTTGCCATGAGAGTACACCAAACAAAGAAGACAGGGTCATTTATAACCTGACGCATCCACCCTACTGCTGTGTCTGGTTTCCATCGGCTGGCACGGGACCTCACATCCTGTATTTGTTCCGATCGGCTAGCAACTTAGAACTTTTTTAAAGAGGCAGAGGTAGAGGGGAACAAAGGAAGGAGGAAGTAACTGGTGGAATGCTGAGAAAGGTAAAAGCACCTTCACATAAGGAAGAGGAACAAGCTATGACCTAATGCTTGCTTGGACCAGCATAAGCCTGCCAGGGCAGATATTTAGGCTAAATTGTGACATAAAGTACTTTGATTTCTTTACCACGGCTAGCAGATATTTAAGAATGTTAGCACAGGTCTTTGAATAAATTTTGCTTCTAAGAGAAGTTACTATTTATTCCTAATTAAATGGGGAGGAAAATCTTTGAAGAGGAACCTCTACTTTACTTTTTACATCCTGATCTATGGGTTGCAAAGATCCATGGGAAAAGTGTGATTTCCTGGGTGGGGTAGTGCAATCCCTCACGGCCTCCCTGGCCTGGGAGTGGGTGATCCCCTTGCTCCATGCAGCTCCTAGGTGGGCTGTCGCCCCACCTTGCTTTTCCTTGCTCTCCATGGGTTACTGCCTAGCCAGCATCCAGTATCAACTGGATATCTCAGTTGAAGGTATAGAATGCACTTACCATTTTCATTCTTCTTGGTGAGCGCTGAAGACTACAGCTGCTTCTAATCAGTAATTTTGTCCCTTCCCTCTAAAAGTTTTTTGTAGGAGGGAGGGGCCAAGACGGCCGATTAGAAGCAGCTGGAGCTATAGGTGTGCTGCTACTCAGGAGGCTGAGGCAGGAAGATTGCTTGAGCCCAGGAGCTTGAGGCTGCCGTGAGCTGTGATCGTGCCACTGCACTCCAACCTAGGTGACAGAGCAAGACCCCATCTCTAAAAGAAAAAGAATATCCATAAGGAATGATAAATGTATGCATGATTGTGAGAGTTAGAGTTTTCCAGATAAAGAGAGCCAAGAGAATATATATATATATATATATATATATATGAAAAGATTTATGAGAAATTGGCTTATGGATTATGGAGACTAAGAGGTTTCAAAATCTGCTGTCTGCAAGCTGAAGACCCAGGAAAGCCAGTGTTGTAATTCCAATTTGAGTCAACGGCCTGAGAACCAGGGAGCCTATTTAAAACTGCATAAAACTGCAAGCCGTATATTTGCAGCAACTTGGATGGAGTTGAAGACCATTATTCTAAGTGAAGTAACTCAGGAATGGAAAATCAAATATTGCATGCCCTCACTTATAAGGGAGCTAAGCTATGAGGATGGAAAGGCATAAGAATGATATAATAGACTTCGGGGACTCGGGGCGGGGGAAGGGTCGGAGGGGCGTGATGGATAAAAGACTATACAGTGGGCTGGGTGCAGTGGCTCATGCCTGTAATCCCAGCACTTTGGGAGGCCGAGGTGAGCGGATCACAAGGTCAAGCGATCGAGACCATCCTGGCCAACATGGTGAAACCCTGTCTCTACTAAAAATACAAAAATTAGCTGGGCGTGGTGGCACGTGCCTGTAGTCCCAGCTGCTTGGGAGGCTGAGGCAAGAGAATCGCTTGAACCTGGGAGGCGGAAGTTGCAGTGAGCCAAGATCACGCCACTGCACTCCAGCCTGGTGACAGAGCAAGATTCTGTCTAAAAACAAAACAAAACAAAAAAATCTATACATTGGGTACAGTGTACACTGCTCAGGTACCAAAATCTTAGTGCACCAAAATCTCAGAAATCCCACTAAAGAACTTATCCACGTAACCAAGAACCACCTGTTTCCTCCAAAATAATGAAGGGAAAAAAATACCCTGCAAGCCTTAAATATCATTAAGATATTTAATTCCTTAAATGTCTAACAGCACCAGACACGAGGATGATTATTGGATTGGGGAACAGAACAGGAGCCAATTCTTAAAGGTAGTCTTGCTGCCTTGAGCAGCAGACCCCTTGCTACTCAGACCTTCCTCCTCTTTGTCCTTCCTCCTCTTTGTGTGCCAGGTTGGGCTGGCAGTATAGCCACAAATATGGGGGCCACTCACCACCAAAGAGGAGGCCTAGCACTCTGTGGGCAGGACTGGTCCCTGTGAAATCAGAGGAAAACCAGACTGTGGCCACAGTCACACTCCTCTGGCTTCTTTCTCTTTGTTAAGTTCCCAAACATCGGCCTGTTGTTGGTTGACCCAAAGACCACTCTCAGGTTCAATGACTGGCTGGAAGGACTTACAGAACTCAGAAAAGTTGTTATAGGCTGGGTGTGATGGCTCAAGCCTATAATTCCAACACTTTGGGAGGCTGAGTTGGGAGGATAGCTTGAGACTAGAAGTTAGAGACCAGCCTGGACAACATAGCAAGATCCCATCTCTACAAAAATTAACAACAACAACAAAATAGCCAGATGCAGGCCATACACACCTGGAGTCCCAACTACTCAGGAGGCTGAGGCAGGAGGATCACATGAGCACAGGAGTTTGAGGTTGCAGTGAGCTATGATTGTGTCATTGCACTCCAGCCAGTGACAATCAGCGAGACCTCATCTAAGAAAGATGAAAGAAAGAGAGAGAGAGAAAAGGAAGGAAGGAAGGAGAAGAGGAAGGGGAAGGGGAAGGAAGGAAAGGAAAGCAAGCAAGCAAGAAAGAAAGAAAGGAGGGAGGGAGGGAGGGAAGAAAGGGAAAAAGAAGAAAAAAGAAAATGTGTATATTCATTACAGTGAGTTTTGACTTATTAAAGTGAAAGAATACAGGTTAAAATCAGCAAAGGTACCCATGCATACATTGTCAGCTGATGTTTAACAAGAGTGCCATGAATACACAATAGGAAAATGATAGTCTCTTCAATAAATAGGGAAAATTGTATATCCACATCCAAAAGCATGTAATCGGAGTCTTGTCTTACACCATATACAAAAATTAACTCAAAATGGATTAACCACTAAAACGTAAGTTATATAACCCTAAAACTCCTAGAAGAAAGCATAGAAGTAAAGCTGCTTGACTTTTCTAGGTCCAGGCAATGATTTCATATATCTGACAGCAAAAAGACAGGCAAAAAAAACACACACAAAAAACAAAAATAGACAAGTGGGACTATATCAAACTAAAAAGTTTCAGCATTACAAAGGAAACAACCCATAAAATAAAAAGACAACCCAAAGAATGAGAGAAAATATTTTCAAAGAACATATATGATGATGGGTTAATTTCCAACATAAGGAACTCCTATAAATAGCAAAAACAAAAATAACCTGATATAAAAATGAGCAAAGGACCTAAGTACACACATTTCTCCAAAGACCTACAAATGGCCATGGCCAGCAGACATATAAAAAGATGCTCAACATCACTAATCATCGGAGAAACAGGAATCAAAACCACAGTGAAATATCATCTCATACCTGTTAGAATGTCTTTAATCAATCAATCAATTAACAAAAAAGAAAATAATATTGTCAAAGATGTAATGAAAAGGGAAACCTTATACATTGTTGATGGAGCTGTGAATTAATACAGCTATTATGGAAAATAGAATGGAGTTTCCTGAAAAAAAGACTTAAACTAGAACTGCCAAATAATCCAGCAATAACACTTGTGGGTATGTAGCCAAAAGAATAAACATTAGAATCTTGAAGAGGTATTTGCACTCCCATTGATAGTAGCATTATCCACAATAGCCAAGATATGGAAACAACCCAAATGTCCATTGAGAGATGAGTGGATAAAGAAAATGCACATGTGTATACACAAACATACAGACAACAGAATATTATCCAGCCTTTTAAAAAGAAGGAAATCCTACCATTTGCAGTCGTTTAGATGGACTTGAAAGACATGATACTAAATGAAATAAGTCAGTTACAGTACGACAGATACTGCCTGATTCCTCTCATATGAGGTATTTAAAATAGTCAAACATATAAAAAGTAGGCAATAGAATCCTGGTTACCAGGAGATGGGGGAGAGGGATATGGGGAGTTGTTATTCAATGGATATAAAGTTACAGTTACGTAACATAAGTTCTGAAGAACTGCTGTACAACATAGTGCATAAGTGAACAATAAGGTTTTGTGCACTTAAAAATGTTAGAGGATTTTTCTCATGTTGAATGTTCTTATCGAAAACAACAACAAAGGGATAAAAGGAAACTTCTGAAATTGATGGATGTGTTCATTGCCTTTACTGAGGTGATGGTAACATGAGTATGCACCTATGTCCAAATTGTATACATTAATTATGTGCCATTTTCTGGATACCAATTATACCTCAATAAAGCTGGGAAAAATAAATGACCAAAGGTAAAACATATAGAGTATCCAGAAAAGACCACAACAGACTTCCAGTTGTCTTTTCCCTGTGCAGTTGTATAGACAGTGCTTAGTTTTCCAAGCAACAACGTATGACAATGCATATAGACAATTGTCAACCAGGGAAGGACACTCAAGCCTGGGTGTCCAGAGTTTCTCTCAGAGGTGAGTCAAATAGATATGACTGACTACCTGAGTGGTTAACCTGAGTCTCCAACCCATCCAAAGGTCAAGCTGGTGCTGCATGAGCCAAGGCCCACACCATAAATCATATTGTTCACATAGACTGTCTGGGGTAGCCCAAGCCGCAAGTAAATAAAAACACTTTTATCAGGCAGGATATTCCAAGGGCTTAGAGGTAGCTTCTTAATAGCCAGGTGTGAAACAAAAGAAAATTTCAGGACCCTCTAAATATATTATGCCAAAGGAGAAGTTAAGTCCCAGAGATTGAATCACATAGAATGTTTACAGTTGTGCTTCTTAGATTACAGCTTAACTCTCTTCATTTTTATTCTTGTTCTATAAATGACTAGGAGACCAGAAACCAGACCTTCACGCCTCCATCCAATCACTGATTTTTTTTTTTTAGATTAACTGCCTCCTTTATTGTCCTGTACCTAACTCAGACCAGATGACACCCAAGTCCCTCTATGACGGTTACATCTTCAGGGTAGAATGCTAAATATGCCTTTCAAAGAAAGAAATAAAGTAAAAGGAAGAAAGGAAAGAAGGAAGGAAGGGAAGGAAGGAAGGGAGGGAGGGAGGGAGGGAGGGAAGGAAGGAAGGAACAAGACTACCTTGACCTACTCAGATTGTTGTAACTATGCATTAACCCTTACATAGAAAGATGATGAAAGTCTGTTAAACTTCCCCATGCTTTGTCTATATAAGCAATCTCAAATTCTACAGTTTGGAGCACTGACTTCCATTCTTTGGAATCTGTGCTTCCCAGGCAGGCCTGTCCTCAACTTTGTGCTTGAATAAACTCTCTTTAAACTAGATTCTGATCCTTTTGGTTATTTGGGGTTGACACAGGCAAGGCCTTTTTTTCTGCTGAATCAACCCCTTACTGCAAAGACTTCATAAAGAGCTTAGTTTTCATTGTGTTAGTCATTACCTAGAAAGTATAAATTAGCTATAAAGACTTTATTTACAAGAGATTGGACTTTTCTTCAAAAACACTTTTTTTTTTCTTTTTTAAAAAGACAGGCTGTCATTCTGTTGCCCAGGCTGGAATGCAGTGGCTCAATCTTGGCTCACTGCAGCCTCAACCTTCAGGGCTCAAGCCATCTTCCCGCTTCAGCCTCCCTAGTACCTAGGAATACAGGCAGCTGTGCCTGGCTGATTTTTAAATTTTCAGTAGAGATGAGGTCTTGCCATATTACCCAGGCTGGTCTTGAACTCCTGGGCTCACGCAATTCACCTGCCTCAGCCTCCCAAAGGGCTGGGATGACAGGTGTGCACCACTGTGCCTGGCCCAAAAATATTTCTTAAAAGTACTTTAGACATTCTCTTGTGGCTCTTCATCAAAGTATATATCTCTTATTAAGCAAAAGAGATGACAAATCATTGAATCAAGCATTCTCAAAATTTATATCATGAAACCCAAAAAGTATAACCCGTATGCCCCACTCACAATCACAAATTTTCTCAAAAATATCTACAGCACAGCCAGTCTGCACTGTCCTCACCCACCGAGTTCCCTCTGTTGTCTGGCCTCAAATTGGATTTGTAGAGAAGAGGCTAATACTGTTATCTCAGTCTAGTTGGCTACAGGCAGGGCTGCCCCACCTTGAGAGAACCATTAATGTAGTGGGCAGTGTCCAGCACTCTAAAAAATAAAATGAAAGACAAAACAAAATCTTGGAGCAACATATCTGACAGAGACACATTTTGTTTGCATAACTTTTTTTCAGTTATGTAACCATGAGAGTATGTCTATGTTACCGTGCATGCGTCAGCGCGTGAGTGATTTGTGAGTGGTATGTGCATGCCTGCGTGTATATTGTGGGTGTGTGGTGGGTGGTGAATGTGTGTGTCTGTGATGTGTGATGTCTGTGGTGTGTAGAGAGGTGTGGGTGTGTGGGGGGTGGGAGGTGTAGTGTTTGTGAGTGGGGAATGTGTGTGGGGTGTGGGGAGGTGTGGTGTGTGGTGCATGTGTGTATCTGTGATGCATAGCATCTGCAGTGTGATGGGGGGCTGTGGATGTGTGGGGAGGTGTGCGGTGTGTGTGGGTGTGTGTGGTGTATGTTGTGGGGTGTGTGGTGTGTGGTGCGTGTGTGCATCTGTGATGTGTGGTGTGGGGGGTGTGTAATGTATAATGTGTAGTGTGGGTGGTCTGTAGCGTAGCTGGGTGTGGGTGTGTGTGGGGGTCGGTGTTGGTGTGTGTGGTGCCTGTGTGTATCTGTGAGGTGTGGTATGTGTGGTGTGTGTATAATGCGTATGATGTGGTATGTGTGTGGTGCATGTAGTGTGTGGGGTGAGTGACTGTAAGTTGGCTGGGGCCTTTCATGACATGGATTACTTCTGTAGCCCTTAGAATTGGTAAGAGACCACATGGTTTGTGTAGAATAGTCAGGAGCCAGGCAGCCTAAACTTGCATCTTGACACTGGCTCATAGGAACTTTGTGACCTTGGGCAAGATTCCTAATCCCATTGCATCTGTTTCTTCGCATAAAAACGGTGAACAGAATAATAGTACCTGTAAGAATTAAAGAAAGAGGAGAGAAAGATGAAGGGTGGCTCGACAGAAGACAGGTTTATTTCAGAAAACAAACCTGTGGGGACTTCTGACCTAGTTAGGGCAGAAGCTGCACTCTTGCAGAGTAAGAGTTTTTAAGGATTCAGGCCAGGTGCAGAGGCTCACGCCTGTAATCCAGCACTTTGGGAGGCTGAGTCAGGCGGATCACTTGAGGTCAGGAGTTTGAGACCAGCATGACCAACATGGAGAAACCCCGTCTCTACTAAAAATACAAAATTAGCTGGGCGTGGTGGCGCATGCCTGTAATCCCAGCTGCTTGGGAGGCTGAGGCAGGAGAATCACTTGAACCCGGGAGGTGGAGGTTGTGGTGAGCTGAGATCACACCATTGCACTCCAGCCTGGGCAACAAGAGCGAAACTCCGTCTCAAAAAAAAAAAAAAGAAAAGAAAAGAAAAAGAAAAGGATTCAGGGTGGGAGAGTTTATCAGAGGCTTGGACTGCTTCTGTGACTCTTTGTTTTGCTTATCTGGGAGGGAGAGTTGTGTCTGTTCCCACACATTTTTCTGCAGCTGCAAGCATATCCCCCAAGTCTGCCTTTAGCTTCCCTGTCTTAGAGCACCTGAAGGGAAAGGAATGTGCTTATTAAGGCCCACTGTTTTACTGGGGCTCCAGTGTATGAGGGTGAAGTTTGGCAGTTACCTAAGAGACTTCCTCCCCGCCTTTCCCTGTCCCCGAGCTGCCTTATCTGTGTTTTACTGTCTGCTCTTTTCTGGCTGCTTGTAGTTAGAAGATAAGTGATTTCCTTGAAATGCATGAAGCTAGAAAGGGAGCTTGCAGTGTTTGTTTGAGATGACGGTGCTCCTGCTCTCTCAGTACCTATCTCATAATTTGTCGTAAGAATTAAATGAAAACAATATTAAACAGAAAACATTTAGTACAGTGTCCGGCTCAGTAAGTGTTATTTATTTATTTATTTATTTATTTTCTTTTTGAGACGGAGAAGTCTCGCTCTGTCACCCAGGCTGGAGTGCAGTGGCATGATCTTGGCTCACTACAATCTCTGCCTCCCAGGTTCAAGCGATTCTCCTGCCTCAGCCTCCTGAGTAGCTAGGATTACAGGCACGCACCACCACATCCAGCTAATTTTTGTATTTTTGGTAGAGACGGGGTTTCGCCATGTTGGCCAGGCTGGTCTCGAACTCCTGACCTCATGATCCGCCCACCTTGGCCTCCCAAAGTGCTGTGATTACAGGCGTGAGCCACAGTTACCGGCCCATGTATTTCATTTTTTATTTTTATCATTCTTGTTATTGTTGCTATTATAAGCCATAGTCAAAAGTAAGAAACAGTTAGAATGCAACAAAGCCAGTGCTTATGGGAAAAGGACTCCCTATTCAATAAATAGTGCTGGGAAAACTGGCTAACCATATGCAGAAGAATGAAATTAGACTCCTACTTCTCAGCATATACAAAAAATAAGATGAATTAAAGATTTAAATGTAAGACCTCAAACTATAAAAAATCCTAGAAGAAAACCTAGGAAATACACTTCCGGACATTCGCCTTGGCAAATAATTTATGACTAGGTGCTCAAAAGCAATTGCAACAAAAACAAAAATTGACAAGTTGGGCCTAATTAAACTAAAGAGCTTCTGCACAGAAAAAGAAACTATCAACAGAATAAACAGACGACCTACAGAATGGGAGAAAATATTCACAAATTATACATCTGACAAAGGTCTAATATCCAGAATCTATAAGGAACTGAAACAAATCAACAAGCAAAAAACAACTCCATTAAAAAATGAGCAAAGGGCATGAATAGACAATTTTCAAAAGAAGACATAGAGCCAACCAATATGTAAAAAAAGTTCAACATCACTAATCATCAGAGAAATACAAATCAAAACCACAATGAGATATCATCTCACACCAGTCAGAATGATTACTAAAAAGTAACAATATAACAGATGCTGGCAAGGCTGTAGAGAAAAGGGAATACTTTTGTGGGAATGTAAATTAGTTCAGCCCCTGTGGAAAGCAGTTAGGAGATTTCTCAAGGAACCTAGAACTACCATTCAACCCATGAATCCCATTACTGGGTATATATTCAAGGGTAAATATATTGTTCTACCAAAAAGACACCTGTGCTCATAAGTTTATTGCAGCACTATTCACAATAGCATGGATATAGAATCAACTAGATGACCATCCACGGTGGATTGCATTAAGAAACTGTGGTACATATATACCATGGAGTACTACACTACCATAAAAAAGAATAGAATTATGTCCTTTGCAGCAACATGTATGCAGCTGGAGGTCATTATCCTAAGTGAATTAACACAGAAACAGAAAAGCAAATATCATGTGTTCTCACTTAGTAGTGGGGGCTAAACTCTGGGTACACATGGACATAAAGTTAGGAACAACAGACACTGGGGACTCCAAAAGGAGGGAGAGAGGGAGAGGAGCAAGGGCTGAAAAACTTCCTATTGAGTACTATGTCCACTGTTTGGGTGATGGGATCAACAGAAGCCCAAAGCTCAGCATCACACAATCTGCCCTTGTATTAGGTTGGTGCAAAAGTGTTTGTGGTTTTTGCCATTGAACGTAATGGCAAAAATCGCAATCACTTTTGCCACAACCTAATGATAAACCTGCACAAGTACCCCCTGAATCTAAAATTAAAATTTAATTTTTTACAAAGCCATTGCCTTCCATCAAGCCAGTTTCTTGTCCAGACTGGAGCATTCTACTGGTTTGGTGTGTTTCGCTCCCATCATCTCCTAACTGAAAACTCATTTTTGCTAATTAAGAATAACATCATTACTAACAAGATGGATTGGTATTATATGCCTCCTGATATAATGCTCTGGGAAGCGTACAATATAACTTCTGTGGCACTCTTGCCAAATGCATGTCCTCTATTTAATAATGAACAAACAGCCAACAAACTCAAACTCAGGGCCATTCAACAAGACAACTGAGTAGAACTCCTAACAAGTGTCCAGGTCAAAAAAGACAAGGAAAGACTGAGGAACCATCAGAGATGGAAAGAGATTAAGAAGATGTGTCAATCAAATGCAATTTGGGATCCTGGATTAGACATTAGTGAGAAAGCTGGGGAAATTTGAGTAAGGCCTGGATTTTAGTCAATTGCGTTGTATCAGTGATAACTTTCTGGTTTTGGAAACAATACTATGATCAGGTAAAATGTTAGCCTTAGGATAAGCTGAGTGAAGGCTATATTTTTTTATAATTTTTGTAACTTTTCTATAAGTCTAAAATATTTTCAAAATAAATAGTAAGCTTATGAGTGTATAACAAATACATATACATATGCATGCATAAAAACATACATAAATATTATATATCCTGTAATCCTGAGTACAATATATATCATAATGGGCAGCCAAGCCACCGGCATGCTGCAGAGTTTTACCCCCTTGAGATTTTCTAATTAGCTTGCTCTTTGGAAACCTGTGATCCTTTCACTACAGGTTTGCTGTTGACTGCTTTATCACAGGAAGTAAATGCTTTTAAAGTTTCCTTTTGAACCCTCCAAAGAGAATCCCAAGAAACACCAGTTAATAAGAGCTTATTATGGTGATCCCTCACCTCCTGCCAACATTCCTCATTCCCAGAAGACCAGGCTGGGGCCACACAGCTGGAGCATGCATTCACAAAGTGCTGTCTCCCCAGGCAGAGGAAGCAAATGGCAAGAGTCCAGGATGAGTCTAAGGGGAGCTGGGCAGTTTAAACTCCAAAAATGCAATTCTCCAACATGAAAATCAGATTCCCCAACCCCCACCTTTTATCCCAATGTCTAGGAAGATATTTTTCTTCTCTTTAGCTGCTTTTTGTCCAATATCTGAGTGGTATAATTTGAATTCAAACAGATCAATCTTTCAGATGGAGTACAAATGATCTCTGAAGGAGCTCTGAAAGTAATTAATCTCTTGTACTAAATCAACAGTCATCCTCACTTCTCAGCACAAGAAAGCAATTAGTCCCAGAGGTGAGAACTCATTTAGGTGATCACCCTAAGACTGATTTAGATAATGATATTTCTATGAATAATGTACACTCAAGTATCAGGCTGGTGATATTGATAACTCATACATTCCTATTTTTATTTTTTGTCTTTATGGTAATAAAATGTAAATCTTCCTGAAAAAACCTAGCATGTAGCAGCCACTGAGAGATCTGTCTTCATCACTTTCCTCGTTTGGACATGGGGCAAGTTAGTGCAAACCAGAGTTAACATCAGCAAGGCCTTTCTTTGGTAACCATTATTTGCACAAAATATCATAAGACACGTTTCTTTTTTTTTTTTTTTTCATTCATGATTTGTATCCTTGTAACACCTTAAGACAAATTATTGAGGAGTAAACTGACAGGGTAGGAAAGTTCACTTTGTAGAAGGAAGACATTATGTTCTAATGGCAGATGTGAAAATGTGATACATAGTTCCATCTCAAGGCCTGCATGTGTTTATTTAGCAACTATTTGCATGTGTAGCAGGTTATTCAAATGCATCTCTGCTTTACTTTGAATTGCCAATTTAGATACATCAGATATTACAGATCTCTCAATGCAGAATTTAGGAAGGAAATGGCCAGGGAACTGGTCCGTGATTCCTCTCTTATGGTCAGCTTCAAATATATAAAGAACAGGATGAGTGTGGGGGTTATAGAACTGCTAAGATTGTCTTCATCAAGCACCATTTCTCCTGGGGTCCCTACCCTCACTATCTTTAAGTGGGATAGAGTTGGTTGGAGGGTGCATTCATTAGTCCCATGTCTAATTCAAAGGAAGTCTAGCTTCTGAACCAAGACTGGGTTTTGAAATTAAAATAATTGTGGCTCTGTTGGGTACTATATTAATTTTCTATTCCTGATGTAACAAATGTAAACTAAAAATAAAATTTTTAGCTGAGCATGGGGTCACACACCTGTAGTCCTAGCCATGCAGGAGGCTGAGGTGAGAGGATAGCTTAAGGCTAGGAGTTCAAGACCAGTCTGGGAAACGTAGCAAAACCCCATCTCTACAAAAAAAAAAAATTAAAAAGTAGCCAGACATCATGGCTCATGCCTGTAGTCCTAGCTACTCAAGAAACTGAAGTGAGAGAATCACTTCAGGCCAGGAGTTCAAGGTTACACTGAGCTATGATTATGCCACTGCACTCCACCCCGGGCAAAAGAGTGAGATCCTGCCTCTAAAAAAATGATAATAAAATAAAATCCTAAGTCCTCCAATGACAGAAGAGACCCCTTGTGGCCAAGGGGACTGCAAAAAAAGTCTGCAGTCTCACTTAAAAAACTGAGTTCTGGCCACTATGAGATGGGAAGTAGGATACACCTCATTTTACCCTCTTCCTTTTAAATTTAAGGCACAAAAACTGACCAGGATTCATCTGAAAATAGAGATCATAAGACTGACAAAACAGACTCATTGTGGTAATGAGATATCAAATTATAAACAAGACCTAAGACCATGCCAGGCATGAGTTAAGGCACACCTGCAGGTCATTAATCTTGCTACATAGCATTATTATCCTAACTTAAAACATTTCTTTCTGCTGACTCCAAGTTTTAGACAGAGCTTTACTCATTCAATTGAAATTAAAGAATCTCTGAATCTATCTATAACCTATAAGCCCCTGCTTCAAGATAGCCCACCTTTTCAGGCCAAACCAACGTATACCTTCCATGTATTGATTTGTCTTTGCCTGTAACTCTTGCCTCCCTAAAATGTGTTTTTAAAAAACTATAATGAGGTGGGCGGATCACGAGGTCAGGAGTTCAAGACCATCCTGGCTGATAGGGTGAAACCCCGTCTCTACTAAAAATACAAAAATTAGCTGGGCATGGTGGTGTGTGCCTGTAATCCCAGCTATCAGAAGGCTAAGGCAGGAGAATTGCTTGAACCAGGACCCAGGAGGCGAAGGTTGCAGTGAGCCGAGATCGCGCCACTGCACTCCAGCCTGGGCTACAGAGCGAGACTCTGTCTCAAAAAAAAACAAAAACAAAAACGAAAAACTGTAATCTGATCACCTCAAAGGCACTTTCCCAAGACTCCTTGAGACTGGTTTCGTTGGGCTGAAATCACTTATATTAGCTTAGAATAAACCACTTTAAAATATTTTACAGAGTTTGGTTTTTTTCATTAACACAGCTTAACTCAAATTTTGTGTCTTACTAGCCATAGTAAGAATGAAGCTGGACTCTACCTTTTACAAAATTAGGACTCTACCTAATTACAAAAATTAATTCAAGATGGATTAAATATTTAAATATAAGACCTCCAACTATAAAAATCCTAGAAGAAAACCTGGGAAATACTCTTCTGGATATCAGCCTTAACAAATAATTTATGACTAAGTGCTCAAAAGCAATTGCAACTAAAAGAAAAATTGACAGGTGGGACCTAATTAAACTAACGAGCTTCTGCACAGTAGAAGAAACTAGGGTCGGGCACGGTGGCTCACGCCTGTAATCCCAGCACTTTGGGAGGCCGAGGCGGGCGGATCATGAGGTCAGGAGATCGAGACTATCCTGGCTAACATGGTGAAACCCAGTCTCTACTAAAAATACAAAAAAATTAGCTGGGCATGGTGGCGAGCGCCTGTAGTACCAACTACTTGGAAGGCTGAGGCAGGAGAATCACTTGAACCTGGGAGGCTGAGGTTGCAGTGAGCCGAGATCGTGCCACTGCACTCCAGCCTGGGCGACAAGGCGACAGGAGCGAGACTCTGTCTCAAAAAAAAAAAAGAAAAAGAAAAAGAAAAAGAAACTATCAGCAGAGTGAACAGACAGGCTGGGAGAAAATTTTCACAAACTATACATCTGAAAAAGGCCTAATATCCAGAATCTATAAGGAACTGAAACTGAAACAAATCATCAAGCAAAAAACAAATAACTCCATTTAAAAATGGGCAAAGGACCGGGTGCAGTGGCTCACGCCTGTAATCCCAGCACTTTGGGAGGCCGAGGCAGGCGGATCACCTGAGGTTGGGAGTTTGAGACCAGCCTGACCAACATGGAGAAACCTCATCTCTACTAAAAATACAAAATTAGCCAGGCGTAGTGGCACATGCCTGTAATCCCAGCTACTCGAGAGGCTGAGGCAGGAGAATCACTTGAACCTGGGAGGCGGAGGTTGTGGTGAGCCGAGATCCCGCCATTGCACTCCAGCCTGGGCAACAGGAGTGAAACTCTGTCTCAAAAAACAAACAAAAAACAAACAAACAAACAAAGAAATTCTTTAAAAACTAGAAACCCTCCAGGTGCAGGCTATAACACTCAAACCTGGGGATAACAGACCATATGAACAATTAGCTATATACAAATTGACAAATATATACATACATACCATTTTTTTAAGGCTCTGGATCACAAGTAAGCTTTCTAAAATATAATGCACCACATTCTGACATAAACATTTGTAGGGAGACCCCCTGAAACTATTGCTACGGAATAAAAGATGAAATGCTCCTGATTATTGTAAATACAAAATTGCATGCAGGATTGGGTAAAGACAATGCCAGGTTGGACACCAGAACGAGCCAACAGCCCGTGATGTGCTTCCCCCTGCAGAGAGCCTATGCATGGACGTGCGGTCAGGGAGGTTTCACATCACCAAGATTCCTATCCCAGAAAAGCAGATGTTCATAGCTCTGGGAATGGAATGCGACCCTTGTGGAGAGCCTGTAAACGGACGCATGGAGGGCGCCTGTCCATATGGATAAGATAGGGCTATAAACGCCCTCATCTTGCCGCGGCTCTTCTAGGCCTCTTTAGGGTTAAGGCACGCTCCCTTCCGAGAATTTCTGGTCTAACCGGTTGTCTAGCTTCATGTCCTGTTTCTATGGATTGTTTGTAACCAGCTTTTCCTGCAACTGTTACTGCTGATTAATATCTTGCTAATCATAGGTAATGGAAATACTGTATTTCTGTTTTAAGGCTCTGTTAGAAATTACTGATGCACACACTATATTGTAAATTCTTACCTCTGTATACTGTACTTCTGCATACAGATGTTATGTTAAAGAATTACTTCATCCCCATGTGACCATCTCACCTCATAATCAAACGACCCTAAATCCCTCACTAACCTACCCCCGCCCTCACTAAACTTAATAATAAATGCTGGTATATCCCGTGCATTGTTGGCACGGCGGGACCAGAAGGCGGCGACCCCCCTGGACCCAGCCTTCACTATCTTGTGTGTGTCTATTATTTCTTGACCTGCCGATCTGCCTGGGAACAAAGAGAGAGCCCCACTGCATTGCGGGCTGCTGGCCAGATCCCGCAATAAACATTCATACAGAAGGACTCAGAGGTAAATAAACTTGAAGCTTTCTTGCCTCTGCTTCTATACTGCTCTATGCACTTTTTACTGCTCACCCAAATTATAAGACATTACAGGAATGAATTTTATTCCAAATCTTTTTAACTTATATTAAAGGAAACTAAAGGAACTAAAATTTTCTAACCTAGTACAAATTAAAATGAAGTCCATAACACTGTCTACACCACAGCAGGCTACATGCACCAAACAGTACTCATTAAAGGAAGGACTTACAGAAATAACAGCAAAGATTGTAGAACTCCTCAAGGAAGATATTATTACAATTGTCATTTCAAATAACTTTAATAGTTCAGTATGGCCTGTCTTAAAAACAAACAGGAGCTATAGATTAACTATGGACTATAGAAATTTAAATAAAGTCTCAACTAAAATGCCAAGAGCATTACCAGATGTAGAAGAGCTAGTTAATAAGATCATTAATCGTAATGACAAATACTATACAATCATAGACATGTCACATGTGTTCTTTGCCAAACCAATAAAGAAAGAAAGCCAGGAATATACCAACTTTACATGGGAAGGTAAACAATACCAATTCGAAACATTACCACAGGGACATCTAAATAGTTCAGTAATAGTTCATTCCATTTTATCATCACACATAGACCAATCAAAATATACATCTATAACAAGAAAAACGTGGGACCGTGATGTGCATCCCCCAAACTGGAAAGAAACCAAGAACCAAAGAATGACTTGGACAAGTCCAGCTTGAGAAGTAAATGAATGTATTTGGACTTACATACAGGGACTCCTGGATGGTGGTAGGATAGCTCTAGAGATCCACACCACCTCTCATTTCTAAACTGCTTAAGCTAATTTTCTGGCTCTTTGCCTACTGTGTTTAAGCAATGAGACTGTTTTTCTCGGAAGGTTCTCAGATACTCCACGGGATGTTTGGGCTCTCAGGGACCCCTGCTCCTAGGCTGGGCACCATGGCTTTGGCTCACTGCTCAGCCTCAGGGTTCAGGCAGCAGATGCATCCCCTTAAGTAACCTGGTGGGAGACACATCATGCTACAAGTCACTAATAATATTATACACAGATAACATCACAATGGTAAATAATGACTAGGGAACAAATTAAACACGAAAAAATCCCAATTAATAACACATTTAAGATTATTGGGATAGACTATTAATATAGATAAAAACACAAGCCCAGACACCAACCGCAAATTCTTAGGAGTCCGATGGTCATCAGAAGGGAGAAAAATCTCAACCACAGTAACAGATGAAATAAAAGCCCTTAAGCTGACAAAAACAAACAGGAGGAACAAAGACTAACAGTTTTATCTGCATATTGGAGACAGCATACACCTTACTTAAACATCATCTTGGAACCAATATATCTAGAAAATCCCAAGACTTCACCTATGGACAAGAACTTGAAACACTCAAAGACTACATTAGCACATTTCAATCACTGCATTACCCATCTTCAGATTCACAACTTGGGTTGAAAGTTCTGATGAGTGATGAATATAGAACATGATCATTATGGACATAGAAATTGGATTCTAAATCTTTCCTACTGGTTGGATTTCAGATAACACAATTCCCATACTCGAACAACAAATACGGCCCATTCAAAAATACATACGGCTTACACATGAAGCCCTAACCACTAAGCATCTGACTGGCAACAACAACATTACAAAAAATGTCATATGCCTTTTCTTCACTGGATAAAATTGAGTCCTGGAAAACTGACAGGTATCCAAATTGGTCCAAAACTGCTCACATGGAATGGATACATCCAGGGTGGAGACACCAGCTTTGAGGGTCAACCAGGTCTTCTCATGGAGCAGATTCACAAGACAAAAATAGACTTGCCAGAATTTATTCTGAAGACAAGAAAAATCTGTGACAATATAGGAAAATGGGTCCTGGTCTCGTTTAATGTCTTGCCAAACACCTGGTTTATGGAAGGATCAGCTTCCATGACCCAAAGGCCAGACCCATTGAACAGCAGAAGCACTCAGACTCCAGGACCATATAATCCTGAAGGAGTCAAATGAATTACTCTCTCCACAGCATGCAGAACTGATTGCAGTTGTTAGAGCATTTGGACACAGTATCAGAAAATCAAAAGAATATATATATGTGTATATATTTACAAATTCATGAGCAGTCACAACAACATAGCCCCATAATCACACAAATGGAAACAAAATAATTTTAAAATTAATGACAATGACATATGGTCCGAATCTTACTGAGAGGAACTATATAAATCATCAAACAGAATTAAGATATTTATGACACATATCAGCATACCAAAAAGATAACTTAGGCCAGGCACAGTGGCTCATGCCTGTAATCTCAACACTTTAGGAGGCTGAAGTGAGAAGACTGCTTAAGCACAGGAGTTGGAGACCAGCCTGGGCAACATAGCAAGACCCCTGTCTCTACAAAAGATAAGAAAAAAAATTAGCCATACGTGGTGGCACACGCCTGTAGTCCTAGCTACTTGGAAGGCTGAGGCAGGAGAATAGTTTGAGCCCAGAAGGTTGAGGCTGCGGTGAGCTGAGATCACGCCACTACACTCAAGGCTGAGTGACAGAGAAGGATCCTATCTCAAAAAACAAAAAATAAAAAGATCATTCAAAGGCCACCAATTTAATAGATAATTAGATGAATTAACAAGGAACATAACAATTGACACATAAAATGTACCCAAATTAAAGCTACACAGAAATCCGCACAACTCATGAAGACATTCATCGCCACCTCTACAACTCAGAAGAAAATCAGACTATGAATGGGAGATACCCCAAATACCCCCAGTAGCCATAATAAAACAGCAAGATGAATTTAAAATTAAACAGGCGCTGTGAGCAGCTTACGCTCTACAAACATTCTTATAATTACATAAGCAGAAAGGACATTTAGGCACACACTCACTGTTCAGGTGGCTGTTAAGACAAATCAAAAGGTAACGACATCAAATTTAAAAGGCATATAGCTAATTGTGAGCAATGTAAAACTAACCTGGAGAAATATGGATACACTAAAGCATAGATACACACAAACCCAACACCTTTAACTTCTGCCTACAGATAGATTTTATAGGACCATTAAATCACTCCAACCAACAAAAATATGCCATAACAACAGTGGATACATATACAGAGACTGCCATAGCAATAGCGGCGAGCCGCCCATTTGCCAAATACACCATCTTAGCCATAGAAAATTGGGCAGCGTACTATGGAGCTTCTAAAATAATTGAAAGTAACCAGGAAACTAATTTTACATCAAAGAATACAGAAGCATTAGCAGATAAATGGGTTATACAATGGAATTTCTGCATACCTTATAATCCCAGTGCAGCAGAATATAAGGAGAGATTAAATGGACTACGAAAAAGAGAACTTAAAACCTTAGACAAAACGAGCGCATTCCAACAAGCTCTTAACCTGGGGTGTTTTAATTTAAATAAGAGAGAAAGTCTTTATAAGAGCAACCCCTACTCTTACCTTAATCAACTGCCTTTATGGTCATAAAGGATGTGGAAGCAGGGCGCGGTGGCTCACGCCTGTTATCCCAGCACTTTGGGAGGCCGAGGCGGGCGGATCACGAGGTCAGGAATTCGAGACCAGCCTGGCCAACATAGTGAAACCCCGTCTCTACAAAAAATACAAAAACTAGCTGGGCGTGGTGGCGGGCCCCGTAGTCCCAGCTACTCGGGAGGCTGAGGCAGGAGACTCGCTTGAACTCGGGAGGCGGAGCTTGCAGTGAGCCGAGATCGCGCCCCTGCGCTCCAGCCTGGGCGACAGAGCGAGACTCCGTCTCAAAAAAAAAAAGATATGGAAAACAATGATACAAATAGTGTAACTCAAAGGTGAGCACTAAACTAAATGACAACATGATCTCCCAACAGAACATCGTGGCCAATGGACACAGAAATACTTACTGGACTAGAGAAAAAAAGAGGAAAGTTACAATTACCCCAATCTCCAGCCTTTCTCCAAATTCTCACTAGACCTAGATTTGTTACCACACTTTCTGCAATATTGGTGCTACACTGTTTCTTTTAGTCATTGCATTAATATTCTCCATAAAATTAATGGAAAGTGTACTTCAATCCAATTTTACTTGCCACTAACCCCATATTTTTAACCTCAACATCGCTTCTAGCCATCAGCAGAATAATTAAATACTTTATTCACTTGAGACAACATGGCTACAAATTTGTGTAGTTTCTCAACTGGTCTTATCACCTTTCTCATTCACCTTCTATTAGCCATCATAGTAACACACCCTTTCTCAAGATAATGACTGCATCCAAGGATTATTTAAATTCCAAAGAGAACTATTTCCAAGTTAATTTCTGTTATCTGATCCAATCATTCTCCCTAGTAATCATTTATTGCCCCTTAAATAGAATTCTTCTTCTCCCCCTCCCATAACCTGTTTTACCAGGATCCAAGCCCCCATTATTTCTGTAACCTCAAGATGGTCTATAAGCTTCTGTACGGCATTGGGAGGCTGGGTCTTTATTCTGAATGCACCTGTGTATACATATTAAATAAATCTGTGTGCATGCTTGTAGTCCCAGCCGCTGGTGAGGCTGAAGTGTGAGGATCACTTGAGCCTCAGAGGTCAAGGCTGCAGTGAGCCATGGCGAGCTTGGCTACAATATATACAAACCACATTTAGGCAAAGAGTTTCTAGAAAACATAGACAGATATGTCATCATAACTGGAAACTTCACTCTATGATGGCGTGTAACAGAAACTAAAACAGGCTCATTTTGGACACAACCATGAAAACCACACCAATTCCTAATCATCACAGTAGCTACAACAACATACAAAATTCCTACTAAATTTATTGTTTGCTGGGGTCAACATCTTCCAGGAACTCATGGTGGTCCTGGACACCGCTGGATACAAGTATTGTTTTAATGAATTACAACAAAACTTTTGTTTGTACATGTGAATATTACATGTGATTTTTGGGGACAATTAATATTCACATGTACTCACAGACTACAGACCTATAATCTGCTACAATCTAACTCACCCCAGTATTTGGACCATTTACAATCACATACAAAATGACAGAGATTATTAGCACATTATTTACATAAAAAGAACCAAAAAACATGACTATATTAGAAAAATTTACTAGAAAACCCAAATATGTACAAAATCAAGTTGTTTTTCCAATGTGCCCAGTGGAAATTCAGAATGATCCAAACTTTTATTTCAGAGATGTAGAGACACCATACAATTTAAATCAATTGACTGGTGGGAAACACTAGGAACTAAAATAAATATGGATAAAGTCACAAAAACAGACCTAGGTATGTCAAATTAGTTTTTCTCCATGACCCAACCATCCAGTGAGTCATGGAATAAGGTTACATGGTCAGCTCAACTCCCTATTTACCAAAATATAACAAGACTAGTTTCCACTTACCTATATTTATAGCTAGAGACATCTCTTTTACAAAATGCAAGGTTAAACAATGGGACCCTGGACCTTGCATAATTGACAGGATGCTGGAATAAGACACATTGCTTAAGAACACAACACTGGAAACCACAGTGGACCAAAGGAATAACAAACCCTCCACCTAAAGTATTTAGAACCTATTCTAATTAACCTATTAAGATTAATTTACAAATCAACACCTAGGACAGTCAAAATATTTTTGATAAAAGAACAGTTTAGGCCAGGCTCGGTGGCTCACGCCTGTAATCCTAGCACTTTGGGAGGCCAAGGCAGGCAGATCTCCTGAGGTTGGGAGTTCGAGAACAGCCTGGCCAATGTGGAGAAACCCTGTCTCTACTAAAAATACAAAATTAGCCAGGCATGGTGGTGCATGCCTGTAATCCCAGCTACTCGGGAGGCTGAGGCAGGAGAATCGCTTGAACCAGGGAGGCAGAGGTTGCAGTGAGCCAAGATCACACCATTGCACTCCAGCCTGGGCAACAAGGGTGAAACTCCGTCTCAAAGAAAAAGAAAAAAAAAAAAAAGAACAGTTTAAAGTCACACATATTCAAGCAGAATGTGTACAGTTCTAGGAACAAGGATGTGGCAAACAGCCCATTTTACCAAACTTACCACCACTAGATAAATATTATTGAAGAAAATTTCTATAAATATTTGTAGCAATTTGAATTATTTCAAACTAGTCATTTCAGCAGTACAAGAAGCAGAAATTCAGGAAGTTAAAACAGGCCTATTTGATTTTAAACATTGTGGAAAACACAAACGTGCATGGACCTGGTTCCGTCTGATCGTGTAGAGTGTATGATAACATAGCCTTGGCCTGGAGATCTGAAAAAGGTACCCAGAGAGAAATAAAACTTTGGAAAACCATAACAAATTAGGTGTATAGGCTCATAATATTACAAAATGTTAAGAAGATAGAACTTAAAATGTGGTTTAGGAGTTTTTAATTATTAAAATATTTTTCACAGGCTTCCCAAATTTAAAAAATGGGCAATAAAAAACTTAGAATAAAAACTAAAAGCAGCTGTAAAAGACATTTTAAGGCCAATTGGGGAAAATTCATATGTTGACTAGCATATGACAGCATGTTAATGTCAATTTTCTTAGGTGTGACATGGAGTAATGTCATATCTGTGACTTTCAAGTTGGGGGGACAGTTTTACAGATCTCAACTTTCTTTTTTTTTTTTTGTTTTTTGTTTTGTTTTTTTGAGACGGAGTCTCGCTCTGTCGCCCAGGCTGGAGTGCAGTGGTGCGATCTCGGCTCACTGCAACCTCCGCCTCCCAGGTTCACGCCATTCTCCTGCCTCAGCCTCCTGAGTAGCTGGGACTACAGGCGCCTGCCACCACGCTCAGCTAATTTTTGTATTTTTAGTAGAGACGGGGTTTCACCCTGTCAGCCAGGATGGTCTCGATCTCCTGACCTCGTGATCCGCCCACCTCGGCCTCCCAAAGTGCTGGGATTACAGGCGTCAGCCACCGTGCCAGGCCATACAGATCTCAACTTTCAAGTGGAATAGGGAAGGTATACCTATCTCTATCTATTTATCTATCTATCTATCTATCTATCTATCTATCTATCTATCTATCTATCTATCTCTATCTACCTATCTATCTACCTTGGAAGAGAGAGAGAGAGAGAATGTGACAAAATATTAACCAGTGTTGATTGCAGGTAAAGAGAAACCAGGGTTGGTTGTGGCATTATTTCAATTATCTCTACTTATTTAAAAAATGAAAACATAGATGCTGGGGTGAGGGAGAAGTACCTGATCTCTTTCCATAGCGACAATTACTCAAGCGTCGTTAAGGAGCTAGGACCGGCCCTGACCCGCCCCTCTAGGCAACAGGTGCCATTCTAATGGCCTTTGGACACCTAGGGAGACTTTTTGAAATCTGTGACATAATTTTAAGACCAGCCATTTTTGGCATTCCCAGAGCTATCTTTTTCGATCATTTTGTGCTGCTGGCATTTTTTTCTCCGTTCTTAAGATATCATGAGTAAAGACACTGACTACATATACGGCGCTCATAAACTGCAGTAGAGTCCATTTCAGGTAACTACTCTGCAAAATGAGGATACCAGGTGCATTTTGCCCTTTGTTTAGAAGTCAAGTCACAGCTGACTCCGGGAACATCACGTATGGTTAGCCCTGCGGAAGCAGTTTTAAAAACAATTTACTTCCCTGACCGGGAATCGAACCCGGGCCGCGGCGGTGAGAGCGCCGAATCCTAACCACTAGACCACCAGGGAAGACATAATGTATTGTCTAGCAATATGCTATACTAAATAAATATCCTGTGACGTATATCCTGTAGAAACATGATTGGATGCGGTTTTCTCGCAACATTTGGGAATATGCCGACTGCTTCCCTCCCCTTGGTAGGTAGCCCCCTTGCTGCGGCAGACAGGGAAAACCGGGCAGCAAAGATGAGTAGTCTAGTTGTAACCTTCTTCCTGGAGAAGACAATAAAATACCAACGGACTCCGGGAAAATTCTGGGGTTTCTTCCGGGGAATAAAATGCTAATAAAACGAATGTGTCAGAAGTGGGATTCGAACCCACGCCTCCATCCGGAGACCAGAAAGCCCGTAGGCAAGGTGCTTACCTTGAGTCTGGCGCCTTAGACCACTCGGCCATCCTGACACTCGGAAGCCAAGCGGTTCTCACTTAACCTCGTACTTGTGTCCACTGGTGCCAGCCTGCCGCGTCACATCCGTGTTGCGGCCGTGGGAATCCTACTGACTGGTCGCGACGTTTCAGCGCTTCCCGTTCCCGGCGGAGCTCTGGAGAAAGCCGCGACTGCAATACAGCCAGGAGTGGCCGATAGCGCTCTCCCAGGCCGGGAATCGAAGCTAACGACCAGGGGTTAGTGACCGTGTGCCAGCGCCTGGCCCCGCAAATGCAGGACAATGCCTGAGAAAGGCAAAGCACGAGCTACCGCCTCCCCTTCCGGCCCAAGCTGGGGAAACTCTGGCAAGCAGTTACTACTTGGAAAGTAGCTGGAAAAACGCTTGCCACTAAGTGACAAATGGATGCTTTTGTTTTTCTTCGTTATCATCATTATTATAGCGGCTTTCTGCTTTATTGTGCCTGCGCATACCCTCCCCTCAAGGTCCACCGCGCTTCCTCCACGAAACCACACAGATACGGTTGGCGATAACGGCCGGATCGGGAGGTCCTAGGTCAGAGGGGCCTGATGCGGGCCTCGCCTGAGGGGAGGGAAGTCAGGCTGCGTTTACACAGCAGTTAACGAGTGCTTTAGCGTCCAATGGGAAGGCCCGGGACTCGCATTGCAGAGCAGCTCTGGCAGTGTCCTCCCGGTGGGCTGTGAGGTTACCTGTGAGCCCAGATACACTCATCCAGGCATTCATTCGTTGAATCTTAACATCGAGTGTCCACTGGGAACACAACGGTAAATAGACAAAGCCCCAACTTGGTGAGCTGATTTGCTAGTGAAGGAGATGACCAGCACAATCACATGTACAGAGTGCGAGGAAAAACCAAAAGCAATGAAGTGGTGGAGAAGTTCTATTTTTAGACTGTGCAGTTAAGTAAGGCCTCACTAAAGTGACTTTTGCTGAAATATTTTTCAAAAACTAAAATATATGTCATGCAGCCGGGCGCGGTGGCTCATGCCTGTAATCCCGCCACCACGTTGGGAGGTGGGCGGATCACCTGAGGTCGGGAGTTCGAGACCAGCCTGACCAACATGGAGAAACCCCGTCTCTACTAAAAATACAAAATTAGCCGGGCATGGTGGCACATGCCTGTAATCCCAGCTACTCGGGAGGCTGAGGCAGGAGAATCGCTTGAACCTGGGAGGCAGAGGTTGTGGTGAGCCGAGATCGCGCCGTTGCACTCCAGCCTGGGCAACAAGAGTGAAACTCTGTCTCAAAACAATAAAATAAAATAAAATAAAATAAGAATGTCATACAAATATAAAATCCACGTGTCAAGATTTTATTCAATTAACTAATGATGAAAGATAATAACTTTAAAGAGAAAATTATTCTGATACTTGTTCAAACAGCAAGGGGGAATTTTATTCAAACTATTACAATAGGGGTGAGAGATTGGGCGCAACTCCAAATCAACAAAGACAGCTAGAAATTTAAAGCCAAGGAGCAGAGTGTGGGGGGTGGGGGGGATCAGTGGATGGAAAATTACTAAGAAAATGGGCCAAGTGGGGCAGCTCAGGCCTGTAATCCCAGTGCTTTGGGAGGCCTAGTCAGGAGGATCGCTTCTGCCCAGGAGTTTGAGGCTTCAGTGAGCTATGATGAAGCTCGCCTTTCAAAGAAAGAAAATTACTAATAGGAGACATTAAGGGTAAGGGAGAAGGAAAGAAGGAAGGAAGGGAGGCAGGAAAAATTACTAATAGGAGTAGGGGCTACATGCTAAACAGGCCTTAAAAGATTCTACTTACTGGAGGCCAAAGACTTGGACATCAAAGGTGAGAAATTCAAAGGTGAGAAATGAGTAACTTGATCAATATCAAGGCTGGGGGAATTCACACTAAACTGACTTAGCAGGACTGCTTGCTAAGACTAGGCTTTACAGGCCAAAGACAGGATAGGGGCCAAGGTGGAGGCCTAATCAAAAACAGGAATCAGAGGCGCCTGACTGAAGTTTGGTCAAGGAAGGTCTTTGTCAATGACCTATACAATGTTACCAATGTTACAACTAATTAAAAGGAGAATTTCGAGAGACTTTTAAAATAATAATTCAGCCAAATGAAGGCTGAAAAGAGGTTGCTAACAGATTAAAGTTGGGTTAATATCCTGAGTAATAAACTGTGATAATGGAAGTTGGGATTTCTACTTCGGGGTTATCTTTTCTTTGCCGGAGATAAATCGGTTGTGTCTCTTGACAAATTTTACTTACATTGCTATCCTTGGTCTTGCTCTCAGACAGAAACCATTTTCATTACTATTAGTTTTCTAAAAGTTAACCTTGGCCGGGCGCTGTGGCTCACGCCTGTAATCCCAGCACTTTGGGAGGCTGAGGCAGCCGGATCACGAGGTCAGGAGATCGAGACCATCCTGGCTAACACGGTGAAACCCCGTCTCTACTAAAAATACAAAAAAATTAGCCGGGCATGATGGCGGGCACTTGTAGTCCCAGCTACTCGGGAGGCTGAGCCAGGAGAATGGCGTGAACCTGGGAGGCAGAGTTTGCAGTGAGACAAGACCACACCACTGCACTCCAGCCTGGGTGACAGAGTGAGACTCTGTCTCAAAAAAAAAAAAAAAAAAAAGTTAACCTCTACCTCCCTACCAAGCTGCAAAATAGCCAAGTCAATAAAAATTAATAAAGGTGCACGTGCCAATGGAAACAGATAATCCCACAAAGGTCTGCTAGACAATGCCAAGTTCCATGGGAAGGACACCTAGTAATCTCTTTTGTCTATTTCCAGGTTTTTAATATTTTTTTCTTTTTAAAATATTTTATCTTTAATTGACAAATAATAATTATATATCTTTATGGAGTACCATGTGATGTTTCAATTCATGTACACATTGTGAAATGATCAAATAAGGCTAATTAACATATCCATCACCTCCCATGCTTTTATGATTTCTTTGTGGTCAGAACATTTAAAATCCACTCCTGCAGGAATTTTGAAATATGCATTATTATTAACCACAGTCACCATTCTGTGCAGTAGGTCACAAGAAATCATTCCTCCTGTTGAACTAAAACTATGTACCTTTTAACCAACATTCCACCCTCTTTCCTCATTCCACCCCCCTCTCCCAGCCTCTGATAACCACCATTCTACTCCTTTTTTCTATGAGTTCGACTTTTTTAGATTCAAAACATAAGGGATAACATGAAGTATTTGTCTTCCTGTGCCTGGCATATTTCAGGTAGCAGAAGGCTGTCTAGATTCACCCATGTTGTCACAAATAACATAATTTTATTAACCATTCATCCTTGATGGGTATTATGGTTGTTTCCATATCTTACCCATTGTGAGTAATGCTGCAATAAACGTGAGAGTGCAGGCATCTCTTGAACATAATGATTTCAATTACTTTGGATATATACCCAGTAGTGCGAGTGCTGGATCATATGGTAATTTTGTTTAAGTTTTATGAGGAGCTTCCATACTGTTGTCTATAATAGCTGTACTAATTTACATTCCCACCAACAATGTGCAAGATTTCCCTTTTCTCCTCATCCTCACCAATGACAGTTATCTTTCATCTTTTTGATAATAGCCATTCTAACAGATGGAAGGTAATATCTTTTTTTTTTTTTTTTTTTTTTTTTTTTTTTTAGGAAACAGAGGTTCGTTCTTGTCACCCAGGCTGGAGTGCAGTGGCGCAATCTAGGCTCACTGCAACCTCCACCTCCTGGGTTCAAGCGATTCTCCTGCCTCTGCCTCCCGAGTACCTGGGATTATGGGAACGCACCACCACGCCCAGCATAATTTTTGTTTTTAGTAGAGACAGGGTTTCACCATGTTGGACGGGCTTGTCTCAAATTCCTCAGGTGATCCACACGCCTCGGCCTCCCAGAGTGCTGGGATTATGGGCATGAGCCACAGGGCCCGGCCAGAAAGCAATATCTCATTGTGGTTGTAAGTTGCATTTCCCTGATGATTCGTGATCTTAAGCATGTTTGCATATATCTGTTGGCCATTTGTACGTCTTCCCTAGAGAAATGTCTATTCAGATTCTTTGCCTATTATTTAAGTGGGTTATTTGCTTTCTTATCATTGAGTAGTTTCTTTCTGATTCTGTACAAATTTTGGGATTGTTTTTTCTGCCCCAAAGGTATTTAAGGATTGTCTTTTCTATTTCGTGAAAACTGTCATTGGAATTTTTATAGGGATTGCATTGAATCTGTAGATTGCTCTGGTAGCATGAACATTTTAATAATATTGATTCCTCCAATCCATTAAAATGAAATATCTTTCCATTTAGTCATTTCTTCTTCAATTTCTTTCATTAATGTTTTATAGTTTTTAGTGTAGAGCTCATTGGTTAAATTTATTCTTAAGTATTTTATCTTTTTTTAGCTATTGTAAATGAGATTGTTTTCTTGATTTGTTTTCCGGATAGTTTACTGTTACTGTGTAGAAATGCTACTGATTGTGTATATTGATCCTCCAACTTTACTGAATTAATTTATTAGTTCTAACAGACTTTTTTAGTGTAGTCCTTAGGGTTTTCTATATATAAGATAATGTATTCTTCTGCTGTTGGATGGAATGTCCTGTGTACATGTGTTAGGTCCATTTGGTCTAGAGTTTAGTCTATGTCTGATGTTTCCTTATTGATTTTCTGTCTGGATTATCTGTCCATTGCTGAAAGTGGGGTGTTTAAGTCCCCTACTCTTATTATATTGCAACCTATGTCTCCTTTTACCTGTATTAATATTGCTTTATATATTTAGGTATCCCAATGTTGGGTGAATATATATTTACAATTGTTGTATCTTTTTGCTGAATTGATCCCTTTATTTTTATGTAGTGACCTTATTTGTCTCTTTTTACAATTTTTGACTTAAGGTTTTAAAGTTTATTTTATCTAAGTATACCTGCTCCTGCTCTCCTTTGGTTTCCATTTGCCTGGAGTATCTTTTTCTATCCCTTTACTTTCAGTATATGTGTGTCTTCATAGGTGAAGTGAGTGCTTTGTAGGCAACATATAGTTGGGTCTTTTTTTTTTAATTCACTCAGCCACTCTATGTTTTTTAATTGGAAAATTTAATCCATTCATATTCAAAGTATTTTGAATTCTTTGTTGAGCAATTTATACATCTCCATCTTTTTAGAGTCAGTCACTGGTGCTTTATTTTGTCCCTTTGGTGATGCATATTTCTTTTCTTTTTTTTTTTTTTTGAGATGGAGTCTCACTCTGTCGCCCAGGCTGCAGTGCAGTGGTATGATCTCGGCTCACTGCAACTTCTGCTTCCTGAGTTCAAGCGATTCTCCCACTTCAGGCTCCTGAGTAGCTGGGACTACAGGCATGCACCACCACACCCGGCTAATTTTTGTATATTTTAGTAGAGATGGGGTTTCACCATATTGGCCAGGCTGGTCTTGAACTCCTGTCCTCAAGTGATCCACACTCCTCGGCCTCCAAAAGTGCTGGAATTACAGGCGTGAGCCACTGCACCCAGCTGGTGATGTATATTTCTAATTGTTCTTGATTGTTCCATGCATTGGTGTGTGCATATTTGAAGAAGTAGCTACTTATTCCAGTCTTTGAAGACCTGATTATCTAAAAACACCCTTTATCTATCAGTCAGCCTGTACAGAAATTCTGGGCAGGCTGCCTGTTGTGGCCAATGGGTGAGCTTGCTGCTTAAGTCCTCAGGTTTGCTGGTCTAGTGACTGGATGAGCAGACGGGCAGGTCTGAAAGCTGGATCCACTAGGGTGGGCCAGTTGATTGGATCTGCTGGGATGGACCTAGAACCTGTGTCCCTTGTGGCAAACCTGAATCCCAGGTCTACAAGGGCTGACTTGCCACTGGAGTGGGTCTTGAGCCTGAGTCTGCAGGGACCAGCCAGGTACTGAGATGGGCCTGGAGTCTGTGTCCTCTGGAGCCTAAGTCTACAGGAGTAAACCTATGTCCAGAGTTCACAGAGGCTGGCTTGGAGGCCTGAATCTGCAACAGTATCACTGGATCCTCAGTCCACGGAGGCTGGCCTGGCTCCAGGGTCCAGGCTGGCTGGGGTGGCCTGGACCCCGAGTCCACTGGAGCCTGGGATTATACGTACTTACCAGGTACCTGGATCCTCGAGGGCTGGCCTGAAGCCTAGGTCTACAGGGGTTGGCCTGAAGGCTAAGGGTGTGTGTATGTGCTATTTTGGAGACTAGGTCTTTAAGGTCTAAGGGTGTTGACCTGGTGCCTGAGGCTAGACGTGCTAACTTGGCCCTGGGGTGGGCCTGAAGCCTGGAGCTGCAGAGGCAGGCCTAGGATCTTGGGCTACCAGGGTCAGCCTAACCCTGGGGTGTGTCTGGAGACTGAGTCTGTAGGGCCTGACCTAGTGCTTGGGTAAGCTTGAAGGCCTGTGCCACTGGTGCTGGCCTGGTGCTGGAGTAGGCTCAGAGGCCAGAGACTGAGTCCCTGCTCTGGAACCTGGGGATGCAGGATCCAGCCTGGGGCCAGGGACACTTGAAGGCTTAGACCTCATGTACTGGCTTAGTGTCTGGGGATATGAGGGCCTTCCTGGTGCTGGGTTTGACTGGGGTGGGCCCAGTGTTAGGGTCCAAGGCAAAGTCCAGTGCTCACTTCTCTCTTCTTTCTCCAAGTGGAAAGTATCTCTCTCTGCTGTGCTGCTTGAGGTTGAAGAAAGGGTGATGTAGGCAAATGTAAAACTGTCCTTCCTACCATCTTCAATGCCCCTCTTCCTTTTTGGGTTTTTGTTTTTTTTTTTTTTTTTTTTTTTTTTTTTTTTTTTTTTTGACAGTGTCTGGCTCTTTCACCTAGGCTGGAATACAGTGGTGCAATCCTGGCATCTTGACTCACCACAACCTCTGCCCTCCCAGGCTCAAGCCATCCTCCCACTTCAGCCTTTTGAGTAGCTGGAACTACAGGTGCACACCACCACACCTAGATAATTTTTGTATATTTTTTGTAGACATGGGGTCTCCTGAACTCAACCAATCCGCCTGCCTCAGCCTTCTGAAGTGCTCAGATTACAGGCATGAGCCACCAAGCGCAGCCAATGCCACTTTTCTTATTTCTTTGCTATACCCAGGTGCTGTGGTCTCTCATCTGGTTTCCTTACTTCTTTTTTTTTTTTTGAGGCAGAGTTTCGCTCTTGTTGCCCAGGCTGGAGTGCAATGGTGCAATCTCGGCTCACTGCAACCTCCGCCTCCTGGGTTCAAGCGATTCTCCTGCCTCAGCCTCCCGTGTAGCTGGGATTACAGACACGTGCCACCCACACTGCCTAATTTTGTATTTTTAGTAGAGACGGGGTTTCTCCATGTTGATCAGGCTGGTCTCAAACTCCCGACCTCAGGTGATTCTTCCTGCCTCAGCCTCCCAAAGTGCTGGTATTACAGGCGTGAGCCACCATGCGCGGCCATGGTTTCCTTACTTCTTGTGAAAATATTTTCATTTGTGAATAGTAGTTCAAATTGATGTATCTAAAGGGGGATAGGAAATGGAGAATCCTGGTCCGGGCACGGTGGCTCATGACTGTAATACCAGCACTTTGGGAGGCTGAGGCAGGAGGAATCACCTGAGGTTGGGAGTTTGAGACCAGCCTGGCCAACATGGTGAAACACTACCTCTATTAAAAATACAAAAAATTAGCTGGGCGTGGTGGCAGGTGCCTGTAGTCCCAGCTACTTGGGAGGCTGAGTCAGAAGAATTGCTTGAACCCGGGAGGTGGAGGTTGCAGTGAGCCAAGATCGCACCATTGTACTCAAGCCTGGGTGACAGAGCAAGACTCTGTCTCAAAAATAAATAAATAAATAAATAAATAAATAAATAAATAAAAAGAAAAGAAAGAAATGGAGAATCCTTTTCTGTCATCTTGTTCTATCCCTAAGGTGGACAATTTTTTATCACTTTGGAGTCCTGTCTGACGGGAGAAAGTGAACAATGGAGGAGGGTTGTTTTCCATTACCCTCATATCCTAATGCTTCTGGTGGCCTATTTGGCCTTCAGACCCTTCTGGCCAGCCTGACCTCACCTCCCTGTCTCCCATATGCCCCAGCAAGCTTGGTACCTTTTCCTAAAGGTGCTTGATCTGTCTTTGTTCTTTTTGCCTTGCCCAGAAAAGTCCCTTGCTCTAGCTGAGCCCCATGGACCAGGGATGCTGCAGAGAATAAAACAAATGATCTGTCCTCAAGATGCTCACATTCCAGCAGAAAGACCTAGACTAAATAAAATAATTATTTGGTGGGGATGGGTAGTGATACATACTGTTGAGAAAAATAACGCATAGAAAGAGGTTAGGGAGAGATGCAAGTGGTTCAGAAGGTCTCTCAGTATGTGGCATTTGAGCAGAAATTTCAAGAGAGTCAAGGAGTGACTAGATAAAATATCTGAGGGAAGAGGGCTCCAGGGAAAGAGAAGAGCAGAAGAAAAGGCCAACAAGGAATGCAAAACAGACAATATGGTTGAAACTGAGTGAGAGGGCCTGGTGCTAGCCTTTGGATTGACAGTGAGTGAAAAGGAAGGTTTTGAGCTGTGTGATAAGATCTTTCCTGCTTTTCAAGGATCCCCTTGGCTGGTTATGGTGGCTCATGCCTGTAATCCCGACTCATGCCTGTAATCCCAAATCTTTGGGAGCTCAAGGAGGGAGGATCACTTGTGCCAGGAGTTTGAGAGCAGCCTGGACAACATAGTGGGAGACCATCTCTACAAAAGATTTAAAGAATTTGCTGGGCATGTTGGCACGCACCTGTCGTCTTAGCTACTTGGGAGGTTGAGATGGGAGGATTGCTTGAGCTAGGACTTCAAGGATGCAGTGAGCTGTGATCGTGCCACTGCATTCCAGCCTCAGTGATGGAACAAGATACTGTCTCAAGAAAGAAAAACAAAAAGGATCCTCTGGCTGCGTGTGGAGGGTAGAATATAGAACACAAGAGTAAGGCAGAGAGAACAGTTGAGAGGTGCTGCAAGCCACGTTGGTGGACTGGATGGCAACAGGCCGCGTGGCGAGCAAGATTTGAATTCTGGGTATATTTTGTAGGTAGAGTTAATAGGATTTGTTGATGTGCAAGAAGTAAATGAGCCCCAAAAAGGATTTTTTGGCCTGAGCAATAGAAGGAAAAAACTCATCATTTACTGACAAAGGGAAGGCTAAGGGGAGGCAGATTATGGAGGAGGGAGAGTTCAGTTTTAGACCTTCCAGTTTGAGATACCTAATAGATGTGTCAAGTAAGCAGTTAGGAACGATCCTCTGGAGTCCAGGGGAGAGGTGATGCTTTGTGATCAAGTCCTGTCCATTTAGTTTTCAAGGTAAAGCATCTTTCATTATGGTCTGTCCTAGGGGAAAAAGCATGGTGTGGTTAGCCTCTGCATGAGTACCCAGAAAGTCTAAATATAGGCCAAAGGCTAGAAATAAGTATAGGCTTGAAGCCCAAGGCCCTAATCTAGTGGATCACAGTCTCTGCTCAGGGCTCCAAATGGGATGTTTAGTCGCAAGCTGTTTTAGGTGCTCCTGGAGAGAGTGAACTGAAGACTAACAATGAGGAAAGGGGAGACAGAGAATTCTTTAGTTCCCACCGTGTTTCCCAGTTCCGACTGGTGGGAGGCTTCATTTCTAACCAGCTGAATGAGCAGTGTGAGGAGGGTAAGATCTACCAGGTCCTGGTGGGTGGAAGCATGGAGAGAGAGCTAGGGCACAACTCACAAATAGTCTGGTGAGTGGACTAAACAGGAGGGGAATGCAACAGGAATAGAACTAGAAGAAATGTCTTCAAATTGTTGGTGGCTCACCAACTCTTCTGTACTAGAAGCTTAATGCTGGAAGATGGCTGAAGAGAAATGGTTGTTTCATTTTTTAGCCCAAATGCCAAACTTTTTAGGTACAGAAGGAGGAAATGAGATGAGGCAAGGAAAAGGGGAGAAGATGAAGGAGAGAAAGAGGGGGAAAAATTATGCAATGAGAGAGTCAGAGGCGAGCAGGAGGAAGGGGCAGTTAGAAGTAAAACAGAAGGAACAACATTATAGCACCCAGGCTGTTCATGCTGAGGGGCACCTGCAGATCAGTGCTGGTCTGCCCTCAGCCCTCACCTCGGCCTCCCTCCTGTGCTCATTGGCGCCCAAAGTACAGAGGGGGCCGAGGCAGCAGGGGGCTGGCATGTCAGCGCTGCCCGAGTGTGCGCACACCCGGCCGGGTTGCAGTAGCGCCGGCCTTGGCCTCAACTTTGCTCTGAGATGAGAGTGGGCACTGGGAGCAGGGAGCAGCCAGGCACTGGGAGCAGACATTTCAGAGCCCGTGAAGCAGGAACCAGGAGCGGGGAGAGACCAGGCAGCAGAACCAGGCATTTCTGAGCCTGCGCGGGCAGGGGGGGCCTTCCCAGCCCCTGGAGAGTGAAGAGATGCCTGGGTCTGCAGCCACAGCTTGAGCCGCAGTAGCTGTGCCTGGGAGGGCGGGGCTCCTGGCTGCTCCTGGCTCCACTTGCTTCATGGAGCGCTGCAGCCAGCATCACGGCAGTGGCCACTCTAGACGGGCTGCTGCTGCCATCAGCACAACCACAGCGAGGGTGGGCAGCTGCTGCTTCAGCACCAGGAGCAACATGTCGCTCCGCTGCCAGCGTCGCGGGCGTCAAGCACCCCTGCAGACGCTGAATTTACCACGGCGAGTCTCTTGGCGGCTGGCTTCCTCCTCCTTCATGTCGTCTGCCCTCCGGCCCGGAGCCAAAGCTAACAGGACCAACCCAGGCAGCTGGGCCAGCCAGGAGCAAGGGCAACCGCATCTCTTGTATACCACCCCACCCTACCTGGGCCACATGGCATCACAGAGCGCCCAGGTCAGCCGCACTAGGGCATGATCAGACTCAGGGTAGGGGCACCACCCTTCAGTTGTCAGGGGCTCAGGGGAAACGGAATTGCACTCCCAGCAATGATGACTGGTTGGAGGATGAAGACACCAGTCACTGAGAGGATGAGGGCTGAGAAAGAGGGAGGATTCATGCAAATACCTGGAGCTGGGCTGGGCTGAGGGTGTCTGTGGGTCTCGTGGAATTTGGGGTACAAAGTCCTGAAGGAGTGTTCCTTTTCCCACTGGGAATACATCTCAGGATTTGAGGGCAGTGGGTTGACTCAACTTCTGTAGCAATTTGGCTCATTCCTCCTTGGATCTGGAGAGTGGAAAGTAGTTTTTCTCTTTGGAGAGAAGATACTAAAAGTTCAGAGGGTACAGCAATATTAGATTTGGCTGTGCCAAAGCAGGAGATAAGAAGAGCGCTATGGTGCCATGCGTAGTCCAGGAAAAATAAATGTTATGAAGATAAATATGTCCTCCACATGGACCCTTTTATGTGTATAAAAGAATTGGCAGTTTCAGCAGTCTGTAAACTGTAAAGCTCAACAGTGACAAAAATACAAATAGCTCACATTTAATCTTAGCCTTTGTAATGGGATGCTAAGATGGAATTCAAGGTCTCAGACTGCAATGAGGTCACTAAAGGCAGAGAACCAATGTTTACAGAGAACCCCTCCTTAAAATGTTAGCACTCCCTTGCAGCACTTACAAAGGAAGGGGCTGGTGACTGTTTTTGAGAGAGTTGGCTCATTCCTTACCTAGATGATATAAGAAATTAAAGAGAGGCTGAGAGATTTATTTGGAGACGGTTATTGAAGAGCTGGGCATTGGCAGTAATTTCATTTTATTATTTTAAACAAGATCAAACCAAGAGAACCAAAAATGTTCTTGGGTCTCAAAGTGAGACCCAACATTCTAAGAGTAACCAAGAATTACAAGACCTTTCATTCCCTTGGATGAAATCACAAGGATTTTGCAGATATCTATTAAGGGACCATGAGGAAAGGATAAAGTTTGTTCTCGATGGAGTCCTGCTCTTTTGATGTGAAAGTTACACTTTCATTAATGAGTAAAGTAGCTGGAAAAGTTACACATTCATTAATGAGTAAAGTAGCTGGGACAGCTTCCTTCCTACCTTACACTAGTCAGACAAGTATGTTGAGTCACTGATACCACAAATCAAAAGGAATATGCACAGGACACACTGGGCTCATCCTAAGGGTGTTCATGTTTGGACACCATGTCATTTGAGATATTTAGGCTGCAGAGGAGAAGGCTGGGCTAGTCAACAATCATCGTATACCAATAACAAACACACAAACAAGTCCCTGAGATGATTTCAGAAAGTAAGTGCCATGAAGAAGATACAATAGGGCACAGTGAGGTAGAGCATGACTGAGGAAAGGGAGCTTTCTGAATGAGGGATTTTATAGCTGAGTGGGTGATCTTATAGCCGAGATTTACAAGATGAGAAGGGAGCAAACAGATGAACAGCTGGGTGGTGGGCTGGGGGATGGGGCGGGGGCTGAGGGGAGAATTGAGTGCTCCAGAGACAAAAGAACTCCCTCCAGGATACTTGGCACACTTGAGAAATAGCAAAAAGGTGGGAGGACAAAGTGGGAAAAGTTGGCGGAAGATGCCAGAGAAGAAGCCAAGGGCCCAATTAAGTAGGTCCTTGAGGCCATGATAAGGATTTTGGATTGCACCACTCACAGATTTTAAGCAAAAGATTTGATCTTTGAGGAAATTTTCCCTGCTTTGTGAGAGTACAAGTTAAAGTAGGAGACAGATCCATTAGGAAGATGTAGCCACAGACCCGGTGAGAGATGATAGTGGTATGGTAGGCTTAAAAATAGTCCCAGAAAAGATATCTGTGTCCTAATCCCCAAAACTTGTGGAGATTACTTTATTTTATTTTATTTTAGATGGAGTCTTGCTCTGTCACTCGGGCTGGTGTGCAGTGGTGCAATTTCGGTTCACTGCAACCTCCTCCTCCTGGGTTCAAGCGATTCTTCTGCCTCAGCCTTCCGAGTAGCTGGGATTATAGGCCCATGCCACCATGCCCAGCTAATATTTTTTGTATTTTTAGTAGAGACAGGGTTTCACCATGTTGGCCAGGCATATCTCAAACTCCTGACCTCAAGTGATCCACCCGCCTTGGCCTCCCAAAGTGCTGGGATTACAGGCGTGAGCCACCGTGTGCAGCCGATTACTTTATATGGCAAATATAATTACAGAAGAAATTGTCTTAGGATACTGAGATGGAGAGATTATTTGGATTATAAGGATGGACTCTAAATGCATTCACAAGCATCCTTGTAAGAGAGAAGCAGAGGGAGATTTGACACAGAAGGAGGCAATGTGACCTCAGAGACAGAGATTGGAGTGACGTGGCCACAAGTCAGAGAATGCTGGCCACCATTAGAAGCTAGAAGAAGCAAGGAAAGGATTCTCCCCTAGAGCCCTTACAATGGCCTGTGGCCCTGCCGATGCCTTAATCTGGATTTTTGGCCTCCAGAACTGTGAGAAAATAAATTTGAGTAAAGGGAGCAAGTTTGTGGCTGAAAACAACACACAACACAATTTGTTACAACAATTACATAAAATTAATACCAGTGGCTTGGAGTAGGGTTTTAGCAATTGAGAGGGTCAGAAGTGATTGGATTTAAGATAAATTTTTGGAGACAGGACTGACAAGATTTGCTGATGTATATGGTTTAGGTATCATAAAAGGCAAAGAATCAAGGCTGATTCCCTTTTTTCTGAACAAGTGGGTGGATGATGACATAGTTTACTGACATGGGGGCATGGGGGAGGGTACAGGCGTTATAGTTATATGTTTGCCATATTTATGTTGGAGAAAATATCAGCTATCATGTGTCAGTGCTCTCTACATGCCAGGCAGTGTCCTAAATTCTTTACATGTGTTAGCTCAGTTAACACGTGTAAGTCAAGCGGGCAGTAAGATATATGACTGGAGTTGAAAGAGGGCTAGGCTAGGAGCCATCAGTGTATTTAAAGCCATGGAACTAATTAGATCACCCAGGAGAACATATGCAGACGAGAGAAGATCTGGTTCAAGGCCTGAGCCAGGGCACACTTCATCTTTTGGCAGAACAGAGGGAATGGATCCAAAAAAAGGAAAGAAGGAGCCAGTGAGGAGGGTGGAAAACCTGGAGCATATCAAGTCACAGAAGTAAAACTGGGGCCCAAAATGTAGAGGGAGCCATAAAGATGAGGAGGACGAGAGCTACATAGTCGCGCTCTTTCTAGGGCAGAGAGGCGGACAGAACTGACAGCTGCTATGTAGCAATATGACCGTCTCAAGTGACCTTGCGAAGCGCCACTGCAGTGGCTGGGTGGGGAGGAAAGCTCCATCAGAGCCATTTGAAGAGAAGAGGATGGGAAGTGAGCGTACACAGAGAATGCAGGCAACTTTTAGGAGGAATTCTGATGGTAATAGAAGTGGGCTGTAGCTGGTGGGACTCTGCGGTCCACAGAGGGCTCTAGCTGGACCCTCTGTGGGTCTTTCAAAGTGACTGATTCTGCATCATGTTTGCGGGTGGCAACTGTGAGGGGGAAATCGAAGGTGAATACAAAACGGGAACAAGTGAAGAGGCAACGTCCCCATACAGGCCGGGTGGGCTGGGGTTGGAGCACAGGAGGCCTGACCCTGTCTCTTCCACTTTCCCTCAAACCTTTGGTCACCAAGCGCAGACGCTCACCACAGAAGCCACCCAACCACAACTGCCGCGGAGCTCCGCAACACGCGCGGGCGACTTGAGTCGGGGAACCACGATTCCCGGCGGGCGTTGCGCGGGGCACCCAGTGCGCAGGCGCACGGCGTCGGCCTCCGACTCGCCCCTCCCTCTGGGGCGCGGGCCTCAGTTCCGGGCTACAGCAGCCGACGCCGAGAGGCACCGTTTCTTCTTAAAAGAGAAACGCTGCGCGCGCGAGGTGGGCCCCGGTCTTCCAGCAGCTCCGGGCTTGCTCGCTAGGCCCGGGAGGCGCAGGCGCAGGCGCAGTGGGGGTGAGGGCGCGTGGG
This sequence comes from Pan troglodytes, assembly GCF_028858775.2. Classification (NCBI taxonomy): domain Eukaryota; kingdom Metazoa; phylum Chordata; class Mammalia; order Primates; family Hominidae; genus Pan; species Pan troglodytes. The sequence continues at coordinate 254,803 of NC_072398.2, forward strand.
GGCGCACAGGTAAGGCCGGGGTGGGGGTGGGTCGCGACGGGGGCTCTGGGCAGCCTGGGAGCTGCCATTGGGATTGGTCCGCTCCACTCACTGTCAGCATTAAGTGGGGGTGCCCAAGATGGGGTGGATGGGGGGCGCCCTCCAGACCTCTGACCCCGGCCTCACCGCCACTCGACCCAACTATGAAGAGCGCCCCCAGCTGCACGCCAGGACACGACCTTTCCTTCCCCTAGAAACCAGTAAAGGCCGCTGCCCTATTCAAGATGAAATGTGTGGACCCCCCCCAGCCCAGTTGAAATTTCCCGTGAAAGTCTCTCGCCCCTTCCCCACAGCTCCACTTCAGTGGACTGGAGGGCGCAGGCCTTTGTTCTGACTGCTTCTGACTGCCTGCCTCCCACCCGACGACACTCACATGGTAGCGCTGAGCTTCAACACCCTGTATCATAGAAGGACGGGGTTCGGCTCCACACCTGCCACTGCTATTGAAATAGTTTAGTCTTGCCCCAGTTCACTGATGAGGAAACTGAGGCCCTAACGGCAGGTGGAGCCGGGTCCCCGACCCCCGAGATCGGCAGGGCGCTGAAGACGTCCCTTCCACCCTCCAGCCTCTGGTGCACATGGCTTCCTCCCCGGCGGTGGACGTGACCTGCAGGCGGCGGGAGAAGCGGCGGCAGCTGGACGCGCGCCGCAGCAAGTGCCGCATCCGCCTGGGCGGCCACATGGAGCAGTGGTGCCTCCTCAAGGAGCGGCTGGGCTTCTCCCTGCACTCGCAGCTCGCCAAGTTCCTGTTGGACCGGTTAGGGGCCGGGAGAAGGGCTTGGGGGAGGGTACCCAGGCAGCAGCCCCTAGCCTCCTCTCCAGGGCCTGTCCTGCTGCTCTTTTCCACCCTCAGGTTTCTCACTTTACCAGGACGGCCTGTGTGACTTGTGGCCTCCGAGGGTCCTGCTCCCCTCCTCATGGTCTCAGCGAATAGCGGCCCTTAGGGCTGGCCCCTTACATGTGTGAGTGCCCAGGGCTGAGGGTGGCTGGCCACCTGAGTCCTGACCTGCCTCTTCTCCTGCTGGCAGGTACACTTCTTCAGGCTGTGTCCTCTGTGCAGGTAGGTAGGGGATGGCAGGGGGTGAGAGCCAGAGGGAAGAGGGACCACAGGGTGACCCAGAAACACCCTCCTTTCAAAGGGAGCCCTGAGTAAGTTTGGGAAGGGTGGGGTGAGTTGGGGAGCACAGGGTAGTTTGATGGCAGCAACCTCTGGGTGGGGAAGGGAGCAATGTCTCAGGATCTAGTGTGTCTAGGTTCTGAAGAATGATAAATTGGACTGGGGCTGAGGTTGCCCTGGGGTTTGAGGGAACAGGGCTCCCTGGGTATGGCTCTCCAGGGTAAGAGGAGGAGACTTCCCAGTTCAGCCTGACTGCTTCCCCCACCCCTCCAGGTCCTGAGCCTTTGCCTCCAAAAGGTCTGCAGTATCTGGTGCTCTTGTCTCATGCCCACAGCCGAGAGTGCAGCCTGGTGCCCGGGCTTCGGGGGCCTGGCGGCCAAGATGGGGGGCTTGTGTGGGAGTGCTCAGCAGGCCATACCTTCTCCTGGGGACCCTCTTTGAGCCCTACACCTTCAGAGGCACCCAAGCCAGCCTCCCTTCCACATACTACTCGGAGAAGTTGGTGTTCCGAGGCCACGAGTGGGCAGGAGCTTGCAGGTAGGCTGGAAAAAAGCAGAGTTATGGAGAAAAGGGAGGAAAAAGGTTTCCCATTTTCTGTAGCTCAGAACCCTGTTCTCTAAAAATGATCCTTTTTCAATGGAAAAACTCTATGTTGACAAATATATCATCAAATACACTGTTGGGCATGAAAAGCAAAACAAAATACAGTGTATGGTATGCTATCATTGGTGAAAAATACAAATAAGGGGAAAGTGAATGTGTGTGTGTGTGTAAGTACTTGCGAATGTATGGCATATCTCTGGAAGGCACATAGAAAACCAGGTTGCCTATGGGAAGAAGTAGGCGATGGGGGACAGTATTGGAAAGGAGATTTTTGACTGTATAGTTTTGTGAACTATGTGAATATCATCTCTGAAACAGAACAACTCCTCCTACTCAGATAGCCTCTGCTCCCTCCTCCTCCTTCTTAAAAGTCTCTGCCTGGGTGCAGTGGTTCACACCTATAATCCTAGCACTCTGGGAGGCTGAGGCAAGAGGATTGCTTGAGCCCAGGGGTTTGAGACCAGCCTGGGCAACATAGTGAGACCCCGTCTCTATTTAAAAAAAAAAGAGGAGTCTCCCATCACTTCAGACCTTGGAACTTTATGTGTCCTCATCCCTTGAGTCCAGAGTTCCTTCTCTTTTGACTTTGCCTGTCCCACAGATTTGGAATCTGAGCATGATGAGAGGACTCAAGAGGCCAGGTTGCCCAGGTGAGGATGTGGGTAGGAGGGAAAAGGCGGAATTGCATAGGTGGGAGGATGAGGGAGCAGGACCTCAGGCTTGCCTTCTTTGGGCCTGCAGGAGGGTGGGACCCCCACCAGAGACCTTCCCACCTCCAGGAGAGGAAGAGGGTGAGGAAGAAGAGGACAATGATGAGGATGAAGAGGAGATGCTCAGTGATGCCAGCTTATGGACCTACAGCTCCTCCCCAGATGAGCAAGTTGGGGTTGAGGGAGAATGAGCAGAGCAAGAGAGGGAGGCAGCTGGCCTGGCAGTTCATGGCTTTGCAGACTAGAGGGAACGGTTTGTTAGTGTGGAGGGAAGGGTGGGTTTTGGGGAAGGCAAAAAGAACTAGAGGCTTTGAACTGAGGGGGTGAAAAGGGGTGAAGTCAGGTGCAGGGAGATTGAGGGCTGAAAGCAGGTATGAATGGGGAGCCTAGGGTGGGGGTAGGGTTGTTTCAAGTTTGAGATCTTTTCAGTTTAGGGGCTAGGGTCGGGCAGGGGATGGCTGACTGCCCAGAAAGTTAATGCCATCTTCCTCTTTGTTCTCCTTTCAGTAGTGAGCCTGATGCCCCCAGACTACTCCCTTCCCCTGTCACCTGCACACCTAAAGAGGGGGAGACACCACCAGCCCCTGCAGCACTCTCCAGTCCTCTTGCTGTGCCGGCCTTGTCAGCATCCTCATTGAGTTCCAGAGCTCCTCCACCTGCAGAAGTCAGGGTGCAGCCACAGCTCAGCAGGACCCCTCAAGCGGCCCAGCAGACTGAGGCCCTGGCCAGGTAACCTGATGGCTGAGACAGAAAGGGCAGGGGCGTCCTGGGATGTGGCCCTCCCTCGAGGCCCTCTGCTCCCTCTTTGCTGCCCGTAGCACTGGGAGTCAGGCCCAGTCTGCTCCAACCCCGGCCTGGGATGAGGACACTGCACAAATTGGCCCCAAGAGAATTAGGTAGGACTTCGGGAGATGGGGTTCTGGGGAGGGCCGAGAGGAGGGAGGCAGAGAAGGGCAGGCAGGAGTCATGCTGCTCCTCTCCATTCTTCTCCTCAGGAAAGCTGCCAAAAGAGAGCTGATGCCTTGTGACTTCCCTGGCTGTGGAAGGATCTTCTCCAACCGGCAGTATTTGAATGTGAGGGGCACAGGTTGGGGCCTGTGTGGCTGCTGGGGTGGGGGAAAGGGCTAAAAGAAAAACTGAGGAAAAGGATCTTAAGGCATGGGAGGATTCAGAACCAGGAAGCAGAGGGTACTTGACATGTTTAAAGTCTTTTGGTCCTCACAATATCCCCATAGATTAGGTGCTGCTATTATTCCCACTTTGCAGACAGAAAGGTTAGGCATTGCTCAAGGCTCTTCAGCTAGTGTGTGTTAGTGCTAGGGTTCTGAGCCTGGTGGCCTGGCTTCAGAGTCCATGCCTGGGCTGCCACATATCCTGGCTTGAGAGTTCTAGAGTGAAACGGGCTGGGAGATGGTCCTGTCCCCCATCTCATTGCCTGAGAAATTTGAGGCACAGAAGGCGAGGGGTCCAATCCCTACAGTCAACCAGAGCACTTGGCACAGCAGGTACCAAGGCTGGGGAGGGCCACAGACACTGGGATGGTGAGGTGAGGGTAGATAGACAGGGGAGAATGCTGCCCACAGAAGATGACAGAGAGGAATCAAGTGAAAAGGGAAAACGACCCGGGATGACAGGGAAGCTCTAGGCTGAGAAGAGCATTCGGCAGGGCATGTCAGACATTCTGGAGTCTGTTGTGGAGAAGATCAAAGCAGCCCCTGGAAGTTTAACTGTGGAAAAATGGGATTCTAAAGAAGGGGACAGCCCATGCAATTTAGTGAGCCAGGATGCCACCTTAGGTCAGTGAAAAGAGAAATACTTTCATATTTAGGCGTTAAGGTTGAAGAGCCTGTTACCCTTAATAGTGTTCTAGGTTGAGAGCATGTGTGTGTGTGTGTGTATGTGTGTTTCCAAAGCAGATTTAGAAGAAAATCATATATATACCCATGGTGAACTATTAAAAAGCAAGCAGTTGGGGAGATACTGTTGTACGTGAATACTGACATCAAACAGGATAATCATACTTACCCAAACTGCTTTCCCCTCTGCAGCAGATAGTGCATTCATGATTAGGTGAACCAGGGGTGTCACCCAGAGTGATACTTTGTACAGGGAACATTGCAGGACATTGCAGGGTGAGAGTGTGACAAGGAGGTGAGATAATGGAAGTAAAGCACAGAATTGGGTGACAGGAGAGTTGAGTGGTCAGGATGGGATGGGTGTGGTGCTCATGGTGTAGGTGAGGACTGAGCCTCAAGGAAATGAGCAGGCCATGACAGGGAGAACTGCTGGGGCACAGGGGCCAGGAAGGGGACAGAGGAGCATGCCTGCCGGGTCAGCTCAGTTGATCTCTCCGTGGAAGGTGGCTATCCTTTTGCCTCTTCTCTCCCTACCACCCACTTCCTTCTCTAGCACCACAAAAAATACCAGCACATCCACCAGAAGTCTTTCTCCTGCCCAGAGCCAGCCTGTGGGAAGTCTTTCAACTTTAAGAAACACCTGAAGGAGCACATGAAGCTGCACAGTGGTGAGTGGTGGAACTCCACCTTCCTCTGTGGGACCTTTTACCTTCCTTTGTGGGTCCCGTCACCCTGGGCTCTGTGGGTTTCTTCACCTCCCCCTCTACGGGGTCCTGTCACCTCCCGCTCTGTGGGTTTCTTCACCTCCCTCCGAGGGATGACTCTCCCTCATCCTGTATGCCCTGTGTGTTGAGCACCTGCTTGTTTTAAACTGTTCTGGGTACTGGGTACAGCAATGAACAGAGCAGGCAGCGCTAACCCTCTTGAGACATCCACTTTAGTGATACAGGGCTATGAAGAAATGTGGAAGCAAGGGAAAGGAGGAGAGCATAAGGAGGAGTTGCTATTGTAGAAAGAGAAGATGCTTTGAGCAAAGACTTAAGTGAAGTGAGGAATGGAAACCTGTACCTTACAGACTATGGACAGCGCCTGTGGAAGGGCCCTTAGGTGGTATCTGGGTGACATGTTCCAGGAATAGGGAAGAGGCCAGGAGCTGAGAAAGGAAGAGAAGTCACATAGTTGATGGAGGCCTCTGAGACCATCCACAGGACAGTTTGACATCTGCTTTAAGTGACATGGGTGCCATCGCAGAGTCTTGAATGGCAGAGGGACATGGCTGACTTTTTAAAAGATCATTGTGGCTGCTGTGTGAACAGGGGGACCTCAGATGAGCAGAACCAGGCACTCAACTGTGAGATGACTGCAGAGATGTGCAAGAGGGCACGGTGGTGCCTGGATTTGCTGGTAGCAGCTGAGTCAGTGAGGAATGGATGGAGGCCAGTGTGTGTGCAGAGGGAGCCAAACGAGCTGCTGTGGGAAGGATGGGTTGGCTGCAGTCGAGTGGGAAGGGAGGAGTTGGGTAACTTGGAGGATTCCAGCCTCAGCAACTGGGCAGAAGGTGATGTGATTTTTCTGAAAACAAGGGAGAAATGGGCTTGGGAAGGGAAATTTGATTTGAGACATGCTAATTAAACATCCAGGAGATGTGAATGTGGAGATCAGGGGAGATGTCAGGCAAAAATATAAATATAAATGTGTGGGTCATCAGCATATGGGTGGTATTTAGAGCCATGAGGCCAGAGTGTCCCTACATAGAGGAAGCGAGTGTCATGGCACTCTAGCCATCAGAGGGCAGGTCAGGTGAGTAGTGAGGAAGATGAAGAGAGTGGTATTTGAGGAACTGAGTATAGAAAATGCTCCAGGGAGGAAGGGGGGATGACTGCTAGTGCGACAGGCCAAATGTGAGCTGAGAATAGGAGACCAGATGTGGCAGTGGTGAAGCCACCAGATGACAAGATGGAACTGACAAGAGGGGCAGTGGAGCTGTGGGGATAGCCGGAACGGAGTGCACTCAAGGCAGAGTGGAGACAGCAAGTATGGACAACTCTGTTTTGCTGTGAAGATAGGCAGAGAAATGGAGTCCCAGCTGGAAGGCTGTGGGCTCAGGGCATGGAGATGGGAATGATTCCATAGAGAAAGGCTTGCTGCTGATGCTAGAGTGGGGTGGGGGACCTCAAGTGAGAAGGGGTTGGTCTTGAGGGGCACAGTGGAGGGCTGCCGGGGGGAACAGTTTGAGCAGTTGTTTATATAGACACAGATGCAAGTTGAATAGTGGATTTGGTGGGCAGAAGATGTGGGTGTTCTAGTTTCTTGGCGACTTTAGAAACAAGAGCAGTGCTGAATAAGGCTAGTAGGCTGGGGGTGTTGGAGGCTGGTGGAGAAAGGAGGTGGTGTGAAATGTCTTCTGTATTTCTAGAAGGTTGGAAAAGTGAACTGATGAGGGAAATGCAGACACAGTAGGGCAAGAAGGCGGCCTTAAGACTTGTGGTTTTAGATGAAAAAAGTGGCCAAGAGGCAGATTGTGCCCCCTACAGTACACATGTGCAGGCCCAGAACAGACCAAAAGTTGTGTCTATCCTGAGCTGGGCTTTAACCAAGCAAGTACAGTTGACGGAGAGAGGGACAGGAAGATTGGTAGTGTGAATGAAAGAAGGCAACAAAGATGGCTGTGGAAATGTAGCTGAGCGGGGAAGGGGCTCAGAGGGAAGATGGTGGGGCCAGTGGACTGGCCTGGAATCATGGGATTATCATAGCAAGAGGACAAGATTGGAGGCCCTGGCATGAACCAGGATGTTTGAAATCACAATTTCTTTTTTTTCTCCTCCTAACCCACTGTATCTTAGAAGAAATAGCAATTTCTGAAGTGGTGCAGTGCATGGGTGTGGCCTGAGACTGGTGGCTGAGGAGGGTGGGCGATGAGGTCAGTGAGGTGAGGGAACAGAGGGCTGGAGTGCTGATTGACAGCAGGAGTAGTGGCTGACAGGAGTAGAGGGGCTGAACCTAGAGTTGTGTGGATGGAGGGGGAGTGATGGGGCCAGAGGAGGAGGCTGCAGGTGTGTGTGTGTGTGGTCTGATGGTGCGGTCTTCAGAGAGGTGGGGATGTTAGAGGTGGTCTAAAGGGCACCGTGAGAAGCACAGACACCTTTTTTACTGTAGACCCTGAGGTTTGGTGGGTTAGAGAAACCACAGCAGCCTGTGAGAGCTGCTGCCACACAGTGACCATGGGCAACAGGCAGTTGCTATTGGAACAAGCAGGGAGTGCAGGCTCAGGGAAAAAGAGGAGAGGGGACTGGCTGCCTGCAGACAGGTAGTTCCACAGGGCACTGATAGGGTTTGGGACAGGTGGGATATGCAAGCCTAAATAGGTGGTAGATGATTCCAGGTGCCAGGGTCTGTCCTTGGGCCTTGAGCTTCAATCCTAATTCCCATCGCTGACTCCAAGGTTCTGCTTGGCTGCTGCCCACTGCCTTCAATTCATACATAAGGACCCAGCTCTCCATTCCATGTGTCTCCTTTGAGAAAGAACCAGCCTAGAGGCTGAGGTGGGGTGGTGCACTTCCATCGGGAGTTCATTGGTTTGAGTGGGATTGGCGGGCAGGGGCTGGGGTGGACAATAATGAAGTCTTTTAGCTGGGTTCGTATCTTACTTGGTTGTCATGACCCATCAGGTAAGGGAGGTCCAGACGGGCTCCATGATTTGGGTAACAACAAATTAGAACCTGAGCCTCCTGACCTCCAATACTGGTGCACTCTGGTGAGGGACAGTGGGTGGGGTGGGCCAAGGAGGGGCCACAGGGTGGGGGCAGATGCTGGAGTGTCCCTCATATGCCTGCAGACACCCGGGACTACATCTGTGAGTTCTGCGCCCGGTCTTTCCGCACTAGCAGCAACCTTGTCATCCACAGACGTATCCACACTGGAGAAAAACCCCTGCAGTGAGTGCTGGGGTGGGGTCTGAGGGCCAGGGGCCAGAAGGGAGGAGGTGGAGTCTGGAAGCTAGGCATATAGGACACCTAGGCAGTGGGGAGCAGGAGGAACCCCCTAGGGAAGTCATGATGGCCTGAGGCTTGTTCCTTCCCTCTTCTGTCCCTGACTCCAGGTGTGAGATATGCGGGTTTACCTGCCGCCAGAAGGCGTCCCTGAACTGGCACCAGCGCAAGCATGCAGAGACGGTGGCTGCCTTGCGCTTCCCCTGTGAATTCTGCGGCAAGCGCTTTGAGAAGCCAGACAGTGTTGCAGCCCACCGTAGCAAAAGTCACCCAGCCCTGCTTCTAGCCCCTCAAGAGTCACCCAGTGGTCCCCTAGAGCCCTGTCCCAGCATCTCTGCCCCTGGGCCTCTGGGATCCAGCGAGGGGTCCAGGCCCTCTGCATCTCCTCAGGCTCCAACCCTGCTTCCTCAGCAATGAGCTCTCCTCCAGCTTTGGCTTTGGGAAGCCAGACTCCAGGGACTGAAAAGGAGCAACGAGGAGAGGGTCTGCTTGAGAAACGCCAGATGCTTGGTCCCCAGGAACTGAGGCGACAGAGTGCAGGGTGGGGGCAAGACTGGGCTGTAGGGGAGCTGGACTACTTTAGTCTTCCTAAAGGACAAAATAAACAGTATTTTATGCAGGCATGTGTGGGCAGAGCAAGTGTTTTGGCACCTGAGGTGCAGAAATCCTAGATCCCTTTGAAACCATGTACCAGAATGCAGCTTAGGTGCAGCTTAGGGCCTGTTTCTCTCTCTGCAGGCCCTCACCTCTGACCCTTTCCAGACTCACTTTGACGGTTTGCAGCCCTTTCCTGTGGAGTAAGACACCCACCCTTACACTCAAATAGAGCAGGCGGGGATAATCTGGAGACTGCTGGGTCACTCCTGGCCGACTGGCTGGAGCAGAAATAGGGGCATATGATCCTGAGCCATCTTGTACTTGCCATTAACAGAGAAAACCCAATCTGTAGGCCTTGAAGTCTTACCTTTTAGTGTGGAATCAAGTGGTCCTCCATGCAAGATCACTGAGCTGCCTTGGGAAGGTACAAGAGACCTTGGAACTGAATGGAGCTGCTCTTGGATCACTTCCGAACTCTGGTCAGCAGCCTTAGGTTTGACAAAGGCGGCACTTGGCATCTAGTACTCAAACAACTTTATTTCACTAGCCATGAGCAAAAAGTTGACCAGCTCCAGGGGATTTTCCATCCTGCCCTCTCCCTACTGGTGGCTCCCATGATTGGGAAATAACCTCATGCTCCGCTTGGCAGTGCCTGGCTTTGTGGACCCACGTGGTTTTGGCCTGGGCCCCAGTGAAAATGTTCCTCACCCGGCTGGGGAACATTGTTCTGAGAGGCCCCTTGATCTGCCCTGGGGACATGTGTGGCCATGCTAAGGGCCCTGCCCACCTTCACGTGACTGGCCACCTCTGCCAGGGTGCAGGCAGCTCCTAGCATGGAGACATCCTTCATGGAAGTGAGCTTTCCCACCCACCTCCATACCCACATTTCTCAGAAACAGAGTTAACAGGGAACCAAGAGTCAAGAAGCCACAGGGCTGGTAACGTGCCTACAGCCAAATCTGTGACCATTACCTGAAGAGGCAGGACAACAAAAGTAATCAGGAAAGGAGAAGATGTGGGCTGGAATGAGATAGGACAAGAGAAGACAGAATAAAGGCAGGAAAATCAGAAACACCAGAGAGCACAGTAGCATTAAAGGGACACACCAACACCTGGGCTCTTGCACACAGGGGAGTCTAAGGGTTCCCTGACTCCCTGCACCTACACCTGAGGAGAGAATCCGAGTTATACGAGGACAGCATGGCAAAAGGGCCGACAGGGTAGTAGGTGTAGAGGCGAGGCAGGAGGCTAGGTGAAGGGCTGCCAACAGAAACTGGAAAGGTAGGAGGCCACATCGTCTTTTCCCAAATCTCCATCTACGAGTTGCCTCAACTGTCCCCGTGATACTATATAGGTGCTTGCCCAACCTCCTTTAGAGAAGCCTCAGTAAGCCTCCCTCAACTAGGACACAGAGAACCCTGGCTTTTCCTGTTCAGCCGGCCCCTCAAAGACGAGGGCAGTGCCCACTGCGGACTGGATGGCAACGGCGGCAGCGGTGCGGGCGCGCGTGTGGGCCCGCTGATGCTGTGACAGCGAGCGGCTGTGGCTGAAGCACTTGCCGCACTCTGCGCACTCCGCTGGCCGTTCGCCCAGGTGCGTCTTGCGGTGCAGTGCAAGCTTGGAGGCGACGCTGAAGGCCTTGCTGCACTCGGGGCATTTGTGTGGCTTGTGGCCGGCATGGTTGCGCCGATGCACGTTGAGATTGGACACGCACGTGAACCGCTTGCCGCACAGTTCGCAGCGGTAGGGCTTCTCGCCCGTGTGCGTGCGCCGGTGCTTGGTGAGGTCCGAGCGGTCGCTGAAGCGGCGGCCGCACTCGGGGCACGCGAAGGGCTTCTCGCCCGTGTGGATGCGCTGGTGCACCACCAGGTCGGAGCGCTGCCCGAAACCCTTGCCGCAAGTGGCGCACGCATGTGGCCGCTCGCCCTGATGGCTGCGCCGGTGGCGCAGCAGCGTGGAACTCTCGCTGAAGCAGCGTCCACAGTCGCCACATGCGTACGGCTTCTCGCCCGTGTGTGTGCGCTGGTGGCGCACCAGCGTGGCGCTCTCCAGGAAGCCCTTGCCGCACTCCGGGCACTTGAAGGGTTTCTCCCCCGAGTGCGTCTGCAGGTGTCGCGTCAGCGTAGAGCTCTTGCCAAAGCCCTTGCCGCACACGCCACACTGGTGGGCGTCTGAGGCACGGGGTCGCATGGGGCTCCGAGACACGTGGATGCGCGCGTGACTCCGCAGCCCGGCGCCGCTTCGGAAGGCTCGCGGGCACTGCGCGCAGCGGTGGGGTGGGGCAGCAGGGTCAGAGGTTGTCCCCAAGGGGTGCGCCCGCGCCTGGTGGAAGAGCAGCGCGCTCTGCCGGAAGGTGCGGGCGCACAGCGGGCAGCGGCGGGGCCGCTCTGGCAGATGCTGGCGGCGCCGGTGTAGCAGCAGCGCCGGGAGGTGCGGGAAGCGCCGGCCGCATGTGCGGCAGGGGCAAGTGCGGCATCGCTGCCGGTGTGCGCCCAAGTGTAGGTCAAGACGGCCGCTGTGGCGGAAGCTTTGTCCGCACTCACTGCAGATGTAGAGGGTCTGGCCAGCATGGGTGCGCCTGTGCGCTCGGAGGTCAGCAGCCCGTGCACAGCGCTCACCGCATTCTAGGCAACGGAAGCGGCCGTCACCGCCGTGAGCTCGTTCATGTCGCAGCAGCACTGAGCTGTAGCAGAAGCTCTTGCCACATTCGCTGCACGAGTAAGGCTTCCCCGCTGCCACTGCCCCAGATGTGGCAAACATGGTGAGGACGGGTTCACAGGGAAGCGTGCCACTCACACTCTGGGGTCCACCTCCTGACGCTGCAGCTAAGTTTTACTTAAGGCCTGGAAAGGGCACTGTAACAGAGAGGACAGGGGGAGGCTGCAAAAACTGGTCTGATTTCAGGATTCTTCTCTAAGGGGCAGACATTGTGGCTGTTCCAGGGTGAGCTGTGGCCAGGTTCACCCTGCACCGTGAGCCTGTGGGGAGAAGGTCATTGTGAGCCTCTGCAGCAGCTCCTAAGGAATGGAGAGGGGAACACGAACTCCCTATTTGTTATAACTTCTTTAGGTAGTCCATCTCCAGGATTCCCTTCCCCAAGACAAAGCAAAGCCATGGGCATCCCGGAAATACGGAGGGGGTGTCCTTGAGCCACTTGGAAGGGCAGGAGGGAAACTACAAGTGTCCTGGAGAACAAACAGGAATGGATTCAAAGGGGAGCTTGCATTTAGCCTGGGAACCATTAACACTGCTCTGAGGGAAGGGAACGCCAAGCCTGTTCGCTGGCCTTAGACGGGGATCCTTGTCTGGGGATGCATTAGGAAATGACCAAGGCAGGATGGGGCAGTGAGGAGTCCCCTGCGTTTAGACTATACCAACGCCTTCCTCCAAAACCCAGCTTTCCTGAGTCACTGACATGAACCCAGCCAGACTTGGGCTGGAAGAACAAAGCGGGTAATGTGATGAAGCACAAACAGGTCCAGCAGCAACAGCCTAGGCAAAGGGCTCAGACCCTGGCCAAGGGAAGGTATTTGAGAAACCCCAAAATATTGTTCCTTGGCTTTGGACAGCACTTGATAAACACACTACCCCATGCCAGTATACAGCCCCAAAGTTGAGAGAGCAACTCAGGACCCAGTAAAGGGGTAAAAACGGGAGCATAGATAATTCACAAAAAACATTATTAAAAGTTGGTGGCATTATCCAAGAACACTTTTCCCATTTTCAGGAAAGGCTGGGGAGAAGCAAGGGGCATCCACTCTATAATAATTGTCAGGATATCCAAGTTGTTTGTGAAGGTCTGAATATGATGAATCTGATCAAGAAAAACATATTGTTTATGAACATTCTGCAGCATTTCCTCACTGTCTCAGCCACAGGAATCTGAGAATCTGGAGTAGCAGAAAAACTCCTTTACGGAGACCAAATCTGCTCTATTATCCTATTTGTCTCACATGATATCCCTGAATTCTTCTGACAGGTTGCTCCGGGCAGCTGTCTAGGAACAGGGTCAGCCTTTGTAGTACGTGCACAGAACCTCACATGCCCTCTAGTCAAGAGCACAATGTGGCTGCCCTCCTCACCTGGCCTCAGCACTGACGACTTCTCTCAGGGGCCATGGGTCAGTCTCCAGCCTTACTGGAGATTAGGTCTAGTTGCTAGTACAGTATAGCCCCTTGTCGCTCAACAGATGCGGGAGAGGACACAAACAAAATGGTCAGCTGTCACTTTCTTCTTAGCAGATGAAAGTTCATCATAAATACTCAGAACTTTGGTTAAAATACCCCCATATACAGGGTCCTTATATTTTGGATACAAATGGGGTAAAGTGAAAATAGCAAACCTGCAAGTCTGGGCTCTGGAGCTTCTGCTGCCCCACCACGCTGGGCAGGAGTAGCCGCATGGGATGTCCCCCTGTTGTGCCTCTGGAGTAAGATGTGCTGTGCCCAGTAGAGATAAAGTAAAAGGGAAAATGTGAATTACAACTGAGCAGGGGAAGAAAGGGAGGGAAATGATTTCTGGAGGAGGGTATTTAATGGACATTTTAAAATATGAAAACCTGAACAGTATCACAGATCAGTCACCATTTTACCATTCTTGTTTCATCCACACCCCCACTCCACTTTTTTTTTTGGTGGGGCGAAGCTCTAGAGTATTTTAAATCCCAGACATCTTATACAAAGAGTATGATTTTTAAACAAAAAATGCAAGCAGGAGCTCTAGAGTAGACTTTCTGACAGTCTCGCCCTGTCGCCCAGGCTAGAGAGCAGTCACTCCATCTCGGCTCACTGCAACCTCTGCCTCCCGGATTCGAGGATTCTCCTTGCCTCAGCCTCCTGAGTACTGGGATTATAGGCACGTGACACTGTGTCTGGCTAATTTTTGTATTTTTAGTAGAGACGGGGTTTCACCATCTTGGCCAGGCTGGTTTTGAACTTCTGACCTCAGGTGATCCACCCGCTTCGGCCTCCCAGAGTGCTGGGATTACAGGCGTGAGCCATCACGCCCAGGCTGGAGTAGACTTTAGAGAGCTCCTTTGTTCCTCCAGAGGGACTTTCGACCCAGACACTGGCTGCTGATTCTAGTTAGATGTCAGTTCAGAGGAATGCTTGCCCTCCTGAAAATAAAAACTTCCTGGAGACTCAGTGGCTGATCCCAAATGCCAAAGAAAGCAATGCTCATGCCCCACTGAGTGCTCTGCCTCCTCCTCGGGTATCTGGAGACCATGGCACCTCTCAAACCATGTGTCTAGGAGCCCACCCTCTCCCAGGCCACTGCCTCCCAGGGCACATGCCCAAGGAAGGCAAATGCACAAATACCAACGTGCACACTTAAACGGCATATAAACAACAATACCATTTCCTTCCATTACGGATGCGGAGTAGGACACTCGCTAGGGTACAGGTTTGGCGCTTGAGTCCCAAGGCACGCTCTTCAAGTCTCTCTTCTGTACCTCACCCCATGCTGGAGCTCATCCCACAGGCAAAAGGGTCATGCTTGAAGTGGAAACCTGAAAGAAAAATTATTACTGTGCCAAAAAAAAAGACTGACTTCTAGATCATCCTAATCCTCACTCTCCTGATTGAGTGTGAGTTTTAAAGTTGCTATACCACCAAATTTCTTTCACTTTGGAAAAAAAGTACAGGAAAGTTTGGAAAGAGGGAAGGGGGAAATTACGTGTGAATTGGTGAAAATTCTCATTGTTGAATAAAGTATATAAGTACCTTTCAAGCATTTAAAACAAATACTATACATATAACTAAAAAAACCCGAAACAAAACAGGTACTAAGAAGGAAGATAAGCTAATGGAAAAACCAATATCTATAATAGGGGCAAGATAAACTTCTGAGTTTCATATGTCATTTTTTTCCTTAATAATAATTGAAAATAAAATAATTGAAAATCCTTATTTTCAATCAGAATAAAGATTTTTCTTCCCTGGTTATCTGTTCTGCCATGCCAGCATTTCTGGGGTGGGACAAAAGACCTCAAAAAGTCATGATTCACAAGAAACAAGTGGTCATCTTGAAGTCAGAGTTGGTAAACCTGGTTTGGGCAGCAGGGAATAGGGCTGAGGGGAACTGTTCCCTGCTATGCTGTCTACTACAGTGGCCCAGAGCCACATGTGGTGACTGAGCACTTGAAACATGGCTGGTTCAAACTGAGTTGATTTGTAAGAGCCAAATACTCTCATTTCAAAGACTTAGTATTAAAAAAGAATGCAAAATACCTCATTAATAATGTTTAGCATTGATTATATGTTGAAATATTTTTGGATATATTAGGTTAAATGAAATATATCACAATATATTTTACCCATTTTTAAAGAAAATTTAAGATTATAAATGTGGCTTATAGTTTATTTTTATTGAATAGTGCTTGTCCAAATGGCCTTTCCAAATCCTGGAACATTTGAAAGGAGGCTGGCCCACCTCAGTCCTTGGAGGGCTTTAGCTGAGAAAAGGTCACTGACCCTGTCTGACCTTCAGAGCTTCAGTAAGCACAGAGGAGAGCTGTTCCTCTCATTTTCCAAGGCCCTAGTTCCCAGCTGCCCTCTCCAGAAAAGTCCACCTGCTGTTTTGGAAACTGGACACCTAGACCTGGTAGGGACTTGGGGTTGTGACTTACGCAAAACCTTCTCTCACTGCGACTCTCAGAAGGTGGAACCATACATACCAGTTGTTACTGGTATTAACACACAAGAATTCTCACGTTTGTACGTGTGTTTCCCTTTCGTCCTCCCAGTAGTCCTTTGAGGTGGGTGTTATTAGTAACCCCCATGTGACCTGGGCTTCCTATACAGGCTCGTCCAGTCATCCAGCACAAGTGCGCAGGTGGGTCTAGGGACAGGAGTAAGTCAGCAGGCCACGTAGCCCATCTCTCAGTCTCCCTAGGGCAGCCCCGCCCCTTCCTAAAGGCCCCAGGAGGCTTGCAGCAGCTCAGTGAGCAGCAGGGACAGACCTGGCTGTGAAATTCACAGGGAAGCACCAGGCAGCCAGGGGACAAGGGGGTAAAATGCCAACCCCAAGAACCAGCACTTG
Source organism: Pan troglodytes (assembly GCF_028858775.2). NCBI lineage: Eukaryota > Metazoa > Chordata > Mammalia > Primates > Hominidae > Pan > Pan troglodytes. The sequence goes on from NC_072398.2 coordinate 270,755, forward strand.
GCGCCCCAGGGAGTGCTCTGTGTGCGCTGTGTTAATCGTGGGGCCCTGACCCAGGAATGGAATGGTCTCCGTGAGAAGAGGGGCAGGAACTGGCAGTGGGAGGGTGGGAGTTGTAGCTGCATCAGGAGAGGTGATTCTTCTGCTGGCTTCTCCTTGTATTCTTACCCCTCAGGATCTGAGTGATGCTGCTGTCTCCAGGATTCTGTGATACCCCTAGACTGCCCTGAAATCCAGATGAGATAGAAGCAAACTATCCATTCCCCACTCTAGATAGAGTGTGGAGTAGAAGTTTCCCTGGCCTTCAGGAGGGAGTTTTGGGGCCTTGCCACCTACAATTCCTTCTACTGGCAAAGCTCTCTCACTCCTTCATTCAAGACTCTCTACCCTTTCTCAGAGAGGCTACCCCTGCCTCCACACCTCCCTCGTACTCATTGCTCAGCTTTATTCTCCCTGATCTGGGGTGCTGTGGCCACTCTGGGCTTCAGCGTGGGCTATCCTGTCTCAAAGGGACAGGATAAACTCCCACTATGTATGTTCTCTCCCTGTTCACATCCATACCTTCTCCACACTCCCCAGATTTCACAGGAAAATCTTTGTGAAACCAAAACTTTCAAAAGAATGTATCTGGATCACGATCAGACTTAGGCACTTGGGGTAGGAGCGAACTGTTATTCCTGTTTCCACCAGCTCCTTAGACATGTCCGACTGAATCTGAAGCTGGAAGGAGCATCTATTAGTCAGTGAATGTAACAGGAAGCAGGGATTCCTCTCCACTCTGGACAGATTTCAGCCCTATTCTAGGAGGTGCGGATGGGGAACGGAATTCAGAGCACCAGAATTGCCCCTCCTTGCTTCCTTCCCCCATAAAGAAACAAAATCCAATACTTCAAAAGAAGTTGCTCCTTCCAGCTTCAGATTCAGTCTCTATCTAAGGAGCTGGTGGAAATAGGAATGACAGTTTGCTCTCAGCCCAAGTGCTCAAGTCTGATCATGAGCCAACATATTCTTTTTATTTTGGAGGCAGAGTCTCACTCTGTCTCCCAGGCTAAAGTGCAGTGGCGCCATCTCAGTGTGATCTCGGCTCACTGCAACCTCTGCCTCCGAGGTTCAAGCGATTCTTGTGCTTCAGCCTCCCAAGCAGCTGGGATTACAGGCTCGAGCTACCACAGCTAATTTTTGTATTTTTAGCAGACACGGGGTTTTGCCATGTTGCCCAGGCTGGTCTTGAACTCCTGGCCTCAGTTGATCCTCCTGCTTCAGCCTCCCAAAGTGCTGGCATTACAAGTGTGAGCCACCGTGCCGAGCCCAAATACATTCTTTTGAAAGTTTTGGTTTCACAAAGATTTTCCTGTGAAATCTGGGAAGTATAGAGAAGGTATGGATGTAAACAAGGAGAGAACATACATAGTGGGAGCTTGTCCTGTCCTTTTGAGACACAGGCAACAGGATGTAGACAAGGAGAGAACATACATAGTGGGAGCTTGTCCTGTCCTTTTGAGACACAGGCAACACTGAAGCCCAGAGTGGCCAGAGCCCCCCAGATCAGAGAGAAAGGACTATAAGGTCTTTCGCACCTTCCCTGGGCCTAGCAAGGACTTGGGCACACAGAAGATACTCAGTGCTTTTTAAAAGTGATGTATTAGTCAGGAATCCAATTTTCCCAAATGTTAGGTCCCTGGAGGAAAGGGCCTGACTACAGTCATCATATCCTCCACAGCACTACCCACTGCATACAGATACTCTGACTACAGTCATCGTACCCTCCACGGCACTACCCACTGCACATACAAATACTCTGACTACAGTCATCGTACCCTCCACGGCACTACCCACTGCACATACAAATACTCTGACTACAGTCATCATATCCTCCACGGCACTGCCCACTGCACATACAAATACTCTGACTACAGTCATCGTACCCTCCACAGCACTACCCACTGCACATACAAATACTCTGACTACAGTCATCATATCCTCCACAGCACTATCCACTGCATACAAATACTCTGACTACAGTCATCGTACCCTCCACGGCACTACCCACTGCACATACAAATACTCTGACTACAGTCATCGTACCCTCCACAGCACTGCCCACTGCACATACAAATACTCTGACTACAGTCATCGTATCCTCCACAGCACTACCCACTGCACATACAAATACTCTGACTACAGTCATCGTACCCTCAACGGCACTGCCCACTGCACATACAAATACTCTGACTACAGTCATCGTACCCTCAACGGCACTGCCCACTGCACATACAAATACTATGACTACAGTCATCGTACCCTCAACGGCACTGCCCACTGCACATACAAATACTGTGACTACAGTCATCGTACCCTCCACGGCACTGCCCACTGCACATACAAATACTGTGACTACAGTCATCGTACCCTCCACGGCACTACCCACTGCATATACAAATACTCTGACTACAGTCATCATATCCTCCACGGCACTACCCACTGCATATACAAGTACTCTGACTGCAGTCATCATATCCTCCACAGCACTATCCACTGCACATACAAATACTCTGACTACAGTCATCATATCCTCCACAGCACTGTGCACTGCACATACAAATATTCTGCTTTGGTTTACTAGTTGAACCTGCAACCTGTGTAGCAGAACCAGAGAGGCATCCAAATTCTGGTTCCTCCCATTACTAGCTGTCTGATCTTAGACAGCAGACTTGGAGTGTCTGATCCTCCTGGATGGGAAAACTTTAGTAAAGAAAGTTGGCCAGGCACGGTGGCTCACGCCTGTAATCCTAGCACTTTGGGAGGCCGGGGTGGGCAGATCACCTGAGGTCAGGAGTTCGAGACCAGCCTGGCCAATATGGTGAAACCCCGTCTCTACTAAAAATACAAAAAATTAGCCAGGCATGGTGGCACGCGCCTGTAGTACTGGCTAACTCGGGAGGCTGAAGCAGGAGAATCGCTTGAACCCGAGAAGCAGAGGTTGCAGTGAGCCGAGATAGTGCCACTGTACTCCAGCCTGGGCGACAGAGTGAGACTCCATCCCAAAAAAATAAATTTAAAAAAGCTATTATTATAGTGTTTCATATGGAAAGGTCAAAATATTGCTAAATCTTGCCGGGCATGGTGGCTCACGTCTGTAATCCCAGCACTTTGGGAGGCCAAGGCGGGCGGATCACTTGAGGTCAGGAGCTCGAGACCAGCCTGGCCAACACAGTGAAACCCTGTCTCTACGAAAAACACAAAAATCAGCCGGGTGTGGTGGCGCCCGTCTGTAGTCTCAGCTACTGGGAAGGGTGAGGTGGGAGGATCACTTGAGGCCAGGAGGCGGAGGTTGCAGCGAGCCGAGATCGCGCCACTGTACTCCAACCTGGACGACAGAGCAAGACTCCGTCTCAAAAAAAAAAAAAATTGCTAACACTGAGAATTGCGGTTGCCCGGTGCTTAGGATTTACTCTGCCTAGGACAGTCCTTCTTGTTGTTGTTGTTTGTTTGTTTTTTGAGACAGGGTCTTGCTGTCACCCAGCTTGGAATGCAGTGATTTGATCACTGTCTCACTGCAGCCTCGCCCTCCTGGACTCAAGCAACCCTCCAGCCTCAGCCTCCTGCGGAGCTGGGACTATGAGCAGGTGCTACCACACCCGGCTAATTATTATTATCATTATTTTTTTGTAGAGACGAGGGTTCTCACCATGTTGCCCAGGCTGGTCTTGAACTCCCGAGCTCAAGAGAGCCTCCCACTTTGGCCTCCCAAAGTGCTAGGATAACAGGCATGAGCCACTGTGCCCGGCCCTGGGCAGTTCTTAAGAGCGACTCTGAGTAAGGGGCTTAACTCCTGTCTCCACTCCAGGCATCCTAAACGGTCTGCAGCCGTTTTCAGTCCTTCCCCCTCAACCCCTAAGAATCCCTCACATGATTAGAACAGCACAGCATGGGCCTTCCATAGCTCCACTTGCGCGAACTGTGGGCTCCAAGATGAAAGAAGGGAAGCTGGCTACTCATCTGGGGACTTGGTGCCTGGTACTTAAGAGCGAAGCACAACTATTCGCGAATGCGGAACACGGCACCTGAACAGGTCGCTTTCCGTGGCCCACAGCAGCGCAGCCAATCCTGGGGCGCCTCAGTCGGCGCGCGTCACAAGTTGCTGGGCAAACTTTCTTTGAGCGAGCCCCTTCCCAACCCCGAGCCTACCCTAGCCCCTTGCCCGTGGCGCCAGCCGACTTGGAGGGCGAGACCGGGCACCAAAAACGTAGTGGGGAGCGTTTAACGCTGCCAGAACCCGGTGGCGGCCGTTGCCCCCTTAAGTCGGCTCAGCCTGGCGACGTTTGTCGTGGTGACGCCAGCCCCGAAAAGGTCACCCGAGGAGGACCAGCGAGGACAGGCGGAGGGGAAGGCCTGGGAGGAGCAGGCCGCGCGGACGCGTCCGGCCAATCGCTCGCCCCGCAGTATCTCCGCGTCACTCGCAGCCCGGGCGGCGCTCGCGACCGCCGCAGACACCAGTCGCCCGAGGCAGATGGGAGAAGACTAGCCACAGCTGAGGACTGCTGCCCCGAGCCACCCTTGCCCTCCCCTGCCCTTCAGTCCCCTCACCGGTCGCCGACTGCCTCCTCAGACACCGCGCGGTTCCCACTCAGCCGGCTGCCGACCCCCGCCTCCCGGACTGCGGGACTGGGGCGGGGGAGCGAGGAAGGGGCTAACGGCGCGCGCGGCCTCCGAGTGGGGGGAGCGGGGAGGCGCCCGAGCGTCCGGCCCCTCGGGATGGGGAGGTCACGCTCCTGTCCCTCTCGCCCGCGTCGGCTAGTGGTCAGTCTCGCGCGGGCAGTGTCACCGGTTGCTGGGAAGACTGGGAGGCCAGCGAGCAGCGTACCAACCACTCAGCCTCTCCGGCCCCAGCTGGAGCCGGGAAGCAGGCGGGGCTAAAAGAGAAAGCCTCGGGGGCCTCCACTCCCGCCTCCCGCGCGGGCCAAGGCCCCGCCCTCTCTTCTGGCTTAACCAATTCCTGCCTCCCGCTTTGTCTGTTGGCCCACCCCTGGGCCTCGTCCCGCCCAATCAGAGGAAAGGGCGCCGAGCCCTGCGCGCCTTAGCCCCCAGCCGCGGAGTCCCGGGAGCTAGGCGGTCCACCGTCTAGTCTTCCAGCAGCTCTTCCCGCGGCCGCTGGCGGGACACAGACGGGTGTACCCTTCGGTGCTTCCGGCGCGGTAGCCGGTGCCCGGCGCGGACGGGGCCGCGGCAGCCATCCCCGTAGTTAAGTTAGCGCCTTCTTATTAAGTGAGGCCAGACTGGATACCTATTATCTCTCAACCCTCACCACAACCCTGCCAGGGGAAATATGAGCATTTATCCTGTATTTTAGGTAAGGACCCCACAAGTTAATGATACGCCCAAAGTCGCAATGCCAGGGATAGGGGTTACTCCTGGTCGGCTTGCCAGCTGCCTCTCCATGAGCTTCCTGGTGAACTGCCTGTCCAAATGTTGACCCTAATATCTTCTACTAGGAAATGCTACTAGTATTCCTTTCCGGAAATGCATTTTGGGAACCTGGCCATCCTTTAGTGTCCCTATATCATCAGAACAGACGCCCAGGGATGGCCCTCAAGGTCCTTTACTGCTGTAATCTTCCTTTGGAGGTCACTTAGTACCACTCTTCTGAGCTCTGCTCAGGGGGTCCCCTAATTAGTGTACTTAGACCTGCCATGCTTGGCCTGGAAAACTCTTACCCTCTTCTCTGTTTTAATTTGTAAAACCTTAGTCAAATGCCATCTCCATAAACCTATGCTAGAATGCCCCTCTCTGTCCTCAGTCCTGGGGACATGTCTATGCTGCAGCGCAACCTCCTGCATGTTGATACTGTTGTTATAGTCAGATGAATACTGTTCCCCCATAGCTTAAGGGACAGGCCTTGTCCTACTCATGAACAATTGATCCCTTGAAGCATGAGCAGAGGGCCAGCACGCCACAGATGATCAATGAGTGTTTGCTGACCCGCATATGACAACACGGATTAAGGAAGACAAATCTGGTAGCATCAGGCAAGAAAGCTGAAAAGCAAGACACAGGATGCAGGTCTGGAGTGATCAGGGCCTGAACCAGGAAGGGATAACATTGAGAGAGACATGGAAAATGCGCTTGAAGTATATATATTTTTATTGTAAAGAATCATACACAGATAAGGTAGTATTATATAGAGAATTATTAGTTGAGGATATTTCCAGAGTCTTTAAGCCAGAGAAATGTACTAATTTAGACATTTCTGGACTCATTGCTCAGTACTGATGTCATGTTTTTAAGGACACTGACACACTTGGCTAATCCCAGAGACATGAAGAGGATGGTGACTAGGGTGGTCACATAATTAAAGGGGCTGGGGATATTTAACCTAGAAAGAGAAACATTTTTTGTGCACATAATGACTGTACACAAATTCTAACAAACTTTCATGTGAAAGAGGACTGGATTAGATGACTTTCTTCTGTGTAGCTTTGGAGGGAAAAAAACAATGGGGGGAAAGAACAGGAAGCTGGATTTAGGTTTCCTATGTTATGGAAGTCATCACAGTGGGGGATGATAATTGTAACAGGAAGATGGAGGGTAGTGAAAGAAAGGTCAAGGATGAAGTTATGTGTATATTTGTCAATTAAAAATATCACATCCAAATGGTTTTATTTCTCTACACATCTACATCAATAAATGACAACTCTTAATGTGGTTCTGTAAATATTCAAAATGTTTATGGAAGGTCTACTATATGCCAGGTAGTATTCTAGACGTTGGAGATAACAGCTGTGAACCTACCAGATGAATCTCCCCAAAGTTCTGATTGTATCACATTCCTGCTCAGTAACAGTCAAAAAAGTCTGTACAATCACCAAATGAAGTTTACTCTTCTGGTGTAATATTCAAGACCCTCTTTCACCTATTCCAACCTGTCTTTCCAGTCTGTTCTCTTAAACTCTCCATTAAACCGGATCACTCCCCACCTACCTTCTACGTTTCTCTCAGCTTGGCGTACACTTCTCCTGTTCCTTCACTTTTTCTTGTCTACCAAAGTCCTACTTATCCTTCAGACTTCTGTTCAAACACCAACCCACTCTCAAAGTGAAAACTATCTTCTTTCTGAAGACCACTAGTATTGTTCACCCAGAAATTCCCTAAGTATTTATTATCTTTGCAAGCCACAAGACGCATAAGACACTTACTCTGTTATTTACATCCTTTACCATGTACTTTAAGATAGAGTGTTACTCTGTCACGCAGGCTGGAGTGCAGTGGCATGATCTCGGCCCACTGAAGCCGCTTCCCAGGTTCAAGTGATTCTTGTGTGTCAGCATCCCAAAGAGCTGGGACTACAGGCACGCACCAACATGCCTGGCTAATTTTTGTAATTTTAGTACACATGGGGTTTCACCATGTTGCTCAGGCTGGTCTTGAACTCCTGGCCTCAAGTGATCTGCTGTGTTCGGCCTCCAAAAGTGCTAGGATTACAGGCAAGAGCCAACATGCCTGGCCACCATGTACTTTAGAATAATGTGCATACTTTATTTCTCCTACTAAATTATAAGCTTGAGGGCAGAGTCAGAGGCTGGATGCACATTTCTGAACACCTGCTATGTGCAAAGAAATGGGCTGAATATCGGAGACAAAATGGAGACTGAGTCCTTTGAGGACATGCTGAGGGATGGCAACCGCTCCCCCCGCCCACAGACCTTGCCATCCCATCATGTGCAAAGTACAAAGTGGTATAAAGGTACAACAGGAAGAATAGGGTAATTCTGCAATAGGTCATCAGTAAACTTCATTGGCTCAGCATGTAGCCAAGATTTTGTATAGGGATCTGTGGATGGAGGTGACAATGATTTTCACCTCCCACCACACACCCCCAGTGGCAGATTTCTGCAATATAAGTGATGGGACTGGGTCAGGCAGAGGGATTAGATGAACAGGAAGGGAGTGAGCATGCACTCAATCCAGACTGAGTGAGTGGAGGAGACTCAGAATCCTGTGGAAGATGCTGAGTGGAGTGGGACAGGAATTCAAGAAGGTAGAGTGGGTGAAGGTATTGGAAGAGGAAATGCAAATAAGTTTTGGGCTAAATCAAGGAATTCCTCCTTTCCACAAGCTTTTATTGAGGACCCACTAAGTCTGCACCTGGCTGGGTAATAGAAATATAGAGATGAATAAATTATGTTCCTTTACAGTATAGAGTCTATCCCATACCCAAGGGTGTAGGCCTCCCTCAGTGAGAAGAGGAGGAGCCATGGTGTATCAGGATTTGTAAAGACTAGGAAGTTAGAGGTGAATACGTGAAGCCGTGGGCGTGGATGACACTTCTAAGAGGCTATAGGTGGATTAGTAGGGGCTGAAGGCACCATACCTAGAGCACCAGCCTCCAAAAGGAAGCAGCTGCAGAAGGGGAAGCCAGTAAAGGCTTTGGGGAGGAAGAAGGTCAGGACACGGTCAGGTTTTAGATTCCCATGTGAGGAAGTGGTGGACAATGTCCAATGCTGAAGTAAGTCAAACAGCATCAAGGTGGTTGTGTTTGGCTAGAGGGCACTGTCAGTAGTTTACGAAGTGAGACAGAAAGGAAGGGAAGTAAAAGTTATAGGCATGCAGAGCAGGCACATAGTACATGGCTTACGTTGCTGTTGGGGGCAACTGAAAGGCAAGTAAGTAGGGCTAAGGTATAGACCACTATTTCAAATCCCTGTCTGAAATGTGAGCCCAGCGGATATTCACAATGCCAAAAATCAGATGCTGAAGGCTTACTGTGTTACTGGGGGTATAAGGACTGAGAAGACTGTTTCAATTTCATGCATCTTATTCCTGTATTGCTAAATACAATGTTTGCCATTCTTCAAACATTCTAATTTCAGTTACAATAAAAATATTGGCTTCTAGAGCATGAGAGCTTCCAGTTCTTCCCCGAATAATTCCACAGATGTCAACTGACACAGTTTTCAAATACAGGAAAGAACCAAGTACAGAAAAGTGAAATCTAACAATTTAGAATAATAAGAAGTGGAAAGACTGGCTGACTAAATCCTGAAATGAAGATTTTATTTAGTGTTTAAGGAATAAGGGTTTGTATTAATTGCAAGTTGCGAACATATTGTAAAGCCATATCAAAATGGATTTCAGGAAACAAGAAGATAAGCAAAAACATAAATTGAATCAATAACACACATATTAATCTTAATGGCTTGACACAGAGGATTTAATGTCTTTTAAATTAAACAGTAATCTTAATAGAAAATTATTGGAGTTTGTGCTGCTTACAGTCTGTGGTCAACTTCAAGGACTCAAACACGATTCCATCGGAGAGAATGCTACTTTTAATTATTTTTACATTTGTACAGGTAAACTAATTGTGAAGAGCTATAGTAAACTAGATAAAATTGGAATAGCACTATTTGTTTAGAGGATATCTGAAGATCAACTTCCTTTAAAATACAAATTGCTTCCTAGTCCTTAACCACAATTTTTTGAGTTATGTTATATGGAAATTATGTTCAAAATTCACATCTAGGCTCAGTGGTTCACAAAACAAAACACAGAAAATGAGCTTAAAATCACAAAGCAGAACTTTCAGGGGAAAAATCAGTTTCAAAGTAAAATGCAAGGTAGGATAGAATCAGTTTTTATAATTGAAACCACTTTAAAGGTTAAGAACAGTAGTATAGGGGCTGGGCGTGGTGGCTCATGCCTGTAATCCCAGCACTTTGGGAGGCCGAGGCAGGCGGATCACAAGGTCAGGAGATCAAGACCATCCTGGCTAACACGGTGAAACCCCGTCTCTACTAAAAAATACAAAAAATTAGCCGGGCGTGGTGGTGGGCACCTGTAGTCCCAGCTACTTGGGAGGCTGAGGCAGGCAAATGGCGTGAACCTGGGAGATGGAGCTTCCAGTGAGCCTAGATCGTGCCACTGCACTCCAGCCTGGGCGACGGAGCGAGACTCTGTCTCAAAAAAAATAAAAATAAAAAAATAAAAATAAAAAAGAACAGTAGTATAAATAATAATGGTATCACATGCAAACCTGTCGGATCTTTAGAAAGTATTTTGATTTTGGTTATTTTCACAAATTAGAGCATTTAAAATGTAAGTAGATACATTTAATATATGATGTGTTGCTATAAATTATTTTTAAAAATCTTAAATACTTTTGTCTGTGTTTAAAGACTGGTTCCACCACTTAGCAGCAGTATGACCTTGGACAAGTTATTTAATCTCCTTGTCTGTCAATTTCTTCAACTGTAAAATGAAGGTACAATTTACTGTAGTTGGTTTTTGTGAGGATCAAATGAATAAACCAGAACAGTGCCAGGTGCAAGGCATACACTACATAAGTGTTTGCTGTTTTTATTATGACATGTGATGAGCAACTCGGGGAAGTAATTTACCTCTGGAAAACTCAGCAGATTTAACAAGGGTAAAAATAAAGATTTTTAGTAATACAGGTTTAGGGCAAGCGTGGGGGCTCACGTCCGTAATTCTAATGGTTTGGGAGGCTGAGGCAGGAGGACTGTTTGAGGCCAGGAGTTCACAACCAGCCTGAGCAACATAGCAAGACCCAATCTTTACAAAAACAAAAATCAAAACATTATCCAGGCATAGTGGTGAAGGCCTGTAGTCTTTGCTACTTGGGAGGCTGAGGCAAAAGGATTGCTTGCGCCCCGGAGTTTGAGGCTGCAGTGGGCTATTATCAGGCCACTGCACTCCAGCCTGGGTGACTGAACAGGACCCTGTCTCTAAAAAGTTAAATAAACAAATAAGCGTAATACAGGCTGTCCCTTTCATTAACATTTATTAGTAGATTTTACATTATATATTTCTGGGAGCAAGTTTTCAACTGGATTTTTAAAAAAGTTTTAGGGAGGTATAATTGATACACAAATTACACACTGAAATGTACAGTTTGAAAAGTTCTGACATATATATACCCGCATGAAAGCCTCACTACAATCAAGATGGAGAACATATCCACTACCCACAAGCTGCTTCATGCCACTTTGTAATCTCTACCACCTCCCCACCAGGCAACCACTGATCTGCTTTCTATTACTATATATTTGTCAACTAATATGTTTAATCAGCAATTAATGGTGGTATTTATTAAATATATAACTGATAGTAGAAAAAAGTTAAGAACTATAAAAAAGTAGCTTATGTTGGTAGACCAAAAAAACCTAAAAAAGGTAATTTTTAATGATGGAGGCAATTTAGGGTACTTACGTGAGAAAATTAGAAATAAAAGTTACAAGTAAAAATTTATGAAAAAATTATTTAACTAAGAAGTAAAGTTGATTTGTGATATTACATAGTAATTGACAGTGTTGCTAACATCTTTATATGGCTTTCATATTTTTACATTTCACTCATAAAGTCAGTCTATAGGGGTTGGTTCGTTGTTTATTAGTGCCAGGAACTAGGAGGGATCCTTGTGGCAGGATCCATATGTGGCTATTTAAACCTGCTCAAGAGCTACACATGACTAGTAGCTACCATATTGGACAGTGCAAATATAGTAACTTCCATCATTGCTTAAGTGCTACTTTAAGCGCTGATTTAGAAGACTTCTGAGGTATGTGATCTATGATGGAAATGAGGAGAGTCTAAGCTGAAGCTATGGCAATGAGATGAACAGAAGGCATCTCTCTGAGATACTGAGTGTGATGAAAAGCAATGTGGGGGGTGCCTTCTAGGTTTTTCCCTAGGGTAAAGAGGTGGACTGTAGAACCGTCTACCAACATTAAATGTCATTAGAGCAGGATTTGGGAAAGGGGATGAAATCAGATTTGGATCCATGAGAGAGGGGCAACTCTGGGACAGGCCAGCAGTATCTCAAAGGCTGAAGGATCTCAGAATGTGATCTGCGGAAAGTCTGTGAAGACAGAGCTCTAAGGAAGGAACAGTAGCCATGGGTAAGGACTACAGCCATGCACTAGGGTAAGGACACTCAGGGAAAGTAGGCAGCATGAGATGGTCAGAAGCTAACATCAGGGCCTGGGGCACAGTAACATTTAGGACAGGGTTTTCAAACTGTGAATAAGTAATGAAATCAACAAGAAATCTCCACCAGCATTTAAAAATAGTATAAAAATATTAATGTGCTTTACATATAATTTGGGTAAAGATCTTTTCCTGTACCTTTTTTTTTTTTTAGTATTTATTGATCATTCTTGGGTGTTTCTCGGAGAGGGGGATTTGGCAGGGTCATAGGACAATAGTGGAGGGAAGGTCAGCAGATAAACATGTGAACAAAGGTCTCTGGTTTTCCTAGGCAGAGGGCCCTCCCGCCTTCCGCAGTGTTTGTGTCCCTGGGTACTTGAGATTAGGGAGTGGCGATGACTCTTAAGGAGTATGCTGCCTTCAAGCATCTGTTTAACAAAGCACATCTTGCACCGCCCTTAATCCATTTAACCCTTAGTGGACACAGCTCATGTTTCAGAGAGCACGGGGTTGGGGGTAAGATTAACAGCATCCCAAGGCAGAAGAATTTTTCCTAGTACAGAACAAAATGGAGTCTCCTATGTGTACTTCTTTCTACACAGACACAATAACAATCTGATCTTTCTTTTCCCCACATTTCCCCCTTTTCTATTCAACAAAACCGCCATTGTCATCATGGCCCGTTCTCAATGAGCTGTTGGGTACACCTCCCAGACGGGGTGGCGGCGGGGCAGAGGCGCTCCCCATATCCCAGACGATGGGTGGCCGGGCAGAGGCGCCCCCCACCTCCCAGACAGGGCGGCTGGCCAGGCGGAGACGCTCCTCACTTCCCGGACAGGGCGGCTGCCGGGCGGAGGGGCTCCTCACTTCCCAGACGGGGCGGCTGCCGGGCGGAGAGGCTCCTCACTTCTCAGACAGGGCGTTCGGTCAGAGATGCTCCTCACCTCCCAGACGGGGTGGCGGCGGGGCAGAGACACTCCTCAGTTCCCAGACGGGGTCGCGGCCGGGCAGAGGCGCTCCTCACATCCCAGACGGGGTGGCGGGGCAGAGGTGCTGCCCACATCCCAGACGATGGGCGGCCGGGCAGAGACGCTCCTCACTTCCTAGACGGGATGGCGGCCGGGCAGAGGCTGCAATCTTGGCACTTTGGGAGGCCAAGGCAGGCGGCTGGGAGGTGGAGGTTGTAGCCAGTCGAGATCACGCCACTGCACTCCAGCCTGGGCAACATTGAGCACTGAGTGAGCAACACTCCGTCTGCAATCCCGGCACCTCGGGAGGCCGAGGCTGGCAGATCACTCGCGGTCAGGAGCTGGAGACCAGCCGGGCCAACAGGGCAAAACCCCGTCTCCACCAAAAAATACGAAAACCAGTCAGGCGTGGCGGCGCGCGCCTGCAATCCCAGGCACTCGGCAGGCTGAGGCAGGAGAATAAGGCAGGGAGGTTGCAGTGAGCCGAGATGGCGGCAGTACAGTCCAGCCTCGCCTCGGCATCAGAGGGAGACCGTGCAGGAGAGAGGGGAGAGGGGAGAGGGGAGAGGTCCTGTACCTTTTTAATGAATATATTTACACACATATATGTATACTGGGTTGCAAGGTAAAACATATATCTGAGTTGTCTTCCAATTAGTTTGAATCTCACCAGTTGATAAAATGAGCACCATCGGCTGGGCGTGGTGGCTCACACTCGTAATCCCAGCACTTTAGGAGGCTGAGGCAGGTGGATCACTTGAGGTCAGGAGTTGGGGACCGGCCTCACCAACATGCTGAAACCCTGTCTCTACTAAAAATACAAAAAAATTAGCTGGGCGTGGTGGCATGTGCCTGTAGTCTCAGCTGCTCAGGAGGCTAAGGCAGGAGAATCACTTGAACCTGGGAGGCGGAGGTTGCAGTGAACTGAGATCGTGCCATTGCACTCCAGCCTGGCGACAGAGTGAGACTCCATCTCAAATAAATAAGTAAATAAATAAATAAACAAAAATAAAATAAAATGAGCACCATAGACTATCACCTACATGGGAAGTGAGATAGTGTCCTTTTTCTCATCATTGCCTGAAATTCTGGCACGTAATAGGCACTCAGTAAAGACATACTGCATAAAGGAATGAATCAACAAGCCAGAGAAGAGGAAACCCAGTACAAGGGTGACTCAGAAGCTAAATGATAAGAAAAAAGAGAGAAATAACCCAGTGTCAGATGTCAGTGATGTGGCAATATTGAGAGCATGGATGACCTTAACTTTGTAATTCCTATGAATTGGCAGCATCCGAAGCCAGACTGTAGGGGTGAATGGGAAGGGAGGAAGTGGAGAAAAGACAAATGATAGTGGAGACTGAGAGGCTGTTTGTTTTGTATTGAAGATGTGAAAGTTCAGTATGTATTCTGGAGAAATTATATAGAAAAGGCAGGTTCTAAAAACGTGCTGTCCAGGAAAGGAGAAACTAGCTACACAGAGCTATTTAAATTAAAATAAAAAATACAACTTCTTAATCACAGTAGCTCCATTTCAAGTTCTAAATGGCCACATGTGTCTACAGACTACCATACTGTGCAGAGCTGATTAACATTTCCTTCTTTGCAGAAAGGTGTTTCAGACAGTGCTGCTGTAGACAAAAGTTTTAATTCATCATGTTTGTGCTGGCTTCAATAAACAAGTTTAGGTTAAATCAATGCACAGCATCGCCCAATCTCTTCCTACCCAAAACATTATCCAAACCCAGCAGAAAAACTATTGTGGGATTATATCACAATCTATACATGATAGATTCACATGTGGTCTCAGTGGGTGAGAGTTAACCTTGGAAGAGGCCAGTGGAGACTTTAAAGGGGCTGCTAAATCTCAGGATGTGATCTAGGGGTCTGGTCATTCTATGTATTCATAATGTTTTCCCACCAAAGATCTGTGACAAGTAGCAGCAGTTTGTGATTGCTAAGCATTACACAGAGAAAAGGAGCTATGGGATGGGGTATAAGAATGACAGGTATTGGAGCAGTGCTGAATAAGAAAGGTTAGATAATTCAGGCTAGGGTAGACAGAACATCCTGGGTAAAATGAGGTTATTACAGTGAAATTCTAGTTCTACAAAAGTAAAGTGACTGGTAGACAACAAATAAATCATGTTTATCACCTTATATTTAATTTTTATGGTTTTTGTATGGCACCTTAATAATAAAAAGGACTGTGGTAGAAGACTGAGGCGTTATTATCCATCAAAGCTGTCTACTTAGACAATGTTACTCAAGGTCCTGCTGACTTATTGAAATTAGAAAAATCACTTTTGTAATTTTAAAAACAAAACCTCCAATTTAATGGAAAAATCTGTTTTCAATCACCTCTTTTAAAGGAATATATTTTGCTCTGCTCAATTTTAAAAAATCGTTATTCATGGGATGAAGGGATAGAAGAAATGGACTGAGAACTGTAGAACTCTTGGCACATGACTCCATCCAAACCTCTGAGTTACTAAGAGACAAACTTTAGCATGCCTTCTAGCAGTGTAAGATCATGTCCCTAGGAGAACCCCAGCTCCCCCATGAAAATGCCTGCCTGAGAAAGCTCAATGCTACCAGGAGAATTTACTATTTGTTCTAGCCAACACCTGATGATAGGCTCCTGACCTCCCTTTCTCAGGGCGTTTATTAAGGGCTTACCATTATGAATCCTTCCTTCTTCTCTTTAAGGTGTTTATGCGTCTGCTACAACTCAAGAGGTCCTTCTAAAGGACCTGAGAGCCATTCCTTTGAAATTGATCGTCAAGAAGGGCAGAGCCTCTACCTCCCAATCTCAGTGCAAGAATAGCAAGCTAGGCTGGGCGTGGTGGCTCACGCCTGTAATCCTAGCACTTTGGGATGCCCAGGCGGGTGGATCACCTGAGGTCAGGAGTTCGAGAGCAGCCTGGCCAACGTGGCGAAACCCCGTCTCTACTAAAAATAGAAAAATTAGCCAGATGTGTTGGCATGCACCTGTAATCCCAGCTACTCGGGAGGCTGAGGCAGGAGAATCTCTTGTACTAGGGGGTGGGGGTGGGGCGGAGGTTGCAGTGAGCCAAGATCGCGCCATTGCACTCCAGCCTGGGCAACAAGAGTTAAACTCCGTCTCAAAATAAATAAATACATAAAAAAGCACTCTAACTTCTATAGCTGCTAGCTAGCAGACACATCTGGCCTAATCGCATCTATGCCAATCAAATCTGTAATTTTTCACTTCTCTGACACTATTGAGCCCTGATCACCTTCCTTCCTTCATTCTCCCTTTGAAATGCCCAGTCACTTCTGTACAAATCGGAACAGAGGTCAGTTCTTTTCCTTTCTGTAACTAGTTACTGAATAAAGTCTTTTTCACTGCTTCAATGTCTAGCTGGGTTGTCTTTGACAGGATCCAAAAAGGAGGGGAATTCAGCCCATTTGCCTTTTCCATCTGCAGGGCAAAGTTTTGAGTTGACTCTGAGGAAGTTACGCCTTTTGTAAAAACAAAACATCCAACCCTGGATGAAGCCCTTCCCCTTAGGCCTAGGCCCTCGCCTCACCAAGCGACACCTAGAGGTGACAAGCAGGCGCTCGTTCATGGACCTAGGTAACGATACACAATGCCATGTAACAAACTCCTGCTCATCGAGGGCATCTGACCCTGGGTGCACGAGTGAATTAACTGAGTTAATGTTGACTAAGTTCCTGATTAGTATTCACGGAGCAATTGGTGACCCCACCAAAATGTCGTTCAAGGTGCAAGGTCCAGAGGCCTCGAGGAGTGGGATTTACCCATCGGAGCCGTCCGCTCAGACGCCGTTAGTAAGGGTTCCGCCGACTTCACTGGAGTGAGGAAAGTCACTTTTGGAAATCGACTTTGCCTTCGCCCGCGAAGTCCGCCAGCGTCCGGACTCGAGTTGCCCCAGGAGCCACTGCCGGAAGTTTACCAGCTCACTTTCGGCGTCGCGCCCGCCTTCGTGGAGCAGGCCGGAAGTGGCTTTCCGGCAGCCGCCGCCGCAGCTCCGTAAAGCAAGATGGCACTACTCACTCTGAGGCTATTATCTCCGTTTTATATCTAGTATTCCTCTTCTCACCAGTTACTCTCGATTTCCCTCCCGCGCCCTAATTTTCTTCAGCACCACATTCTCATGTTTTTCTTTCATTCAGCCTTGGTGGAGTATGGTCTGGAGGCAACCTACGGCTAGCCTGAGCAACGTGGGGCACCATTTTGTACGGAAACTGAAGGCAGGGCGGGGGAGTGTGAGGCCTCCCGAGGAGGCCCGGCTTGAGAGAGAGCGTGGGAGGGAGAGCGTTGTTCACCGATGATGTATTTCCGCTTCTGGTCTGCCTGGTCGTTTTTGGTTGGATCGGCTTGTTGCGGGGAGGGAGGGGGGAAGATTGTTTGCAGCCTAGAGGCTCCGCGGACGGGAAGGTAAACTGAGGTAAGGCTGTGCGGGGGGCTTTTGCGCATGGCTGGGTAAAATGGACGGGAGTAGGGTCCTTGGGATTGCGGAAGAGTGTGGAATTGGAGACGGGAGGCTTAGATGTCTCGGGTTGGACAGAGAAGGTGGGGTGGGGCTCGGGGTTACAAGGTGAATCGCAAAGCCGGGCTGGGGTGGAGTGGGACGAGCGGGAGACCACAGGAGATGGAGGAGAGCCTAGGGGTGCAGAGGAAAGTCTCGAAGGCGCTGGTTGAGGAGGGCCTGAGTCGAGAGGAGCTGGGACGGGGGAAGAATAGAATCTAAAGTCCTTGAGGGCTAAGGAGAGAAGTTGAGGTAGGGACTGGTCGGAATACATGGGTGGGGGCGTGGTGAGAGTGTAGTTTTTGGGAGGCTATAGAGTTGGAAGGGGCTGGTGGCTGCGGTTTTGATGCTGACATGACCATATACTTGGCCTTTGTTTCTCTGCAGCTCCCCAGAGACGCTCATCCTACAGCCTCAGCTCGGGCCCAGCCTTCTCTCTCCAGCTGCCACCACAGCCTGGAGGCGCCTGCCTCCACCCTCCCGAATGGTGCTCCTCCTAGCAGGCCTCGGCCCAGGATCCAAGCCCCCTTTGCCCCCTGCCTTGGAGCTGTTGCTCCGGGTTTGTCACAGTGGACTCCCTGTGGCGGGAAGGGAAGAACTTTTGCACAGACAAGGCTTCAGCTCTAGGAACCCCACTGACAACTTGAATCTCAACCTCTAACCTAGTGTGAGGTTCTTCCTGTGCCCACCTTTTCTGCCTTTTGAGAAGAGAAACTCTTCTCCTGGCCATCTAGAGCCCAGGAAGCCCCAAGCTGGGGCCCTGGTCCCAGCATGTCAGTCCTCTCTTGTGCATAGGGCTCTGCCCTCCCCCTGTCAGCATGGCTGAGCTCAGACAGGTTCCAGGAGGGCGGGAGACCCCACAGGGGGAGCTGCGGCCTGAAGTTGTAGAGGATGAAGTCCCTAGGAGCCCAGTCGCAGAAGAGCCTGGAGGAGGTGGAAGCAGCAGCAGTGAGGCCAAATTGTCCCCAAGAGAGGAGGAAGAACTGGATCCTAGAATACAGGTGAGAGCACTGAGAGCGGGGAGAGAAGGAGAGCCCAGATTCCAGCCTCCCTGAAGAGTGTTGGATGAATGAGGGCTTAGACTTACTCTGTCCCCAGTCTGCTGGGGCAGGAAAGGAGAACAAGTTTGTCAACAAATCATTGCAGGGTGATGTAACAAGTTCCAAAAGAGTTGTGTGTCTGAAGTGCTGATGGAGTGCAGAGAAAGGCCTGGCCTTAGTGCTTGGGAGGCATTGCTGAAAGCTTCACTGAAGGAGCAAAGCGTCACTTGGCAGTAGATGGAGGAGGCACACTTTAGGTCAGTGGAGGGTAGGTGTGTTGTACTTCTTTCCAGATAAGCAGAGGGGCTGCCACCTTAGTTAGGGATGCTGTGTGAGAGGAGATGACTTTGATACTGGGGGACAGTTTTGAGGCTGAGTGAGAGAATCTTTTCCCCTTTCTCACCTTCTCAGCAGTACCTTCCAGGGATGTGCGGCCCACATTGCTCTGATAATGTGTTTCACCCTTGTAAACAGTGAGACCTTTCCAGTGTTATAAAGGTAGCATCAACTTTAGATCTATAAAGAAACCCCATATGTTCAAGGATTTGTAACTTTTGTTGTGGCCAATCCTTAGTAACATACATACCTGGCCCTCAGGATAGTGGGTCTCCTAAAGGAATGGAAGAGCAGTTTATTGCCTTGGAGTGTCTACAATCTAGTTGGTAGGACAGGCAGATCTTTGTGTAGGAGACCTGGGGGTAGTCAGTGAGGAAGACCAACTCCATGTGGAAGAGATGCCTGGCCAATCAAAGCTGGGTTGCAGTGTTTCAGGGAATTGGCTGAGAATGACTTCCTGAGGAAGCTTCTTGGGCAGGTGACGACCAGGATGCTCCTGCATGTTTGGGGCTTGAGTCTGCCATTTGTTCCGGTCACATCTCCAAGACTCTGATGTTGTGGAAGTGACTCTTCTGTAGGTGAGCAAGAACATATGAAGGCTCAAATTCCTAGGCTTATCTGTCAGCAAACCTTTATTGGATTACTCCAGTGAGTTGGGAAGAAATCAAAGCCAGTCCTGGCATTCTTCCTTCACTCTCTGTGTGGGTTCCTGGGATATGTGTGTGTGTGTGGGTTCCTCTTCTACTGTGTCCATGCTTATAATGGAGCAGTGGTGAGCCATTTGTTTCTGGCATGAGTCAGTAATTTATTTCTGCTCTGCCTGACATTGCATTGAAAACAGCCAATTTTTCTTGCTATTTCTACAGATTTATCATCCTCTGAGGAAATCAGTTGTAGTGAAAAAAGTCTTGGGCTGAGTTTCATGCTACCTCCAACCCCATGATTTATGATTTTTATGGAAGTTTCTTTACGTTTCTGAGCCTCAGTTTCTTCATCTGTAAAGTGAGCAGTTGGTCTAGCTGATTTGCACAACTCATTCTTGCTCTGCTCTGACACAAGTCTACAGTTCTTTCTCAAACTCTTTTTGCTTGTTCCTTGGTGATAGTTTGTAGATAGCACTTTGGGAAAGAGCTGTCTCTCTGTTGCTTGTGGAGGAGGGCTGTGTAATGTGCATTATATGCCTCCCTACAGCCTTCCTTGCCCTGCTCCAGAGAAGGTTTCTGCAGAGGAGAATCCACTGTGGTCTCTTTACTTGGCCTCTATTACTCCTGTGTATTTTTCCAGTGTCTGCATAGGCAAATGGTAGTAGTAGGAAGAGTCATACTTGCACTGTGCTGTCTAATAGGGTGGACTAGCTGCATGTGGCTATTTAAACACAATCAATTAAAATTAACATGTAAAAATGCAGTTCCTCGGCCAGGCATGGTGGCTCACACCTGTAATCCCAGCATGTTGGGAGGCCGAGGCAGGTGGATCACCTGAGGTCAGGAGTTTGAGACCAGCCTGGCCAACATGGTGAAAACCCGTCTCTACTAAAAATAAAAAAAGCTAGCCAGGTGTTGTGGTGGGTGCCTGTAATCCCAGCTACTTGGGGGGTTGAGGCAGGAGAATTGCTTGAACCCAGGAGGCGGAGGTTGCAGTGAGCTGAGATCTGCCACTGCACTCTAGCCTGGGTGACAAGAGCGAAACTCCATCTCAGAAAAAAAAAAAAAAAAAGCAGTTCCTCAATGTTATACTGACACTGCATAAATAGAATATTCTGTCATCACTGACTCTTCTATCAGATGAGCTCTATGAGAGTTGGAGTACACTGAGGTAGCGTAAGACTTACTTTGCCTCCAGTGAACTTGTGATGTCGCTGGTGCAGGAAGGGTAAAGCAGACCCTCGTCTCTCTTGCTAAACTGCACAACACGTTGTGGAATGTTGTGGGTTGTATAGGGAGGAAAGGTCTAGTAATAGCTTCCCTCATTTGATGACACAGGTGTGGGTACGCCAGTGCTCTGACCTCAGCAGGGAGTCAGTGTCTTCTTGCTGTGTGAGAGAGGCAGCCTGGCTTGAGGGGCACCCTTCATGGAGGAGGCCGGTGGCATTTTGCCCTTCTGTGCTTGGGCTTTCAAGATGAGGAGGAGATTGGGGTGTTTGTCTTTCGAGGTCCCTTTGAGTGTTGACAGTTCACCAGACCATGCACATTGCTCTGATCATGTGTTTCAGTGCTTTAGGTGGGTGTTCATTTCTCTGGATTCTCAGTGCATTTACTGGGTTTCCATCCACCGTCCATAAAAAGCCACCAGGGAGCTTCAAAAATACCCTTACCTGAGCCTTTCCAGACATGTGGATTCTCTTAGTCTGGGTGGGGTGAGAAGGGATTCTGATGTTACAGTCAGAGCCAAATCCACTGGGCCAGGTATATCCCAAAGGTAGAGCGCCTGTTTCGGTGTTTTCTGAGGCTCCCAGAAATGGCTGTCCTTAGGATGAGGCCCTCTCTGACCTGGGGCTGGGGTTCCTTCGCAGGCAGGCAGCTCCATGGCCATTTATGGTGGGATTCCTCTGGAAGTTGGAAGGAAGTCAACTGGTGCCTACCTGGAGCGTGCTGTCCCTCCAGGGAAGGCTGCTGGCTGGGTCTCCATGTCATGATCTTAGTGGAGTTCTTTTGAGTCCTCCAGGTTCATCCTCAGCTTTCCGAGAGGGTTCCAGTGGAGGGAAGAGGAAAGGAGCGTGGATCTAGGTTGGACCTGGGTCTGTTCTGTGACTTTCTCAGCCCCCTCTTAGTGGTTGCATTCTTTCCTCAGATGTGAGTGCTCTCGCTTACCTGCTCCTTTCCAAACTCTCTAGGGTGACTTTGCAACCTCTGTGACCTCATCTAGAAGCATGGGTTTAGCTTTCACAGGACAGTCATCACCCTGGCCCCAGTTACCATTAGTTTGAGTCTTTTGATGGTCTGCACTAGGTGGGGTGGGAGCATCTGCAGCCTGAGTCCCCATGCCTTTGATTCAGTGTCCTGGCATCCTGGGAATCTGGCTGCTGTGCCCTGGGAAGGTAGCCCTCCCTGCTGGCTGCTGCCTCACTGATGGATAATGCACGTTGAATCAGACTTTGTCCTCCTCGAATTCCGTTTCAGCTGAGTGCCAGGAGTCCCTGGTGAAGCAGGCCAAATGCAATGTGTTGCTGACTGCCCAAAACCGTCCCAGGTCCTCAGAGGATTCCTGCTCAGCCTTTCCCTGGGTGTCGCCTAGGTGGGCTGTCCCCCTCCCTCCTGTGGTGACCTTGCCCTCCAGGCTGCTTTGCTCCCCAGGCATCTTCTTGTCCTGTTAGGGAGAGCTTTGTGACTCTGAGGGGACAGATCCCATCAGCAGATGGCTTTCTGTAAATTGCTGGAGGTGCCACTGGGAAGCTAGTTCCCATATAGAAAGATAATGCCCACTCCTGCCACTTGCCAATAGCAACAGCTCTTCTTGTCCTTTTAACAGTAGTAACAACTTATGCTGAGCCATCCAATCCATTGATGATCTCGTCAGGAGCTGGAAGTTGATGACTGGAAGCATTTGAGGCCATGGAATCCAGTGGGGATCCCGTCTTGGACTTTGATTTGCCACATGAACATTGCAGGGTGGCCTTTACCAACTGACCCCACACAATCAATGTTTGTTGCATTTCCAATCCCTGTCCTTTTCCTACGTGGGCTGTGGTTTTCCTAGATTACAGCACTTCTTTCTTTACTGAGATGTCCTTCCAATGGTGTCCTCATTCCCAGGAGGGTGGTCACAGTGGAAGGAAAGTGAGATCAAAGGTCGGTCCTGGATCCAGACCCAAGTCTGTCACTAATTTTCCGCCTGGTTGTTTCTCATCTATCAAATGCAAAGTTGCTGAGAAAGAATATTCCAGCAGGAGGTGCTGAAAGAACTGGTCACTCGTCTCCCAGATAGCCTAAAAGCCCCTGTAGGCCTCGTCAAGCCCCAGGAAGCTGGGCCCCCAGGGAGGTAGGTTGCCTTTCACCTTGACAGACATTGCCTTTTTAGGGCCTGTTAGGGTGATCATGTCAGTTGCTGGTGATGTCTCTGTTCGGAAGGCACTGTGAAACTTGGAGTTCCATGTGTCTGGTAGTGTTGATGCTGACCCTATGCCTCCTCTGGGGCCCTGAGCTGTGTTGGCTGCCTGTTCTTCCAGAATGGTTGTTATTTTATGGACACTGGGTTGTGGGACACTGTAGATGCATCTACCCAAATACAACAACTTCTAGACCTTCGCCACCCAACACAGGAGCCACATGCCACTGTCTAGGTTGAGATGTGTCACAAGAGTCAAGTGCATACGGATTTTGAAGACTTAGTTTAAAAAAGTAAAAGTATGGATAATAATATTATTTTATGTTGATCACATGTTGAAATATATTTTGTATATATTGGGTTAAATGTATTTTTATAATTTCACTCATTTTTAAAAATTTTTTTACTTTAAAAAAATGTGGCTTCTAGAATTAAAAATTCCATGTGCAGCTCCTGTTACGTTTCTGTTGAATATGTCTCTTCGAGAAAATTTAGAGCAAGCTTGTCCAACCCGTGGCCTGTGGGCCACATGCAGCCCAGGATGGCTTTGAACATGGCCCAATGCAAATTTGTAAACTTTTCTTAAAACATTATGAGATTTTTTTTTGCGATTTTTTTTTTTTTTTTTTTTTTTTTTTTGAGACTGAGTCTTGCTCCTTCACCCAGGCTGGAGTGCAGTGGCACAATCTCAGACCACTGCAACTTCCGCCTCCCAGATTCAGGTGATTCTCCTGCCTCAGCCGTCCCAGTAGCTGGGACTACAGGTGTGTACCACCATACCCAGCTATTTTTTTGTATTTTAGTAGAGATGGGCTTTGCATCATGTTGCCCAGGCTGTTCTCAAACTCCTGAGCTCAGGCAATCTTCCCACCTCGGCCTCCTGAAGTGCTAGGATTACAGGTGTGAGCCACTGCGCCTGCCCACGATTTTTTTTTTTTTTTAAGCTCATCAGCTGTAGTTAGTGTTAGTGTATTTTATGTGTGGCCCAGGACAGTTATTCTTCCAGTGTGTCCCAGGGAAGCAAAAAGATTGGACATCCCTAGTTTAGAGCCAGATTTGTGGCCCTCCTTAGGCAGGGTCTACACTGTTGTAGGTAGGTGTGTGCATTTTCATATCCTCATTCCTCATTCCATTACAGGTTTCTACCTTTGTGTTCTTCCTGTTACTGTAATTAACATGTCAGACCATTTCCTGTATTCTCACCTGCTGACCCAGATCTTTTCAGGATCAAGGCAGGGGATGGGGGAGAATAGAAGGGGTAGAAGGGACTAAAAGGAAGATTGTGCGTGTCAGCCTGACTCCCTCACTGGGTTGCTGAAAGGCCCGAATGAGGTGAGTGGGGGCCAACATCACGGCCATATGAGTGGGAAGTGATTGTGGCGTCACTGCCAAGTGCAAGTCATGGGTCTGGGCAGCAGGCACATGCTGGGCTGGGTCCCTCTGGCCTGTCCAGCCTCCTGTCCGGAGACAGCAGGGGCTGGTGAAGGCAAATCCTGTAGCTGGGCACCAGGTGTTTCCTGGCACAAGGCCCTTGGCACAGACCAGCACTGCTCCTCAGTAGTGTCCTTAGCTCACCAGGGGCTCTGGGAACTTTTGTGTTTTCTCGGGCAAGGGAGGATGACTTGAGGCCAGTACCCCTCTCAGCTCTCTGCCATTTCATGGAAAGCCCTGGATGGTTCTATTGCTTCTCTCTCCAGTCCTTCCAGGGGCCAGGAAGGCACTCAAACCAGCTTGTCCAGCAACTTTTCCCCAGGACTCTCCCTCCATCCCACAGGATCTGCTCTATAGGGACCTGCGGTCATGGTCACCCATTGCCCAAGCAGGCCAAAAGGCTTCTTGGACTCTATACACTTTCCTGATCTTGACCTTAGTCATCCACCAAGCCCCTGTGATTCTGTGTCCTGCGTTGCCTTGGGATCTGCCCTCTCCTCTGCCACCTGGAATACTATAGACAGCCTCCACCTTTTTTGTTTGTTTGTTTTTTGTGATGGAGTCTCACTGTGTCGCCTAGGCTGGAGTGCAGTGGCACGATCTGGGCTTACTGCAATCCCTGCCCCCCGGGTTCAAGCCATTTTCGTGCCTCGGCCTCCCAAGTAGCTGGGATTATAGATGCGTGCCACCACGCCCAGCTAATTTTTGTGTTTTTACTAGAGACAGGGCTTCACCATGTTGGCCAGGCCGGTCTCGAACTCCTGGCCTCAAGTGATCTGCCCACCTCTGCCTCCCAAAGTGCTGGGATTACAGGTGTGAGCCACCATGCCCGTCCCAGCCTCCACTTTTGTCTCCCTGGCTCCCCCAGGCTTTCGTTACATTGGCACTAGGCTCTGAGAGACCCTTTTGCCATTGCAGAAAGTCCTGGTACTACCTCCCATAGTGCTGTAGCCTTACCGACCTTCTCACCTGCCAACTTGTCTGCCCAGGGTACCTGCTCCCCTTTGGTTCCTTGGCCCTTTGTTCTTCACTGGCACTTAATTTTTTTGAGACAGAGTCTCGCTATGTTGCCCAGGCTGGAGTGCAGTAGTGTGATCTTGGCTCACTGCAGCCTCTGCCTCCCAGGTTCAAGTGATTCTCCTGCCTCAGCCTCCCAAGTAGCTGGGACTATAGGTGCACGCTGCCACACCCGGCTAATTTTTGTATTTCTAGTAGAGACAGGGTTTCACCATGTTGCTCAGGCTGGTCTCGAACTCCTGACCTCAGGTGATCTGCCTGCCTCGGCCTCCCAAAGTGCTGGGATTACAGGCGTGAGCCACCATGCCCGGCGGTCCTCCCCAAAGTGCTGGGATTACAGGCGTGAGCCACCTTGCCTAGTCATTCACTGGCACTTTTGTGTCTATGAAGTCCTTCCAGCTGGTGAGCAAGTGTTCCAGGCATCCTACCCTGACCTTCTGCTGCCCAGTTAGGTGACCTTGCTACCCAGAGAGCACCCATACCCACCCCTCACAAGGCTGCACATACTGCCCAGGACCTGCTGCTGACTTGCTGGGTTTCCTTACAGGCTGCCACCTCTATGTCCTGAATTCTCAGGTCTCACGGTCCTGAGAGGTGATAAGTGTGCAGTAAACATGTGCTGACTGAGTGGCCCTGCCCTGGCCCAGGTGGCCATCCTCTCGCAGAGAGTGAGCCTTCAGGTCCAAGGAGACTCCCTCAGTTTGAGGAAGTGTTGCAATCTCACGGAGAGAGTGAGGGCTCACCACAACTTCACGTTGTGCATATTAGTGTTGCATTCTCCAAACCTCAATTTCTTCATCCTTGAAACTGGGGTTTTACTACCCAATACAAGGTAGAGTTGTGAGGATTACGTGAGATTGTATGTATCAGGTCCCTGATAGACAAGAAAGCTTTTGGCAATCTCCGTATCTTCTTTCCTTTCCTGAGTGTCTCACCTCATTTCCCTGGGCAAGTGGGGCTCTCTCTCTCTGTGTTGCTCCTGCCTTGCATGGTTCACTCAAGGCTACTTCCTTCCACTGCACTAATTTGCCACCCCTCTCTGTGGCAGGAGGAGTTGGAGCACCTGAACCAGGCCAGCGAGGAGATCAACCAGGTGGAACTACAGCTGGATGTGAGTGTCCTTTTCCTTATGTGCTTGGGCTGGTCCTTGGAAGTATCTCCATCTGTCTCTTTCCCAGATTGAGGCAGTGGCAGTGGGAGGGGTGTGTCTGAGAAACAAGAGGGGCTGGGACCCAAACATGTGCCTTTCCTCTGCCTTGTTCCTTTCCAGGAGGCCAGGACCACCTATCGGAGGATCCTACAGGAGTCGGCGAGGAAACTGAATACACAGGGTTCCCACTTGGGGAGCTGCATCGAGAAAGCCCGGCCCTACTATGAGGCTCGGCGGCTGGCTAAGGAGGTATGGCTGGCTGACCACGTTTGAGGAAGGCTATGTGCTGAGCCTGGCCCTGGATTCTTCTGTCTCTATATGGAGTGAGAGACAAAACACCAGACCCTGAGGGCAGAGCTCTGGGCTAGACCTGGCTGGTCGGAACCAGCTCTGTGGGCTCAGGAGGTTCCTTTACCACGTGGGCTCTGGGCTTATAGTCTATAAAATGGTGAGGGTGGCTGTGGGAGAATATTTAGTTCAGCCCTGCTAATGTTTAAGTGCCTTCTGCGTATCAGGAACCAGGCTTTAGGGTGTATCAGATATGTCAGTTCTAACATCCTGTTGTTTTCATCTGCGCCCATTTCCTCTTCCCTTTGGTTCATGTCTCTCTTCTGAATCTTTTCTTTGCTTACTCCTCACTCTTTTCCCCATCCCACACCCCTTTTTTCTGTAACAAATTACTTTTAACAAATAATATGTGTTCACCATTGGAAAAACATAATGAAACAAGAAGGAAACAAAAATCACCCAAAATCCTACCATGCACATTTCATGCATTTTGTTTCCTGGGATTTGTTGTCATCCTGTATGGTGAGGTGACAGATACAGACAACTGCCTTGGAAGAAGAGTTTGTTCCCGAGAGGAGGGGACATCCATGCCATGCAGGGCCACACGGGGAAGCAACCAGGGTCCTTCAGGAGGCAGAAGAAGTGAAGGAGAAAGCAAAGCACAGAGCCTTAGTGTGGTTTTCGTGGAAAGGAGTAGGTGAGGCAGGTGAGGCAGGGTAGGCAAGTTTGGATAAGTTTAGGAGTGGATAGTTGGAATAATTTTGCTAGGCCCTGGGCTATAGGGGTGGCCTCTAATTGTCTAGTACCTGGCCCTGGGATGACCTAGGGCAGAGGAAATATCAGCTTGGTGGGGGAGAAGTAGGTAAAGGAGTTAGCTGGGGATCCAGGCTTTGGATTAGGTGGTTGGTTTGCATATGAAAGGCACACTTACAGGGGAGTTTACTGTTTCTAGGAATTAGCCCTGGAAGGGGCAGTTTGTCCTTGGCCAGTAAGGTCCCCCAAGACATGAAAGCATCATAAAGTATAGAAAATAAAAATATGATTAATACAGCACAGATAACCATGTGTGCTGTATTAATCATATTTCGTGTCCTTGTATATCCAGCCCAAATGAGATTACACAGTATGTGCTATTTTGTTCTTTTATTAGCATTATGACATGGTTCCATGTCAATAACTATACATCCAAGCCGTCATTTTAAAGGACTGATTAATATTTTATTTTTTTAAGAAATGGGGTCTTGCTCTGTTGCCCAGACTGGAGTGCAATGGTGTGATCATAGCTCACTGTAACCTCAAACTCCTAGGCTCAAGTAATCCTCCTCCCTCAGCCTCACAAGTAGATGGGCTCACAGGCAGAAGCCACTGCGCCCAGCTTATTTTCTTATATTAGATGTACTATTATTTATTTAACCGATGTCCTATAACTGAAAAGTTAGGTTTGTTTTGTTTTTTGCTTGGTTGGTATGGCTGTGATGACTGTCTCTGAGCACTTGTCTGATTACTTCCTTCAGCTTGCCTGCTGAACATGGAATTGATGGTCTCAAGGTCATCTTTTCTGTAAGACTCTGTCTATGTTGCTAACCACCTTACACTAAAATGGTTTGTGTTTTCCTTTGTTTTCCCTAGGGGAAAAGGCTAGCAGCCTTTGGGAGTGCTGGATTTCACACACCTACCCTCCACTGGCAAAATTTTTATTTCTTCTAGTCCATATCCTTATGAAATATTCTTTATAGAATGTTGCTTCCTTGGCATTTATCCTCAGCACAGTTTGGGAAATGAAGCCGACATTGCTAGTAGGCCTTCCTCCTTCTCTTATCCTCACGTCTATTATGGGTCTCCATGGGCAGCTGGGGTCCCTCAGGGTTCCCCATCCTGATATCCCTCTCCCGCCAGGCTCAGCAGGAGACACAGAAGGCAGCGCTGCGGTACGAGCGGGCCGTAAGCATGCACAACGCTGCTCGAGAAATGGTGTTTGTGGCTGAGCAGGGCGTCATGGCTGACAAGAACCGACTGGACCCCACGTGGCAGGAGATGCTGAACCATGCTACCTGCAAGGTGAGCCGGGCGGTGCCGGCAGGTCCCCTTCGCTGGTTCTCGTCCATCCTTTGCCATGTCTTTCTCACCTCACCTCCTCATTCTTCCCTCCATTCTAGCCTTCTTTCAACTTCGATTCTGTTTCAGGCAAAACCCGTTCCTAGTTTTCTGTTCTGTTTGGCCTCCAGTGCTTCCCATATTCCATTTCCCTCTGACTTAGAATGTCATCCTGGGCTCTTCTTGAACGTTTGCCTCCAGGTGTGGGACTAACCCAAACAATTCATCCCTGGTGCATACTGAGGAGTCAACATTCACATTTTATTATGTTTAGCTGTGTGACTCCTCGCTTCTGTTTTCAGAATCTGCTCCCTTTCCTGCTTTTGAGCTCTGACAATACACCCCGAGTTTTGAAGTGTAATTTACGTATCATTTCCAAGCTCCTGAAAGGGGACTGGGGAGCGGAAGGATCTCTGCCGTTGGCCCTGTCTGCCACCTTCAGCTTGCACAGGGCAGGTGTCAGCTCCTCGAGGGGGTGTTTGTGGCTTGTGATTCTTCATCTGCCCCTCACACAGAACAGGCACCTCACTTCTACTCTAGAGCTCATGCAAATGAGAGCACACAGCACGGGGGGAGGGGTTAGGGGATGGTGTATAGTGTAGAGCTACCCCTGAACAGGGAGCAGGTGAGGGCTCCAGCCGCTTTGTCTACCAGGACAAGTGGGCCAACTGCACAACACCCTGAGCAGAAGCACACCAGAGCCCCACCCACCCTCGGCCCACTTGTCCTGGACGGTGCCCACATAGGGTGTGGAAACCTGGAGAACCCAGCGCACAGCTGTGGCTCCCCACACGGGCTCTTCTCACTCCCAGATCCCTAACCATTGGCGCTGAGGGCTCCCTGAAGAGAATGGCTGCTGCAGATGTGTGATGTGCTGACAGACATTCCCCTGATGCTCTCAAGTGGTTGAGTGGGCACCAGCATCCCTTTCCTGGCAGCAGCAAAGCTGAGTAGCCAGTGGTGCAGGTGACACTAGGCAAGAACATGGGGAAGACGTGGCTCAGAGGCATGTGCCTGTGATGTGGTCCTCGACGGTCAGGCAGCAGATCCAAGAGAGACAGAAATAAGCTGTCTTGAGGCTCGTAGACCCCGTGTTCCCCTGCGTGTCTCGGGCTCTGTACACAGTTGGGGGTTTGCAGAGGATCTTCCTGTTTGGGTTCCCCCCAGGGCGTTGTTCAGATTGGCAGCCTGGGGCAGATGCCAGAGACTGAAGCATGGGTCCTGGCTCAGTGATGTGTCCTCTGGGCCAGGTGAATGAGGCGGAGGAAGAGCGGCTTCGAGGTGAGCGGGAGCACCAGCGAGTGACTCGGCTGTGCCAACAGGCTGAGGCTCGGGTCCAAGCCCTGCAGAAGACCCTCCGGAGGGCCATCGGCAAGAGCCGCCCCTACTTTGAGCTCAAGGCCCAGTTCAGCCAGATCCTGGAGGTAGCTGAGTGGGTGAGGGGGAGGAGGAATGGGTAGGTGGGGGTGCAGGCTGGAGGGGATGCTGGTCGGCCTCTCTGGGCCATCTTGGTGAGGTGGCCAGGGTGAGGCCTCCGGCTAGTGGTGGGGAAGGGTGGTGGCACACATGTTCCAAATGACCTTGCAGGAGTGAGAGGTAGGGATGGGGGCTGGCGATGGGGGCTGGTGACGGCGAGAACGTAGTTGGAAGAAGGGAGGTAAACAAGAGGAAAAGAACTGGTGGAAATCTGGGATGGGGAAGAAGAACCAGCCATTGGGTGAAAGGGAACAGTGGGGAGAGGATGAGGAAGCAGGAGCTGGGGGAGAGGAAGGCCTGAGAGGAAGGCTCTGGAAGGTGGGGCTCAGGTCAGGAGCAGGATTGCTGGGGAAGAACAACGCAGAGCAAGTGGAGCAGGGAAGGCTGTTGTGGGTCTGTGGTGGGTGCTGAGAGTGGAGCAGGGAAGGGTGTTGTGGGTCTGTGGTGGGTGCTGAGCCAGCTGTCCAGGTATTCTGGGAGAGCAGGCCCTCAGACCTCAGTGCAGAGTGCTGAGGAAGGTGGAGACGTGCCCCATGGGTCGCCTTGCTCTGTTCTGCCCTCTGCAGGAGCACAAGGCCAAGGTGACAGAACTGGAGCAGCAGGTAGCTCAGGCCAAGACGCGCTACTCCGTGGCCCTTCGTAACCTGGAGCAGATCAGCGAGCAGATTCACGCACGGCGCCGCGGGGGTCTGCCTCCCCACCCCCTGGGCCCTCGGCGCTCCTCCCCCGTGGGGGCCGAAGCAGGACCTGAGGACATAGAGGACGGAGACAGCGGGATTGAGGGGGCCGAGGGTGCGGGGCTGGAGGAGGGCAGCAGCCTGGGGCCCGGCCCCGCCCCCGACACCGACACCCTGAGTCTGCTGAGCCTGCGCACGGTGGCTTCAGACCTGCAGAAGTGCGACTCCGTGGAGCACTTGCGAGGCCTCTCGGACCACGTCAGTCTGGACGGCCAAGAGCTGGGAACCCGGAGTGGAGGGCGCCGGGGCAGCGACGGCGGAGTCCGTGGGGGTCGGCACCAGCGCAGCGTCAGCCTGTAGCCGAGGGGCCAGGGTTCCTGGCTTGAATCTGCTACCACGGGCCGGTTGGGGCCCACAGTCTTCTCACGCCCTCTCCTCTGGGGCCTCGTCTTCCCGAAGGTCCCCTTCTCCAGTGCTTCCCTGGGAGAGGCCAGCTGTGTTCGAGTCCTCTGTGCCTGCCCTGGCGTTCTCACAGCCTCCCCCTTCCCCTCAGCAGGCAGCTCTCTTTGCCTTACCCATTCAGAAGGCTTGCCCTCGGCGCTCTGTCTGCCTCTGCCTGCCAGCTCATCACGATCTGCAGGGCATTGACCCTTTGCTTTCCCTTTCTGCTCCCTCTCTTTCCATCTGTTTGGCTTTTTCCCTCAGGGAACTTGGTCTAGAAGGCACTGGGAAGCTCATCAGAGAAAGTGGGTGCTGGGCCTGAGTACTCCCGTCGGAGGGGATGGACAGTCACCCCTCCCGTTGGTTTCCAGCCCCGCCCCCCTTCCCAAGGCAACTCTGGAGGGTACCCTAGGTATGCTGCTGAGCCCTGCCCCCCGTCCTGCTCCAGCCTGCCCGTGTGTAACCTGTAAGATGTACTGTGTGCCTCCGGAAGACACCACCTTTCTCTTCAGCATTCCCTTTCATGACCTGAGGCACTCTGCGATGTGTGCCCCAAAGCAGAACTTACACGACCTGTAGGAAGCTGGTGTCAGGGAGAGAAACCCAACCCCATTGTCAACATAGGGAGCATCACCAACTCCAGACTGGCTCCTGTGGGGATGGTGTTTCCGCTGGGCTGGGTCCTCACCATTGCCAAGGTGCTAGTGGGTCCCTAACAGGGCCCATGTTGGGGGTGAAGTCATGAGGTCCTGAAGGCTTAGGCCCCTGTCATTCCCACCCTCACTCTTGCTGCACAGTTGTGTTTACTTTTTCTGGGTAGAGGATGCTGAACTGACTCAGCACCCTCCTGCAGGGCGGGGTTAGGGAATTTGGTGCTCAATTGCTCTCCCTTGCTCTTCCCCAAACTGAAAATACCTACTGTAGGATCCCTCGGGGCACACTGAAGCTTGGCTGCCAACCCTCTTACTTCCTTTGTTACAGGGAGGGGTTGGCTTGGGGTGAAAAGTTCTGCCCTCCGCAGGGAGCAGCTCCAGCTGCCTGGCAGTGCTCCCAGTGTGTAGGGAAGCCACACCAGACCTGGGTGCCTTGGGAGAACCGGTCCTTCCTTTTGACCCACCCCAGGATGATGGAGTGCTCTTTTCCAGGCCCATGTTCTGCCAGCACCCGGGATGAGTGGGCAACTGGACTCTGCACGGGGGTCTACAGGTTGAGGGAGGTTGGTCACAATGAGAACCTCGGGGTTTGAGGTGGCCACGGGCAGACAGCCGAAAGGGAGGGAGGGTGTGGGTGTGCGTGTGTGCATGTGCTGGTGTGTAAGGGGGAAAGGGTCTTTCCTGGTTTTATTTAAATAAAGTAGTTTATGTAACAGTTAACATCTACTGTCCTTGCTGGAGGAAGAGAAAAGGGGCAAAGATGAGGCAAGGGTTGGGCAAGGGAAGAGCAGGGTTAGGCGGCAGGCTTTTTAGATGGTGTGGTCAGGGAAGGGAGGTGAAGGACCAGATTGAGCTGCGCTATGCATGCTCTTGGGGGGGTGGAAGGCCCCATGGCCAGGGTGGTCATGTACAGGGCAAGTGTAGAGAAGCAGGGGAGGAGTTGGTGCCTCATGGGGCCATGCTGTGTGAGGTGATGGGTGCCAGGAGAGGGTTTGGTAGAAAGGGGCCTGCAGGGTGGAGTGGGCTCTGTCTGAGCTAAGAGATGAGAGTGCCAGAGGGTTGGGATCTTAGATGTGTCTGGATGTGAGCATGAATGTAGAGAAGGGACACAAGTAGTGATGCCAGATTTATCAATACAGTGAACCCACTGAAATTTCAGATAGGCAGTATTTTTGTCTGCTGCAGTGTTCAGGATGTACTTACATTATGAATTATCCGTTGTTTCTCTGAAATTAAAACCTAGATAAAAGGTGACTTCCAAGTCAGGGCTTGACTGGCTGGGGGGTGGGAGGGGTTTGAGGGCACTTGAACTCACAGGTGGGAGATTGGATAGGGATGTGAACTCCAGGAGCTTTGAAGAAGAGCAAAAGGCTTTGTTTAGCCTGAGCTGCACTTGGAGTGTACCAGTATTTGGAGTTTTGTTGAGAAGAGGTCAGCCAAGGGAAGAAGAAGGTGCTGGCAGGGAGGAAGACCAGAAACCTTGGGGGTCAAGGGGCAGGGTGAAGGCCAAGGATTGGAGGCACACAATCAGAGCAGTGACCCTGGTGGCTGTGGACGCCACCTGAGGGGCCATCTGGGGCCGCTATGTGCTGAGCACTCACTGTGCCTTTGGATGGGTGCTGTCCAGGAGTTTGAGATTGCCTTCCCTGACTTGGCAGATGGGTGTCATAATATTTTATTACTAGAAAAGCTGCTATGAAAATGCATAGCTTATGTTTTTGGGTGAGTGGGCTTTTTAAATTTTTTAAATTGTATAGGAGGTATACAACATGGTATTTTGATGCACATAATGAAATAGGTATCAAATTGGCCTATCGTTTTGCAGTTACCTCCCCCCTTTTTTGTTGTGAAACCGCCTAAAATCTACTCTCAGCAAATTTTCAGTCTATAATACAGTATTATAGTCCTAATGAAGGGCTTTCTGAGATGACACACAGTGCTGGACTTCCCTACCCAGTCACTGGCAGGCAGGACCTGTGAGGCTCCTGGTACAGAAGAGCCCTAGAAAAGAAGGGCTATGCCATGCACGTGCGTTTCTCCTTGCAAAATCACCTAGAAGATGCGGCAGGCGGGAAGAGAGACCAGGAAGGTTAGAGCCAATGGTACTTCTAAGGAGAAGAAGACAGAAGCCAAAGAGCTCCCTCCCTCCCACCCTCGTCGTAGTAACTTGTACTCATCCAGTGCATTTCAAGTACCAGGAACGCCCCTAATTAATCTCTACAACAATGTTACAGGACAGATAAACACTATGATTTCCTTTGCACGGTAAGAAAATAAGGCACAATGGGGGTACTCAGCCTTGCTGAAGGTAACGGAGGCGGCTCCCACTAGGCACTTGGAGTCTAGAGTCCAAACGCTTGAACCACTGGGCTCACAGGAGCAGGAGGTGAGGAAGTGGAGGTAGTCATCTCCGAGGAAGTTTTGCTGGGAAGAAGAGATGAGAAGTGGGAATACTGTTTCTTAGCTCCTTCTCCCAGCAAAGAGGGTCGAGAAATTTTGTTTAAGGTGAGGAAGAGATGGTCAAGGTGTGGGGGACATAGGGCCCCATCCCCCATTCCTGTACTGTGTCGTGTTACATGTTACATTGGCCTGTTGGTAATGAATTGTTCTGATTCATCTTCCTCAAGTGTGGGGCTGGGGCCTCAGTCTACCCAACACCTGACACAGGCTCTCACCAACAGATGCTCAGGAAATGTGCTTTTGCTTCTCGCCCCTTCTCTTAGCCCACAGCTGTATCAGGTGGGTTTATCAGTACAGCAGTTCGGAGGTCAGGACCTGGTGATGCACAATCCCAGGATCACATCTCTGTGGGAATTCTCAAATTTCATGACGCTTCAATTTTATCGCCTGTAAAATGGGAGCATGGAGGCATGTGTGTCATGCTGCTACATCAGAGGATCTGAGGTGCAGCGATTCCTGTTAGCACCTCTTCACAACCTCGGAGTGCTTAACTCACGGAGGCTTCATCCCATCTTGCGCTAGGCAAGTGGACTCTATGAAAGGGTTGTGTTTCCCTCCTCGTCTGCATATGATTTTTGACAAGCATGACAACCCCACTGCCTTTTTAAAAATTTAATTTTTAATATTTTATTATGAGACAGGGTTTTGCGCTGTTGCTCAGACTGGAGTGCAGTGGTGCAATCATAACTCACTGCGGCGTGGGACTCCTGGGCTCGAGCAATCATTCTGTCTCAGCTTCCCTAGTAGCTACGACCACAGATGCACACCACCATACCCCGCTAATTTTTAACTTAATTTTTTTTTTTTCCCTGTAGAGATGTATTGCAGTGTTGCCCAAAATGGTTTTGAACTCTTGGACTTAAGCAGTCCTCCCTCCTTGACCTAAAGTGCTGGGATTACAGGCTTGAACCACTGCTCTTTGCCTTTTTTGTTTGTTTGTTTTTGTGACACTCGTTCTAGCCCAGGCTGGAGTGCAGTGATGTGATCTCGGCTCACTGCAACCTCGACCTTCTCGGCTCAAGAGATCCTCCCACCTCAGCCTACCAAGTAGCTGGGACTACAGGTGTGTCCCACCGTGCCCAGCTAGTTTTTGGATTATTTTGGAGGCGGGGTTTCCCTGTGTTGCCCAGGGTGGTCTTAAACTCCTGGGCTCAAACGATCCCCCTACCTCGGCCTCCCAAATTGCTGGGATTACAGGCATGAGCCACCATGCCTGGTTATGCTTCCAGCCTTTAGACATCTTTTTAAATTGACATATTGTAATTGTACGTATTTATGGGGTGTGGAATCAACCCGTCTGTAGATGCTCCTACTCTGCCTGGCAGGAAGAGCGGAGATGGCCTTCTTGGGCTGTCAAGGTCTTGCTGTGTCAGCAGGGGGCAGCAGCTACCAGAAAGTGCGCAGAGCCTGGGCTCTGCATTTCCCTGCGCGCCCTGCGTGTTGACCCTCCAAGCCTGCGTGGTCAGCCGCATGGGCACTTTGCAGAAGGGCCTGAAAAACTGCACATAGAAGGGTGGGGGTGTGTATACATCAGAATGGAACCCCATCTGTACTTCTCATGGGCCTCTTGCATTCCCGTGTGTCCTCGGAATCACCTACTGCGTGTGAGAGCTGGCTCAAGTCTGCAGCGCAGCTGGTCTCAGGAGGTAAGATGTTCGATATCTAGATGTGCCCCGTTCTCCTCAGAGCTCACCTCCTTCCTTGGCCTCCCTAGTGTCTTTTCCCTCTCCCTTTCCACAGCCTCTTTATAAATTTCTCCACCCACGCCTGCTCACCGTTCCTGAGCCCCAGGCTGCAACACATTGCTCATGCCCTGGGATAAGGGAACCAGGAGACCATACACTGGCTGGCAAATGGATATGTGTAGTTTACTAAGAAATGTTCACCAGGATCTTTCAGTGTACAAACACTGTGGTAGGCCTTGTTAGGAACACTACAAACTGTAATGCCATGGGTGGGTCTTCCAGGTAAGGAATGCAGGTGTGCACAGGTGGTGCAGGGCAGTGAAAAATAGATAACCAGGCCAGGAGCAATGGCTCACAGCTGTAACCCCAATGCTTTGGAAGGCCAAGGTGGGAGGCTCACTTGAGGACCAAGTTTGAGGCCAGCCTCAGCATCATAGTGAGAACCCGACTCTACAAAAAGTAAAAAAATTAGCCATGCATGGTGGCATGCACCTGTGGTCCTAGCTACTCCTGAGGCTACTGGGAGGATCTCCTGAGCCCAGGAGTTTGAGGCTGCAGTGAGCTATGATCACACCACTATTTCAGAATGGGTGACAGAGGGACAACCTATTTCTAAAAATAAGGAAATAAATAACTAATGAGGGCTGCAGTCAAGGAAAAATCTGGGAGGTTACAGCTGGGCATTGCTCTCCGAAGCTCTGAACCAGCCCCTTGGTCTCAGACTGGAGAAGTGGCACCTGGCTCCCAATCCTCACTCTTCCCAAATCTGTCTTGAGCTCCCAGGGCCTGTGTCTCACCCATCTTGGTGTTCTCAGGACCTGGAACGTGGAAATTTTCACCAAACAGCTGTCTACTGACTTACTTCTGCTTGTGCTACCCTTGGCACAAGTTTCCTCCCTTCTCAAACTGTCAAACTGCTGCCCGTGGTTTGAGGACCAGATCATGTGGTCAAAAGTCCACATGAGCTGGGATTCAACCACAGGCACCTCTCTAGCCCAGTCTGAATTAATCCTTATCACTCTCAAGTTCCCCATGGCTCTTTTGACTTACCGAAGAATGGGCCGGATGTTGTAGACATGTCTCTTGTTGGTCCTAAGTCCTCAGAAGAAGGGGTCAGTATCATCCTTGACTCCATCTCACTCAACACATAACACAATAGACATATGTACAGGGACCATACGTGATGTATAGTCTAAATTGGGACAGCTGAGTGTGAAAGGGGGCAGATGTAGCCTGGGACTGGCTTCGGTGATCTAGGACATATGGTCACCCTCATTCTAGGTACTCAGTAAACATTAGTTCTTTTGAGAGCTTCGGTGTTAAAAACACTGACCACACTATTCAGAGAGGGTTGTCCTTGGCCTGCCCCTGCCACAAGGGGTTATGTGTACAGGGACAATTCACTCAGCTCCTCTGGGCCTCAGTGTTCCAATCTGCCGGAAGTGCGGACAGACTCAGTAGATAACCTCTAAGGTTATCTAAAGCACTAAAATTATACAGCTGGCAGTGGAGGCTGGGCCATGCGAAGAGTTTTGATGGATGATGTGAAATGGTGCATGTGTTTGCAGAGAGGGTTAGGGGTTGGAGCATGAGAAACCTGAGCAAGTCCAGAGTTGGTTAGGACCCAGCCCGGAGGGAGCAGAGGGCTGCTGGATATTTCTGCCTGGGTGTGAGATGATCATCGTCCACTGAGGTCGAAGAGCTCAGAGTGCAGGGCAGTAGTTTCTCTTTCTCCAGGCAGGCAGGTGGCTTTCACTGCACGGTGCAGATACGCTTCTTGATTTATTCAAACACAGGAGGAAGGGAGCGTCAAAATGAGTTTCTTCCCCATTTAGAAAAGAGGAACCTTCTTGGTCTAGGGTAGAGTGGAGGAGCAGAGCTGCCTTCCTCCTCAGCTGCGGCTTCATCTTCCACGCTCCTTCCAGGCCACCCCATCCTGTTTCGTCTCTATGATTTCTGCAATAACATGCAGAAGAGCTGGATCCTCTTCACATTGACACAAGGAAATCTCAGTTGTGCCAGGGCCTGCTTTTTTCCAGCAGGAATTCTTAAGGGCCTGGGGGTCTGGGGCAGCAGTGAAGGCTGGAGGAGGCTCATGGAGCTGTACAGGTTCTCAGGGGCTGCTGTGGTTTAGGGAAGAAGGAGAGGATGTTGCTTAATGTCACCTGCCTTGTGTGCTAACCTCAGTGTTGCTATGGTTTCAGCCTCCCACTCCACTTGGAAAGAGTGGCCAGGAGCCCATCTGCCTCTGCAGCCCACCTGCCTCTGCAGCCCAGGGTAGGAATGTAACTGTTGCTGCTGTACTCACATCTGACCTTCCTTCAGCTGATCTTCGCCCCTTTTACCAGATCTCCTCTTTCACTTTACAATTTCAGAAGCCTCAGATTACAATCCTCTCCATTCCCTCAAACAGTTGCATCTGGCAATAGCGACCATGGCTGCCCCATTGGAAGGGACTGTTAACAGAAAATGGCATGAGGCCTTTGGAGGAGGGGAGCTACGTCTTCATAACACTAACAGAAACAAACCCGAGGTTAAATAAAGTGAACCAGGTATTTAGTTCACCTGCCACCTGGGATATACTTTTTAATTTTTTCTGGGTTGGTTAAAAATATATTTAGGGCCAGGCACGGTGGCTCACGCCTGTAATCCTAGCACTTTGGGAGGCTGAGGCGGGCGGATTACCTGAGCTCAGGAGTTGGCAACCAGCCTGGGCAACATGGCGAAACCCCTTCTCCACTAAAATACAAGAAATTAGCCAGGCTTGGTGGCGTCCACCTGTAGTCCCAGCTACTCAGGAGGCTGAGGGAGGAGAATGGCGTGAACCCGGGAGGCCCAGCTTGCAGTGAGCTGAGATCGCGCCACTGCACTCCAGCCTGGGTGACAGAGTGAGACTCCGTCTCAAAAAAAAAATGTATATACATACATACATATATATATATATTTAACGACACATTCAGAGAGAATGTGACAGAGAT
Organism: Pan troglodytes; assembly: GCF_028858775.2. Lineage (NCBI taxonomy): Eukaryota > Metazoa > Chordata > Mammalia > Primates > Hominidae > Pan > Pan troglodytes. Next base: position 309,950 of record NC_072398.2, read on the forward strand.
AAAGGCTGAATAAGAATGACAGGAAAACTGATCTGGAAGCATAAATGATGAGGATGAGAGAAAACATCTGCAGAAAACCCAAAAGACTTGGAGGAAGTGACAAAAGTGAAGCAGCAGAGATGAGGAGAGACGTGAAAATACACGCTGGAGGGAGGGACATCAGAGACAAGAAGAGGAAAGCCTCGTAGGTGACCGGGACATCAGAGACGAGAAGAGGAAAGCCTCGTAGGTGACCGGGACATCAGAGATGAGAGGAGGAAAGCCTCGTAGGTGACCGGGACATCAGAGACGAGAAGAGGAAAGCCTCGTAGGTGACCGGGACATCAGAGACGAGATGAGGAAAGCCTCGTAGGTGACCGGGACATCAGAGACGAGAAGAGGAAAGCCTCGTAGGTGACCGGGACATCAGAGACGAGAAGAGGAAAGCCTCGTAGGTGACCGGGACATCAGAGACGAGAAGAGGAAAGCCTCGTAGGTGACCGGGACATCAGAGACGAGATGAGGAAAGCCTCGTAGGTGACCGGGACATCAGAGACGAGAAGAGGAAAGCCTCGTAGGTGACCGGGACATCAGAGACGAGAAGAGGAAAGCCTCGTAGGTGACCGGGACATCAGAGACGAGAAGAGGAAAGCCTCGTAGGTGACCGGGACATCAGAGACGAGAAGAGGAATGCCTCGTAGGTGACCGGGACATCAGAGACGAGAAGAGGAAAGCCTCGTAGGTGACCGGGACATCAGAGATGAGGAAAGCCTCGTAGGTGACCGGGACATCAGAGACGAGAAGAGGAAAGCCTCGTAGGTGACCGGGACATCAGTGACGAGAAGAGGAAAGCCTCGTAGGTGACCGGGACATCAGAGACGAGAAGAGGAAAGCCTCGTAGGTGACCGGGACATCAGAGATGAGAAGAGGAAAGCCTCGTAGGTGACCGGGACATCAGAGACGAGAAGAGGAATGCCTCGTAGGTGACCGGGACATCAGAGACGAGAAGAGGAAAGCCTCGTAGGTGACCGGGACATCAGAGATAAGAAGAGGAAAGCCTTGTAGGTGACCGGGACATCAGAGATGAGAAGAGGAAAGCCTCGTAGGTGACCGGGACATCAGAGACAAGAAGAGGAAAGCCTTGTAGGTGACCGGGACATCAGAGACAAGAAGAGGAATGCCTCGTAGGTGACCGGGCTGGCAGCACAAATGATACTCATACGTGCCAGGACTCTAGCTGAGCCCGAGTTAAATTTACAGCCCTCCTTATCTTGACCTATCTCCAAGTTCCTAGGTGAAGTGGCTCTTCCCAGTGCTGCCTGAATCCTTCAGCTGACTGCTGGCCAGAGGTTTATGGCTCCGATCAGGAAGATCACTGATGAGTCTTGTTTGAGACAGGTCCCACCCTCTGTTGGCTCCAACAGTGTTTGATATCCAACAATAGGAAACCAGATTCTGTGAGTGAACTCAAGCTATAGGCAGGACCCGTGGAAAGCACAGGGGAAAGGAGTTGTCTTCCCAGGAAATCTTGGATTTCCCCCTGGAAGTAGGTATCCTACGTACCATGTGGGAGAGGACTGAGGAGAATGTGCCTTAGGACATGGCTGAGAGCCTCTCTACAGCTCTGCACCATTAATTCCGTGGGGATTTGTGTACCTGGAGCCCAGGGAAAACTAAAGCCCCTCTAATCAAAATGGTGTTTCTTTCTCGAGGTCCTGCTGGTTGTGAGAGATTTATGCTTCTGTGTGGGATATGTTCTTTCGCCTATAAACATCAAAATCCCACAGTGAATGGGAACAGAAAAATGTTTATTCCCCACCCAACCTTCATCTTAAACATGGTTCAATAGGAAGGTATCACTCAGACACCCTGGCCCAGGGAGGATCCTTCTATGACTCTAGTTCCTAAAATGTGTTCTCTAGATCAACAATATAAACATCACCAGAAACTTGTTAGACATGCAAATTCTCAGCCCCCTACCTCCACTCCTCTGCCCACAGCAATACTGCATTAGAAATGCTGGGAGTGGACCCCAGCAGCTTTTAACAAACCCCTAGAGTGATTCTAGTGTACCCTGGAGTTTGAGAACCTCATCTTTCCGGCAGGTGGAAGGGATGTGGCAAACAGTGCACAGGGCTCCCAAGACTTGTCCCTTCACTCACCTTTCACTGGCCAAAGCAAGTCACCTGGCCTTGCTCCCCCATTGCCTTCTGCCATGATTGGATGCTTCCTGAGGCCTCCCCAGAAGCAGAAACCACTATGCTTCCTGTACAGCCTGCAGAACTACGAGCCAATTAAAACTCTTTTCTTTATAAATGATCCAGTCTCAGGTATTTCTTTATAGCAATGTGAGAACAGACTGGTACAATGTGCAAAAAAATTGAAAACAGGCTCTTGAAATATTTGCACACCCATATTGAAGCAGTATTATTCACAATAGTTAAGAGGTAAAAGCAACCCAAATGTCAATTGACAGATAAATGGACAAACAAAATATGTTATATACAATTGAATATTATTTAACGTTAAAAAGGAAGGAAATTCTGACATATGCTACAACATAGACTATCCTTGAGGACATTTTGCTAAGTGAAACAAGCCAGTCGCAAAAGAACAAATACTGTATGATTACACTTACATAAGGTATCTAGAATAGTCAAACTTACAAAAGCAGAAAGTAGAACGGTGGAAACTAGGGAATTTGGGGAGAGGAAAATGGGGTGTTGTTTAATGGGTAAAAATTTCCAGTTCTACAAGATAAAAACTTTTGTAGATTGGTTGCATAGCAATGTAAATATTTTTAGCAAAACTGAATGGTAACTGGGTGCGGTGGTTCACGCCTGTAATCCCAGCACTTTGGGAGGCTGAGGCGGGCGGATCACGAGGTCAGGAGTTCGAGACCAGCCTGACCAACATGGTGAAACCCCGTCTCTACTAAAGATATAAAAATTAGCCAGGCGTGGTGGCGCATGCCTGTAATCCCAGCTACTCAGGAGGCTGAGACAGGAGAATCGCTTGAACTTGGGAGGCGGAGGTTGCAGTGAGCCGAGATCATGCCACTTCACTACAGCTTGGGTAACAGAGCAAGACCCTGTCTCAAAAACAAAAACAAACCAACCCAAAAAACAAACAAAAAACCAGAATGGTAAGCTTAAAAATGCTTAAGATGGTAAATTTTGTGTTATCCACTTTTTTTTACCATAATAAAAATAGTATCTTGACAAAATTAATAGAAATCATACAAAGTATGTTTTCTGACCGTAGTGGGATTAAACCAGAAATCAATAACTGAAAGCTGGAAAATTACAGTATATTCAGAAATGAAACAAAAACTGTTCTAAATAAGGAATCAAGAAGTGTAAAGAAAAGTTTTTATATATTTAGGACAAATGAAAATGAAAATGCCACTTGTCAAAATGTGTGGGATGCAGCAAGAGTGCATAGTGGGAAATTTTTTAGTAACATGTCTATATTAGAAAAGAAAATGAGCTAAAATCAATAACCCAGCGTTCCACCTTAGGAAACTAGAGAAAGACAAACAAGCCTGAAGGAAGCAGAAGAAAAGGGATAATAAAAATTAGAGCAGAAATGAATGAATTTGAAGACAAGAAACAATAGAGAAAAATTAATAAAATCGAAAGCTGATTCTTTGAAAAGACTGGTAAAATTAATAATTCAGGCTAACCAAGAAAAACAGAGAGGAGACAAATTATCAATTTTATAAATGAAAGAATGTTAATCATCCCTTGGACATTAGAATGATAATAAAAAGATAATATGAATAAATCCATGCTCACAAATTGGATGATTTTGATGAAAGGACTGATGCCTTGAAAAATACAAATTGCCGAAATTCACAGAGAAGAAATAGATCAGCTGAACAGTTCTATATATTAAATAAATTAAATCATTAATTATTAACCTTCCAAAAAAGAAAACATCAGGTCCAGGTGGTTTCACTGGTAAATTATATCAAACATTGAAGGAATAACTGATACTAGTTTTCCACAATTTCTTCCATAACATAGAAGCAGTGGAACACTTCCTAGCACATTCTATGAGGCCCGCATTATCCTAGTCAAAATCAGATGAAGACACCAAAGAAAGGAAAACAATGGACCAGTATTTTTCATGAGCATAAATGTAAAAATTATCAACAAAATATTAGCAAATCAAAGCAAACAGTGTGTAAAAAAATTTTATACTATGACCAAGTGGAATTTATTTCAGGTATGTAAGACTGATTTAACTTTCTTTCTTTCTTTTCTTGAGACAGAGTCTCGCTCTTGCTGCCCAGGCTGGAGTGCAATGGCGCGATCTCGTCTCACCGCAACCTCTGCCTCCCAGGTTCAAGCAATTCTCCTGCCTCAGCCTCCCGAGTAGCTGGGATTACAGGCATGCACCACCACGCCTGGCTAATTTTGTATTTTTAGTAGAGACAGGGTTTCTCCATGTTGAGGCTTGTCTTGAACTCCTGACCTCAGGTGATCCGCCCACCTTGGCCTCCCAAAGTGCTGGGATTACAGGCGTGAGCCACCGTGCCCGGCTGACTGATTCAGCTTTCTAAATTGAGCAATATAATTCAGCACATCAGCAGACTAAAGAAGAAAAGCCATATGATTATATTGATTCAGAAAAAAGCTTGACAAAATCAAAAACCCATTTATGATAAAAATTCTCAGCAAATTATGAATTAGTAAAACTTCTTTAACATAGAATTGCTACAGAAAACATACAGCTAACATCACACAGAATGATGAAAATGGCATGCTCTTCTGAGCTTGGAAACAAAGCAGGGTTGTCCTCTATTACCACTCCTATTCAACACTGTATTGGAAATCTTAGGTAGTGCAATAACACAAGAACGAGAAAAAAGTTACAGGTTAGAAAGGAAAAAATTAAACTCTATTTGCAGAGGATACAATTTTCTATGTAGAACATCTCAAAGAATTGACAAACAAAACGAACCAATTTATGGAAGTAAGTTAGCATTGCAAGGTCATGGGATACAAGACTAACATAAGAAGTCAATGACTAACTTGAGGAAGTTATGCTAAGTGAAATGTGCCAGTCACAAAAGACAAATATTGTATGATTCAACTTACATGAGATACCTAGAAGACAAATTCATAGAGGCAGAAAGTAGAATAATAGTTACCAGGGGAAGAAGGTGAAATGGGAAAGTCTTGTTTAGTGGGTATAAAATTTCAGTTCCGCAAAATAAAAACGTTCTGTGGTTTGGTTGCGTGCTAATGTGAATATATTTAACACCACTTACTGAACACTTAAGAATAGCTAAGATGGTAAATTTGGTGTAATGTGTATTTTACCATAATTAAAAATAATTTTTAAAATGGAATACAGATTTTCCCTGGCTTTTTTCAATGCAGTCCCAATCAAAATCCCAGAAGGTTACTGTAGATAGCAACAAACTAATTCTAAACTTTATATGAGAAGGCAGAAGATCTAGAGTAGCCAACACAATATTAAAGAAGAAGAACAAATTTGGAGGAACGACACTACCCAATTTCAAATCTTATTATACAGCTATAGTAATCAAGACAGCATATTATTAATTGAAGATAGTCACACAGATCAGTGAAACAGAATATAGAGAAGAGAAATAGATCCACATAAATATAGTCAACTGAACTTTGATGACAGGGCAAAGACAATTTAATGGAGAGAAGATAGCCTTCAGTAAAAAGTGCTGGATAAATTGAACAACTGTATGCAAAAAAATGAACCTAGACAGAGACATTACACTTTATACAAAAGTTAGCTGAAAATAGACATACACATAAAATGCCAAACTATAAAGCTACTTGAAAAAAAATAGGAGAAAATCTACATGACTTTGGGTTTGATGATGTGTTTTTCAATGGCACTGTCCATGGAATAAAAAATTAACAAGTTGGACTTGCTAAAATTGAAAACCTCTGATCTGCTAAAGACATGGTTCAAAGGAAGGAAAGATAAACCACAGATTGTGAGAAAAATTTGAACAATAGACATCTGATAATATCAAAATATACAAAGAACTTGTATTTAAAATATACAGAGAGCTCTTACAGCTCAACAAGAAAACAACCCAGTTCAAAAATGGGCAAAAGATTTGAACAGACACCTTAAAAAAAGATATACAGATGGAAAATAAAAATATGAAACGGTGCTCAACATGATATGTCAGTAGGGGATTAGAAATTAAAATGGCAGTGAGATACCGCTACACACTTATTAGAATATTCAAAATGCAAATAACTGATAATACTGACTGCTGGAAAGTTTGCAGAGCGAAATAAACTCACATTCACAGGTAGTGGGAATGTAAAATGGTACAACCACTTTGGGAGATAATTTGACACTTTCTTGCAAAACTAAACATAATCTTACCATGTAATCCAGCAATCACGTTCCTAAATACTTACCCAACTGATTTGAAAATGTATGTCCACTCAAAAACCTGCATGCAAATATTTGTAACAGATTGATTCATAATCACCCACAACTGGGAGCAAGGAAGATGTCTTTTAATAGGTGAACGGATAACCAAACTGTGTTGCATCCATACAATGGAATAGCTTCTTATCAATAAAAAGAAATGAGATATCAAATTATGAAAATAAAAGAATCTTAAATGCATATTATGAAGTGAAAGAAGCCAGCCAGAAAAAAAGCTGTATAATATATGCTTCCAATTATATGACATTCTGGGAAAGATAAAACTTAAAAGACCTTAAACACATTAGTAGATGCCAGAGGTTCTGGGGAAGGAAGTGAAGGTTAAATAGGTGAGGCACAGGAAAATTTATAGGGCAGTGAAACTTCTGTGTGATAATGTAATGGTGAATACAAAACGTTAAGTATTTGTCAAATTCTATAGAGTTTTAGAGCACAAAGAATTACCTTAATGTATGTGAAATTTAAAAAATCATTTATGAGGTGGGGAGAATCACAAGAAGAAATGAACACTGTGACAAAGTAATCTAAACGTTTAATGAGGCAACCTCACTCAAGGGGCTGGAGGAGTAAGATGCTGACCTCCCTAAGCTATTTTTTGTTTTGTTTTTTTGAGACAGGGTCTCATTCTGTTGCTCAGGTTGGAGTGCAGTGGTGCAATCTCAGCTTACTGCAGCCTCAACGTCCTGGGCTCAACAATTTTTTTTTCTTTTTTTTTGAGATGAAGTCTTGCTTTGTCACCAGGCTGGAGTGCAGTGGCGCAATCTCGGCTCACTGCAACCTCCACCTCCCGGGTTCAAGCAATTCTCCTGCCTCAGCCTCCCAAGTAGCTGGGATTATAGGCGCACACCACCACGCCCAGCTACTTTTTGTATTTTTAGTAGAGACCGGGTTTCACCATGTTGGCCAGGTTGGTCTCGATCTCTTGACCTCGTGATTCGCCTGCCTTGGCTTCCCAAAGTGCTGAGATTACAGGCGTGAGCCACCGTGCCCGACCAGGCTCAACAAATTCTCCTGCTTCAGCCTTTTGAGTGGCTGGGATTACAGGCATGTGCCACCATGTCTGGTTAATTTTTCTTGTATTTTTTTGTAGAGATGGGGTTTCACCAGGTGGCTGAAGCTGGTCTCAAATTCCTGGGCTCAAGCAATCCTCCCGCCTTGGCCTCTCAAAGTGCTGGGATTACAGGTGTGAGTCACTGCACCTGACACCTAAGCAAATTTGGAAATTAGTAGAATCTGTAAGACAAAAGGCAAAAGAAACTGTTCATAAGCACTGAACTCCAGTAAATAAAGTTGTTTCCCATGGAGGTAACAATTCTGATACTGCTATACATGTATGCTAGAATTCAACAATTAAGTAAATGGATGGCAGATAGTGAAAGCCAGGTTACAGATAAACAAGGGGAGGGGGCTAGAAGGACTCACATGTTAATGGATTAAAATTGGAGACAGTGGTATGAATTAATGTTTAGCTTAATATGCATAGAGAGTTACATATAAAAATATTTATAAATATGTGTATACATAAGTGTTAATACACACTCACATATCTCCTTGATCAGTAAGCTGAGAGGGTTTAGACGCAATGACACCCTGGTATCAGTAAAGCGGAGTCACTCATCAGTGAAACTCCAGACCTTGACATGCAGCTTCTGATACATTGGCTACTCCTGGGGTATAGGATGTAGAACTTAACATATGCCCCCACAGAAGACCCCTTGTCACATCCTGTTTTCTCCTCCACCTTCCCCAGCAAGCTCTCTGCCCTCAAAGCCAGTCACATGTAGTGAACTTCTATGCCCATTGCTTTACAAGGGAAACTCCTGCTTAGATACCTGGTCATTAGCTTACAGAGAAATTCTGGGAAAAGGCAGTGAGAAAGGCCCTCTCACCAACTCACACAGTGCCACCCTAATAGGAGAAGGGGACTACTCAATGAGAGTTTCTTTACTCATTTTCCCTGAAGCAACCATTGTAGCAGCTGTCACAGAACAAAGAACTTAGAAGTCTCAGGTTTGCTGATGCAGAAAACTTCTAATAGTATTTAAGTAACGTTTTCTAACATCTACCAATTAAGGTTAGAGGAAATCTTAGGGTGAAGTTTTTGCAGGCTACCCATCATAAACATTCTGCAAAGAGCTCCAAACTATTGATTTTTAAAAAAATTTGTAATAATATTCCAAAGTCCAAAATGTGTAGGGTAGACCAGCAGTTTGGAAACCCAAGTAAGAGACAGTTTGTTGAGAGAGTTTCCTGTATATGTAATGTTTTCAATAAATTTAGGAAGTTTTTAGTCATTATTTCTTTGAATATTTTTTGCTGCTTCTTTCTCTTCCTTCTCTCTCTCTCTTTTTTTCTTTTGGGACTTCCCCCCTGTTGCTCAGTTCATTTTTATATCCTTTATTCTGCCAGTTATTAAGACTGTAAAATCTCTATCAGTCAGTCTTTGTTTGTTCTTTCTTCTGCAAATTCAAGTCCAATGTTGAACTCTGCTAAATTTTTTATTTCAGCTATTGTACTTTTCAACTCCAGAATTTACATTTAAAAAATAATTTCTATCTATTGATATTCTCTATCTGAAGTGATATTATCATCATACCTTCCTTTAGTTGTTTAGTCAAGTTTCCTTTAGTTCTTTGAACTACTTTGAAGACTTTTTTTTTTTTTTTTGAGATGGAGTTTTGCAATCTTTTCCCAAGCTGGAGTACAATGGTGTGATCTCGGCTTACCACAACCTCTGCCTCCTGGGTTCAAGCAATTCTCCTGCTTCAGCCTCCTGAGTAGCTGGGATTACAGGCATGGGCCACCACGCCTGGCTAAATTTTGTATTTTTAATAGAGACGGGGGTTTCTTCATGTTGGCCAGACTGTTCTCGAACTCCCGACCTCAGGTGATCCACTCTCCTTGGCCTCCCAAAGTGTTGGGATTACAGGTGTGAGCCATGAAACTTTGTTAAATCTGACATCTGGTATCTTGTGAAGGTGAATTTTATGTGTCAGCTTAGGCCACACGGTATCCAAATATTTTGTCAAATATTATTCTAGAAATTTCTGTGAAGTTATATATTGGATGAGACTAATATTTAAATCTTTAGACTGAGTACAGCAGATTACCCATTATGATATGGGTGGGCCTCCTCAAATCAGTGGAAAGCCTTTATAGAAAAAGACTAACCTCCTTGGAAGAAGGAAGACTTTTGCCAGAAGACTGCCTTTGGACTCAAATTACAAGTCTTCCCTGGATTTTCAGCCCTGCCAGCCTACCCTGCACATTTGAACTTGCCAAGCCTCCACAACTGCATGAAGAAATCCTTTAAAATGAACCTCTCTCTCTCTCTCTCTCTCTCTCTCTCTCTGTCTCTAAACATCCTGTTGATTCTGTTTTCCTGGACAATCCTGACTAATATATCATTCATAGAGGCAGTTTCTGTTTCCTGATTTTTCTTTAGTTTATGGGCCATATTTTCTGTTTCTTTGCATGTCTCATAACGTTTGTTGGAAACTGGACATTTTAGATCACGTACTGAAGCAACTCCGGGTATGCCCGCCACCTCAGGTGGGCTTGTTATTGTTACTTGCCTGCTTATTTGTGTAGTGATTAGCTGGATTATTTTCCTGAAGCCTATTCTCCCACTACCACACTCATTCTTCCCCACCCCCTGCAGTGGGAAGCCTCTAAGCCTCTAATGTTGCTCCTCACAGGACACAACCTTTGGTATGCCCACAGTCATTGTGGGATGATGGTGGTTTTGGCAGATTTCTTTTTGACTATCTATTCCTGACCTTACTCAGCTGTTAAGCGCTCTAATTGGAGGCTGATTGCTCAGCTGTTTTCAACAATGCTCTGGGCATCAATTGCCCTATAGGCTTAGCTAATCAAATTCAGGCTCCTTTGTAGGGACAGTTACCAAAATCATTGAAACATGTTCTGACTCCAGGAGGGCTCTTTGTAGTTGTCTGGTGTCTTGTTTCTCTCTGGCAAACCAGCCGGCCTACAGTTTAGCCTATATTTCTGTCTTAGTCAGCTTGGTGTGCTATTACAAAATATTATAAACTAGGTGGCTTATAGACAAAAGAAATTTATTTCTCACGGTTCTGGACACTGAAAGTCCAAGATCAGGATGCCAGCATGGTCAGGTTCTGGTGAAGGCCCTCTTCAGGTTGCAGACTGTTGACTTCTCATTGTATCTTCACATGGTGGAAAGAAGGTGAGAGAGCTCTCTGGGGTCCCTTTTATAAGGTCACTAATTCCATTCATGAGGGCTCCACCCTCATGATCTAATGACCTTCCGAAGGCCCCATCTCCTAATATCATCACATTGGGGGTTATAATTTCAACATATGAATTTTGGGGGAACACAAGCATTCAGTCCATAGCAATCGTCAATGAATCTACTAATTGCTTCCCAATTGCCTTTCACCGCAACCGCCACTGTTTTATTCCCCCTATATTTAGAGGACTCTTAGACTTGAACTTCAGACTCAGTTATAAGTGAGGTCTGTTCCTTTGAGTAGAAAGCTCGAGCTCTCTGTTCTATGCCTGCTTCTGCCCCTGGGTAAAATCTCTGAGCCATGGCTCTGGAGAAAATGGCATGCTTCTCCTGAGTGACGCCTCTACTTTAGGAGCTGAGCACTTGGTAGAATGGTGTGCAGCAGCCCTAGAATTTCTCAGGTTGGCCTTTATTGGCATGGGACTGCTGCCAGTGAACTAGGGCAGTGGTGATTGGGGCCTCAGTATTTGCAGTATTTGCAGTATTCTCAAGGTCGAGCCTCTATCCCATGACTAGGAGAGGCGAGGAAGTAGGGAGTCTTCACCTGTCAGCCATACTCACCTGGAATTTATTATCTTCAGTAGGAAGAAACTGGGGGTAGGATGAGACATGCTAACTTTCTGCTCCAGAAAGTGTGAAAGTTATCAGAATCAAAACAAGTCCCTTGTTAACAAAGCTCCGACAAAAAGAGCCAGAAAAGGCCGTGAACAGAGGGTTCTCACGCACGAATGCCTGATAACAAGAACTATCACAAAAAGCTCCGCAAAAACCACAGCCTTGCACAGACCATCACAGCCTTACACAAAAATATAATTCTGCGAGGACATCTGCCCAGCAACTGCTTGTCCAACCTCAGACTGGCACCACCTTTATTATTTGATTCTTATAGCCAAGGACAGTTATCTCAAAACAATTATGTAATCCTCATTTTTCCTTTAAAAACCACTGTCTTCTGTTACCTCCCTGAATACACACATAGTTTTCTATGGCACATATATTCCCATTGCAATTCTATTCCTAAATAAACATCATTTTCGTTAGAGAGTCTCCCTCTCTGTCAATGTAGGTTGACAGAAGTTTGTCCCCTGACTGGGAGCACTGGGGAGAGGAAGCCGTGTGTTTTTGGCTGTAACAGTCTAGAGTAGAGTTTCCATCTTGCGGAGTTGAGCCGGGTGCAGGGCATGGATCTTGGTTCCCCTGAGGAGCCATTTCCTGGGAGGTTGCAAGGATGATGGCTGCCCTGAAAGAGCAGAGTCACCTGCAGGGATCCCTGCTGGACCACACAATGCTCGGCACGTTTCTGAGCACTTCTTATACATCTGCCGTTTTACCGATGCGTTCACCATTCCAGGCCCAACTTAAATAATAAAGTTGCTAAGGCCCCTCTCCTGGCAGCTTAGATCAGAATCTCTGAGGATAAACTGGACACGGATATATGTGTAAAGATCCACAGATGATGATGTTAATTCATACTGAGGGCTGATATCGACAGCTATGGCTCCAGACAGTTAATTCCCAATAACTCCTCTGTAAATCAGCTGTACCAAGGATATGTCTTGGAGCCGTTTGTGTTCTGCTAAACACATGGCACCAATAAATGAACTATTCTAAGATAAGAGGGCATGCAGATTGCTCAGAAAAGGCTGTCTAAACCTCTCTTTCAGGTTTCAGGACCCAACACAAACCTTTGCCCCTGGGCCATTCTTTAACCAGAAGAGGCCCATCCAGTCTGAATACCCTTTATTGATCTCTCGCCTTGCCCAGTGTGAGGCCCTGCTGCCATCTAGGCCTTGGGGTTGACAGAGATACTGGAGCCATTCCACATGTTCTCTTTATTTAACACACATTCCCTTTATTTAACTCCCATCGAATAAAATTTATAGGAGGCCATTGGTTTAGACTGAGCCCCTGCCACTGAGCCCAATAGACCAAACCAAAGTGAAGTCACTCATGCTGAAGGTCCACAATACCAAGCTCAAACTAAGCTGTTTATCTGACTTGCCAGGAAATCAAGAGAGAGGGATAATAGCCAGATCCTCAATACCAAGCTCAAACTAAGCTGTTTATCTGACTTGCCAGGAAATCAAGAGAGAGAGGTAATAGATCCTCAAACAAGCCAATTTTAGCTGACATGATGAGAAAGTACCCTTTGCTTTAACTTTTACAAGGAAACTAACTTTGAAATGACCAATTCTCTTTTAGCTCTCTCTACTGCTTCCCGGAGCCCTTTTCCGTTTATAAAGCTGTAAGCCAAAAATAAAATTCTAAGCCCCCAACCAACTGAATAGACCCCTCCTCTTGGATAAGGACGTTCTGAAGTTAACCTGAAAAACTAGTTCAGGCCATCATGGGAAGCGGAGGTTGGACAGGCCTCATTATAATGTACTCTCTTTGGAATTCAGGCACAACTGACCAGCATTAACATTAAAACAGAGACCTGAAGACTGACATAGTAGCTCTTTATAGCAATAACATACCAACATAACAGCAGGCCCTGAAAGAAATCAAATTATTTTACCCCAAAATATGTATCTTTGACATATTTTAAAAAGGCCTGGTATAGCTATTTTTTTGTAGGGAAAATCTACGTTCTGTTGAGAATCTCCTACCTGGAGATTTGATCTGTATGATAAAAATCTTGGTCTTCATAACCCCTTGTCTTTTTTTTTTTTTTTTGAGATGGTGTCTTGCCCTGTTGCCCAGGCTGGAGTGCAGTGGCGTGATCTTGGCTCACTGAAGCCTCCGCCTCCCGGGTTCAAGTGATTCTCCTGCCTCAGCCTCCCGAGTAGCTGGGATTACAGGCATGCACCACCATGCCCGGCTAATTTTTTGTATCTTTAGTAGAGATGGGGTTTCACCATGTTGGCCAAGCTGGTCTTGAACTCCTGACCTTGTGACCCGCCCACCCCAGCCTCTCAAAGTGCTGGGATTATAGGAGTGAGCCATACGCCCAGACCATAACCCCTTGTCTTGACCCAGACACTCCTTCCTGTTGGTTCCAGGTCTTTAAACAACTTAACTCTTTTAACCAATTGCCAATAAGAAAATCTTTGAATCCATCTATGACCTGTAAACTACTCCTTCCCCCACTCTTCTCCCCCAACCCCACCTCCCGCCCCACTTTGAGTTTTCCACCTTTCTGGACTAAACCAATGTACATCTTACATGTATCAGTTGGTGTCTTACGTCTTCCTAAAACCAAGTTGTAGCCCAATCACCTTGGGCAAATGTTCTCAGGACTCCCTGGGGCTGTGTCATGGGTTTTACTTCTTATATTTGGCTCAGAATAAATCTTTTCAAATATTTTACAGAGTTTAACTCTTTTCATCAACAAAGCCAATCTCCCCTGCTCAGGTCATGGGAACATTCATTCTATTTTATAGAATGAGGTGTTGCCCATTTTAGAATCGCAAATAGGTTGCAGGGAGCAGCTCATGACTATAATTCTAGGACTTTGGGAGGGTGAGGCAGGAGGATTGCTTGAGGCCAGGACTTTGAAACCAGCTGAGCAACATAGCAAGAACCTGTCTGTACAACAACAACAACAAAATTAGCCAGGTGTGGTGGTTTACACCTATAGTCCCAGCTACTCAGGAGACTGAGGTGGGAGAATTGCTTGAGCCCAAGGAGTTCAAGGCTGCAGTGAGCCATAATTGCACCACTGCACTCCAGCCTGGGCAACAGAGTGAGACCCTGTCTCAATAAAATTAAATAAAATTATAATTGCAATTAATAGCCAATTGAGATCTTCAGACTAATGTGTTGTAATTTTTGACCCTTTCTCATTTCTGTCTAAGCAAATGTGGGCCACAGGATGACACCTCATCCCTGGTCCTCCAAGTTGGGGCTGTTCAGTTCCTACCTCTTGAGCTAAACCAAAGAAAAGCTGGGACTCAGGTTTGAGATCCTCATACTTGGTCTGGTGGCTTCTCCACGCACAACATCTGCCTCTTCCTTTTCCCTCCGGGGTCCTGGAAGAGGGAGTTCCATAGACCAGGGGCCCTTAGCCCCATCTGAATTTCACTCATTTTTCAAGTCTCAGGTTTGGACTATCCCTAACATGTCAGTGCTTCTGGCTACAAGCTCTATGGAAGTGATGGGTGGGAGCATCGTAGCAGCAGCAGCTGACACTTATTCAGAAAAAGTCATGCCACATACTGTTCTAGGTGCTTAGAGCTCAGGCACTTTGGCTTTAGAATCTGCATAAGAAAACTGTAAGCGTTCATACTTCCCTTATGCACAAGTTCTTACAAGGAGCATAGCAGATATTGATGGGTCCATGAGGAACCTGAAGTCTGACGGGGAGCTGCGCAGCTGGTGCCTTTCTCTAGGATGGGCTCTACCATGGGCACCACTCTATGCTCAGCCTGACTCTCTCCCATCCAGGTTCCTTCCTGGCCGCTTGAGCTTTGACCTGTTATTTTGCACCCATTTTATGTGTCCAGGAAGGGCAGAATTTTGATGAATTGGTCAGCTGCTAGCTATATAAATGGGTGTCATAAATGGGGATTGAGTATGTTTGCAGAGTCTTTATTTCCTCCTTCACCTTTGCATGATACAGATCTGTCCTTGAAAGACATGCAAACACCATCTGTCCCTGGTGAACATGGGCAAGAACCCTCAGACACTCCATGAGGCCCTGTTATCCTGGGTGGGTGGCTGCTAGGGGCTGTGAAAGCGGTGGGTGATCCCAGGCTGGGGGCTGGATGACTAACACTCTCACATCTCTTCATCTCTTTGACCTGCGTCTATCCATATGTTATTAAGGGTGGGTAGCAATAAAACTTCTTGCCTGGGATGACAGTGATTAAGGAACAGCTTTGCCCCTGCCCAGGCTTTTCTTCCTTCCTACCATTTTCTTTAGAAGGAGAAAATTGGATGTGCCACCCTTCACCATTCTAACCTTTCTCAAAAGACCCTTCTGAAGAAAATTATCCATGAACAGCCCAGAAGATTAGGACATTTGAATGTGCCCCATGTTGATGAATGCACCTGCTCAGTTGTATTCCACATTTGTGTTTCAACTGTTTCCACTCCTGGTCTGTGTCCCACGTCTTGAGGATTTAGAGAGTAGAAATATACCTTTTACTTTTGTGTAAGGTACATGCTGTGGCATAGAACCTTCATGGTCTTTAGCCAGCAGTGCCAATAGCAAGTGAGAGAAAATAGCTGTGTCACATATGTGAGTCAGGATAGGCTAGGTAACGGTGCTATCGCAAGTGACCCCAAGGTGCCAGAAGCTAAAACATTAAATATTTATTTCTTGTTTATGTTATCTGAGTAAGCTGCATTTCTGCTCTGTGTCATCTTAACCTGGGACCCAGCTGGTGGAGAAGACTCTGCATGAAGAATCACTAGTTGTCATGTGGAGTGAAAAGGGAGCACGGCAAACCACAGGCTATTCCTGAAAGCTTCTGCTACAAAGGGACACACATCACTGCCGCTCACGTTGCACTGATGGGAGCAAGTCATTTGACCATGTCTGACATCAATGAGGCAGGAGGGTATAATGTTCCCCAGGGAGGGTCAGTGTTTCTCTGGATATATTAATATCTTCTCCCAGACCCTGCATGGATACAAGAGCACACTCCTGGATATTCATCTCAGAACTGGGGAGATGGGACAGTGGCCAGGGATGGCGGTTGGTGGGGGTGAGAGCAACAGGCATTAGAGAGAACTAGGAAACCCAGATCAATTGTCATTCAGCTTCAGCCAAATTTTGTATCTTTGCTGAGCCTCAGACTTCTTATCTGAAAAAGAGGGGATTGGATTAGACAAGTGTTAATGTTGATGCCAGCGGGAGCTGATTACAAGTATGTGGGAAAACCCAGATCCATTGGGAGGATAACTCAAGATAGCATAGCATAACTGAGAACTCTCAGAAACTCTTCTCCATGCCCTCGCCACATGTGACATAGGGGTCCCTCCCCCTAGACCCTGGAATCTCAATCTGTCTTTATACCTCAGCTTATTCTTCACCCTAGCTTGGTGTCCCCTTTCTTCCTTTTCTGCTTCCTCACAACCTGTTTGTATTCTTCCTCAGAGTTGCCACAGCAAGAAGAATATCTTACAGTTTTCTGCACTCATGTCTTATCTTCCCAAATGCCCATATCCTTCTTGAAGGTTATGTCTACGTCTTTGACGTCTTCTCTTGAGCCTCCTGGCCTATTCTTCCCCACCTCTTACCGTACCTTTCACAGAGCTGAACTCAGTTGTAATTATTCAAGCACCAGCTATTGTTTGCATACATTATCTTGTTTAGTTTTCATGACATTGCCATTAAAATATATTATTTTTCTCATTTACACTGTAAGTTTTCTGTCAACCCAGTGAAATGTCAAATGTTTAGTACACACAATAAGGGACCAATAAGCAGCAGCTACTATGATTTTTGTTACTATTACTGATGAGGAAACAGATTTGCAAAGGCCGAGCAATATGCACATGTTGCACAGTTAGTACGTGGGCACTGAGTTTGAATCCATGAGTAGTCATCAGAGCTAGTCACTAAATGTTTATTTCTTTCCCCTCCTGAATGTATGTTGGATTGCACTTCCCCACCCTCTGTGTGTCGCAAAATGACTTTGACACTAGCTCTGGCAAGAAGTGACATTTGCCACTTTTCAGGGGAAGCTTTAGAAGCCACTTTAGGAGGTTCACCTCATCCTCTTTCTACTGCAGTTGTGAAAATGAACTCATGTGGTAAGGTAAAGCTCTACCAGGCAGAGATGCTGAGTCATAAGGATGAGCAGGGTGCTTCTGTCAATGCCAATCAGACATGGAGCGTGGGGGAGACATTGTTAGGCCACTGGAACTTAGGGTGTGGAGGTTTCTACGGCAACATAATCTAATCCATGTGACTGATACACCAAGACATGATTGTACAATTATTGACATGTTCTTTTGGAAATCTGTGGCTATTAACTCCCGTCTCATCCACCAATCAGAGCTGATGGATGCGTTCTTTTTTATTTCTGTCAATACTGACCTTTTCATTAACGAAACCCTTTAACAATCAGGTAGTTGTTGTCAACAGGGAGGTGCAACCCCCTGGGAAGTGTTTTGGTGATTTATGGAGGTGTTTTAGCATGATTACAATTATTATTAGTGGCAATGGTGACTCATGCAATTTCATGGGCAGGAAATAGGGATGCTAGACATCTTGTAACTTTGGGGATGGTCCTGAACAACAAAAGATTGTCCCAATCTTTCACAGACTGTAGAATGTCTAGGTGGACAAAAGTTATAATGATTGGGGCTTAGAACCTAAATCAGTCTTACATACGAATGCAAAGCATCTGGCAACATAGCTTTTGGGCTGAATTTTCCAAGAATGCAGCTACGCATATGTACAGAGAGGGCTGACTTTATTTTATTTTATTTTTTTACTTTTTAAATTTTTTTGCTCTTATTTGCTCTGCACAAGATGCCAGCAGAAGGTGCATAATGCAGCTGCAGATGCAGTCGCCTGGCTCGGTGAGGGGTGTGCCCCAGACAGTGGTCAGGGGGCTGAACCGAGAACTGACACCCTCTGCTTCCAGGGTCCTGGGCCATCCCTGTGTGTCTCTGGTGTTTCCACCTCATGGAGCACTGCTATATGCTGGCCTGGATCAGTCTTACCTGGAGGTAGAAGAAGGCAGCCCCTCCCCCCAGGAAACCCTGAAATTGGAAGTCCAGTGACAGCTGAGGCATCACATGAGAAAGTCTCTCAGAGTACAATGGCTTGATATAGGTAGACATTGTGGAAAGACTAAATCAAGCTAATTAATATATCCATTACCTCATACACTTATTCTTTGTGGTGAGAACATTGGAAATCTACTTTTAGCAATTTTATTTTTTCTTTTCTTTTTTTTTGAGATGGAGTCTCGCTCTGTCGCCCAGGCTGGAGTGCAGTGGCGGGATCTCGGCTCACTGCAAGCTCCACCTCCCGGGTTCACACCAGTCTCCTGCCTCAGCCTCCCGAGTAGCTGGGACAACAGGTGCCTGCCACCGCGCCCGGCTAATTTTTTTTATTGTTAGTAGAGATGGGGTTTCACCATGTTAGCCATGACGGTCTCGATCTCCTGACCTCGTGATCTGCCTGCCTTGGCCTCCCAAAATGCTGGGATTACAGGCATCAGCCACAACACCCGGCCGAATTACAATAATTTATTTAAAATTAAAGACTTTTTTTCTTTCTTTTTTTGAGACTGGACCTCACTCTGTTGCCCAGCCTGGCCTCAAACTCCTGGGCTCAAGGGATTCTCCCACTTCAGCCTCCTGAGTAGCTGGAACTACAGGCACATGCCACTGTACCTGGACAAAGACTAATTTGTTTTTAGAGCAGTTTTAGGCTCATGAAAAATTTGAGAGGAAGGTATAGAAGTTTCCCATGTTCCCCGATACAGGCATCGCATTTGCTACAGCTGATGAACTCCCATGTGTACATAATTTTCACCCAAAGTCCGCAGTTCACCTGAGGGTTCACCCTGGTTTGAACAAATCTACAAGGATCTGTATCTACCGTGATAGTTTTTTACCTTATGTCTCTGAGTCCTTGTTAAACTGTCAGCCCTTTAAAGTTGCGGGCTGTGCGTTCTTATTCCTGGGGCTCCCTACGTGAGTTCTGAATGAGGAGTGACATCTCAGAACGTGTGCATCCCCTCTCCCCGAGGAGCTGGAACTGTAAAGGTTGTGGGGATAATTGAGACCACCACTTTATTGTATAAATGAAGAGTCTGAGGTCCAGAGTGGACCAGTGGTAGTTCCAAGGCCAGACAGTGAGGCAGAGCCTGAGCCCACGGGGAGAATGCCTTTCTTCAAGTTTTCCAGAGTGCCTATAAATGACTAGAGAGTGGTCCACAGCAAGCCACGGAGTGGCATCCAGGGTGTGGGCCCGGAGTTTGGCGTGGTGGAGAACAGCCAGGTCTTCCTTAGACCAGCGCTTTCTGAGAGAGATGCAGGACTGTCCTAATTGCCCTTAGTAAAGGGCTGGGGGCGGGCAGGAGTCACTTCTGCCTGCAGGCATTATAAAGGGGCGTTGCCAGAGACTGAGCTCACTGCCACCAGGCAGAGGTAGGCAGGCTTTCTGGTGTCATTGCTGCCCCTCACTCAGCGCTGCCCAGAACCCCTGGCCCCTTCTCCACTCCACTGCTTGACCTTTGAACGCTGATGTGGTGCTTTTCCTTGTCCTGCCCTGGGAAGAGCACATCTTTGAGAAGTTGCCAAGTGGAGATTCAAGTCAGTGGCAAGAAGGAGGGACAGCACCTGGGACCTGTGAATCTCTCCCCACTGGCTTTGCCCAGAGAGAGAAATAAAACCAGTGTTCCACACCTCCTGCCCCGACCCAGGGAGAGACTGATTCTGGTTCTGGGTCTCTCTCCACCCAGCCACAAGAGCCATTGCTTGGCACGGTGCTGCGAATGGACAAGCCTCCCCTCTCCATCTGTTCGCTGCAGGACCGTGGAGTCTCCCCTCCACCTGTCCTCTCTCTCTTTCTGAGAAGGAGGAAGTAGAGCTGTGTATCACAGCTCATAGCACCTAGAGTTTATCACTGGTGATGATTCTGTAATTCCTGAGGCCCCCCACATGCTACTTCATGCCATTTCACTAATCTTAGTAAACCGTCAATGATCCCCTAAATATCTGCATATGGATCTAACAAATTACAATTCCCCAAATGTATACACACCTCTAAATATTTAATTAGAATCCAAAGCCAAATGCATTAGTTTCTACTTGAATAGTTTAACCCCCTGTGCACACAGAGAAGACACACACAGTTTTACATGATTCCAAAGCCCAGCCTGCATTGATGTTACCTGGTGTAATGCCTACGTGTCATAGCTGAATTTCTACGCTTCCCTAACTCTGCTTACCTTTAAGAAATAAGATGCTTGCAGTGAAAATTTACCTTTGTAACCAGACCAGCTGAGATTGGCCAGTCACCTTTGTATAAAGAGAAGTCATGTTCAGTTCACACTTTACTCTTTCTCTATTGCAATCATATGTTACCAATTAAAATTTGTGCTGACCCTGGCACAGTGGTGCGAGCATATGGTCCCTTGTCAGGTTCATGACTATGCCAGATGCTATGCTTGGGGTCAGGTTCCACTCATGCTGAGGTCCGAAGGGAGACGGTGGATGAACAGATAGCGGAACCAACACTCGAGGCCGTAGGCAGGTGAAAGGTAATTGTATTCAGCAGCTCTCTCATCAGCAGCTTAGTCACACTAGCTCTCTC
The DNA here is from genome assembly GCF_028858775.2 of Pan troglodytes. NCBI lineage: Eukaryota > Metazoa > Chordata > Mammalia > Primates > Hominidae > Pan > Pan troglodytes. Next base: position 330,883 of record NC_072398.2, read on the forward strand.
ACACTGTGCGCCCTGTCTCGGCTGCTTAATCCAGCAGATCCCACACACAGCTGCGTGGCCGGCTCTCCCTTCAGGGTCAGCAGCTTAACTCTTTCTCTGAGCTCGAGCGAACTAGGCTGTGCCCTGGCTCTGCCCGTCCGTCTGCAAAGATGAACCACTCTGACTCTCTCTTTCTTGGGGCACGAGTGCGAGTGAGCTTGTACAGTGTCAGCAGGGCAATTATACCTGTTACAGACAATAGTGGCTGAGAGCCAAATGATGGCCTTCCTGTGTGATGGGTGCATACCTGTGATAACAAGTGGAGTTATACACCTGCACTGTAAACTCGCTGAGTCACTCTGAATGTTCACCTCGGCCTATCCTTCACCAAAGCACATCCATTACCTTACACTTCTCTTGTCTTCCTGTTAGCCCCACTTTTTCTTAGGGGTTGCCTCTGTCAGGTCTCAGGAATTTTACTCCCTTTACTCTTTATAATTCTGTAAATCTTACAGATCTTTTAAAGTAGAAACAGCACCCTCCAGCCGTGGCCCTGGGGTCTGGGTGACTGAGCACTGAGTTCATGTTGGACCCTGACATAGGTGTGTGGTTCCAGGTGGTTTGTAGCTACCTCTTTGCTCCCTTTTCATAAATAATCTCCACCAGACACTTCAATAAGATTTTAGTTTTTCATAGTGTTTTTTGTTGTTGTTTATTATAACGCATTGTTTCTCCCTCATTTGGCATCTCACTAGGTCAGCATGGTGTAGCTCAAAGCCTGATCTTTATGATGTGGAGAACTGATCTTCTAGCAGCGTTAAGTGCCCTGAAACTCTCCTGAGTATTCTGTAATAATCAGTTGGGGCCTTGGAAGATCCGATTCCCAGGCGGGGTGGGGATTTCAAAGAGAAACAGAGCTGGACACTAGTTAAGTTGTAAGAACATTATTTGTTTGTTTGTTTGTTTAGTATAGAGATGGGGATGGGAAGTGTGTATTGCTATGTTTCCTGGGCTCATCTTGAACTCTTAGGCCAAGTGATCTTCCCACCTTAGCCCCCTGAGTATCTGGGACCATCTGCTCACACGGCTGTACAAGGGTCAGCACAAATTTTAACTAGTAACATATGATTGCAATAGGGAACGAGTAAAGTGTGAGCTGAACATGACTTCTCTTTGTACAAGTGTGACTGGCCATTTAAAAGGGAGAATACAGGACTAGGGAGGGGGAGTGAGCAGGGGTTCCATAGAGTAGAGAAGTGAAAAATTACAAAAAGAAGTAAGAAGGAGTTAGTCCATGTGAAACTCACCTGGGTTTGTTAACTGGTGCTTATTGAAGTTAGGCTCCTAGCTTCCCACAGAAGCTGGGAGACAGGGTCAGCTAGAACAAACAGTAAATTATTTTCAGGTGTCAGCTAGAACACACAGTAAATTATTTTGGCAGCCTTAGCTTTTTTTCAGACAGGACTTTAAGGAAGCCTGGGGTTATCCTAGGGATGTAGACTTGAGCTCTTAGAAATGATGTAACTGTTTTGTTCAAGTCTTTATGGGTCAAGGTTGAGGGCTCGTTGAGAAGAGGGCTCAGAAAAGCCTGGCTAGTTTGGTTGGGGAGAGAATCTTTGTCAGGAGTGTTGAGTCTGGCTAGTAGGGTCTCCTTTTATAAGGACTTGGCTTATTCATCCCTGTTGAACATACTCCTAAACCCTTGTACTCTTCACATTCTATTTTTTTTCTGGTGTTTCTTGTTCTTCTTCTTTTAGACAAGGTCTCACTCTGTCACACAGGCTGGAATTCAGTGGTGTGATTATGGCTCACTACAGCCTCGTCTTCCTGGACTCAAGCAATCCTCCCACCTCAGCCTCCTCGGTAGCTGGGGCTACAGGCACATGCCACCGTGCCTAGCTAATTTATTATTATTTTTATTTTTTGTATAGATGAGGTCTTGCCATGTTGCCCATCTGGGCTCAAGTGATCCTCCTGCCTTGGCCTCCCAAAGTGCTGAGATTACAAAAATAGCCACTCTTCCTGTCCTCACATTCTTGTTTTATCAGCTATTATTTGGTACATTTAGCATTAGCTCCTAATATTATTACTCCTTCCTTTTACTTACACAGAAAAAGTTGCATACTTTATAAACAGACACCAGTATTAGTAACAAAACATCCATTTTGTATTAATACTTCCTGAATTAGCTTCCTGTGGCTGCTATAATAAATTACCATACAAGCTATTGGTAGCTTGAAGCAACATACATTTATTCTCTCACAGCCCTGGAGGTCAGCAGTCTGAAATCTGCTTCACTGGGCTGAAATCCAAGTGTCAGCAGGGCCACACTTTCTCTGGATGCTCTTGGGAAGAATCCATCCCTTGCCTCTTCCAGCCTCTGGTGGTTGCTGGCGTTCCTTGCTTTGTGGTCACATCACTTTAATCTCAGTCTCTGTGGTTACACTGCCTTCTCCTCATCGTGTATCTCAAATCTCCCCCCTGGTTCTTTGTTATAAGAATACATGCTGGGGGGAGGGGGGAGGGATAACATTAGCAGATATACCTAATGTTAATGACGAGTTAATGGGTGCAGCACACCAACATGGCACATGGATACATATGTAACAAACCTGCACCTTGTGCACATGTACCCGAAAACTTAAAGTATAATAATAAAAAAAAAGAACAACAACAACAAAAAAGAATCCATGCGATGGCATTTAGGTTCCATCAACATGATCCAGAATAATCTCCCCAACATAAAATTCTTAACTTAATCATGCTGTAAAGCCTTTGCCATATAAAGTACCATTCACAAGTTCCAGGGATTAGAAACTGGTATGTTTGGAGGGTTATTCAGGCTACCATATTTCCCTACTTGATAAAAATCAATAAAAATAAAACATATTTAATCATATTCACCCCTTGCCCAAGTTGGCTTTAAGTATTTTAATATTACCCTTTTTTAATTTTAAGCTCATTATTAACATGCTATCTTTCAAAGCCTTGCTAAAAGAAAATTTTTGATATTCAGATTGCCACATCATGGCCAGTGGGCACTGTAGATCGGTTCCTTTGTCCTTTCTATGTTGTTCCTGACATTTGGATTGAAAAATCTCTCCTTTCCAGGACAACAGGTGATTTCAGAGCCTTTGTGAATTTTCTTGCCTCAACCCATGGACTTAGCTACTGACATGATTCGGCTCTTGACTCTGTCCACACTGAAATCTCATCTTGAATTGTAATCTCTACGTGTCAGAGGTGGGGCCTGGTGGGAAATGATTAGATTGTGGGGGTGGTTTCCCCCATGCTGCTCTCCTGATAGCAAGAGTTCCCATGAGAGCTGATGGTTTCTCCCCTCATTTTTCACTCTCTGCTGCTACCATGTAGGACATGCCTTGCTTCCCCTTCGTCTTCCATCATGATTATAAGTTTCCTGAGGCTTCCCCAGCAATGTGAAACTGTGAGTCAATTAAACCTCTTTTCTTTCTAAATTACCAGTCTCAAGTGGTCTTTACAGCAGTGTGAAAACAGACTAATACAGAAATTGGTACCAGGACAGTGGGGCACTGCTGTAAAGATACCTGAAAATGTGGGAGCAACTTTGGAACTGGGTAATGGGCAGAGGTTGGAACAGTTTGGAGGACTCAGAAGACAAGAAGATATAAAAAGTTTGGAACTCCCTAGAAACTTGTTGAATGGCTGTGACCAAAATGCTGAAAGTGATATGGACAATGAAGACCAGGATGAGGAAGTTTTACATGGAGATGAGGAACTTATTGGGAACTGGAGTAAAGGTCACTCTTGCTATACTTCAGCAAAGAGACTGGTGGCATTTTGCCCCTGCCCTAGGGATCTGTGGAACTTTGAATCTGAGAGAGATGATTTAGGGTATCCACCAGAACAAATTTCTAAGCAGCAAAATGTTCAATATGTAACCTGGCTCTTTCTCAAAGTGTATGCTTATATGCATTCACAGAGAGATTGGTCTGAAATGGAAACTTATGTTTAAAAGGGAAGCAAAGCGTAAAGATATGGAAAATTTGCAGCCCTCATGGAGAAACTCTCCTAGGGCAGTGTGGAAGGGAATGTGGGGTCGGAGCACCCACACAGAGTTCCTACTGTGGCACTGCCTAGTGGAGCTGTGACGAGAGGGCCACCATCCTCCAGAACCTAGAATGGTAGATCCGCTGATAGCTTGCACCTTGCCCCTGGAAAAGGTGCAGCACTCAACACCAGCTGTGAAAGCAGTCACAGGAGCTGTACCGTGCAGAGCCGCAGAGCCACAGAGCCTGCTGAATGCCTTGAGAGCCCACCCCTTGCATCAGGGTTCCCTAGATGCTTGATTTGGAGGGTCTGAACTGATCTTATCCTCCAAACCCAGCCCTTGCAATCTCACAAATCCACCTTGTATTAGTCCATTTTTACACTATTATAAAGAAATACCTGAGATTGGTAATTTAGAAAGGAAGGAGGTTTAATTACTCACAGTTCCACATGGCTGGGGAGGCCTCAGGAAACTTACAATCATGGCAGAAGGTGAAGTGTCATGTCTTACATGGTGGCACGAGAGAGAGAGAAATGAAAGTGCCACACGCTTTCAAACAACCAGATCTCATGAGAACTCACTCACTACTATGAGAACAGCAAGAGGGAAGTACCCACTCCCCCCACCACATGATTCAATTACCTCCCACCAGGCCCCTCCCCTGACACATGAAGATTACAATTTGTGATGAGATTTTGGTGGGGATACAGAACCAAACCATATCATTCTGCCCCTGCCCCTCCAAATTTCATGTTCTTCTCATGCGTCAAAGCACAATCAGGCCTTTCCAACAGTCTCCCAAAGTCTTAACTTATTCCAGCATTAACTCAAAAGTCTAAGTCCAAAGTCTCATCTGAGACAAGGCAAGTCCCTTCCACCTATGACCCAGTAAAATCAAAAGCAAATTAGTTACTTCCAAGATACAATGGGAGTACAGGCATTGGGTAAATACTCCTGTTCTAAATGGGAGATATTGGCCAAAACAAAGGGGCTACAGGCCCCACGGAAGTCTAAAACCCAGCAGAGTAGTCATTATATCTTAAAGCTCCAAAATGATCTCCTTTGACTTCACATCTCACATCCAGGGCCCACTGAAGCAAGGGGTGGGCTCCCAAGGCATTGGGCAGATCTGCCTCTGTGGCTCCACAGGGTACAGCCCCCATGGCTGCTTTCATGTGCTGGTGTTGAGTGCCTGTGGCTTTTCCAGGTTCATGGTGCAAGCTGTCAGTGGATTGACCATGGGTTCTGCAGGATGGTGCACCCCTTCCCACAGCTCCACTAGGCATGCCCTAGTGGGGACTCTGTAAGAAGGCTCAACTCCACATTTTCCCTTTGCACTGCCCTAGTGGAGGTTCTCCATGAGGGTTTTACCACTGCAGCAGACTTCTCTCTGGACATCTAGGCATTTCCATACATCCTGTGAAATGTAGGTGAAGATCCCCAAATCTCAACTCTTACCTTCTGTGCACCCACAGGCCCAACACTCCATGGAAGCCACCAAGGCTTGGGCTTACACCCTCTGAAGCCACAGCCCAAGCTGTATTTTTGCCCCTTTTAGCCATGGATGGAGCTGGAGTGGCTGGGATGCAGGCTGTCAAGTCCTGAGGCTACACAGAACAGCTGGGTCCTAGGCCTGGCCCATGAAATCTTTTTTCCCTCCTAGGCCTTGGGCCTATGATGGGAGGGGCTGCCATGAAGATCTCCGAAATGCCCTGGAGACATTTTCCTCATTTTCTTGGCTATTAACATTTGGCTCCTTATTACTTATGCAAATTTCTGCAGCTGGCTTGGGCTTGAATTCCTCCCTGGAAAATGGGTGTTTCTTTTCTACCACATGACCAGGCTGCAAATTTTCCAAACCTTTATGCTCTGCTTCCTTTTAAACATAAGTTCCAATTTCAGATCATTTCTTTGTGAGCACATATGACTATATGCTATTAGGAACATCCAGGTCATGTCTTGAATGTTTTACCGCTTAGAAATTTCTTCTGCCAGATACCCTAAATCATCTCTCTCAGATTCAAAGTTCCACAGATCTCTAGGGCAGGGGCAAAATGCCATGGGTCTCTTTGCTGAAGCATAGCAAGAGTGACCTTTAATCCAGTTCCCAATAAGTTCCTCATCTCCATGTGAGACCTCCTCAGCCTGGTCTTCATTGTCCATATCACTTTCAGCATTTTGGTCACAACCATTCAACAAGTTTCTAGGAAGTTTCAAACTTTCCCACATCTTCCTGTCTTCTTCTGTGCCTTCCAAACTGTTCTAACTTCTGCCCATTACCCAGTTCCAAAGTCACTTCCACATTTTCAGTTATCTTTATAGCAGTGCCCCACTCTCCTGGTACCAATTTTCTCAATCAGTCCATTTTCACACTGCCATAATGAACTACCTGAGACTGGGTAATTTATAAAGAAAAGAGTTTAATTATCTCACAGTTCCACATGGGTGGGGAGGCCTCAGGAAACTTACAATCATAGTGGAAAGTGAAGGAGAAGCAAGACACATCTTACATGGTGGCAGGAGAGAGACAGAAAGAGAGAGAGAGAAGGAAGTGCCACACACTTTAGAACAAACAAATAATCACGAGAACTCACTATGGTGAGAACAGCAAGGGGGAAATCTGCGCCATGATTCAGTCACCTCCCATCCGCCCCCTCCTCTGACTTGTGGGGATTACAATTTGAGATGAGATTGGGGTGAAGACACAGAGCCAAACTGTGTCACATCTCTTCTGTAACAGTCCCTGGGCCTGGAGGGATTGAATAGTTTTAGATTTTTAGAGGTGAAACAAAACATAAAGAATTAGCAAAGTTTTAAATCAAAATGTCATAAGCCCTGCCTAGTTCTGAGAATGGCAGAAAAGGAAGCTTATAGGTAATTAAACATTTAAATTATTTAGTATCAAGACATAGAACAAATTATATTATTTTAGATAAAGGCAGAATTATTAAATGAATCCTAATGGTTTTGAATGCTGGCCTGTCCCTGTGTCTCATAAAAGCAGTTTACTTTGGTTGTCACCTTTGATTGGGTCCAGAGACAAGGCTCTAATTAACTTGCGTTGGGGCGTCAGATACTGGCAGGAGTCAATGTCTTCTTTGGATAAGACTGATTAACTTGCGTTGGGGCGTCAGATACTGGCAGGAGCCAATGTCTTCTTTGCATAAGACTGATTAACTTGAGTTGGGGCGTCAGATACTGGCAGGAGTCAATGTCTTCTTTGGATAAGATATGTGCACCTACGAGTCAAAGCTGTATAATTTAACAGCACAAATATTAGTTAATAGCACCTGATAAGGACCTTTTCAAGTGGTTGGAGATAGTGATGCTGGAGACTGTGATCTGTCTGGAAGCGGCAAAAAGATTTTGTAATCTTATGGTGATTAATTTTTATAGCTTTGGGCAAAAGGTCAGACACAATTCTAGATCCAGTTTTAAAGACATCTGTCAAAGATGTTAAAATACTCAAAGGATTTGATTAAAACCGAGTCACAGGTCATCATAAAATAATACTCATTTAACCAAAGTGATCATCAGAAGACATTAAAGGCAATATAGAAGGTTACAATGGATGTAAAAACAACCCTTTTAGATCTGTTTTTCTAGGCAGTTGAAAACCCAATAAAGACAACACTTGCTTAGCCAACATAGTGAAACCCCGTCTCTACAACAAATACACAAAGTAGCCAGGTATAGTGGCACACTCCTGTAGTCACAGCTACTCAGGAAGCTGAGGTGGGAAGACTGCTTGAGCCTGGGAGGTCGAGGCTGCAGTGAGCCGAGATTGTGCCACTGCACTTCAGCCTGGTAGACAGAGTGAGACCCTGTCTCAAAAACAAACAAACAAACCAAAAAACAGCATAGGAATTATTTCGACAAAACATAACATGTTGTTCTCCTTATGGGAAACCCATTAGATAACCTGGAAGTTAAACCTGATGAAAGAAAGTGCTTCAATTTAATCAGGAAGAATGTGTTCAAGGCTGCGAGTGTAGCAAGGAAATACATAATTCTTAGTAACTGTATGACAAGTGTCCCGATCACATTGCAAAATTTAGACATATCAAGAAAAGCCCACAGCACAGAATCAAGTTAAACTGGAGGAAAATATTGCTTCTCTGGACCTTTAAGATAAAACATTTTAGCATTAGGCCACAACGATAGTTATAACTGGAGGAAAAAAGTTACGGGAGCTGATGAAAAGGTAAAGGAGAGTTTTAGGCCTTCATTTTAACCCTTCTCAAGGGGAGAACAAGCTGAAAGCAGTGAGACACAGCAAAAGTTGAAGTTCTGAGATACGAGTCTGAGGAATTAAAAAAAAGATTATAAAGTTAAAAAGAAACATTCTTGTAATTCATTAAGAGCAAATGAGTACCTTAAGAAAACCTTGTTTTAACATAGGGGACTAATGCTAGAGAGATTATTATAAATAATTCCCTTTTAATTATAGTCAACTTAATCACATACAGAATCCCTCTTGTAAATTCTCCTTCATGAACCTTATTACAACTTACATAGGCTGTCGCATGCTTAGACTTTCTGACTTGTCTTACGTTTCTCTTTCCTAAACAATCAGCTATTTTACTTTAGGGCAAGAAATTACCATACAAGATTTTCTTTCCATATAAAGTTATTTTTGGCCGGGCGCGATGGCTGACACCTGTAAGCCCAGCACTTTGGGAGGGTGAGGTGGGCGGATCACCTGAGGTCAGGAGTTCAAGACAGGCTGGCAAACATGGTGAAACCCCATCTCTATTAAAAATACAAAAATTACTCAGGCGTGGTGGCACACACCTGTAGTCCCGGCTACTCAATAGGCTGAGGCAGGAGAATCGCGTGAACCCTGGAGGCAGAGGTTGCAGTGAGCTGAGATCACACCACTGCCCTCCAGCCTGGGTGACAGAGTGAAACTCTGTCTCAAAAAAAAAATTACTTTATTTATAACATTTTTCATCAAAAATATACCTTGAATTGGGCAGGTCAGATAGTGGGGGCGTGATGGCTATGAGTGGGCCAGGGTGGGGAGGTTCCGCCAGGTGGAGGCAGGATAACTCCAGGCCGGGAGGGAGTTGGAGGGGTGCCCCGCGCCCTGAGGGGACGAAGGCAGATGAATAAGGACGAATTGTAGAGCTGTATTAAAGAAAAATGCCAAAATCTTCAGAAAATAAGGAATCTGCCAAAGAAGAGAAAATCAGTGACATTCCAGTTTCTGAAGGAACTCCAAGACATGTATGATTTCAAGGCTTTGCAAAGATTTTCACTGGCTGTCTTGCAGCAGTTACTGGTGGTATGATGTGTGATCTCTACTTATCTGTATACCACGAACAGAAATTCTGGTTTTCCAACAGGCAGGAGCTTGACCGGGAAATCACATTTCAGGGTGACAGTGGCATTTATTACTCATAAAGATGTGATGTGTTAAAGGCGCCTTCATTTGAAAGAGGTGTTTATGAACTGACACACAATAACAAAACTGTATCTCTGAATAGCATAAATGCAGTGTAGCAAATGTTTCTATATCCAGAACCTATTGCCAGCGTTTTATATCAAGCCTCTGGTAGCAATGAGATTATTGAGGTGGAGTATTTCTATATTGGCATTGTTTTTGGAGTGTAAGGAATATATGTTATTGCTTTGTTTGTTACAAGTTGGCTTATGAATGGAACGTGGCTAGCAGGAATGCTTACTGTTGCGTGGGTCATTATTAACAGGGTAGATATAATGCAAGAATTGATTACTCCATTCCTTTAAGAGAAAACTGGGCACTACCATATTTTGCATGCCAAGTTACTGGACTTACAGGCTATGAGAAAGCAACTTAAATACTTATGGAGAGAGGTTTTGCTACTTGCTGATGAGTGCTTCAATTTACACATTTATGATGATGGGGAGTACAGCCACTCTCCCGTTTCTTCAAGCCATATCTCTGTTCCTGCTAGATATCTTTTCACTGGAGCAAAGTGATGAGGTTTATGAAGTTTATAAAATCTATGTATTTTCTCTCTTCCTGGGATATTTACTGCAGCTAGAGAATCAAGCTTTATTGGTATCTTGTTTATTAAGTTTGGTAGCAGTCTCAATGCTTGCTAAGTGCCTTTGGCTGAATCTAAAGAAAGGAAACTTTGTAGCTAAAATAATGAAAGTGATTAATTTTTACTTGGTGTGTACTCTAACGGTGACATTGTATGTTATAATGAAGATGTTTGTCCTACACAGAGAAAACGGGCTCATGCTGAAATTCCTTGAAGTTAAGTTTGGACCAAATATGGCTAAGAATTTTTCAATGAATTGGCTCCTCTGTCAAGAATCTCTGCAGGGGCCATCTCAGGATTTTGTGTGTGTGTGTGATTGACACAGTCTTCTTTATTACCCTTTTATATTTTAGTGTTAATTATTTATTTTGTTCCTATGTTGCAAGTTATTTTTAGGAAGATTAATGGTAAATCCCTGAAAGAAGCTGTTACTCTTGAAGATGAACGAATTGGTGACATTATTGGAGAAATTATTTCATAATTCACACTATTTTATTGGGTTCTCTTGTGATGGTTATAGAAGGCTTGAAGTACATCTGGATTCCTTATGTGTGCACGTTAGCAGGATTTGGTGTACGTTCTTCTGAACTTTGAACGACGCTTTTCCAGTGGTGCTGATTAAGAACTGTATACCCAATGTTGTTGGCTCTCCCTGAGCATGGCTGTGCCTACTATAGTAGGTCTCAGTTTATGGAAAGAGCTTTTTTCCAAGATTAGTGGCACAATTAATGGAGCGACAGGAATTCTACGACCCAGGTACAGTGGAACTTATGACATGGATAAAAAGGCCAGTTCCAGCTGCAACTGTGTTTGCAGGGAGTCCACAGTTAAGGGGTGCGATGAAGTTATGCACTGGAAGGCTGGTGACAAGTTTGCCTCTTTACAATGATGATCTTCTCAAGAGAAATGAAAACATCTACCAAATACATCCAAAGCGATCTGCTGAGAGTATTTATAACATACCGACAGCCAACAAAGCTAATTACCTAATGGTAGAGGATACTATCTGCAATGAGGTGGGAACCAGAGAGGCTGTAGGGTTAAAGATTTATTGGACATTGAAAATGACCACATGGTTTGCAAAGAAGGTGACAAGCTAACCTACTCAAAATATGGGCAATTTTTTCATGAGGTCAGAATTAACTGTTCTCTATGTGTGAATTATCTCACTAGAGTATACTGGAACAGATCCTACTTTGTACACAAAATCAACACTGCGGGCCAGGTGCAGTGGCTCACACCTGTAATCCCAGCACTTTGGGAGGCTGAGGCAGGCAGATCAAGAGGTCAGGAGATCGAGACCATCCTGGCTAACACGGTGAAACCCTGTCTCTACTAAAAAAATACAAAAAATTGGCCGGGCGTGGCGCCGGGTGCCTGTAGTCCCAGCTACTCGGGAGGCTGAGGCAGTAGAATGGCGTGAACCCAGGAGGTGGAGCTTGCAGTGAGCCAAGATCGTGCCACTGCACTCCAGCCTGGGTGACAGAGCGAGACTCCATCTCAAAAAAAAAAAAAAAAAAAAAAATCAACACTGTGATGTCCTCCCAATCTTGAAAAATAACTGAACCTTAATTTCACAGACTACCTGAAGTAGAATGCAATTTTTTTCTACCTGCTCAGATCAAATAGGGACATTTGAAATATTGCCGCTGCTTCTCCCTACCTGCTGTTAACCGGATCCAGAGTTCTGTGGGAAACAGATCAAACGTTACTGTCCTTTGATAAAATGTGATATCTACCACTCTGCAATATTTCAGACGGGTATCTTCTTTACTATTACCTGGTCTTTAAAGATTTTACTGATTGCAACATTTCCCCATAAATCTTCATTCTATTATAATATTGATCTTGAATTTGATTATGTTCAAGGTCAGAATATATTTCTCAAACATAATTTTATAAATATTTAATGTGATATAATTATATAATAGAAGGAAAGAATTATTTCTACCACCAAGCAAGTTTCTGAAAATGTTTCATGATTTATAACAACTGAAGTTTTACAACAAAAGACTAATTTAAATGTTAGCTGAAAATATGTGACATTTAAATTAAAATCAAAATTACATAAAGGGAAGTAAGTGATTTTTAAGGATATACATAAGGATATATCCAGAATTTTCAGGATACTCTTCTCATCATCTGCTGCTTATCTGAGTTACTTTCTTGGTAATACATAGTGCATGATATTATTGCATTTTTTTATGACTAGTAAGTGATTAGTTTTTTCACTTATACCTATTAATTTGATACCAATTTAATCATGATAAAACAACTGTTACCTATTATATGTATATATATATATATTATATATAAAATTTTGATTTCCATGGGTTATTGGGGAACAGGTGGTATTTGGTTACATGAGTGCATTCTTTTTTTTTTTTTTTTTTTTTTGAGACAGAGTTTCACTTTTGTTGCCCCCAGACTGGAGTGCAATGGCTCGATCTCAGCTCACCACAACCTCCGCCTCCCGGGTTCAAGCGATTCTCCTGCCTCAGCCTCCCGAGTGGCTGGGATTACAAGCATGGGCCACCATGCCCAGCTAATTTTTTTGTACTTTTAGTAGAGACGGGGTTTCTCCTTTTTGGTAAGGCTGGTCTTGAACTCCTGACCTCAGGTAATCTGCCCTCTTCAGCCTCCCAAAGTGCTGGGATTACAGGCATGAGCCACCACACCCAGCCACATGAGTACATTCTTTAGTGGTGATTTGTGAGATTTTGGCGCACCTGTCACCTGAGCAGTATACACTGCATCCAATTTGTAGTCTTTTATCCCTCACCCCTTTCCACCCTTTCCCTGAGTCCCCAAAGTCCACTGTGTCATTCCCATGCCTTTGCATTTTCATAGCTTAGCCCCCACTTATGAGTGAGAACATACAATGTTTGGTTTTCCATACCTGAGTTACTTCACTTAGAATAATAGTCTCTAATCTCATTGAGGTCGCTGCAAATGCTATTAATTTATTTGTTTTAAGGCTGAGTAGTATTCCATCATATATGTATTTATCAGGTTATTTATGCACTTGTTGGTTGATGCGCATTTTGGTTGGTTCCACATTTTTGCAATTGTAAATTGTGCTGTTATAAACATATGTCTGCAAGTATCTTTTTTGCATAACTAATAATAATCTTTTTTGTATAATAATAAATAATAAATAACTTCTTTTCCTCTGGGAAAGTAGTGGGATTGCTGGATCAGGTGGTAGTTGTACTTTTAGCTCTTTAAGGAATCTCCACACTGTTTTCCATAGTGGTTGTACTAGTTTACATCCCCACCAGCAGTGTAGAAGTCTTCCCTGTTCAGCGCATCTCCATCAACATCTGTTAGTTTTTAATTTTTTGATTATGGCCATTCTTGCAGGAGTAAAGTGGTGTTGCCTTGTGGTTTTGATTTGCATTTCCCTGATCATTAGCGATGTTGAGCATTTTTTGATACGTTTGTTGGCCATTTGTATATCTTCTGTTGGGAATTGTCTATTTGTGTCCTTAGCCCACTTTTTGATGGCATTGTTTGTGGTTTCCTTGCTGATTTGTTTGAGTTCATTGCAGATTCTGGATATTAGTCCTTAGTCGGATGTATAGATTGTGAAAATTTTCTCCCACTCTGTGGGTTGTCTGTTAACGCTGCTGATTATTTCTTTGTCTGTGCAGAAGCTTTTTAGTTTAATTAAGTCCCATCTATTTATCGTTGTTTTTGTTGCGTTTGCTTTTGGGTTCTTGGTCATGAAGTCTTTGCCTAAGCCAATGTCTGGAAGGGTTTTTCTGATGTTATCTTCTAGAATCTTTATGGTTTCAGGTCTTAGATGTAAGTCCTTGATCCATCTTGAGTTGATTTTTGTATAAGATGAGAGATGAGGAACTAGTCTCATTCTTCTATATGTGGCTTGTCAATTATCCCAGCACTATTTGTTGGATAAGGTGTCCTTTCCCCACTTTATGTTTTTGTTTGCTTTGTCAAAGATCAGTTAGTTGTAAATATTTGGCTTTATTTCTTGGTTCTTTATTCTGTCCCATTGGCCTATATGCTTATTTTTTATACCAGTACCATGTTGTTTTGGTGACTATGTCCTTACAGTATAGTTTGAAGTTGGGTAAAGTGATGCCTCCAGATTTGTTCTTTTTGCTTAGTCTCGCTTTGGCTATGTGGGCTCTTTTTTGGTCCTATATGAATTTTAGGATTGTTTTTTCTAGTTCTGTGAAGAATGATGGTGGCGTTTTGATGAGAATTGCGTTGAAATTGTGGATTGCTTTTGGCAGTATGGTCATTTTCACAACATTGATTCTACCCATCCATGAGCATGGGATGTGTTTCCATTTGTTTGTGTCATCTATGATTTCTTTCAGCAATGTTTTGTAGTTTTCCTTGTAGAGGTCTTTCATGTCCTTGGTTAGGTATATTCCTAAGTATTTAATTTTTTTGTAGCTATTGTTAAAGGGATTGAGTTCTTGATTTGATTCTCAGCTTGGTCACTGTTGGTGTATAGCAGAGCTAATGATTTGTGTACATTTTGTATCCTGAAACTTTGCTGAATTCATTTACCAGTTCTAGGAGCTTTTTGCATGAGTCTATATGGCTTTCTGGGTATACAATCATACCATCCACAAACAGCAACAGGTTTACTTCTTCTTTACCAATTTGGATGCCCTTTATTTATTTCTCTTGTCTGATTCCTCTGGCTAGGATTTCTAGTACTAAGTTGAATAGATGTGGTGAGAGTGAGCATCCTTCTCTTGCTGTAGTTCTCATGGGGAATGCTTTCAACTTTTCCCTATTCAGTATAATGTTGTCTGTGGGTTTGTCATAGATGGCTTTTCTAACCTTAAGGTATGCCCCTTCTATGTAGATTTTCCTGAGGGTATTAATCATAAAGGGATGCTGGATTTTGTCAAATGCTTTTTCTGCATCTCTTGATATGATTATGTGATTTTTGTTTTTAATTCTGTTTATGTGGTGTATCACATTTATTGACTTACTTTTTTTTTGTCAGTGTAGATTAGTTTGCATTTTCTTTTTTTAAAAATTATTATTATACTTTAAGTTTTAGGGCACATGTGCACAATGTGCAGGTTAGTTACATATGTACACATGTGCCATGCTGGTGCGCTGCACCCATTAACTCGTTATTTAGCATTAGGTATATCTCCTAATGCTATCCCTCCCCCCTCCCCCCACCCCACAACAGTCCCCAGAGTGTGATGTTCCCCTTCCTGTGTCCATGTGTTCTCATTGTTCAATTCTCATCTATGAGTGAGAACATGCGGTGTTTGGTTTTTTGTCCTTGCGATAGTTTACTGAGAATGATGATTTCCAATTTCATCCATGTCCCTACAAAGGACATGAACTCATCATTTTTTATGGCTGCATAGTATTCCATGGTGTATATGTGCCACATTTTCTTAATCCAGTCTATCATCGTTGGACATTTGGGTTGGTTCCAAGTCTTTGCTATTGTGAATAGTGCCTCAATAAACATACGTGTGCATATGTCTTTATAGCAGCATGATTTATAGTCCTTTGGGTATATACCCAGTAATGGGATGGCTGGGTCAAATGGTATTTCTAGTTCTAGATCCCTGAGGAATCGCCACACTGACTTCCACAATGGTTGAACTAGTTTACAGTCCCACCAACAGTGTAAAAGTGTTCCTATTTCTCCACATCCTCTCCAGCACCTGTTTCCTGACTTTTTAATGATCGCCATTCTAACTAGTGTGAGATGGTATCTCATTGTGGTTTTGATTTGCATTTCTCTGATGGCCAGTGATGATGAGCATTTTTTCATGTGTCTTTTGGCTGCATAAATGTCTTCTTTTGAGAAGTGTCTGTTCATATCCTTTGCCCACTTTTTGATGGGGTTGTTTTTTTTCTTGTAAATTTGTTGGAGTTCATTGTAGATTCTGGATATTAGCCCTTTGTCAGATGAGTAGGTTGCGAAAATTTTCTCCCATTTTGTAGGTTGCCTGTTCATGCTGATGGTAGTTTCTTTTGCTGTGCAGAAGCTCTTTAGTTTAATTAGATCCCATTTGTCAATTTTGTCTTTTGTTGCCATTGCTTTTGGTGTTTTAGACATGAAGTCCTTGCCCATGCCTATGTCCTGAATGGTAATGCCTAGGTTTTCTTCTAGGGTTTTTATGGTTTTAGGTCTAACATTTAAGTCTTTAATCCATCTTGAATTAATTTTTGTATAAGGTGTAAGGAAGGGATCCAATTTCAGCTTTCTACATATGGCTAGCCAGTTTTCCCAGCACCATTTATTAAATAGGGAATCCTTTCCCCATTGCTTGTTTTTCTCAGGTTTGTCAAAGATCAGATAGTTGTAGATACGTGGCGTTATTTCTGAGGGCTCTGTTCTGTTCCATTGATCTATGTCTCTGTTTTGGTACCAGTACCGTGCCGTTTTGGTTACTGTAGCCTTGTAGTATAGTTTGAAGTCAGGTAGCGTGATGCCTCCAGCTTTGTTCTTTTGGCTTAGGATTGACTTGGCGATGTGGGCTCTTTTTTGGTTCCATATGAACTTTAAAGTAGTTTTTTCCAATTCTGTGAAGAAAGTCATTGGTAGCTTGATGGGGATGGCATTGAATCTATAAATTACCTTGGGCAGTATGGCCATTTTCACGATATTGATTCTTCCTACCCATGAGCATGGAATGTTCTTCCATTTGTTTGTATCCTCTTTTATTTCATTGAGCAGTGGTTTTTAGTTGTCCTTGAAGAGGTCCTTCACATTCCTTGTGAGTTGGATTCCTAAGTATTTTATTCTCTTTGAAGCAATTGTGAATGGGAGTTCACTCATGATTTGGCTCTCTGTTTGTCTGTTATTGGTGTATAAGAATTCTTGTGATTTTTGTACATTGATTTTGTATCCTGAGACTTTGCTGAAGTTGCTTATCAGCTTAAGGAGATTTTGGGCTGAGACAATGGGGTTTTCTAGATATACAATGATGTCGTCTGCAAACAGGGACAATTTGACTTCCTCTTTTCCTAATTGAATACCCTTTATTTCCTTCTCCTGCTTAATTGCCCTGGCCAGAACTTCCAACACTATGTTGAATAGGAGTGGTGAGAGAGGGCATCCCTGTCTTGTGCCAGTTTTCAAAGGGAATGCTTCCAGTTTTTGCCCATTCAGTATGATATTGGCTGTGGCTTTGTCATAGATAGCTCTTATTATTTTGAGATACATCCCATAATACCTAATTTATTGAGAGTTTTAGCATGAAGGTTGTGAATTTTGTCAAAGGCCTTTTCTGCATCTATTGAGATAATCATGTGGTTTTTGTCTTTGGTTCTGTTTATATGCTGGATTACACTGATTGATTTGCGTATATTGAACCAGCCTTGCATCCCAGGGATGAAGCCCACTTTATCATGGTGGATAAGGTTTTTGATGTGCTGCTGGATTCGGTTTGCCAGTATTTTATTGAGGATTTTTGCATAAATGTTCATCAAGGATATTGGTCTAAAATTCTCTTTTTTGGCTGTGTCTCTGCCCGGCTTTGGTATCAGGATGATGTTGGCCTCATAAAATGAGTTAGAGAGGATTCCCTCTTTTTCTATTGATTGGAATAGTTTCAGAAAGAATAGTACCAGTTCCTCCTTGTACCTCTGGTAGAATTCGGCTGTGAATCCGTCTGGTCCTGGACTCTTTTTGGTTGGTAAGCTATTGATTATTGCCACAATTTCAGATCCTGTTATTGGTCTATTCAGAGATTCAACTTCTTCCTGGTTTAGTCTTGGGAGAGTGTATGTATCGAGGAATTTATCCACTTCTTCTAGATTTTCTAGTTTATTTGCGTAGAGGTGTTTGTAGTATTCTCTGATGGTAGTTTGTATTTCTGTGGGATAGGTAGTGATATCCCCTTTATCATTTTTTATTGCGTCTATTTGATTCTTCTCTCTTTTTTTCTTTATTAGTCTCACTAGCGGTCTATCCATTTTGTTGATCCTTTTAAGAAACCAGCTCCTGGATTCATTAATTTTTTGAAGGGTTTTTTTATCTCTATTTCCTTCAGTTCTGCTCTGATTTTAGTTATTTCTTGCCTTCTGCTAGCTTTTGAATGTGTTTGCTCTTGCTTTTCTAGTTCTTTTAATTGTGATGTTAGGGTGTCAATTTTGGATCTTTCCTGCTTTCTCTTGTGGGCATTTAGTGCTATAAATTTCCCTCTACACACTGCTTTGAATGTATCCCAGAGATTCTGGTATGTTGTGTCTTTGTTCTCATTGGTTTCAAAGAACATCTTTATTTCTGCCTTCATTTCTTTATGTACCCAGTAGTCATTCAGGAGCAGGTTGTTCAGTTTCCATGTAGTTGAGCGGTTTTGAGTGAGTTTCTTAATCCTGAGTTCTAGTTTGATTGCACTGTGGTCTGAGAGACAGTTTGTTATAATTTCTGTTCTTTTAGATTTGCTGAGGAGAGCTTTACTTCCAACTATGTGGTCAATTTTGGAATAGGTGTGGTGTGGTGCTGAAAAAAATGTATATTCTGTTGATTTGGGGTGGAGAGTTCTGTAGATGTCTATTAGGTCTGGTTGGTGCAGAGCTGAGTTCAATTCCTGGGTATCCTTGTTAACTTTCTGTCTCGTTGATCTGTCTAATGTTGACAGTGGGGTGTTAAAGTCTCCCATTATTATTGTGTGGGAGTCTAAGTCTCTTTGTAGGTCACTCAGGACTTGCTTTATGAATCTGGGTGCTCCTGTATTGGGTGCATATATATTTAGGATAGTTAGCTCTTCTTGTTGAATTGATCCCTTTACCATTATGTAATGGCCTTCTTTGTCTCTTTTGATCTTTGTTGGTTTAAAGTCTGTTTTATCAGAGACTAGGATTGCAACCCCTGCCTTTTTTTGTTTTCCATTTGCTTGGTAGATCTTCCTCCATCCTTTTATTTTGAGCCTATGTGTGTCTCTGCACATGAGATGGGTTTCCTGAATACAGCACACTGATGGGTCTTGACTCTTTATCCAATTTGCCAGTCTGTGTCTTTTAATTGGAGCATTTAGTCCATTTACATTTAAAGTTAATATTGTTATGTGTGAATTTGATCCTGTCATTATGCTGTTAGCTGATTATTTGGCTTGTTAGTTGATGCAGTTTCTTCCTAATCTCGATGGTCTTTACATTTTCACATGATTTTGCAGTGGCTGGTACCGGTTGTGCCTTTCCTTGTTTAGTGCTTCCTTCAGGAGCTCTTTTAGGGCAGGCCTGGTGGTGACAAAATCTCTCAGCATTTGCTTGTCTGTAAAGTATTTTATTTCTCCTTCACTTATGAAGCTTAGTTTGGCTGGATATGAAATTCTGGGTTGAAAATTCTTTTCTTTAAGAAGTTGAATATTGGCCCCCACTCTCTTCTGGCTTGTAGAGTTTCTGCTGAGAGATCTGCTGTTAGTCTGATGGGCTTCCCTTTGTGGGTAACCCGATCTTTCTCTCTGGCTGCCCTTAACATTTTTTCCTGCATTACAACTTCAGTGAATCTGACAATTATGTGTCTTGGAGTTGCTCTTCTCGAGGAGTATCTTTGTGGCATTCTCTGTATTTCCTGAATCTGAATGTTGGCCTGCCTTGCTAGATTGGGGAAGTTCTCCTGGATAATAACCTGCATAGTGTTTTCCAACTTGGTTCCATTCTCCCCATCACTTTCAGGTACACTAATCAGACGTAGATTTGGTCTTTTCACATAGTCCCATATTTCTTGGAGGCTTTGTTCCTTTCTTTTTATTCTTTTTTCTCTAAACTTCCTTTCTTGCTTCATTTCATTCATTTCATCTTCCATCACTGATACCCTTTCTCCCAGTTGATCGCATCGGCTCCTGAGGCTTCTGCATTCTTCACGTAGTTCTCGAGCCTTGGCTTTCAGCTCCATCAGCTCCTTTAAGCACTTCTCTGTATTGGTTATTCTAGTTATACATTTGTCTAAATTTTTTTCAAAGTTTTCAACTTCTTTGCCTTTGGTTTGAATTTCCTCCTGTAGCTCGGAGTAATTTGATCGTCTGAAGCCTTCTTCTCTCAACTCGTCAAAGTCATTCTCTGTCCAGCTTTGTTCCATTGCTGGTGAGGAACTGCATTCCTTTGGAGGAGGAGAGGTGCTCTGCTTTTTAGAGTTTCCAGTTTTTCTGCTCTGTTTTTTCCCCATCTTTGTGGTTTTATCTACTTTTGGTCTTTGATGATGGTGATGTACAGATGGGTTTTTGGTGTGGATGTCCTTTCTGTTTGTTAGTTTTCCTTCTAACAGACAGGACCCTCAGCTGCAGGTCTGTTGGAGTTTGCTAGAGGTCCACTCCAGACCCTGTTTGCCTGGGTATCAGCAGCGGTGTCTGCAGAACCGCGGATTTTCGTGATCCACAAATACTGCTGTCTGATCGTTCCTCGGGAAGTTTTGTCTCAGAGGAGTACCCGGCCATGTGAGGTGTCAGCCTGCCCCTACTGAGGGGTGCCTCCCAGTTAGGCTGCTCAAGGGTCAGGGGTCAGGGACCCACTTGAGGAGGCAGTCTGCCCGTTCTCAGATCTCCAGCTGCGTGCTGGGAGAACCACTGCTCTCCTCAAAGCTGTCAGACAGGGACATTTAAGCCTGCAGAGGTTACTGCTGTCTTTTTGTTTGTCTGTGCCCTGCCCCCAGAGGTGGAGCCTACAGAGGCAGGCAGGCCTCCTTGAGCTGTGGTGGGCTCCACCCAGTTCGAGCTTCCGGCTGCTTTCTTTATCTAAGCAAGCCTGGGCAATGGTGGACGCCCCTCCCCCAGCCTCGCTGCCACCTTGCAGTTTGATCTCAGACTGCTGTGCTAGCAATCAGTGAGACTCTGTGGGCGTAGGACCCTCCGAGCCATGTGCGGGATATAATCTCCTGGTGCACCATTTCCTAAGCCCGTCAGAAAAGCGCAGTATTCAGGTGGGAGTGGCCCGATTTTCCAGCTGCCGTCTGTCACCCCTTTCCTTGACCAGGAAAGGGAACTCCTTGATCCCTTGTGCTTCCCGAGTGAGGCAATGCCTCGCCCTGCTTCGGCTTGCACAAGGTGCGCTGCACCCACTGTCCTGCGCCCACTGTCTGGCACTCTCTAGTGAGATGATCCCAGTACCTCAGATGGAAATGCAGAAATCACCTGTCTTCTGTGTCACTCACGCTGGGAGCTGTAGACCGGAGCTGTTCCTATTCGGCCATCTTGGCTCGGTAGTCGACTTACATATGTTAAACCATCCCTGCATCCGTGGTATGGAACCCACTTGATCATGATGGATTATCTTTTTGATTTGCTGTTGGATTTGCTTAGCTAGTATTTTGTTGAGGATTTTTGCATTTATATTCATCAGGGATATTGGTCTGTAGTTTTCTTTTTCAGTTACGTCCTTTACTGGTTTTGGTATTAGGGTGATACTGGATTCATAGAATGATTTAGGGAGGATTCTGTCTTTCTCTACTTTTTGTAATAGTGTCAATAAGATTGGTACCAATTATTTATTTATTTATTTATTTGAGAGGGCGTCTTGCTCTGTCACACAGGCTGGAGTGCAGTGGCGTGATCTTGGCTCACTGCAACCTCCACCCCCTGGGTTCAAGCAATTCTCTTGCCTCAGCCTTCCTAGTAGCTGGAATTACAGGCGTGCGCTGTCATGCCCGGCTAATTTTTGTACTTTTAGTAGAGATGGGGTTTCACCATGTTGGCCAGGCTGGTCTTGAACTCCTGGCCTCAAGTGATCCGCCCGCCTCGGCCTCCCAAAGTGCTGGGATTACAGGCGTGGGCCACTGTGCCTACCTCTTCTTTTAATGTCTGATAGCATTTAGCTGTGAGTTTGTCTGGTCCTGGACTTCTTTTTATTGGCAACTTTTTAAAAAATTTACCATTTCAATCTCTCTGCTTGTTATTGGTCTGTTCAAATATTTTATTTCTTTCTGGTTTAATCTAGGAGGGTTGTATATTTCCAGGAATTTATTTATCTCCTCTAGGTTTTCTAGTTTATGCATGTGAAGATGTTCATAGTAGCCTTGAATGGTCTTTTGTATTTCTGTGGTGTCGGTTGTGATATCTCCTGTTTTGTTCTAATTGAGCTTATTTAGATCCCCTCTTTTCTTTTTTTGGTTAGTCTCACTGGTGGTCTATCAATTTCATTTATCTTTTCAAAGAACCAGCTTTTCGTTTCACCTATCTTGCTACCAAATTGGCATATAAGTAAACAAGTACTCACAAATAAAGTCTAAACGCTTTTCAAGTTCATGTAAATCTTTGACAAATAAAACTGGCTTCAAAAATTATTAGTAAAATAATAAAAATGTCTTTAGAGTCATCAGCATACATTTCTGTCTAAATAAATTTTATATTGACCTCTGTGGTTATTAGGGAAATAACTTTAAATAATGACTAACTTTATATAATACCTTGGTTTTCAAGAGTAATCTAAATTGTTAAAAAATAAATTAATTAAATACATATAAATGAGATAAATACCTATAAGTGGACTTTTTGTGTAATGTAAAATCTTAACATTATTTTAAATTAAATAACAAATGCTTATTGAATGTCTGGGTCATTTCCAATG
Organism: Pan troglodytes; assembly: GCF_028858775.2. NCBI lineage: Eukaryota > Metazoa > Chordata > Mammalia > Primates > Hominidae > Pan > Pan troglodytes. Next base: position 353,446 of record NC_072398.2, read on the forward strand.
TAAATAATTATTATATGAGAAAACATGGTTCTGAAATAGTGAAATAATTTTATCTATAAAATGCTAACATCTGACATACAGTTCAGATTTCTTGCTTCCCATTTTCACTAAAATTTAAGATTACTAGAAATAAAAATTCTAATTAATATATAATTCTGTAAATTGCATTTTATAAAAAATAATTTTGTGTAATTTGGAAGCCATTTTAAAATCATTTACTTGAAAAGGCAAAAAGAAACCAGAAGTGGGGAAGAGAGATGTGAAGAAAGTTATGGTATAAAGTTGCACCCATAACTTTCATATATATATATATATATATATATATATATATATATACTCGTAAATTAAGTCTAATAATACTGCTATGATTATTCATGTACAAGTTTTTATATAAACAGTTGTTTTCATTCAATTATATTGGGTATATACCTAGGTGTGGAATTGCTGTGTCATAGGTAACTCTCTTAGAGGAACTGCCAAACTCTTTCCACAGTGGCTGCACCATTTTACATTCCTACCAGTAGTGTATGAAGGTTCCAATTTCTCCATATCCTTCCTAATGCTCGCAATTTTCCTTGTTTCCTTCTCTTTCTTTCTTTCTTTCTTTCTTTCTCTGTCTCTTTTTCTTTCTTTCTTTTTGATTTTATTTGTGTTAGTGGGCATGAAGTAGTATCTAATTGTGGTAGAAGTGTGTTCTGAGGCTGGACCTCACCTCAGACCATTGCCCTGTGCAGATGCGAATGTCCCTCTGGGCTGTGCAGTCACCGATATGAGCTCATAGAACAATGATAGCAGTAGTAGCCATTGTTTTCAAAGCCCTTTTTTTTTTTTTTTTTAATTTTTTATTGATCATTCTTGGGTGTTTCTCGCAGAGGGGGATTTGGCAGGGTCACAGGACAATAGTGGAGGGAAGGTCAGCAGATAAACAAGTGAACAAAGTTCTCTGGTTTTCCTAGGCAGAGGACCCTGCGGTCTTCCGCAGTGTTTGTGTCCCTGGGTACTTGAGATTAGGGAGTGGTGATGACTCTTAGCGAACATGCTGCCTTCAAGCATCTGTTTAACAAAGCACATCTTGCACCGCCCTTAATCCATTCAACCCTGAGTGGATACAGCACATGTTTCAGAGAGCACAGGGTTGGGGGTAAGGTCACAGATCAACAGGATCCCAAGGCAGAAGAATTTTTCTTAGTACAGAACAAAATGAAAAGTCTCCCATGTCTATCTCTTTCTACACAGACACGGCAACCATCCGATTTCTCAATCTTTTCCCCACCTTTCCCCCCTTTCTATTCCACAAAACCGCCATTGTCTTCATGGCCCGTTCTCAATGAGCTGTTGAGTACACCTCCCAGATGGGGTGGTGGCCGGGCAGAGGAGCTCCTCACTTCCCAGTAGGGGCGGCCGGGCAGAAGCGCCCCTCACCTCCCGGATGGGGCGGCTGGCCGGGGGGGGGGTTGACCCCCCCACCTCCCTCCCGGATGGGGCGGCTGGCCGGGCGGGGGGCTGACCCCCCACCTCCCTCCTGGACAGGCGGCTGGCCGGGCAGAGGGGCTCCTCACTTCCCAGTAGGGGCGGCCGGGCAGAGGCGCCCCTCACTTCCCCGACGGGGCAGCTGGCCCGGCGGGGGGCTGACCCCCCCACCTCCCTCCCGGACGGGGCGGCTGGCTGGGCAGAGGGGCTCCTCACTTCCCGGTAGGGGCGGCCGGGCAGAGGCGCCCCTCACCTCCCGGACAGGGCGGCTGGTCGGGCGGGGGGCTGATCCCCCACCTCCCTCCCGGACGGGGCGGCTGGCCGGGCGGGGGGCTGACCCCCCCACCTCCCTCCCGGACGGGGCGGCTGGCCGGGCGGGGGGCTGACCCCCCCACCTCCCTCCCGGATGGGGCGGCTGGCCGGGCGGGGGGCTGACCCCCCCACCTCCCTCCCGGACGGGGCGGCTGGCCGGGCAGAGGGGCTCCTCACTTCCCAGTAGGGGCAGCCGGGCAGAGGCGCCCCTCACCTCCCGGACGGGGCGGCTGGCCGGGCGGGGGGCTGACCCCCCCACCTCCCTCCCGGACGGGGCGGCTGGCCGGGCGGGGGGCTGACCCCCCCACCTCCCTCCCGGACGGGGCGGCTGGCCGGGCAGAGGGGCTCCTCACTTCCCAGTAGGGGCGGCTGGGCAGAGGTGCCCCCCACCTCCCGGACAGGGCGGCTGGCCGGGCGGGGGGCTGATCCCCCCACCTCCCTCCCGGACGGGGTGGCTGGCCGGGCGGGGGGCTGACCCCCCCACCTCCCTCCAGGATGGGGCGGCTGGCCGGGCGGGGGGCTGACCCCCCCACCTCCCTCCCAGATGGGGCAGCTGGCCGGGCAGAGGGGCTCCTCACTTCCCAGTAGGGGCGGCCGGGCAGAGGCACCCCTCACCTCCCGGATGGGGCGGCTGGCCGGGCAGAGGGGCTCCTCACTTCCCAGTAGGGGCGGCCGGGCAGAGGCACCCCTCACCTCCCGGATGGGGCGGCTGGCCAGGCGGGGGGCTGACCCCCCCACCTCCCTCCCGGACGGGGCGGCTGGCCGGGCAGAGGGGCTCCTCACTTCCCGGTAGGGGCGGCTGGGCAGAGGCACCCCTCACCTCTCGGACGGGGCGGCTGGCCGGGCGGGGGGCTGACCCCCCCACCTCCCTCCCGGACGAGGAGGGAGGACGCTCCTCACTTCTCAGACGGGGCGGTTGCCAGGCAGAGGGTCTCCTCACTTCTCAGACAGGGCGGCCAGGCAGAGACGCTCCTCACATCCCGGATGGGGCGGCAGGGCAGAGGTGCTCCCCACGTCTCAGACGATGGGCGGCCGGGCAGAGACGCTCCTCACTTCCCAGATGTGATGGCGGCCGGGAAGAGGCGCTCCTCACTTTCCAGACTGGGTAGCCAGGCAGAGGGGCTCCTCACATCCCAGACCATGGGCGGTCAGGCGGAGACGCTCCTCACTTCCCAGACGAGGTGGCTGCCAGGCAGAGGCTGCAATCTCGGCACTTAGGGAGGCCAAGGCAGGCGGCTGGGAGGTGGTTGTAGCGAGCCGAGTTCACGCCACTGCACTCCAGCCTGGGCGCCATTGAGCACTGAGTTAACGAGACTCCGTCTGCAATCCCGGCACCTTGGGAGGCCGAGGCTGGCAGATCACTCGTGGTTAGGAGCTGGAGACCAGCCCGGCCGACACATCGAAACCCCGTCTCCACCAAAAAAATACGAAAACCAGTCAGGCGTGGCGGCGCGCACCTGCAATCGCAGGCACTCGGCAGGCTGAGGCAGGAGAATCAGGCAGGGAGGTTGCAGTGAGCTGAGATGGCAGCAGTACCGTCCAGCTTCGGCTCAGCATCAGAGGGAGACCATGGAAAGAGGGGAGAGGGAGAGGGAGAGGGAGAGGGAGAGGGCGAGGGAGAGGGAGAGGGAGAGCTCAGTAGACTTCTAGTACTGTCAGAGCCCTTTATGAAGTGATAGTTTCATCATCATTGTCTGCTTGTGCGACCTCCTTTAACCCTCAGAATAGCTACTCAGGCAGTAGTGCCGTTTTTGCCACTTGAAAGATGGGAAACCCAAGACTCAGGGGGATTATTATCTTACATAAGGCCATGGACTATTGGGGAAGTTTATCTTCCAGGATATGCTCATTTCCTCTGCAAGGTGACTGGGGGGCAGGAATGTTGGGGGCAATAATTCATTATTTTTAGCCTATTCTCACATCTCCAAGCGGGAGGAATAAGCTAGTCAATGAAAGGCTCCCAGAAGCAAATACAGAGAGAAGGCGGGTCAGGGGTGGATGCTCTTGATCCTTTTGCTGAGTCTTTGGCTTAGACTCCTGTTGGATATAATTCCTGCTTCAGCTTCCCTGACCTGACCCTACACACCTCCACATGCTTATTCCAAAATGGGGTGGACTCCCCTGGAAACTCACCTCCAAGCTTTGCTGGTCATCGAGGGAAACTTTGGGAAAAGGCCGTTTCCTAAAGTGGTTCCAGATTTACCACTGGATGACTCACTGGGACTCAGCTGAGCTCCAGGTTTGCCTCAGCTCAGCAGGTTGTAGGGACAGGCAACCTTGTCCCCTTCTAAGAAGATGATGGAACTAGGGTGCCTAAGGTGTGCCCAGGGCTTCTTAGTTTAAAAGTTGGGCTGCTTGTTGAGACTTAGCTTCTCCTGGGTCTCTGGACTTCTTTGCTAGTCAGGAGGAGTCTGCTTTAGAGAGGTGCTTTTTCATAATTCCCTGTGACTGATTCAGGTCCTTGGACCCCACATTGGTGACAGAGAGGTGAACCTCTGGGAGAGGGAGGAGGGGAGTCAAGTCAATGTCTCCAATCCTGCGGGTGGAGGCTGCGTCCCACCTGAGCCATGTTGAAATGGAAAGATTGCTGGCCCAGGTGTCTGAAGGCCTATAGGGAAGGCCTCCCTGGGCCTGTTTCCTGCGTCCCACCTGAGCCATGTTGAAATGGAAAGATTGCTGGCCCAGGTGTCTGAAGGCCTATAGGGAAGGCCTCCCTGGGCCTGTTTCCTTATCTGTCTAGGCAGCTGGGAATACCCTTGACACACTGCCTGGGGCTTCAAAAGGATGAACCCAGGACTGCTGTGAGCAGCCGTGTAGACTGCACAGCCTAGTTCAGGGGGCTTCCATTGTCTTCAGTGTCCTTACTGATAAATGGCCCAGTTAAAATCATACGTGCTATTAATAATAATTCCCACATGGTTAGATGTCCTCAGGACATTATTGATAGATAGCTGGCCTTGGAAAAACACAGAGGAATGGGGTGATGATTCCAGGAGTAAATAAATCATCAGGAGGCATTTCTTCAGGGCCTGATGATTCCATTTTAAAGACAAAGAGCTCTGGCCCAACAAGTGCGGTTAATAAGTAACTTATGTGATGTGAGGGACAAAGTCTGGATTCAGACTCAGATCTTTGTGGTCACTTTGGGTCCATCTGCCTGAGTATCTGGTGCCTTCTGAGAGGAATTAACATTGATCAGCCCGATTTTCTCATGCCAGTACTCAGCCTGACACCAGAGCTGTTATCTCAGAGGCAGTGTTCATGAGCTCTTTGGATCCTCCGTCGGTGGCTCAGGGAGGCCACATTCCTGAAACCCGCAAACCCACACACACCCCATTGGATATTACTGTGCCACTTCTCTTGTTGTGCCCTGCCAGGTGACTGATGAATGTGTGCTGGGAAACAATATGGTTCTGTTAGGGAGGAAGCTGCTTTTTTTTTTTTTTAGGAAAATGCTGTGATAAGCAGCCTGAAGGCAGATGGTGAGGAGAGGAGAGAATAAGAGATGGCCAGAGTCTCTGCTTATAAAAATAACTCAGATTTTGTCTTCTCCATGAGACCTACTACAACCTCCTCATTGAAAGTGGAAGCCTGCACCTGCTCACCCCCTAGCATGGTTGATGCCTTATCCTACTCTTTGTCTTTTTGCCAGAGCAGTCACCACATTCTGACTTTCCATGTGATTTGCTTATTTACCACTTTAATTTATGTTGTCTGTAGCCCTCTCTAGACTACACTCCAGGAAGGCAAAGGTCTTTGTCTTTTTGCTCACAAATACCTCCCGGTTTCCTACAGTAGGCCTAAGACAGGGAGGGTGCTCAAAAAATGTTTGTTGAATGAATGCATGAGTTTGGGGAAGGAAGAGAGAGCTGAGACACAGGTAGGGTAGCCATCCCCAAGGGGGTATTTTCAAGAGCAGGGAACTGCAAGGTTTAAATGCAGGCTGGGGGATACTGATATGATGTGTGCCCCTCAACCTCTGCATCCTCGGCTGAGTGGGCTCCTCCCACTCCCCACCGTGTGTGTGTATAAAGTGTCAGGACAGTGGAAAGATGAGGAGGGAAGATAACTCAAGTCCACACTCAAAACCAGGAGCACCCATGGCACAGTGTGAGGAGACTGGGAGAGTGTGAGGGTTAATATTGAGTGTCAACATGATTGGATTGAAAAGTATCACAAAGTATTGTTCCTGGATGTGTCTGTGAGGGTGTTGCCAAAGGAGATTAACACTCGAGTCCGTGGACTGGCAGAGGCAGACCCACCCTCAGTCTGGGTGGGCACCATCTGATCAGCTGCCAGCTCTGCTAGAATATAAAGCAGGCAGAAAAATGTCAAAAGGCTAGACTGGCCTAGCCTCCCAGCCTACATCTGGGTGGACATCATCTAATCAACTGCCAACACAGCTAGGATAAAAGCAGGCAGCAGAACGAGGAAGGACCAGACTGGCTGAGTCTCCCAGTCTCCATGTTTCTCCCATGCTGGATGCTTCCTGCCCTCAAACATCGGACTCCAAGTTCTTCGGCTTTGGGACTCTTGGGCCTACACCAGTGGTTTGCCAGGGGCTCTCAGGCCATCAGCCACAGACTGAAGGCTGCACTTTTGAGGTTTTGGGACTCAGACTGGCTTCCTTGGTCTTCAGCTCGCAGACAGCCTATTGTGGGACTTCACCCTGTGATCATGTGCGTCAATACTCCTTAATGAACTCCCCTTCATACATATATAAACTCACCTTCTCTAGAGGGACAGGTTCTCTGTCCTCTAGAGAACCTGACTAATACAGAGAGGCCTCAGTTGACCTGACCTGGGCTGTTACCAGTAGCTGCTCAGATCACTTGGCCAGAAAGACGCTCTCGATGGCTGCTGTGGGCTCTCACCCAGTGTGCAGAGCACACTGCAGGCAGGGGCTTCACGTCATGGTCCCTCTACCACACTGAGGCTGCACAGTGAGTTTACACTCATCTTGGCTGGAGGACCCTCAAATCTAACAAGGTTAAGACAGTTGCCCGTGGGAACCTGAGGCCCTTTCCTGAGTTGCACAGACCCCACATAGTCTGATTCGGAGCTCTGAGTTCCGACTGTGCCCCGGCTGTGTGCCCATGAGCATATCTCTTATGGCTCTCTTTCTGTGCTTTGGTTTTCTCATCTATAAATGGGCTAATCATGGTGACTGTTAGCAGGTTGTTAGGTGCTTGTCATTAGCAGGTCATGGAATTGACTTAGAAGGCCACAGACAATGCTGGAGGATACCTTACTCCTGTTTACATTTTGCCAAAGGCAGGCCTTGACCAAAGTTGTTCCCAATTCCTAGAGGTCTCAGAGAGGACACGAGCTGCACAGATGCCAAAGGGTTGAGCAGCCTGTAGCCCTATTGGGCAGGGCACAGTCTGAGAGCCAGAAGCCTTAGCCTGTCTGACCCAGAGGTCCCACCCCAGAAGACAGCTGTGCTTTTTGATTTTACAGCCACCTGCTATATAAGGCCTCTCCCACACCAGCCCTAAGCCTCTACTGGGAACCACCTTCTGTAGGACAGTCACCAGGCCAGATCCAGAAGGTGAGAGGACTGTGAGGCCGGGGCCTGAGCCCTGGGAGAAGCTGAAACCGCAGGAAGGGCATTCAGGGCCAGCTCAGGTCCTTCCCCGGCCAAGTCCAGGACATTCTTGTGGCTCTTGCTCCTTTGGCATTGCCCTAGGCAGTCGTATGCTCAGGAGAGGGAAGTCTGGAGTTCAGGGAGGATGTGGGCTGCGGATGTAGTTTTCTTGTTGTTTTGCCATCTGCTACTGTGTGTGTGGTTTGTGTGTAGTGTGTGCGTGTTCTGTGCATCATTCTGTGTGTGACATTCTTCATTCTGTGTGGTTTTGTGTCCTCACAGCCTCTCTAGGCTCCAGCTTTCTCTGTGGAAGATGACAGCAATTATAGCAGGACCCTGCCAGGCTGCTGAAAAGATTCCACAATAAAACTTTGCCAGTGGGAAGTACCTAGTGAAACGGCCTAAGATGCCACTTCTTCTCATGTCCCAGGTGGGGGCCCTGCCTTGAGCCCCAGCTTCACTGGTCCCTCTTACCCACAGAGGTGGTGAGCACGGCCCTGGGTCCTGCTATGGGGTCACTCCCAGGCTCTGTTTCTCTGCTATGTGCCCCTGGGTCAAGTCCTGACCTCTCTGGGCCTCCATCATTTCTCCCTGAAAATGAGGCTAGTTTCAGGTCTTCACCATAGGCTGAGGTGATCTGTGCACTTGATGTGCTGCTGGGGTCTCCTTCTCATCTCATCTCATCCTGTCCTTTCCCCTCCTCCATCACACTGTAAGGCCTGAGAGGCCCTTTCCCAGAAGGCCATGGCCCTGAAACTCTTTTCCCACTGAGGAGAAAAGCAAGCAACTGGGGTTCCAGGCCTGGAGGGGTGCACCCGGGCATGTAGGGGTGCACCGGGCCTGGAGGGGTGAGGGGCTGGCGCACGTCTGCTACAAGCTCCAGACCAGATGTGCTTTATTTTCCTCCTTGGATCTCTAAATGGTGGGGTCATTGGCATCACGTATGGGCCTCTTCTCCCAGACCGACTGGTTTCCCTTCCTTTTTACCAATCTCTAATAAGTCAACCAGAGTATCAGGGTAGGGTGTGTGGTGTTTGTGTGTGGTTTGTGTATTGTGTATATGGTGTGTGCACATGTAATGTTTGTGGCATGTGGTATAAATGGCATGTGGGGTGTGTGTGTGTGAGGGTGTGTGATGTGTATGTGTCTCTGTGTGTGGAGGCATATGGTGCATGTGTGGTGTGTGTGATGTGTGTGTGATATGGTGTGTGTGTGGTTTGTTTGACGTGTGTGAGGTGTGTGGTGTATTGTGTGTGTGTTTGATGTGTGTGACAGGTGATGTGTGGCATGTGATGTGTGGTGTGTGTGGTATGTGGTGTGGTGTGTATGTGGTGTCTGTGATGTGATTTGCGTGTGTGTAGTATGTGTGATGTATTTAGTGCATGGTGTGTTGTGTGTGTGATGTGTGTGACTTATGTGTGGGGTGTGTGTGTAATGTGTGTGGTGTGTGGTGTGTTGTGTGTGACATTTAATGTGTGTTGTGTGTGTTCGGTGTGTACCTAATGTGTGTGACATGTGATGTGTGGTGTGTGTGAAGTGTGTGTGGTGTGGTGTATGTGTGGTGTGTGGTGTGGTATTTGTGTATGTGGTGTATGTGTGTGGTGTGGGGTGTGCTGTGTGGTGTTTGTTACATGTGATGTGTGGTGTGTGTGGTGTTTGTGACATGTGATGTGTGGTGTGTGGTGTGTGATGTGTATGTGCAGTGTGTGTGATGTGTGGAGTGTGTGGTGTGTGTCATGTGATGTGTGTGACATGTGATGTTATGTGTTGTGTGTGTTGTGTGTATGTAGTATGTATGACATGTGATGTGTGGTGTGTGTGATGCGTGGGGTGTGTGGTGTATGTGTCATGTGATGTGTGTGTGACATGTTATGTGGTGTGTGTGGTGTATGTGGTGTGTATGACATGTGATGTGTGGTGTGTGTGTGATGTGGTGTGTATGTGTTGTGTGGGGGCTGTGGTGTGTGTGGTGTGATGCGTGTGTGTGTGGGGTGTGTGGTGTGTATGTGATGTGGTGTGTGTGTTGTGTGGGGTGTGTGGTGTGGTGTGTGTGTTGCGTGGGGTGCGTGGTGTGGTGTGTGTGTGTGGGCTGTGTGGTGTGTGTGATGTGTGTGTGTGGTGTGTTGTGTGTGTGGTGTGTGGGGTGTGTGTGTGTGGTGTGGTGTGTGTGGTGTGTGTGTTGTGTTGTGTGTGTTGTGTGGGGTGTGTGTTGTGTGTGTGATGTGTGTGTGTGGGGTGTGTGGTGTGTGTGATGTGTTGTGTGTGTGTTGTGTGTGGTGTGTGTGTTGTGTGATGTGTGTGTGATGTGGTGTGTGTGGGGTGTGTGGTGTGTGTGTTGTGTTGTGTGTGTTGTGTGGGGTGTGTGGTGTGTGTGTGATGTGTATGTGTTGTGTGTGGTGTGTGGTGTGTATGTGATGTGTGTGTTGTGTGGTGTGTGTGATGTGGTGTGTGTTGTGTGGGGTGTGTGGTGTGTGTGTGGTGTGTGTGTGTTGTGTGGTGTGTGTGTGATGCGGTGTGTGTTGTGTGGGGTGTGTGGTGTGTGTGTGGTGTGGTGTGTGTGTTGTGTGGGGTGTGTGGTGTGTGTGTGTGATGTGCGTGTGGTGTGTGGGGTGTTTGTGTGTGGGATGTGTGTGTTGTGTGTGTGGTGTGTGTTGTGTGGGGTGTGTGTGTGATGTGGTGTGTGTGGTGTGTGTGGTGGGTGGTGTGTGTGTGATGTGGTGTGTGTGTGATGTGGTGTGTTTGTGTGTGTGGTGTGTTGTGTGTGTGGTGTGTTGGGTGTTTGGTGTGTGTGTGATGTGGTGTGTGTGTGATGTGGTGTGTTTGTGTGTGGGGGATGTTTGTGATGTGGTGTGTATGTGTTGTGTGGGGTGTTTGGTGTGTGTGATGTGTGTGTGTTATGTGGGGTGTGTGTGATGTGGTGTGTATGTGTTGTGTGGGGTGTGAGGTGTGTGTGTGGTGTGGTGTGTGTGTGGGGTGTGGTGTGTGTGGTGTGGTGTGTGTGTTGTGTGGGGTGTGGTGTGTGTGATGTGATGTGTGTGTGTTGTGTGGGGTGTGTGGTGTGTGTGGTGTGGTGTGTGTGTTGTATGGGGTGTGGTGTGTGTGTGGTGTGGTGTGTGTTGTGTGGGGTGTGGTGTGTGTGTGATGTGATGTGTGTGTGTTGTGTGTGGTGTGTGGTGTCTGTGATGTGTGTGTGTTCAGTGGGGAGTGTGGTGTGTGTGTGGGGTGTGGTGTGTGTGTGGTGTGGTGTGTGTGTTGTGTGGTGTGTGTGTTGTGTGTTGTGGGGTGGGGTGTGGTGTGTGTGTGGTGTGGTGTGTGTTGTGTGGGGTGTGTGGTGTGTGTGGGGTGTGTGGTGTGTGTGATGTGTGTGTGTTCAGTGGGGAGTGTGGTGTGTGTGTGTTGTGGGGTGTGGTGTGTGTGTGGTGTGGTGTGTGTGTTGTGTGTGTTCATGATGTGGTGTGTTTGTGTGGTGTGGTGTGTGTGTGTTGTGTGGGGTGTGTGTTGTGTGTGTGTTGTGTGGGGTGTGTGGTGTGTGTGTGATGTGGTGTGTGTGTTCAGTGGGGAGTGTGGTGTGTGTGTGTTGTGGGGTGTGGTGTGTGTGTTGTGTGGGATGTGTTGTGTGGGGTGTGTGGTGTGTGTGTGTGATGTGTGTGGGGTGTGTGGGGTGTGTGTGATGTGTGTGTTCATGATGTGGTGTGTTGGTGTGGTGTGTGTGTGTTGTGTGGGGTGTTTGGTGTGTGTGTGGGGTGATGTGCATGTGTGTGGTGAGGTGGGAGTAGGGGCTTCCAGATGAAGGCGATTCTGTTTCAGTAAGTAGCAGCTATTGTGGTGCAACGAGGCTCTGGAGCTGGAAGGACCTGGAATAGAGCACTGGCTTTGGCCGGTGCTCGGCCCAAGCCGAGCGAGCTTGGGTTACTTCGTCGTCCCTCTGTGCTGCAGGTTTCTCACCTGTAGAGTGGGGCTAATAGCCTCTGCCGTACAGTACTGTCCATTGGGACTCTCCGCAATGATGGAAATGTTCTGTGCCTGCGTTGGCCAATACAGCAGCCAACAGCCACATGTGGCTCCTGAGCATTGGGAATGTAGCCAGTGCTACTGAGAAACAGAATGTTTCATTTTATCTACCCTCGAAGAATCATAAATAACTATGTGTGCCTCACAGCGACCGTGTATAGGGTAAATGAGATAATGATTAAGAAGGGCTCAGGCCAGAGCCACACACCTGCTCTCTGCTGCTTTCATACACAAGCAAGTTGGAATTCTGGAAGTTCTAATTTCGAATTCTAATGAATATAACCAAACCTTAGCAATCCTCAAAGGCCTAACTCAGAGAATCTGCAGGCAGGGAATGCAAGGTGCAGAGAGATTGGAGACACACTATTTGGAAGTGCATGGGGGACTCTGATTTAGTGCTGCAGGTTGAGTGTGTCCAGGCTGAGGACTGTGGGAATAGTGGAAGGCAGTGTGGGCTGGCGGTTAGGGACACAGACGAAACTCCAGTTCTGATACCTCCCAGAAGTAAGACCTTGACTTTGAGTGCATTACCCAATCCTGCTAAGGCTTGATTTTTCTTAGGATGCTAATAATAACACCTGCCTGCTACAGTAGATGAATTACATAAATTAATACCTGTAAAGTGTTTGGAATGGAGTAAGTGCTCAATAGCTGTCTGCCTATTGCGGTGGTGGTGGCAGCAACAGAACCCTTAAGTGTAAAATATGGATGCAGTGAGAGACTGGCTGAAGGAGGGACATTGTGCTCTGGGGGAGGGGAGGGGCACAGACCCCAGCCCAGCTCTTTCTTCTTGGACCCCATCCCAAAAGTGAAACTAAAAATTAATCTGCCTGCACATTTTGCAACTGAATTGGCTCCACGGGAAATGGCCCCTGGCTGTGTTTCATATCTGCGTGTAGATGCTCCTGCAGGCTGAGATTAAGAAAACTTGGCCCTCTGTTTGCAGCAGGGTGGAATCAGCTTTGTGCTCCCAGCTCAGGATTTTGATTCTTTCTGTCACAAGGATGGACTGAGTACTGGGCTTGTTACAGTGCGATTAAAAGCCCCAGGGGATGAGAGGTAGCCCTCCAAGGCCCCGGGGCTGCCTTCTTTGTGTCTTTTCAGGCTTGAGGCCCTGTGGTCCCCATCCTTGGGAGAAGTCAGCTCCAGCACCATGAAGGGCATCCTCGTTGCTGGTATCACTGCAGTGCTTGTTGCAGCTGTAGGTAAGAGAACTCACGTGGCCCCTTTTTAGAATGGAGACCCCCTTTTCCACCTCACCAGTGTCTTCTTGCTCTCAAATCCCCGAGGGCCTCACATGTTAAATTATGGTCAGGGATGACCATGAGACCTGTCCGTGCAGCCTGCTTTCAAGGGGCCACTCTGTATTGTTGTTGAAGGTTGGATCTTTCTACTGGGGAATAGTGAGCAGTGGGAGAAACTAATTAGGGTGGCTCATCTTACAGCATCAATTTCAGGTATCCCCAGAGGGCAGGGATGCCATCCCGTCTGTCTTTTACTGCAAGGTGGGAGCAGTGCTTTTCCTAGAGTAGAGTATGCTCTATAAATGTCTACTGAACGTTGACTGGTGTTGGATGTCTTGTCTCCTCAGAATCTCTGAGCTGCGTGCAGTGTAATTCATGGGAAAAACCCTGTGTCAACAGCATTGCCTCTGAATGTCCCTCACATGCCAACACCAGCTGTATCAGCTCCTCAGCCAGCTCCTCTCTAGGTGAGCCTGGGTGTGTGTGTCCTTCCTGCCTCTGGGGCTTGCACCGGGAGGGAGCTGGAGAGGACATCCAGGCAGGAAAGAAAGGCAGAGAAGGGGTCGTGCTGTCCAAGGAGAGAGGAAGCCACAAAGGTGACTCCCAGGAGAAACAACGCTTGGCTGAGGCAAGCAGGAGCCAGACAAGATCACAGGGTCAAAGCGACAGGAGCCCCTCGTGGTGTTTTGGACACTGATGCCCGTGACCTCAAAGCTTCATTCGAGACGCATGTCAGTGGATGTGAGAAGCAAGGACAGCTCTTAGTTAAATTACCAGGAGGATTTGCTCTGGATGCTTTCATTTCTCTCTCTCATGGTTCCTCCTCTTCTGGATCAAACATACTTTCCTTCATTCAAGACCTCCCCACAGGGCGTTTTGCGTAACTACTATTATAACCTCTTTCTCAGAGCACTTAGATTTCTTCTTCACTTTTTTGTAATAGACAAGTTCAAACATACTTCATGTATGTTTAAAGTAGGAAAAAGAGTATAATGAACTGCCATGTAACCACTACCCTGTGTCAGCAGTTATTAACATTTTGCTATTTTTTCGCTATAGTTTTTTTTTTACTACAGTATTTTTGGCTATGGTATTTTAAATTAAACATTATATAAATATACATGTACACACATATATGTGTATGTGTGTACATGTCATCGGTCATTTTCTCCATAAATACTTCACTATTTATCTCTGATCATAATTGTTTTTTACATAACTATCATATTGCTATGGTTTGAATATTCCCTCCAAAACTAATGTTGAAACTTAATTGCCACTGTGATGGTATTAAGAGGTGGGACCATTCAGAAGTGATTAGGCCGTGAGGACTCCGCCCTTGTGAATGCATTGATGTCATGAATGTGGAGGTGGGTTCCTGATAAAAGGGAGTCTGGGCCCCTCTTTCCCTCACTTGCTCTCACCCTCTCTTGCCCTTCTGCCGTGGGATGATGCAGAAGAAAGTCTTCACCAGAGGCTGGCACTTTGATGTTGTGCTTTGCAGACTCTAGTACTGTAAATAATAAATTTATTCTCTTTATAGGTTATCCAATCCATGGTATTCCGGTATAGCAACACAAAATGAACTAAGACACATACTGTTATCATACCTGAGAAAATTAACTGTAATTCTTTAATTTCTTCTAATATCCAGGCCATCTTAAACATTTCTTAATTGTTTCAAAGATGTCATGATGTGGTCTATGTGCGGAATTAGGATCCCAGCCAAATCCCCCATTTTGCTGTTAGGTCTGTTAAGCCTAACTTGTTTTATAACAGCTGCCATCATTTTTTGTTCAATCCTATTGGTTTGTTAGAGAAATGGGTCATTTGCCCTGTAGCTGTCCCATATTCTAGCTGTGGTTGATTGCTTCCTGCTGGTTTCATATAACTTGCTCTCCTGTTCTCAGTGTTTCTTGTATAGGTAATCAGGGCTGACTAGCAGTGCCTTCTTCAATGATGAAAGTATCTGTATTAACACTGTGCCATACTGTAGTCATATATGGCTACTGAGCACTTGATATATGGCTACTATGGCTGAGGAGCTTAATTTTAAATTTGATTTTATTTTAATTAATAAAATTTAAATTTAAATAGGCACAAATAGCTAGTGGCTACCATATTAGATAGCTCTGGCTAGAAGCTTGACTGGATTCAGGTTCAATTTTTAGGCAGGAACTGTGGATGTCATATTGCACATAAGGCTCGTCATGTCTGTTTGATCATTTTTACAGCTCTTAAGACTTATTGAAGGCTTCAGGGACTGTCCACCTGGACCAACCATTTTCAGGCTCCCAATCAGAGTTTTGCCTGGAGTTTAACCTGCACCTCTGATAGCCTCCTGCTCAAAGGAGGGGTTACCCGATGGGAAGAATTATTATTATTTTTTCCGGAAAACCCTCTCCAGTGTCTTCAAAACTGCATTATACTGAGGTTGCATTTTCTGCCTTTGCCTGAAACAGTTGTTATTCTGGGTCTCCACCCTCCCCACACCTCCTCCTTACCAGGGGCTGACAGTCTGTGTTTGTCTTTGTGTAGAGACACCAGTCAGATTATACCAGAATATGTTCTGCTCAGCGGAGAACTGCAGTGAGGAGACACACATTACAGCCTTCACTGTCCACGTGTCTGCTGAAGAACACTTTCATTTTGTAAGCCAGTGCTGCCAAGGAAAGGAATGCAGCAACACCAGCGATGCCCTGGGTGGGTGCTGGCCGTGCGGGGGATGCCCTGGGTGGGTGCTGGCCGTGCGGGGGATGCCCTGGGTGGGTGCTGGCCGTGCGGGCGATGCCCTGGGTGGGTGCTGGCCGTGCGGGGGATGCCCTGGGTGGGTGCTGGCCGTGCGGGCGATGCCCTGGGTGGGTGCTGGCCGTGCGGGCGATGCCCTGGGTGGGTGCTGGCCGTGCGGGGGATGCCCTGGGTGGGTGCTGGCCGTGCGGGGGATGCCCTGGGTGGGTGCTGGCCGTGCGGGGGATGCCCTGGGTGGGTGCTGGCCGTGCGGGCGATGCCCTGGGTGGGTGCTGGCCGTGTGGACAGCCTTCCTGTGTCCTCCCAGCCCTGGCTCTTCCTTTTTCACCCATTCTCCTTTCCCTTGGATGGACATCTCAAGTCCAGACACTTCAGTGTATATCCGGATGGCATTAACATCTGACTTACAGCAATTACACAGGAAACAAATGGGGCAAACCAGCACTTCCGCCATGCCTCCCCTCTTTCTTAGTGAAGACAGACATTGCAAGTTGTGCAAGAGGGACATTAGTTCCCGTCAGTAGTTCTCAAATTTTGTGATCTCAGGCCCTCTGTTAAGACTCTATGTCTTAAAAATTATTGAGGACCCCAAAGAACTTTCGTTTATGTGGACTCCATCTATCAATATGTACTGTCTTAGAAATTAAAGCTAATAAAATTTACAAATTGTAACTAGTTTGCCAAAATAGCCAAAACACATTACACATCAACAGTAATATAACTATATTCTCCAAAAGAAACATATACAACGGGAAGGGTGGCATTGTTATTATACCTTTTGGAAATTCTTTAGTTTCTGACTTAATAGAAGACAGCTGGATTCTCATATTTACTTGTGCATTTAGTCTGTTACAGTCTCACACATCATGGAGCCTCTGGGAAACTCCACTTTACATTCACAAGAGAAAGAGAGTGAAATAAGTAAATAATATTTTAGTATTATCATGAGTATGGTTTGAACCTTGTAGTACTCCCTGTAAGGGTCTCAGGGACTCAAGGCTTCCTGCACCACAATTTGAGACCTGCTGATCTAGACCAAAGCTCTCTTTTTGAAAAACAGAAAATGTGGCTGAAAAGGCAAAGTTTATTGGCCATGGTCATAAAGCACAGTTAATTAAGAGCAGAGCTGGTCTCGTTGTAAATTTTTTTCTTCTAGTCATAATGTTAAATAGTGGCCTGTGTTCATTTGTTCAGAGCAGGATTTAGTAACACTCACCCACCTGTTGGCAAATGTTCAGGATGGCTAGCTAATGTTCATGTTGACTATAGTTTGGTTTTAGCTCAAAATCTTACCTTTCTCAGTCTATACCCAAACACACTGATGAGCCACAGTTCTTAAAGGCTAGATAGTCTGTTAGAGCAGATCTGTGGAGCTGTGTGTAGTAAATATTTTGAGGAGACATGGTGTTTTCAAGGCTAGATCTGAGATTCCCAAGGATGTCATTGCTCCGTTCTCCGATCTCTTTGGTGCTTTCTTTGCTTGCCTATCCCCTTCCTCCCATGTTCTGTATGATAACACTGTCCTGAGTAATGACTCTGACTCTTCCAGACCCTCCCCTGAAGAACGTGTCCAGCAACGCAGAGTGCCCTGCTTGTTATGAATCTAATGGAACTTCCTGTCATGGGAAGCCCTGGAAATGCTATGAAGAAGGACAGTGTGTTTTTCTAGTTGCAGAACTTAAGAATGGTAAGTCTTGGAGTTCTAATTCCTCTATGGGACTTGAGCTGGAAACATGTCAAGTTTTGGTTCATAAATTCTGGGTTAACATAGAAGGACCAGGGGAGTCGTGGGACAAGGGGGATAAGGGCCATAATGTCTTTAAATACAGTGTCTGCTCATGTAGCCTTGAGCTCGCTGCTATTGCTGCCTTCTTAGAGCAGAGCTGTTTCTCCTGGGCTACCCTTCCCTTGAGCTCTATTCTCCTGTGGCTTGTAATCCAGTCACATTTGTCTAAGCGCATCACACCCCTCCTGACATTCACTTCTTTACCAGGTTGCATCATTCTATAGGTGAGGGTGGGTGCAACTTTTATTTCCTTTTATATCTACACTTTTATTCTCTAGTTGTCACTAAGAGGTGTTGGCTTTTGGTAGCTTGGATCACCTGGCAGAAAGAGTCAAATTGGGCCTTAAATCCAACCAATTGTGCTTTTCTACAAAAGCAGTTTGATACTAACTATCGTAAAATACACATTTGATACTACCCATTGTAAAATACACATTTGACACTAACCATTGTAAAATACACATTTGACGCTATCCATTGTGAGATCCACATTTGACGCTACCCATTGTGAGATCCACATTTGACGCTACCCATTGTGAGATCCACATTTGACGCTACCCATTGTGAGATCCACATTTGATACTAACCATTGTAAAATACACATTTCTAACATTTGCCCAAACAGTTAAAGGTTAATACATTTATTAGTTAAGGTAAGTTAATTGCTGTTAACAATACCAGTGATGCCCTGGGTGGGTGCTGGCCATGCAGGCGGGCTTCCTGTGTCCTCCCAGCCCTGGCTCTTCCTTTTTCACCTGTTCTCCTTTCCCTTGGGTGGACATCTCAAGCCCAGGCACTTCAGTGAGTATCTGGATGGCATTAACATGTGACTTACAGCAATTACACAGGAAACAAATGGGGCAAACCAGCACTTCACTATGCCTCCCCTCTTTCTTAGTGATTCAGGTTGTGTGAGAGGGACATTAGTGGCCATCAGTAGTTCTCAAACCTTGTGATCTCAGGCCCTCTGTTAAGACTCTATGTCTTAAAAATTATTGAGGACCCCAAAGAACTTTTGTTTATGTGGACTCCATCTATCAGTATACACTGTCTTAGAAATTAAAGCTAAGAAAATTTAGAAACCTTAACTAGTTAAAAAGTTAAAGAACAACCTCCAAAGCCTATGGCTCAATACAATAGATGTTTATTCCTTGCTGGAGCAGTTCATTGCAGAATCCAGGCCATGCGCTCCTTCTGTCTTGTAGCACTGGCCCCCACTCACCAGGTCTTGGCAGCTCTGTGCTGTATCCTTTGCATCTTGCCAGCAGTAGGAAAGAGGTAGTGGAGGAAGACAGGTGAGTTTCTATGGGTTGGGCCTGGATGTGAATGCATCACTTCCTCCCACATTCCACTGGCTAGGACCCAGTAAGACAGTCATCTTGGCTGTAAGGGAGGCTGAGATAGTCAGGTAGTATGACCCCGAAGGAAAGAAAGAGGCATGAAGCTAAAATGAACAACAAACCAGTCTCTGCCAAAATATGGCTCAAAATCATAAGAGTTTAAGAGCACTAGTATCCAGGTACAGTTTGATTTTAATATTTGTTAAGTGTCAATTATAGCATCATGAATCAGTGTTTAACTGTAATCATGGATTTTTCAGTGGCGTCAAGCACCATGCTTATCCTGAACCTCTTATTTTGGTTGTTGTCTTTTTGTTTTTTTGAGATGGAGTCTTGCTCTGTCGCCCAGGCTGGAGTGCAGTGGTGAGATCTCAGCTCACTGCAACCTCCGTCTCCTGGGTTCAAGCGATTCTCCTGCCTCAGCTTCCTGGGTAGCTGGGATTATAGACATGTACCACCACACCCGGCTGCTTTTTGTATTTGTAGTACAGATGGGGTTTCGCCATGTTGGCCAGGCTGGTCTCAAACACCTGAACTCAAGTGATCCGCCCGCCTCGGTCTCCGAAGGTGCTGGGATTACAGGTGTGAGCCACAGCACCCAGCACTGAACCTCTTTATACTGTTTTTTTTTAAATACACATTTTTTTTTCAGAGTAGTTTTAGATTCACAGCAAAATTGGGCAGAAGTGATAGAAATTTCTCATCTACCTGACACGCATAACCTCCCCTGCTGCCAACATCCCCACCAGAGCATAATCTCCCCGGCTGCCAACATCCCCACCAGAGCATAATCTCCCCGGCTGCCAACATCCCCACCAGAGCATAACCTCCCCGGCTGCCAACATCCCCACCAGAGCATAATCTCCCCGGCTGCCAACATCCCCACCAGAGCGTAATCTCCCCGGCTGCCAACATCCCCACCAGAGCATAATCTCCCCCGGCTGCCAACATCCCCACCAGAGCGTAACCTCCCCGGCTGCCAACATCCCCACCAGAGCGTAATCTCCCCGGCTGCCAACATCCCCACCAGAGCGTAATCTCCCCCTCTGCCAACATCCCCACCAGAGAGGTACATTTCTTCTAAGCAGTGAGGCTACATTGATACAGCCTCACCCAAAGTTGATAGCTTACATTAAGGTTCCCCCTTGGTGTTGTATATTCCATGAGTTTGGACAAATGTAGAATGATATACATCCACCATTGTAGTAGTACCATATAGAGTATTTCCACTGCCTTAAAATTCCTCTGTGCTCTACCTACGCATCCCTCCCTCCCCTCTAAGCTCTGACAACCACTGATCTTTGTTATTGCCTCCAGAGTTTTGCCTTTTCCACACTATCCTATAGTTGAACTCGTACAGTATGTAGCCTTTTCAAAACGGCTTCTTTCCTTAGTAATATCCATTTAAAGCTCCTTTCACTTTTAAAATTTCTGGGATGTCTAAGCTGCTATGATTTTTAATTCTAATCAGCCTTTGTTGTTGTTGCTGTTCAAGACAGGGTCTCGCTCTGTCACCCGGGCCGGAATGCAGGGGTGCGATCACTGACTCACTGCTGCCTCGAACTCCTGGCTCAAGCCAATCTCCCATCTCAGCCTCCAAGTAGTGGGACTACAGGCATGTGCCACCACCCCTGGATAACTTAATTTTTTGTAGAGACAATGTTTCCCAGTCTGGTCTCAAACTCCTGGCCTCAGGCAATCCTCTCACCTCAGCCTCCCAAAGTACCATGATTACAGGCGTGAGACACCATGCCTGGTCCTAGAGCCAGCCTTGAACTCAAATTGCAGCCCTGCTTCATGCCTGGTCCTAGAGCCAGCCTTGAACTCAAATTGCAGCCCTGCTTCATGCCTGGTCCTAGAGCCGGCCTTGAACTCAAATTGCGGCCCTGCCTCTGACAAGTGGTGAGTGGAGTCACTTCACCTCCGTGAGTCCCTTGGCCTCTGTGAGGTGCCTGTCTCCAGGGCTGTTTGAATTGCAGCTGACAGAGCAATTGGGGCTCACAGTAAGTGCTCAATAACAGGTAGCTACTATCGTAACTATGTCTTCTGTCCAAATGCCCTAGGCCTTTTTCTAGTACATGAATCTCAAAACACGATTAAACATAGCAGAACCCCAATTTACGGCAGAGACATGCCGTGGTCTCTTATATGCCTCCTGGTGGCCCTTCCTTCTTCTCAGGGAAAACTCAGGCAGGGAGGACTCAGGTCCAGAGAGGAGTGAGGACGGAAAGCAAAGCCTGGAAGGGGACAGGGAAGTCCAAGGTGCTGGCCCCTTCCTGAACTGAGAACAGAGAACTGCCTTTTGAATCTGTTCCTGGTTTCCTCACCTTCCAGCTACACAGGAACACAGGAGATGTGAGTCCCAGGTCCAGCTCTGACCTTCACTGTTTAACCTGGGCTTGCCACTCACCTCCAGGAGTCTGCTTCCTCCAGGGTCAGGTGGCGGTGGGAGTCTAGGCCTCTGACCACCAGGGTCTCTCTATCATTACCGCGTGGTGTTCTTGACTCTGAACATGCAGGCTCCTTCTTCCTGCCTGGGCTTCAGGAGCACACCAGCTCTTGCCGGTCACCGGGCCACCGTGCTGCAGGTGAAGAACTAAGAGCAGGCGTGGGTGGAAGGACAAAGGACTGAGTGGCGTCCCTCCTGTCTCTTTTGCATTCACAGACATTGAGTCTAAGAGTCTCGTGCTGAAAGGCTGTTCCAATGTCAGTAACGCCACCTGTCAGTTCCTGTCTGGTGAAAACAAGACTCTTGGAGGAGTCATCTTTCGAAAGTTTGAGTGTGCAAATGTAAACAGCTTAACCCCCACGTCTGCACCAACCACTTCCCACAACGTGGGCTCCAAAGCTTCCCTCTACCTCTTGGCCCTTGCCAGCCTCCTTCTGCTGGGACTGCTGCCCTGAGGTCCTGGGGCTGCACTTTGCCCAGCACCCCATTTCTACTTCTCTGAGGTCCAGAGCACCCCCCGCGGTGCTGACACCCTCTTTCCCTGCTCTGCCCTGTTTAACTGCCCAGTAAGTGGGAGTCACAGGTCTCCAGGCAATGCCGACAGCTGCCTTGTTCTCCATTATTAAAGCACTGGTTCATTCACTGCCCAGATCTGTCCTGATGCATTCTGGGCTGGGCTTCATTTGAGCTGCTATCCAGCATTGCCTCCCACTTCTGGGCTGCAGGTGGGGTCCTTGCCTTTGAAACCTGTGCACGTTTGTTTCTGGGATCTGAGGACATCCCTGCTCATCTTGCTTCTAGGAAGCCGACCCCTTGACCTTGCAGCCCTGCACCTCTGGGGACGGACATGCCACCATCCACACTGTCACACACAAGGAGCTCCCCTGCCTACTTTATAAGGCCTGTGTTGACCCCAGTACCAACACATAAGCTCCTTCAGTATTGGCCAATATATGGCTCTTCAACAGTTGTCCTGATTGTGGTCAGAAGTCCACAGCGAGTGAAGAAAACAGCATCATCTCAGGGTCCTATCACGATGGGGGCCCAAAGAGGGTTGGAGGGGCTGCTGAAGACCAGCATGCTCCTACTGTCTAGCCTTCCCAGGCAGGGACATGAGTAAGTCACTGAGCAACCTGCAATGCCAGGCTCCATTCCCAGCTGAGGAGGTTTTCTGCAGCCTTGTGCAGAATGGAATGTGGCTACAGAGCACCAGTCCAGCCCCTCAGAGAGCTTATAATCAAACACAGAGTAAATAACTCTATATCAAATGCCAAGGGAGCAAGAAAACCATTCAATAGAATATGCCCAGAGGTCCAGGTCTAGTAAATAAGGAGGGCCTTGAGCTGAACTTGGAAAAATGGGGTTTGCTGTAATAAATACTGTTTTGTAAACTAATGTGGGTCAACATTAGCCAGGATTGCTGGCAATGCACCGTGGACAAAGCCACCATAAAGGTCCTCTGACGGCAACTCATCACCACATGTGCTCTTACCTATTTCAGCTTGTTATTCTGAAATGGAATTTTAGACTTACTGAAAAGTTGCAAAAATGAGTACACAGAGTTCCACTATCTCCTTCATGCAGCTTCTCCTCACGTTCACATTTTAGATAATCACGATACAGTTACTGAAAGCAGGAAATGTTCACTGAAACAATATTGTTTACGAACAGACCTCATTTGCATCTCACCAGTTTCTATGAATGTCTTTTTTTTTCCTGATCCAGGATCCAATTCTTTGCATTTAATTGTCATGTCCCCTCAGTCTCCTTCAAACAGTGGCAGTTCTGGAATCTACCAAGACCTTGATAATTAAGAAGATTATTGGCCATTTTGTAGAATGTTTCCCAGTCTGAGCTTGTCTGAAGTTTTCTTGTGATCAGATTGAGGTTATGCATTTTTGGCAAGAAAACCACGGCAATGATATGCCTGTCTCGGTGCATTTTATCAGGAGATACTTGATGTCGATGTGTCATATTACTGGTGATGTTAACCTTGGTTAAGGTTAGTATCTTTCAGGTTTCTCCATTGTAAAGTTGCTATTACTTCTTAATATAATAGGCTAGGTTGTACTGCTATAACAAATATACCTTAGTAAAAAAAAAATCACACAATGGGAGTTTATTTCTCAGCAACTTAAACTCCATATAGATGCTCCTGGTTGGACATCTGTCCAGGGCTGCTCTTCTCCAAGAGTAAGGAAGGCGTCATGCTTCTTTAATCCCACAGTTCCACCATCCCCCATGACCCACTGGACTCTCAGTTAAGTGCTCTGTCTGTAGCCGGCTGATAAGTAAAAAGAGAGAGCGCCTGGAGGGCTGTGCAGAACGGCCCAGGGGCCAGGGCTGGCAGTGACATCCATCACTTATGCTCATAAATCCGGCTGTGGGACCTTGAGCAAGAGACTTTTCCTCTCTGGGCCTTAGTTTCTCCACCTGTATAATGGGGATAGTGATAAGGTCTGCTACCTGGGGTTGTGAGGTCTGTCAACATAGTTCTCCCTGTGAAGCTTAGCGAAGAGCTTGGCAAGGAGTAAATGTTAACAGCAGAAGATTACAGTCTGGAGGGTCCTCCCTAAGGACAGTAGGAAGAGGAGAGGCCACAAGAAATGCTGATGTAGAAGGAACTGTCCCTGCTCAGCTCCCTCTGACGATGCCAACTTCACTAAGGTTACAGCTGCTTCTGTTTCAGTCTCAGAATCTCGTATCCACTTCACTCACCCTTCCTAGGCCCTCCGTGGCTGCTGACACCATGGCCTCACAGAACGCAGTGGGGGCTTCTCTGCCTCTCATCTGCATTGTCTGAACTACCAGCTAACTGGTTCTTAAAATCTCCTGGAAGCCCCAGTGCTCCACGTTGATGTGAGGAAGCAGCGACATGTTTGGGGAACTGCAAAGGGTCACATGGGAGCCTGCCTGAAGGACAAGTAGGACCAGAGCCCAGGAGGCCTCCACAGCATTGTAGATGACTCTGGCTTTAGATTAAAGGCCATGGGGAGTCACTGTATAGTTAAGTGAGATAGTAAGAGTGGGATTGGGTTTCCATTCTGGGAAGATTGCCTAGACTGCAGGATGAAGGTAGAAGGACAGGGCAGCAAGAAAGTTAAACAGAAGTAGTGGGTACTGCCCAGGGGTAGATGCTTTTCATCCCATTAATGGAGTATAAACTAGTACCCTAATGTACTTCCATTTGCATTACTGGCTCCCACCTCCTTACCCAGAGCAGAGAATTGAGCAGAGTGCCACTCCTGCCCGTGTGTCTACCTTTTTTTCCTCCTGGCTCTTCATGCTTAACTCTAGACTCCTGTCCTCTGGCCCCTGAGCCGGGTCTCATACTTTGCACCTAAGCTAAAGCCCCTTACTGGCAATTCTTCATTAGACCCAGCCTGGGGTCTAGGATAAGCCCCCATATCTGAGAAACTCCACAGAATTCTACACTCACACTGTGTGGCTGGACTAATGACAGTGGCCTTGTCTTTCCACAGTACTTTAAAATTTGTAAAGTTCTTTTGCCCATGTTGGTTTATTTTATTTAGAATGAAATTGTATACACAATCACATTTTAGGCAGGATTTACATACAATAAAATGTATGTGTGCAGTCTGATGGGTATCACCAAACGTGCCCTTGTAACTACCCCCCACCCCAGTGAAGACATGAAAGCCTCTCCAGTAGTTCCCCTGGGCTGCTACGCAGCTCACTCCACGCTAGCCCCAGGCATCTCCACTCTCCCCTCCTGAAATGACAGGCAACACCCTGCTCACAACCCATTGAGTTCAGCATTCACTCAGCAACACCCAGGCTCAAGACAACAGGCAGAATAGTCCCCAGGGGTCAGATTTTCCCAGCAACAATTCTGCCTCGTGGAAGGGGTTAGGATAAGGTACTGTTTCCATCAGACCCCCAAGCCTTTTTGACCCCTTCTCACTGCCTCAGCCAGGAAGACAAAAGGAGGGTGTAGGGTTCCTTTCTTTGTGCTCAAGACTGGGTTTAGCACGTCTGAGCTAAAAGTTTCTTGAACTAAATCTCCAAATAACCTTTAATCTGAAATATAAATTGAACCAAAGTAAAAACCACTTATCACTATGTGTCTTCAATGTACATTTTCAATATATACATAATAATTGTGCATATAATATTTATGGGGTACATGTGATATTTTGATACATGCATATAATATATAATGATCAAATCCAGGTAATTGGGATATTCGTCACCTCAGACTTTTATCAATTTTTTTGTATTGGGAACATCACAAATCTTCCTCTTTAGCTATTTTGAAATACAAAAATTATAGCCCACTGTGCTGTTGAACACAAGGACTTAGTCCTTCTATTGAAATGTATTTTTGTTACCCATTAACCAACCTCTCTTTATTCCTACCTCCCCCCACCTTAACTAATCTCCGTTAATCTCCATTCTACTCTTTATATCCATGAGATAAACTTTGTTAGCTCCCACATGAGTGAAAACATGGAATATTTGTCTTTTCATGCCTGGCTTATTTCACTTAACATACATTCATCATCTTTTCATGATAAACCCTTGACAAATGGGGTATAGAAGGAACACACCTCAAAACAATCAAGGTAATATATGACAAATCCACAGTTAACATCCAACTAACATCCAGCTTTTCCTCTAAGATCTGGTACAAGACAAGGATGTTCACTGTCACCACTTTTATTCAACGCAGTACTGAAAGTTCTAGCCCAAGCAATTAGACAAGAGAAAGAAATAAAGGACATTCAAAATAGAAAAAAAATAAGTCAGGCGGATGCAGTGGCTCATGCCTGTAATCCCAGCACTTTAGGAGGCTGAGGCAGGCAGATCACGAGGTCAGGAGATCGGGACCATCCTGGCTAACATGGTGAAACCCCGTCTCTACTAAAAAATACAAAGAAATTAGCCAGGCATGGTGGTGGGCACCTGTAGTCCCAGCTACTCGGGAGGCTGAGGCAGGAGAATGGCGTGAACCCAGGAGGCGGAGCTTGCAGTGAGCCAAGATGGTGCCACTGCACTCCAACCTGGGTGATAGATCGAGACTCCATCTCAAATAAAAAGAAGAAAAAAAAATAAGTCAAATTGTCCTTGTTTGCAGATGACATGATCTTATATTTAGAAAAACCTTAAGATTATGCCAAAAACTGTTAGAATTGCTAAATGAACTCAGTAAAGTTGGAGGCTACAAATTCAACACGCAAAAATCAGTAGCATTTCTATTTGCTAATAGTGAACAATCTGAAAAAATCAAGAAAGCAGTTTAATTCATAATGACTACAAAAAAAAAACCTAGAAATGAATTTAACCAGAGTTGAAAGAGCTCTACAATGAAAACTATAAAACACTAATGAAAGAACTTAAAGAGGGCACAGAAAAAAAAATGAAAAGATATCCCGTGTTCATAGACTGGAAGAATTAATATTGTTAAAGTGTCTGTACTACGCAAAGCAATCTACAGATTCAATGCAATCCTTATCAAAATACCAATGACATTCTTCACAGATATAGAAAAAGCAATTAAATTCGTATGAAACCACAAAAGACCCTATATAGCCAAAGCAATCCTGAGAAAAAAGAACAAAGCCAGAGTCATCACACCACCTCACTTCAAAAGATACTATAAAGCTGTAGTAACCCAAACAGCATAGTTCTGGCATAAAAACAGACAAATAGACCAATGGAATAGAATAGAGAATGCAGAAATAAATCTTCAATGTACATATTTAACTCAACGAGTGAACCTAGAAATGTTTTGCCGAGTCCTTAAGCACCCAAATCTGGCTTTAGATCTGAGAAGAAGAGTGAGGAGGGTTCAGAGAAGGGAGGTCCCAGGCAGAATGGGCAGTGGACTTTGGGCAGGGTTGCTCTTAAGCTTGAGAAAGCAGCTACTTGTGTCAAGTGATTCTGAGGCTTCTGGTTTCCCCAAAAGTGCTCCAACCAGCCAAGTTACAGAGAAAAGTAAGGCTTCAAGAAATACAGTGCCAGCAAATCATAGTGGATGATTACCAGAGCAGGTTTTGAATGAGGATGAGTTGGGACTTTTTCAGACTCTTGCACATTAACCCAGAAGCAGGAGGTAGGTCTCCTACTGCCAGCCCCAGCAGCAGAATTTACAAGCGCAGAATAATAGTGCTGGTGAGCTTTGGCCAGCACAAAGAAATTGGGACCCGCTGCCACCCACACTTTCTGCAGGGACTGTCAGAGAGTCTCAAATTCCAGCCATTCTCTTGGCCCTTGAAGAGCCATCTATTTCCCATTAACTAGTTCTCAGTGGGAGTCACACTCTAATCACTCTCAGCTGACATCTTACGGGGATCGTTCCTGCTGAGAGGGAGGGCTCTTAAGGAAGCGAGACCAGAAGGTAGGAGGGAAAACCAGGAAGAGTCCATAAAGGTGAAGGTTAGGGAGCATGAATCAGGGGATTTAGAGTCCCTAAGATACAGTGACAAACTCCCCCAGACATGAGCACAGGCCCCACCCAACTATGTGTGATTTGGAGTCAACCCAGTATTATTACCTACAATGATGGTACCAGCTGTGATGGTAGTAGAAGTCAATACTCCCTTTGAGTAACGGGCTTTGTGCCATATTTTATTCCCATGACAACCCATGGAGGACATGTAGGTATTACATGTCCCTGTTGTTCAGATGAGCAAACTAAGCCTGGCAGAGGCCAGTGCCTTGTCCAAGGTCACACAGCTAGTGAGGTAGGTCCTGGGATTTCATACATTTCTCCCTGACCCAGTGCCTAGCCCAAGGTCACACAGCCGAGGAGGTAGGTCCTGAGATTTCATGCAATTCTCCCTGACCACAGAACCCCAGGGAAAGACCTGAGTGAGTGGTTGCAGCTCTGTGCTGGCAGCTGAGTGCCCTGGGTGAGTCTGCTTCCTTCTGTCTCTAGTTCCTTATAGAATCTGTGAAATGGTGATTTCGGGATCCCTCAGGTTCCTCTCAGCTTCTGTTCCTTTAGAACCTTGTAGCCACAGTGGGGACTTGGGCTTGGATATCATCCCCTATGAGCTTCAAGGTGGGCAGGAAGGGACAATACAAAATTTGAGAACTCGTTTTCAAGTGAACACAGTGGCCTAGGGGCCTAGAGACGGCCATACTTCTTCCTCAGTGGAGGAGCAGAGTTGGGGTTTGAAGAGATTTATTCTGAGCCAAATATGAATGACCGTGGCCCATGACACAGCCCTCAGGAGGTCCTGAGAAAATGTGCCCAAGGTGGTTAGGGCACAGCATGATTTTACATATTTACGGGAGACATGAGACATCAATCAAATACGTTTAAGAGGTACCTTGGTTTGGTTCAGAAAGGCAGGACAACTCAAAGTGGGGGCTTCCAGGCTACAGGTAAATTTAAACATTTTCTGGTTGACAATTTGTTGAGTTTGTCTAAAGACGTGGGATCAATAGAAAGGAATGTCTGGGTTAAGATAAAGGATTGTGGAGACCCAAGTTCCTATTTGCAGAGGAAACCTTCAGGTGGTAGGCTTCGGAGAGAATAGGTTGTAAACTGTTTCCTATCAGACTTAAAGTCTGTGTCCATGTTAATGCTGGAGAGGTATAATGAGACATGTCCAACCCCCTAAAACAGTCATAGCCTAAAACAGTCTCTTAGGTTAAATTTTAAAAGAACCCTGGCTGACGAGAAGTCCATTCAGATGGTTGGGAGGCCTTAGAATTTTATTTTTGGTTTACAAGGTACTTGTGCACCCCAGTATATTCAATCTTGTGTTGGCTAAGAGTGGACTCCCAGCTATCTTTCTTCCTGCCTCCAAGTCTTCGTCTCACTATTTGTCTTTTTTCTTTTGGAATTCAGTGCCTCATTTTTGTTCTCCAACCCCATCTCACCTGCTTTCACTTTTTCTTCCCCTGTGACCATAATATAGCACTAAAGTTTATCTTTTTTATTTCTTACATTGAATAGTTTACATATTTTTCTCTATAAGCTAAATTAGTCACTTTTTACCTGGATGATTCTAGCTTTTATTTGTTTGCTTGCTTATTCATTCATTTTCCTCCTGAAGGTCAGAGGCGTTCTTGGCCAGAAGAATTTTCCACGCTCCATTTCCGCCCCTTTTGGGGCCTGAGCACTCCAGAGAGCTTGGGAACGGCCCAGGCTGAGTTGCAGATGGTGTGTGCGCTTTGCCTTAGGGCTCACCTTGTGGTGTGTCCTTCCAGGGGGAGCTCATCGACACTTTGGTGGGGGCACACTCCCACCACTGGAAGAGCCCTGGGGGACTTGGGCCTCTCCTGGGCCTGTCTGTTGTCCAGATCACTCCAGCTGGTCATCTCAGCTTTATAAACAGCAACCAATTAAGAGCAGCCCACCTGAGTAGTAGTCTACTGTAGATACCCTTATGCAATTTCGCTTTTTCTCACTTCATAGTATATTCTGGAAATCTGTTGCTTCTGTTCATGGGGTCTGCCATTCTTCTGCAGTGCGTCACCGGAGTCCACAGTGTGGCTTTTCAACTGCTCTGTGCTGTATGGGCTTTCAGTTTGCTCCAATATTTTGCAATCACAATGTTTCAATGAATACCCTTGAGCATTTGTATTTTTCTATTGCTGAATGTTATAGGTAGATAGCCATGAGTGGGGCAGGAGAGGGTTCTCCCTCACCCACTAGAAACGTCAGGTGCTGGTTCAACAATTATCAAACTGCCTGTCTAAAAATGATAATTCCGGAGCCATGGAGAGGAAAATCTCCTGATGATCCACAGCTGTTAAACATTGAAGTGTTCATTGAATGAAGACCCCAGGGAAGAGAAACTTCCTGGACATGCACATTAAGAAGACAAAAATGTCAAGCATGACATTACTGGTACACGCCACTGGAAAAAGAAAGCAAGCCTGAGATGGGCATGCGTATTACTCCCTAAACACACTGCGCATGCTCAGTTTCAAAGGGCAAGGAGACCACTGGGCATGCGGAAAGCCCGCCCTAGGGGAAGAATCATGGGAAAGAGGCGAGTCTATAGAGTTCTAGGATTAAGGTTAAAGGCCTCCTTTTTTCTCTCTTGGACCTTCAGGCGCCCCCTTGGGTCTCTTCCAAGCAAATTTTCGTTTCTTTCCTTTTCCAAAGCCTTTTAAAATAAACTTCCACTCCTGCTCTGAAACTTGCCTCAGTCTCTTTTCCTGCTTTATGCACCTCAGTCGAATTCTTTCTCCTGAGGAAGCAAGAGCTGAAGTTCCCGTGGGCTCCTGTGGATGCCGCGGAAAACTCTGGGTATCTCAGATCTCTGCTGCCACTAACACTGAAGGTATGTCTTCAGAGCAGATTCCTAGAAGTTGGATTGCTGGGTCATTAATGCACAGGTAGTTTTGTTAGGTTTGCCAAATTCCCCTACGGAAAGATTGTGCTGACCTGTGCATTCCCAACAGCAGTTATGCCAAAGAATGTTCCATTTTCCATTTTAATGTTTGCCGGTCAGACAGCTGGGAAATAACATTTCAAGGGTGTTTTAATTTGCATTTCTTTAATTATGGAGTTTGAACATTTTTCATGTATTTGAAGTCCATTAAGATTTTATATATAATTTATCTGTGTATGTCTTTTACCTACTTTTCTGTTGGATTTATTTTATTTATTTTTCTATTGGACTTCAGTTTTTTTGTCCCTCATTTAAAAAAAAAATTTGATTTAATAGGCATAGAAACAACATTATACTGATAATATGACCAGAAAGTTCTCTCACTTGTTTTTTGTTTTTTTTTTTTTTTGAGAGGGAGTTTCGCTCTTATTGCCCAGGCTGGAGTGCAATGGCACGATCTCGGCTCACAGCAACCTCAGCCTCCTAGGTTCAAGCCATTCTCCTGCCTCAGCCTCCCGAGTAGCTGGGATTACAGGCATGCACCACCACGCTTGGCTAATTTTGTATTTTTAGTAGAGACGGGGTTTCTCCATGTTGGTCAGGCTGGTCTCGAACTCCGGACCTCAGGTGATCTGCCTGCCTCGGCCTCCCAAAGTGCTGGGATTACAGGCGTGAGCCACCGCGCCTGGCTGTCACTTGTTTTTTATTTTTATTTTTGCTGATATTTTACATGTTTATGGAGGGCATGTGATATTTTGATACATGCATACAATGTGTAATGAGAAAGTCAGGATATTTAGGACATTCATCAGCTTGAATATTCTCATTTCTTTGTGTTGGGAACAAAAAAAATGCTTAGTCAAGTGAGTAAACTCTTTAGCCCACTCTTTGGTTTATTTGATTTTAGGAGGTTTGGTTTATGGGGACCTTGGATAAAGAGCATACTCCAAACTCTTGGTATTATCCTCCCAATAGTCATAATAATAGTCTCCCTGGTGCGCTGTATTCTCTCAAAGGTTTTAAATGCTTGCATGCAGCCATCTCTAGAATGTCATATGAGCTCTCTTCAATTGGAATGACAGGAGCTGAAAGAAATGTGCAGCCATGAGGGCACCATAACCTATAAATAATGTGCTGAGACTGGAAACCCAAAATGGTGGTAACTGAGAGTGGTGCTATGAGAGTGTGATCACAATGGGGGAATTTTTTAAACAAAATTCTGGGAGGCCATTGTTTTGGACTAAGCTCATTTACTAAGCCCCAACAGACTAAACCAAACCGAACCAAACTGCGGTCATGTATGCTAAGATTTTAAGGAAATGCATAGATTCTAGAACAGACCAGGTTTTGTTTTTCTCCTTTAAATCTCTATAACAAACATTCCTGACAGCATGGGTATCCAACCCCTAAAGTTCCCATTAAATCTTTTAATCAAATTCATTTCTTCTTGCCTAGAGACCATCAAGCTTCAGATGATCGTGCAACAAAGGTTCCAGCCAGTTCTAGGTGAAGACACCACTGCTGGCCATGAAAGAGCTACCCTGCCTCCACTAGACAGAGCAGGGTGAGAGTTCCATGATCCCCAATAGGTAGAGACTATGCCCCAAGCCAGCATGAGGCAGTTACAGAAAAAATACCATTGTTCCCTCTACCTCCTATAAAGATTTATGGGGATCACATTTCTCAGGGGGAGATGAGGCAGGAAAATAGAGTATGGGGACAGAGAACATAAGGCCAATTCACACTTCAGCTATGACAGGAAATATCCTCTCCATAGAGTGAGGCCAAGTAACTAACTTTGTAACTTAGTCTCTCCATTTACATGGAGCGCACCCGAAGTAACCAATGCAATCCTCTAGAGGGTATTTAAACTCCCCAAAATTCTGTAAAGGGGCCCTTGAGCCCCTATGCTCGGGCCGCTCCCACACTGTGGAGTGTACTTTCATTTTCAGTATATTCCTTCATTCCTTCCTTGCTTTGTTTATGCATTTTTTCCAATTCTTCATTCAAAACACCAAGAACCTGGACACCCTCTGCCTGTGACAATTGTGTTGATTTGCATTTATCAATTAATAATGTTGAAAACTCTGTCATGTGCTTGTTAGCCGTTTGTATATATTCTTTGGAGGAATGTCTATTCAAATCCTTTGCTCATTTTAAAATTGATTTATTTGTCTTTTTGTTATTGGCTTGTAAAAATTATTTACGTATTATAGATATTAGACCCTTGTAATATGTGATTTGCAAATATTTTCTCTCATTCAGTGGGTTCCTTTTACTGTCAGTAGTATTCTTTGACGCACGAAGTTTTAAATTTTGATGAAGTCCAATTCTTTAAGAAAATTTTTGTTGTTCCTTGTGCTTTTGGTGTCATATTTAAGAATATATGAAATCTAAGGTCATAAAAATGTAACCGCATCTTTTCTTTTAAGAGTTTTTGTTTTGTTTTGTTTGTTTGTTTTTTTGAGACAGAGTGTAGCTCTGTCACCCAGGCTGGAGTGCAATGGCACTATCTTGGCTCATTGCAACCTCCGCCTCCTGGGTTCAAGCAATTCTCCTGCCTCAGCCTCTTGAGTAGCTGGGATTACAGGCATGCACCACCACGCCCGGCTAATTTTTGTATTTTTAGTGGAGATGGGGTTTCACCATGTAGGTCAGGCTGGTCTTGAACTACCGACCTCGTGATCCGCCCGCCTTGGCCTCCCAAAGTGCTGGGATTACAGGTGTGAGCCACTGCACCCCGCCAAGTCCCTCCTATTTATCTTTGTATTTATTGCATTTGCTTTTTGGTTCTTTGTCATGAAATCTTTGCTTAAGCCAATGTCTAGAAGAATTTTTCTGATGTTATTTTCTAGAACTTTTATAGTTTCATGACTTAGATTTAAATCCTTGATTCATTAGAGTTGATTTTTGCATAAATTGAGAGATGAGGCTCCAGTTTCGTACTTCTATATGTGGGTTGTCAATTATTCCAGCACCATTTGTTGAATAGGGTGTCCTTTCTTCACTTTATGTTTTTGTTTGCTTTGTCATAGATCAGTTGGCTGAAAATATTTGGGTTTATTTCTGGACTCTCTATTCTGTTCCATTGGTCTGTGTTCCTGTTTTTATACTAGTACCATGCTGTATTGGTCACCGTCATCTTATATTTTGAAATTAGGTAATATGATGCCTCCAGATTTTTTTTTTTTTTCATAATCTTGCTTTGGCTATGCAGGCTCTTTTTTGGTTTCATATAAAATTTTAGGATTACTTTTTCTAGTTCTGTGAAGAATGATGGTGGTATTTGGACACTAATGGAAATATAAAATAGTGCAGCTACTTTGTAAAACACTGGCAATTTTACAAAAAGTTAAACAGAGCTACCATCTTATTCAGAAGTTCCACTTCTAGGTATATACCCCAGATATCTGAAAACATGTAAACGCAAAAACTTGTACACAAACGTTTATGAAAACAACATAACAACATTCATAATTTTTTTGTCGACATATTGAATTAGGGCCCACACTAATAACCTCACTGTAACTTAATTACCCTGTAAAGACCCTATCTCCAAATGAGGCAGGAGAATAGGGTCTGGGGGCAGGAGAATAAATAGGGTCTGGAGGCAGGGAACTTAAGGCCAATTCATGCCAAATCAAGGAAAATCTCCAAGGTCTAGGGGCAAGGAATCTGAGGCCATTTTGTGCTAACTTCCTAAAAGAGAAAAGACCAAGGTCTGGGGGCAGGGACCTTAAGGCCAATTAACTTAAACTTCCTACAGCTAAACCCAAAGGAAAAACCCCATCTTCCCACACCGATGACAAAGGCTCAAAGGCTACTCTCCTTACCACCTCCCCACTCCACCAAGGCTCACAGCGAAAGGGAGAGTGCCTTGAACTGCCTGAGGGCCAAGCAGGGACCATCCCTGCATCTGCACAGGTTGCCAGTTCACCTCAGCCTCAGCCACAGACCAAATCCTTCATCCAGATGAGGGGTAACCCATAGGAACCTCAAAAGAAGTACTTGAAGCCCAGAAAACCTTGTAACTGGGTCCTTGAGTGGCTTGCTAGGACCCGCTCCCACCCTGCGGAGTGCTTTCTCACTTTAATCCCTGCGTTTGCTACTTCATTCCTGTGTTTCATTCCTTTGTTACTTTGTGCATTTTGTCCAATTCTTTGTTCAAAACGCCAAGGACCTGGACAACTCACTCAAGACCCTCCTTCCAGTAACACAAGCACAGTCACATCTGGAGGTACTGGGGGTTAGGTCTTCAATATATACATTTTTAGGGGCAACATTCAGTCATAACAACCAATAATGCTTAGTTTACATGCTTCTGTTAGTCTATCCACATGTGTAAAAGTTGGGTACATGAGCTGCCGAATATATTCTATTTCTACACAACAATCAGGAATGTTTAGAGGAGGTGAAAATTCAAAGACTGGGGACACCCAATTGGTGAAAGTTCAGGTCAGAAAATGGAATTTTGAAAGTGCTATTTTGTGCTGAGTTGGGAACCAGTGACTGAGGAGAAGTTGCAGAATAGTTGCCTATTGCTTTACATTTGGGAGGGTGATAATGAATAAAAAACAAGCCTGTAATCTCTTGTCCGCACACATTTCTAGGGACAGAAGATGCTCCAGAATTTGAGGAGATAAGGAGTGTGGCCGATTCTACATGACCTGTTCATCTTCTCAGTAGTTCTAGCTGAAATAAAAACTTTGTTGACTATGGCACATTGCCTCATTAGTCTTTGGGGTTTGACAGGTGATCTCTTTCTGTTTTTTGTTTTGTTTGTTTGTTTGTTTTTAAGAGATGGAGTTTCGCTCTTGTCCAGGCTGGAGTGCCGTGACGCGACCTGGGCTCACTGCAGCCTCTGCCTCCCAGGTTCCAGCGATTCTCAGCCTCCTGAGTAGCTGGGATTACAGGCATCCACCACCATGCCCAGCTAATTTTTTGACAGCTGATTTCTATTAAAAGTCTAAACTCAATAAATGTTACCCCTAAAGTTGAAATCTGTCATCACATAGTACTCCATGTTGTTTTCCATGTTTGAAGAGTTACATAGAAAGCCTCAAATAATAGAAAATTGCCATCTTAGATCAAGAATAAGAATCATTCACCAACAAAAATTACCAAGCACCAACTAAGTATCAGCATCACATGTGTTAAAGATGCAAGAGTGAACAAGCAGATGGAAATCTTACCCCATGGAGCTCACAGGTAGGAAAAGCTACAAGATTTGCTTATATCAAAATTAATGGCATTTTAACCAGAAAAAAATCCCCCAAATTGAGTGTTAAATGATAGACCTTGAAACAATTAACAATAAATATGACAAAAATGGGTATCTTTATATAGAAGTTATAGTATGTTTACATACATGTTTTATATACGTATGTAAGTTCATATACATAAGTTGTATATATGTATGACTGTCATAAAATGCTAAGAAGAAAACGTTAAGATGTTAATGTATGAATGGTCAAAGGGCTGGACAAATAGTTGTTACAGAAGACTCGCAGTTGGTAAGTAAAAGTGAAACCTCTCCAGAGTGAAACCGCTTCCTGCCTTGGCCTGCCTGTGACCTGCTGATACTTGGGTTTCAATTTATGAGGATGATTGGCGGTTGTTCAGACCTTCACATGAAGCCTCGTATGCTATGCCAGGGGTTATAACATGATAAAGGCTAGAATGGCAGGTTGGTGAGGACAGTGGGGGCAGGGCCAGGCATTCTGCAGGCCCCCAGGGTACTCCACCTGGGCCTGGCTCTTCTGCCTCTACACTCCCAGCTCCTGCATCCTGCTCTTAGTACCCTTCACCCACCCAGAATCGTGGGATTCTTGCTAAAATTGGACAAGGCAGAACCACATGGAAGCCCCCAAATCAGGGCCTAGTTGAGAAGAAAGCTGAGAGAGAGCCTGAAGTAGAATTTGGTCCAGAAGACAATCTTTGTCTGACTGGGAGAACAAGGAGTGTGCCACTCTCAGAATTGAGCCCAGGAGCTGGGCTGACGGGAGGGTGGCCATGGTGCCCCCCTGGGGAGTGCTTTCATCTGGAACATGGAGCAGAATGTTGTTTCCGGCTCCAAGAATGATCTCAGCTGCCCTGAGAGAGCGGGATACCCACAAGAAGATCTGTGGGATGGTTCTGAAGCCGGAAGGTGTGGGAGGTGATAAAGACAGTGAATACCCATGTGCCCGATAAGTGTCTTGGACTCTCTTCTGTTTTTCTGCAGGAATTGTGTCCCCAGGTGGGCTGCTGGCAGCTTTGCCACAGTAACAACAGGTAAGCCCAGGTCTGTGCTCACTGGGCCACAGACAGTTTGCTGAGGACCTGTTTGGGGAAGTAGGAAGTTGGCACAGAGTTGGGCGGTCCCAAATTTAATATCTTTCACATTCTGTTCTCCATGTGACATGAGTGATACAGACCCTGGCTTTCTACCAGCAGTGGCAAAACAGTTCCTTCTGCCTGACGATCCCTCCTCGCTGAACCCAGCCTGCCCTTCAGGCTCCATCTGCACTGACAGCCAGCCCAGGTAGGCATCCAGCATCACTGCATTGCAGCAGGTAGTTGGATTTAACTAGCAAAATTTTAACCAAGACTACACTGTACGTTTGGCTTCCTGGCCTCAAATTCCTCTGCCAGAAACTATCCTTATTTCTGGCCACCTCAGCTGGTCAGAGTTCATGGGTAAGTAGTATTAGGAAGAAGGGGAGAGGTTTAATGGGCCAAGAAAAGAAAAGAATCATAAAATGTATAGCCTTGGACCATGCTTTCTGCATGGGCTTGGGGACAGAGCACTGTTCTGGGAGGGAAAGGCTGATTTTGCTGTTTTCAGAAGTGGAGTAGAAACCATGTCTGCCGTGGGAATATGGCAGGCTGTGGACCCAAGAACCCTTTCTCATTAAAAAAATTCAGTGATAATCCTGTGTGATTGTATTAAAATATGGTCATAAATTTCCCCTAACATGTGGAATAGTGCCAGATAGCAGGACCTGTCAGTGGGACTGATAAGGAAATAGTCTAGAGCAGCTGATGAAGGCAAAGAATACTTTCAGGTATCTGCAGATGCCACGTCATAAGAAAACCTCAATGATGACTACTGGTGGGTAGATTTGCTGTGGTTTGTGGGCTCCATTTTTCATGGAAGGAAAGGCTACATTTCAGATAGATGTTAGCAAAAATGAAGATGCTATCCTTCTTTCTATACAACCATACAAAGGACTCTATGGGGAGTCTCCGATCTGGGGGTCCAAGCCTCTGGGGGCTTCTGGATATCCAGTCACCCTGTGAGACGTCTCCTCAGTTGAGATGGTGGAGGAAAAACACAGGATGTGCACTCGTCTTATATTCTTGCTCCTAGATGTTCACTCCCACATTGGCATATGCAGAGCAGGTTGACTGGCCCCACTGACCTTGTGCCACCAACCACAACCTCTTGCCTGTTTTTGCTCACATGTTGCTAATACGGACAAGGGAAGTCCGCTGCTATGTGCCTGCACTGCGACAGGTGTGTCATACACATAGTGTCTCCATTTCCATCCTGAGAAGTAGGCATTGCTATCTTCCCTGCACATTCCTGAAACCAAGGCTCAGACTAGTGGAACAGTGTGTCCAGGTTCACACAGTGCCCTGTGACAGAACTGGGGACAGGACGCACTCCAACGCCTCTTCTCACTGCTCTCAGCCAGCACCTCTCTATGCAAAACGATCTTTTTCCTCTTTTTAAAGAAAGCAAGAGACAACATTTTTGTCTGTTATCTTGAGGTTATGATGGAGGCTGAACAGGAGAAAGCTGGAATGAGGTTGCAGGTTGTTCTTCGTTGGGTATCATATGTATTGTCTCTGCCTGGTTTGGCTTAAGGTTATAGAAAATGAAACCTGAATTTCAGAGTATAAAATCTTTGCCATTTCCTGAAAACCTGCCTTCAAGAAGGAAAAGCGTGGGGCCCTGACCCCTCCTCAGTTGTCACACCATGATATTGCAAGATTTTTGCAGGCTTTTCCTCCAGCCCCTGGCAAGATGAGTTTCAAGGCAGGTGGGGTGGGACAGGCTGGTGGTGGGGGAGATGGCTCATGAAATTCCACAAGGTGGGGAGTCTGGGATTCCTTCCTAGGTTGGGGAAGTCCGTACATCTTCTTTGAAAGGATAATCGATGAGAGAATGTTTAGAACGAGTGCCCGAATCTGTCTAGCAAGTCCTGGCTCTGTCACTTTGTGGGGCCTGAGCAGAGTTCTGTCTGGAATGCAAGCTGGCATTTCCCACCTGTTTTGAAGGGCATCTTCTACCCTAACCATGTCTGAGGGGTTAGTGGGTCCTCTGGCCTTCTCTGAGTGCATGTTTCTGTCTCCTCTGCAATTCTTTATCGACTTTGTTCAATAAGCAAGAACCTGCTATGTTTGCTGTCCCACTTCTCGGCATCGTGCTGTGCCTTTGTGGAGATTCCAGCGAGGCCTTGCTGACCTCTACACCTGTCCTGGGCCTGTCCCTCTCCTGCTCCTCCATGCCTTGGCCTCTGAGGCACCTGGACAGCCCTGTTGCTCCTCTCCTGCAGGCTTGACACCTTCTTCGTCAACACTCAGCCAAAGGAGACCCCAGGAGGCTCCTTCCTGCCCACTGTAGAGAATAACCACAACATCCTGAACTTTCAGACTGTGCAATCAG
Source organism: Pan troglodytes (assembly GCF_028858775.2). Taxonomy (NCBI): domain Eukaryota; kingdom Metazoa; phylum Chordata; class Mammalia; order Primates; family Hominidae; genus Pan; species Pan troglodytes. The sequence continues at coordinate 392,363 of NC_072398.2, forward strand.
CATTTCAGTGCCTGGCAGGAGGGTTTATTGCCTTTTATGGCTAGATATATCAACTTGTCCATAGATACCAATGAAGAATGACATATGTTGTAATAAGAAATTCTCAAAGTTTGCTTATAAAGGTGTTTTTCTTATCTCCCTTGTCTCCCATTTCAAACAAGTAGCCTGGGATAGAACTTATGCCCTAACAATAGATCAGCAAGAAAATAAAGACAGAGGGAGAAGGAAAATGGGGTAGAGGGAGATTCCCAGTTCCTCATCTGGAGAAATATAAGCAGGTCATAAGAGTTGATTTTGGGAGGAGAAAGGAAGGGATGGATCTCATGAGAAGGAGATCTGGGAATTAGCATTGAGGAACAGCTGGACAATGATATCAGCTACGGGCCAGAGACATACCATCTCTTTCATCTCCGCAGAACCCCGGGAGGGAGACTTGGTTTAGAGTACAAAACAGAGGCCCAGAGGTGTTGTGAAGTACTCCCCTCCACCCCCTGCCGTGAGGACCACTTTCTCCTAGGTCACGTTCTTTCACAAGTGGGCTTCCCACTGACATCTCCACTGCCCCTTGAATGGTGACAAGCCGGCTTCAAAAAGATGAACGTAGCGACATGCAAGAACAGCAGGAAGCAATTAGAGAAATCATGGTTTAGCATAAAATACAACTCTGAACTTCCTGGTGGCCAAAAACTCTTTTATCTAAGAATTCATACTTCATATTATTCAAAAAAGGAAGCAAGCTGTTTCTTTGAAACAGAGGCAGTTTCCCCCCTCTGCCACTTAATTCTAGGAGAGATTTATTACTTGCAGTCTTCCACAGCAATGTCTAGTTCAGTCAACGATATCGCCGCTACAACTGCCTTGCATTTTGTGTCTGTTTCTGGAGCTGGATGCTTGATAAATGCCTATGCCAGACCCAGCATTAGAATTGTTGTTGAAGGACATGTGACTGGGTGATTCTGAATTACAAGCTGTTCTTAATTCTTTTTCTTTTCAAACTTATTTGCTAAACTCACAAGAATCTTTTTCCCCAGAGAGTTTTCTACTGGGAGATCAGAGGGTCAGGAACAGTTGTTCTCCCAGTATCTTCCTAGACCAGTGCAATTTACTGCACTTAGGTTTGTGTCAAGATGATATTGATCTGCAGTGCTTAATTATTAGGCCACCTGAATTAGAGTGCTATAAAAGTAAGTGAAAGAAAGGGGTAGGGAGAGAGCCCATCTTCAGGATTTTTCTCCTTTTCTAAGTCTCCTTTCCTCTCTAGGTGAGAACAGTTGCCTTCCTCTCCATCTCAGAGGCAGTCCCTTCACAAGAAGATCTGAAATACTTGAAGGTGAGCATTTCCAGTGTGGGTGGTAATACCCATGTCAGGGTGGCTGGTTCTTTGTGGGAAGGTGACTTCAAAACTGAGAAATTTGTGTCCTTAGCTAATGGGGTGCTTGCTTTGAGATGCAACAGCCCAGATCTTTCCAGCACGTGCTATAGTAGGAGCCTGGGCCCATATCCCTGACTCCTTCATTCTCGCTTGGGCCCATATCCCTGACTCCTTCATTCTCGCTTGGGTCTTCCACAGTGAATCAAAGAAGCCATTATGTCCCTGTCCTCCAGCCTGAAGAGTCTCCTCACCATCTGTGTCCTCGCTGCTTTTGTTTCCAGCACTGTGGGTAAGAATGAACAGATGCCCCTTTCTCCCAAAGATCTGAAGGGTGAAGATAGCAATAAAGTCCCTTAGAGAGCAACTGTGGGCCGTGTGGGCCTCCAGGGACCCATCCAGCCCCACAGGGACCAGGTTTCATGGGACTTTGATTCCCAGGGATCTCTGGCTATTGGAAACATCAACTATGACTTGACAGTTTTCATTCTTGAATTATTTTTTGAACAATATTTATTTCCTTTTAGTAGAGAATTACAAATGTGCACAATGTGAACTTGAAGAGTGTAACAATGGCAATAAGAAAACTTGTGATTCCTCTCACGGCTGCTTCAGTGAAAAGAGAGAACTTAATGCGACAGGTAGGCCCCAGCCACCCTGCCCGAGCTGCTGGATGCTCAGGGCAGACAAAGGAGGTGCTTAGTGTGAGGGGTTACTTTGTTCAGAAACTTGATGTATCTCCTCATTCCTTTACGCATCGTCTTTTATCCTTTCTTCCTAAAATAATGTCCTGCCAGGAAGGGGCTAGGAGAGTATGAGGGCAGGAGGTGGCAGGGATGGGGCACTGTGTGAACACAGGGTGTCCAGGGAAAGGTCTAGGTGGTCCTGGCTCCTACACCAATCTCGTGGGGACCGTTGAGTCCTGACACTCCCTTTTTAGCAAATTCTAACCTATTGTCCCTCCGTTGGTTTATTCTATGAAATGGACCAATACAAAAGCAGTCTTTCAGAGAAGAGGAAAGACTAAAGACGCATGGAGTGGGGACCAGCAGTCCTTTAATACTGGCTGCCCATGGGGCATCACTGCCTCTGGCGCAGAGAGAAAATTCTTGGGGTTTGGTTCTGTGCAGGGCAGCGGCCCCTGAGTATCCTTCTGAGGAAAGGCTGTTCTTCAAGCAAGTGTGATCCAAAGGCCTTCTCAGTCACACTGGGAGATAAGCACACATTTGGGTATGGCTATCAATGCTGCCAAGCTGAAGGGTGTAACAAAGCGGACTTCCAAGGTGAGGACCAGCTCAGCTCTGTGCTCTCCCTCTCTTCCTGCTCCTACTCCCAGTCCATTGATTTTAGCCTCTGCCTTCTAAGAACCAGTCCACAATCCATCTTTCTGCTTCTGAGATACCCATTGACGTTGCTTGCCAATTGCTTGTCCTTCTTCCTGTGGAGCATCACGGATAGACACCAGTCCCTCTCTGCACGGGAGACTGAGTGACAGTGGGGGACACTGAGTGACAGTGGGGGAGACTGAGTGATCCTTCTTCCTTAGACACCAGTCCCTCTCTTGAGTGACAGTGGGGGAGACTGGGTGACAGTGGGAGAGACTGAGTGATCCTTCTTCCTTAGACAGCAGTCCATCTCCTGGGTGACAGTGGGGGAGACTGGGTTGACAGTGGGGGAGACTGGGTGACAGTGGGGGAGACTGAATGATCCTTCTTCCTTAGACACCAGTCCTTCTATTGGGTGACAGTGTAGGAGACTGGGTGACAGTGGGGCAGACAGACTGGGTGACAGTGGGGGTGACTGAATGATCCTTCTTCCTTAGACACCAGTCCTTCTATTGGGTGACAGTGTGGGAGACTGGGTGACAGTGGGGGAGACTGGGTGACAGTGGGGGAGACTGATCCTTCTTCCTTAGACACCAGTCCTTCTTCCTTAGACACCAGTCCTTCTTCCTTAGACACCAGTCCTTCTATTGGGTGACAGTGGGGGAGACTGGGTGACAGTGGGGGAGACTGAATGATCCTTCTTTCTTAGACACCAGTCCTTCTATTGGGTGACAGTGGGGGAGACTGGGTGACAGTGGGGGGAGACTGGGTGACAGTGGGGGAGACTGGGTGACAGTGGGGGAGACTGAATGATCCTTCTTCCTTAGACACCAGTCCTTCTATTGGGTGACAGTGGGGGAGACTGGGTGACAGTGGGGGAGACTGAGTGATCCTTCTTCCTTAGACACCAGTCCTCCTGAGTGACAGTGGGGGAGACTGGGTGACAGTGGGGGAGACTAGGTGACAGTGGGGGAGACTGAATGGTCCTTCTTCCTCAGACACCAGTCCTTCTATTGGGTGACAGTGGGGGAGACTGGGTGACAGTGGGGGAGACTGAATGGTCCTTCTTCCTCAGACACCAGTCCTTCTATTGGGTGACAGTGTGGGAGACTGGGTGACAGTGGGAGAGACTGAATGGTCCTTCTTCCTCAGACACCAGTCCTTCTTCCTCAGACACCAGTCCTTCTTCCTCAGACACCAGTCCTTCTATTGGGTGACAGTGTGGGAGACTGGGTGACAATGGGGGAGACTGAGTGATCCTTCTTCCTTAGACACCATTCCTTAGACACCAGTCCATCTCCTGAGTGACAGTGGGAGAGACTGAATGGTCCTTCTTCCTCAGACACCAGTCCTTCTATTGGGTGACAGTGTGGGAGACTGGGTGACAGTGGGGGAGACTGAGTGATCCTTCTTCCTTAGATACCAGTCCTTCTCCTGACAGTGGGGGAGACTGGGTGACAGTGGGGGAGACTGGGTGACAGTGGGGGAGACTGAATGGCCCTTCTTCCTCAGACACCAGTCCTTCTATTGGGTGACAGTGTGGGAGACTGGGTGACAGTGGTAGAGACTGAATGGTCCTTCTTCCTCAGACACCAGTCCTTCTATTGGGTGACAGTGTGGGAGACTGGGTGACAGTGGGAGAGACTGAATGGTCCTTCTTCCTCAGACACCAGTCCTTCTATTGGGTGACAGTGTGGGAGACTGGGTGACAGTGGGGGAGACTGAGTGATCCTTCTTCCTTAGATACCAGTCCTTCTCCTGAGTGACAGTGGGGGAGACTGGGTGACAGTGGGGGAGACTGGGTGACAGTGGGAGAGACTGAATGGTCCTTCTTCCTCAGACACCAGTCCTTCTATTGGGTGACAGTGTGGGAGACTGGGTGACAGTGTGGGAGACTGGGTGACAGTGGGGGAGACTGAGTGATCCTTCTTCCTTAGACACCAGTCCATCTCCTGAGTGACAGTGGGTGGCAGAGATTGGTTCGGGGATTTTCTTTAAATGTGAGTCGGTCGATTTAAATAATTTTCTCTTCGATTCCCGCTGAAAGACTTGTCCTTCCTCATCTATTTAATTCCTCAGTCCTTCAATAGTGTCTTTTTAGACCACTGATTATCTTTTCTACCATTATTTAAATACTTGTCTCCAGCCAGGGCAGAGAGGGGGTGATTCATGAAAAGGGAAAATAACACTGAATTCCTAATAAATGTTTTTTATTACTTTACATGGAAACATCTAATACCTACTACAATCCTCCTCCCCACCTCCCCCCTCCCCCCTCCCCCCTCCCCCCACGCCATCCTAGTTGTAATTGTGTGTGTGTGTGTGTGTGTTTGGAGAAATCCTAGAATAACCATGATCTTGGGGATTAATAATGAACTCTTTTATTTTATCTGCCTATTCCTTAAGATACATTTTTTCTCTCTTCATTCAGTGGCTCGGAAGTCCTCAGAGCCCAATGGCATTACCTGTCCTGCCTGCTACAATGACCAGGGTTTTACCTGCCAACCAACTGACCTCGCCTGTAAAGGGGAAGAGAAAAAGTGTCTTGAGTTTGTAGGCACAGGTATCGCTATTTACCCGAGCATTTTGGTGTTCATTTTCCTAAAAGGTGTAGTGTATTAGCCAATTATTGCTGGATAACTAGTTACCCCAAAATTTAGAGCTGAAAACAACAAAGGGTTATTTTACAGTTTTTGTGTGTCAGGAATCTGGATGTGGCATAGCTGGATGGTTCTGGCTCAGGGTCTTTCATGAGGTGGAAGTTAAGATGTCAGCAGGGGCTGTGGTCATTCGGATGAAGGGTCTGCTTTCAAGCTGGTTCACATGGTTGTTGGCAGGCCTCTGTTCTCCTATGAGCCTGATGGGTGCCTGAGAGTCATTTGGACATATCAGCTGGCTTCTCCCAGAACAAGTGATGGGAGAGGGAGAGGGAGAGGGAGAGGGAGACTATAGTTTTTAATAATCTAATCTCAGAAGTGACACATCATCACTTCCACTCTTGGTCACACACAGATCAAGCCTGACACAGCATGGGAGAGGTTTATGCCAGTGCATAAATACCAGAAGATGGGAACCACTGGGGATTATTTGAGAGGCTGACTGGTACACACAGCAAGGTGTGCTACAGGGCCAGGTGCTTGGTTATCCCTCTAAGGTTTGGAGGGAGACATCTGGAAGGAGAAAAAAGGAAAAGGGAAGAGAGGAGAAGAGAGAATGTAATTGCTTCCCATAGCTAGGACTGATGCTTGAGGGGGACATGTATCACTATGATGTCCTGAAATGAGCTCTCAGCTCATTTGCAATGAAGGGGGTGATGGCACCTCAGTTCTGGTTGTTATCGTCACTACCATTATTGCCATTACCAAACCCCATGATTAAGCATTTAATTTTTACATGGTGTCATTCTGAAATCTATGGAAAGATTTGTAATTTTCCTGAGTAGGGAAGAAGTATATTTGTGGTGAAGGGCATATATACCATTCAACCATAATATTTTTCTTTCTAGATTGTACAGCTGGATGGGGGTACTGTCAGTTCTCTTCTGATCAATTTGTAAGAGGTTTCCTGGAATTAGTGGTGTTTTAGGAGCTGATTAAATGATGGGAGAGAGAGTTTAGTGGGAAAAGAGACAAGCTATGCTTTCTTTGGAGGGGAAGAGAGGAAGATCTCAAAGGAGGGCCTGGTACTAGCAGGTGAAGGGCCCTTTGTCTGGATGTGTTGAGATGAGTGAGAAAAATATGATGTCATGTAGGATACAGAAAAGGGCTGGAGCTGTTGATAGTGTGGGGCAGTCTCTTTACTCCATCTTATCATGGGGATAGCACAGGCATGCAATGAGATTTCACAGTACTAATCTCCCAAGAAACTCAGAGCCCTGGGGAGAAGAGATACGATCTTGAGAGGGATCTGCAATATTTCACTGTGGTTTCCCCAAAGGAAGCAAAGGTAAGGAGGAGGACACGTACCACTGAAGTATTTTAGCCAAATGCGTGAGGTCTGACTTCTTTCTAGCTTTTTTCCCTACATCAACGGTCCCTTCCTTAGTCAGGACACAAAGGCCCCAGTCTCAGTCATGCATCTGAGAGAGCAAGGTCCCTTTGGGGTCTCTCCTCAACTGGAGAGATGTTGGGACCAGAAGGCAATAAGTCTTGGTCCCTGGATGGAGCTGGAGCCACTGTTGATGCCCCTCATGCAGAAGGCAGAAGGCAGGGATTCTGGGGCACTCTGCACACCCTTTTCTTCCACAGAGGATGCAGATAGGTTGACCTGAGGATGTGGGTGAGGAGGGGAGACAAGATGAGAGACAAGACTAACCCCTGGATCTTTCTCTTTGCAGTTAATGGTGCCCAACCAGTATTTGGTATGGGTTGTGCAACTGAAACTGCTTGCAACTTGAAGGATATGAAAGTGACAAATGATGTAAGAATCCATACCTACTGTGTGGGCAGCAGTAGTGGAAGCCCCCAGCTGATATCCATCATCTCATCAATTCTGACTGCTCTCTTTCTGCTGAAAGTCTTGCTTTGATCTCTGAGGCACTTCCAAGCCCATCTACAAATATTTCCAAGCACTTCTATAAACCTGAAAAAGTTGGAGGCCTTGAATGTCTCCCTCCCCCAACACTGCCTACCCACAACATCAGAGAATTAAAAAGCTGATATGTCCAGAAGTATGTGTGTGATTACTTGTTTGTACTTGAGGTTAAAAAAATCCTATTCACTCTTCTAATGGCTTCTTTCTTCAACCCAAGTAGCACATTTCAGAGGAAGTCTAAATGGCATCTATAAGAATCCCTGTGCTGCCATCTTTGTATGAATCGAACTATATCCTCAGCCACACATCCTGGAATGCACCTGTTTCCTGATATTCTCAATTCCCACCCTTGATCCTTAACTGCCTATTGCCAGGGAAAATTATTTCAAATGAACAAATCACATCTGTGGGAGAGTCCTTTCCCACAGATTGTAAAGTCACAGGTACAAGGGACTCTCCCCGACCTCAGGATCCTGTGTGTGAAATTCTTGCCATATACTCTGGATACCTCTGCTTTCAAGGATGGGTGGGTATCAGGATAAAGGATGCAGGCAGAGGTGGTCTGTGAAGGTAGGTTTAAATGCTAAGTTTAAAAGACAGAGGTGCATGCATGGAGAGCCAAGAGGGCTATGTCCTTACATGGCAGGGTTTGGAACCATGGCAGCCACAGCAACATTTCGTAAATGCCTGTGAACACGCAGGGGGTCCACGTGAGGAAAAGCTTTTATAGGATTCAAACTTGCATGATGTTCTTGTGGTGCTGATCCCACAACTAAGTAACCCTGTGGTAGGCTCAGATTGACCCCTGGATTCTCCAAATTCCTGGCACACGACTAGACCACATCTCGCAGCAATTTCTGAGCTATATGTGGGCCAAAGTGAGTGCCCTTCTCCAGTATCCTGGCCCATGGAACCCTTTCAGACATGACCCTTTATGCTCTTTCTGCATCTGTTGGCTGCGTGGGATGCACTTTGTGTCTGAGGAGGGCTAAGACTCAGTATAGATCAGACTGGTCCTTAAGTTGCTACTTGGAGGAGATCCACCTAAAGTAGTGTCCCAACCATGAATGCCCAATGTGGACCATTATGTGGGCAATAAAGAAACGCTTCTATGTTAACTCTCTGAAATATGAGGGGTTAGGGTACACCTGTTGGCCTGTCCCGACTAATCCATCTTAATTGCAATGAGAGGAGTGCAGACTACAAGGCAGATACCAGCCAAAAGGGTTTTCTTGCCAGTTGCCATCTAAGAAGCGCAGTCTCAAGTAACACCCTGAAACTCATGAGTTATTCCTTCCCTGTGCCTGAACATGAAGATTTCTGCTTGCTTAAACTGGTCAGGGAGTTCAGGACAAACCCAGGTCACTTGCTCTGAGCCAGACCAAAGGGGAACACTTATTTTAGCCTCCGTCGTCAAGGCTGCATGACCACCCCTGCTGGGAAGTGCTCTGACTGCTTTTGCTGATTTTTCCAGAACAGAAATTGCAGATTCATGAAGACGTCTAAATTCCAACCCTCTTACCTCATTTGGGGGAGTGATGCTATCCTTTCATGGAAATATTAGAAAGCAAGGAACGTGCATTTTAGACATGGAGCTTTCAAGTATTTGCATATTGTTTTCAGCTGTTGCATGTCCAGAGTTGATCCAGGAGGTGATATATGGGTCTTTGCAGTACTCTGCCTATCAATGAGTAGGAATTCATTTCTTCTGTTTCTCACGAGAAGAAAGGTGAATTTCAATAATGACAAAAATTTCCTAACATTTGTTGAGGGATTACTACATACCTGCCACTGGTCTACGGGCTTTACATGTATTAACTCAGTTGATCCTCACAAAAGCCCCATAACGTAAGTACTGTACTATTTTATTCCCATTTTATAGATGAGGAAACTGAGGCACAAAGAGGTTACTAACTTGTCCAACTAGTAAACAGTGGAGTTGAGATTTGAATCCAATCTCTCTGCAGGTGAAATAATCAAGCTGCCCAGTTTATTACTTGTAGAAATTTAGACTTTGGTAACAATTCTTTGTTCATTTTATTAATAACCTGTATCAGTTTTCAATTGCTGCCATAACAAATTACCACAAAAGTAGTGGCTTAGAAAACAATTTCATTCCTTGTTCTGGAGGCAAGAGTCTGAAAAGAATTGCACTGAGCTGACGTGAACAGGGCTGTTTTCTCTGGAGACTCTGAGGGGAAAATCCATTTCCTTGTCTTTTTCAGCTTCTAGTGGCCACCTGTACTGCTTGGCTTGTACCTCCCTCCTCCATCTTCAAAGTACATCACTCCACTCTCTGCTTCCATTATCACATGATCCTCCTTCTTCTCTCTTACGAGAACTCTTGTGATTACACTAGGCCCACCCAGATCGTCTGGGATAATTTTCCCATCTCAAGGTCCTTAATCCACCTGCAATGTCTCTTTTACCATGTAAAATGACATTCAGGCCAGGAGCAGTGACTCGTGCTTGTCATCCCAGCACTTTGGGAGGTCGAGTTGGGCAGATTACTTTAGCCCAGGAGTTTCAGACCAGCCTGGGCAACATGGTGAAACTCCATCTCAACAAAACAAAACAAAACAAAACACCCCACAAAAATTAGCCAGGTGTGGTGGCATACACCTGTTGTCCCAGCTACCTGGGAGGCTGAGGTGGGAAGATACTTGAGCCCAGGAGGCAGAGGTTGCACCAGAGCTGAGATCGCAGCCTTGCTCCAGCCTGGCTGACAGAGGGAGATGCTGCCTTAAAAATAAATAAATAAGTAGGATAAATAAATAAATAAACAAAATGACGTTCAAAGATCCTGGGTGTACGGATGTGGACTTATTTGGAAGACAATATTTAGCCACCACATAACCCATCTGTTTGCGAACAAATAGCATTTTGTTTTTGTTTTTTTAAATTCTTGTAATGAAAGTGTAAACCAAAAATAAAATTCTAACCTCCTCAACCGACTAAATACACCCCTCCTCTTGGCCAATGGGATTCCAAAGAAATCTGAAAAACCACTTCAGGCCAGGATGAGAAGGGAGTGTGATACATGCCTCATTATACTCTCCCGTCTTTGGAATTCAGGCCCAACTAAGCAGCATTAACATTAAAACAGAGATCGGCCGGGCGCAGTGGCTCATGCCTGTAATCTCAGCACTTTGGGAGGCTGAGGCAGGCGGATCACAAGGTTAGGAGATTGAGACCATCCTGGCCAACATGGAGAAACCCCATCTCTACTAAAAACACAAAAATTAGCTGGGTGTGGTGGTGCACGCCTGCAATCCCAGTTACTCAGGAGGCTGAGGCAGGAGAATCGCTTGAACCCGGGAGGCGGAGGTTGCAGTGAACTGAGATTGGGCCACTGCACTCCAGCCTGGTGACAAAGCAAGACTCCGTCTCAAAACAAACAAACAAACAAACAACAACAACAACTATACATTAAAACAGAGATCTTAATATTGACAAAACAGACTCTCTGTAGTGATAAGATACCAAATTTCCACATTTGGTATCTTTACCAGTAAAGATACCATACATTACCAGTATAGCATCACATGACAGATAGCAGGCCCTGAAGGAAATCGAAGCATTTTACCCCAAAATAAATTTGACGTATTTTGAAATGGCCCTGCAAGTTGTCTCTTGTGGGGCAAATGTACATTCCTCAGAGAATCCCTTTCCCTTTCCAGGTCTTTTGCTGATCCTGAGCATCTAGCAGGTTTTAATGGCCTGAATAGGAAACATTTGCCACCTCTTGCCTCCAAGGGCAGCCACCTTTGAGGCTTTCTGTACATAATGAGAACCTTGGTCTCCACAACCCCTTATGTTAACCTAGACATGCCTTTCTAGTGATTCCAGGTCTTTAGATAATAACATAACTCTTTCAACCAACTGCCAATCAGAAAATCTTTGAAGCCACCTGTGACCTGTGAGCCCCGTTTTGAGTTGTCCCACCATTTAGGACCGAACCAATGTATATGTCACATGTATTGATTGATGTCTTAGGTCTCCTTAAAATATGTAAAATGAAGCTGTAACCCACGCATCTTGGGCACGTGTTCTCAGGACCTCCTGAAGTTGCATCATGAGTCATGGCCCTCACATTTGACTCAGAATAAAATCTCTTCAAATATTTTTTTTTTGTCAACAAAAAGTATCTATAAATGAGGACTATTGGAACTGTTACACTAAGGAAAATATTACAAAGCTGTGTTATACAATGGGTGAAGGGGAGGGTCACTGTACCAGGAAACTAATTTATGGCTGTGGCTGTCTTTGAGAGGGAATTAGCACACACAAAGCAAGTTTAGATCATCAACAGAACAAACTTTTGAGAGAGATTATAGGAATCTTTTTATATGGAACTCTGAACATTATGGATGATGTCCTACTAGATTTTTTTTTTTTTTAAAGACAGGGTCTCATTCTGTTGCTTAGGCTGGGGTGCAGTGGTACAATCATAGCTTACTGTAAACTCAAATTCCTGGGCTCAAACGATCCTCCTGTTTCAGTCTCCCAAGTAGCTAGGATTTCAGGCACACGCCATGATGCCTGACTAATTTTTTATTTTTATGTTTTTGGTAGAGACAGGGTGTCTATGTTGCCCAGGCTGGTCTCAAACTCCTGGCCTCAAGTGATCCTCCTGCCTCGGCTTCCCAAAGCATTGGGATAACAGGTGTGAGCCACACTGCGCTTGGCCCTACAAGAAATTTGACAAAAATGCAGAACCAATCTTCTGTTGCCTCCTGCAGAAAAGAGTACGAAATATAATGTAGACCATTGCTCCAGGTAACTGAACATAATGCAGCGTGCTTGAGGGGCTTAAAGATGAAGGGAGGAACGATTTTCCCTGTCGTAATCTCAGGTAGAGGCTGTTCTTCGCTTTCCACAGACAGAGGCTGATGACCGCAGCTAATTTCTGGGTCCTCATTGCTCTGGCTCTTGGATCCTGAGACAGAGCAGGGACCCCTCTTAGGGGTCACTGGGTCCCCCAGGCATGGACATAAAAGAAATTCTTGAGTACCTTCAAGGAAAATTCCAGGCACCTAGCTAGCTTAGGAAAGTAAATGAACAATTTGATAAGCAAGAAGGTAATAGTAGTTTAAAACAATAGCCAAAGAAACTAGAGCCAGAAGATGTTTGGCTCCCCATAGAAATTAAAGATAATATCTTAACATATGTTCCTGAGCTAGTTTTCAGAAACCTGGAGCCCCACAAAATGGAACTGCAGACACACAGACCTCAGATAAGGGAGAACTGAGGACTGAACTGTGATTGCCATTAGAAATTTCTTTCTGAGGGGCCTGGAGAAGGTCATACCCATGAGCCAGCACTAATATTCTTTTTTGTTTGATTTTTAAACAAAACTCTTTAACCATTGCAAATCAGAAAATCTTAGAATCTACCCCGACCTGTAAGCCCCACTTCAAGATATCCCACCCGTTTAGGTCAAAACCAATGTGTAACCTCCAGGATTGATTTACAACTTTGCCTGTAGCTTTCCTGAAATTTACCCCTGCTTTTTTTTTTTTTTTTTTTTTTTTTTAATGGTGTTTCGCTCCTGTTGCCCAGGGTGGAGTGCAATGATATGACCCCGGCTCACCGCAACGTCCGCCTCAATGGTGCGAGCTCTGCTCACTGCAACCTCCACCTCCCAGGTTCAAGTGATTTCCTGCCTCAGCCTCCTCCTGAGTAGCTGGGATTGCAGGCGCCGCCACCACAGCTGGCTCTGCCACCACACCCAGCTGATTTTGTATTTTTAGTAAGGATGGGGTATCTCCATGGTGGTCAGGCTGGTCTTGAACTCCCGGCCTCAGCTGATCTGCCCACCTTGGCCTCCCAAAGTGCTGGGATTACAGGCGTGAGCCACCGCGCTGGCCTACCCCGCTTTTAAAAACCATTACCTGCAAGCCACCTCGGAGGTCAGGATTTAAGCATTAGCTTCCTGGTCCTCCTTGCTTGGTGCTCTGCAAATAACTGCCTTCCTTTTTACTGCTGCAAACCTCAGTGTATATATCTGGTCTTACCAGCTGGGTGGGCATACCCCAGTTCGGGTCAATGACGATCCTTCTCAGAGGTCAGGTCTCTAAGACAAAAGCATGGTGCTCTCCCAACCCCAGGCCTGCCCCCTTTCAAATCTGTGTAGATGACCCATCCAACACTCAGCCCCAAAGGTCCTTTGGTATCTGTGCCTCTTGCCTCCACTCCAGCAAATCCACGTCCAACTTTGACATGGGAACTGTGAAAGGAAAATAAATCTCAGGACTCCGGGCTCACTAAGCAAAAGCGAAAAGTCAAGCTGGGAACTGCGTCAGGGAAATTTGTTTCCCATTTTATTCCTAAATAAGATAACCTCAAAGATTAAAAAAAAAAAAAAAGAAAAGCTACATACCTCCTTCACAATTTGTACATTAGGAAATTCCTTTACCCTAAAATAGTTCTGCTGAATTTTAGCCTGAAAATGTAAATTGATAGTGTATCTTCACAGGTATGGGACAAAGGGCAGAATTCAAAGTCATTCCTCTGCCCACCTGAGACAAATGCATATCAGATTTCTTCCTCTGTTGGGAAAAGCTGAGTGTTGGGAGAAGCTGAGGTGGGGCTTGCATATCCGACATAACGTAAAAGAGCTCTGGAACATGTCCAGGGTTCAGGGTCTAAAACCCCTCGTGGCCTTTGGAACACCAAGCTCTGTGCTAACGGGTGGAAGGCTACCCTGATGCACCATAATCTAAGCCCAGGGCATAAAATCCCTCATGGCTTGGACAGAATCCAGGGCTCGCAGCTCTGGAATGTGTCTAGACTTGCTGGCTCCTTGCTCCTTGCTCTCCCAGGATCAACTGTACCTTGAGTTAAAAGAACCTGCTCTCCATTTTCTCAAGTAGCAGAGCAGATGCTAAACCATCACAGCTGTAAATCATGTGCTTAATGCAACACGCCCTTTCAGCCTCCACATTCTTACCACCTGTTTCTTTGCTGGATTACCAATAAATAGCACTGGGCTCCCAGAGCTCCGGGCCTTCACAGCCTCCACAATTGTGATGGTCCCCTGGTCCCACTTTACTTCTCGAACTGTCTTTTTCTCAATCCTTTGACTCTGCCAGACTTTCTCACTCCCGTGACCTGGTGTTGGGTCTGATCACCCCAACATTCTGCCTTATGTTTATATTATATAAAAATGCAGATTAATTGAGCCAGATGAATGCATAAGTGACTATTCCTCTACCTACTTCTCACAAGTGAAGGGCTTATCAAAGACTCGAAAGCATGCCACTGCTTGCCTCCTATTTACCCACACTTTAAAACATTTTTTCCTCTTTCCCCAGTATCTGTCTTTCCCCCTTTAAATTTTGAAGCCCTCACAATCATCTTTGGAGATAAGTACAGACCTGTCTCCTGGATGCATCCTTAACCTTGGCAAAATAAATTTCAGTGCTGACTTTTATTTTGTATTGCCAAATGCAGACTACATGGACAGAGAAAGAAAAATATAACCAACTCTACAAGAAATGACACAAAATAAAAAAGGGAAGAAAAGACACACACATGCCCCATACAGATATGAACAGATAGCGCGAAACAGAGGTAAACAAGACACACAAATACAGACAGGAAGAGGCAGATAAACAAACAAACAAAAAAAACAGAGGGATAACATTTTATTAATGAATGTCTCCATCTTGTGGTTATTCATAATGTAGCTACTAATTAAGTCAAGTTTCTTTTTCCATTGTTTATTCATCCATCTACCTTTTCATGCATTCATCCATCAGTGCAACCGATATTCTTGAGCTCATGCTATATGGCAGGTCCTATTCTAGTGTTAGGGATAAGATAGTGAACAAAGCAGATGAACATCCCTGTCTTTGTACAGCTTTCATTCCAGTTGGGCAGATGGGTGGTAAATTAGGTAAGTATAACGTGTAGTAAATTAGATAAGTATAATGTTAGGTTGCATAATGCTAAGAAGAAAACATAAAGTAGGGAAGGAAATATGAAAGGCTGTTGGAAGATGGAGTTAGTATTTTCAGTAGAGTGATCATGGAAGGTCTCACTGAAAGAGTGACTTTTTAGTGAATGGCTGAAGAAAGGGTAGGAGAGAGAAAAGGAGGAAACCTCATGGATATGTAGGGGAAGAGCGATTCAGGAAGAGGAAAAACCCAGTGCAAAGGCTTTGAGTGGGAGTGTGGCTGCTCAAGGAATGGCAAAAAGATCAACTGGGGCTGGAGTGTAGTGAGCAAGGAGGACAGCTGGGAGGTGAGTAAGGAAAAGAGCAAAGAGAGAAAGAAGGAAAGCATGGAGGACAGCAAGAAGAAGAGGACGAAGGTGAGCAAGGAGGAGAGAAAGAAAAGTGAGCAAAAGAGTAAGGAGATAAGCAAGGAGGTGAGTAAGGAGGAGAACAAGGAGGTGAAGATGGGAGATGAGCAAGGAAAAGAACAGTGAGTTGAGCAAGGAGGTGATCCAGGAGAACATGCAAGGAGGTAAGCAATGAGAATGAGCAAGGAGGTGTGCAAAGAGAGTAAGGAGGTAAGCAAGGAGGTGAGTAAGGGGGAGAACAAGTAGATAACCAATGAGAGTGAGCAAGAAGGTGAGCAAAGAGAGTAAGGAAGTAAGCAAGGAGGTGAGCAAGGAGGTGTGCAAGGAGAGTAAGGAGGTAAGGAGGTGAGCAAAGAGAGTAAGGAGGTAAGCAAGGAGGTGAGGAGAACAAGGTGGTGAAGATGGGAGGTGAGCAAGGAAAAGAACAGTGAGTTAGGCAAGGAGGTGATCCAGGAGAACACGCAAGGAGGTAAGCAATAAGAGTGAGCAAGGAGGTGTGCAAGGAGAGTAAGGAGGTAAGCAAGGAGATGAGTAAGGAGAGTAAGGAGGTAAGCAAGGAGGTGAGCAAGGGGGAGAATAAGGAGGTGAGAAAGGAGGGTGAGCAAGAACAGAAAGCATGCAGAATAGCAAGAAGGTAAGCAAGGAGGAGAACAAGTAGATAAGCAATGAGAGTGAGCAAGGAGGTGAGCAAGAAGAAGAACAAGA
Organism: Pan troglodytes; assembly: GCF_028858775.2. Classification (NCBI taxonomy): domain Eukaryota; kingdom Metazoa; phylum Chordata; class Mammalia; order Primates; family Hominidae; genus Pan; species Pan troglodytes. The sequence goes on from NC_072398.2 coordinate 408,602, forward strand.
AGATGAGTAGCAGGATAACCAAGAAGGTGAGCAAGCAGCAGAGCACTAGAACAGCAGGCCCACATCATTCTGGCTTTGGCATTTGCTCTGAGTGAGGTGGGTGACACTGGAGGATTTTGAGCAGAGGCAGTACACCATATGACATGAACCTGGTTGCTGAGATGAGAGTAGGCTCTAGGGGACTAAGGCTGGAAGCTGGGAGAACAGAAAGGCTATGGCAATACTACAGTGAGAGATGAGGCTTGGATCGAGGTGGTGGCAGTGGGAAAGGCAAAAAAAATTAGAATTCTAAAGATACTCTGAAAGTAGATACAGCAGGATTTTTTAATGGGCTTGATGTGGAATGTGAGAAAAGAGGGACAATAAATAGATAGAATTTCTTCTTAATTACCAGTGAGGGAGCACTTGTGTAGAGTGTAGTCCCTTTGTTTTGGCCAATTTCTCCCTTTTGGAATGAGAGTATTTAGCTAATGCCTGTACCCCTTTGTATCTTGGAAGTAACTAATTGTTTTTTGATATTACAGGCTCATAGGTGGAAGGAAATTTCTTGCCTCAGATAAGACTTTGGATTGTGGACTTTTGAGTTAATCCTGAAATGAGTTAAGACTTGGGGGACCGTTGAGAAAGGATGATTGTATTTTTCAATGTGAGGAGGGGCCTGGTGTGAGGTGACCAGGATCATGGGGGTGGATTTCTCCCTTGTTGTTCTCATGATAGTGGGTGAGTTCTCATGAGATCCGGTTGTTTAAAAATGTGTAGCACCTTCCCGTTTGCTCTCCTCCTCCTACTCCAGCCATGAAAGACATGCCTGCTTCCCCTTCACCTTCCACCATGATTGTAAGTTTCCTGAGGCCCCCCAGCCATGCTTCCTGTACAGCCTGCAGAACCGTGAGCCAATTAAACTTCTTTTCTTTATAAATTACTCAGTCTCAGGTAGTTCTTTATAGCAGTGCAAGAACAGACTAACACAGGGTCTTTGAGACCTGTCAGTGCCATGTTGATTTGTGGATAGCTATTTTTGGAGGGGTGCAGGGGAGCAAGGGGAATGAAGGTCGGTATGTTCTACTCTGTCATCTTGGTGATATCGCTCTCTTGATTTCATTTGAAGTGAATCCTATCACTTCGTATCAATTTCAAAACTAAATTCATCCAAATTAAGTAATTTCACTAACTCTGTGTCCACTCAGTATTATGAACATCATAATGAAAGTTATCACAAAAATTGAAAATCAACTCTAAATTTATAAATACCAACAGAGTGTTTTAATGTTTTTATAGTTTTTACAGCCACTTTACATAACAATGTTGATGACAATCAAAATCTTCTGCCTATTATTAAAAAGTTAAAAGTATGTGCAGTGGCTCACGCCTGTAATCCCAGCCCTTTGGGAGACTGAGGTGGGTGGATCACTCGAGGTCCGGAGTTTGAGACCAGCATGGCCAACATGGTGAAACCCCGTCTCTACTTAAAAAATACAAAAATTAGCCGGATGTGGTGGCAGGCACCTGTAATCCCAGCTACTTGGGAGGCTGAGGCAGGAGAATCGCTTGAACCCATAAGGCAGAGGTTGCAGTGAGCCGAGATGGTGCCACTGCACTCCAGCCTGGGTGATACAGAGAGACTCCGTCTCAAAAAAAAAAGTTAAAAGTGTGTAAAATCATTATTGTTTGTCTTGTAAAAAGTTTCTATTTCAATATAGTGTCATATCTTTTTGCCAAGTTTACAAGTAAGCTTTTCCTTTGATTGGAGGCTAAATCTTAGCTCATGTGTGAAATGTAGCATCAACGAGAAAACATAAATTACATTGCCCATTTTGGTCTTTGATTATTAAATGGTTGGCAAGTATTCCTTCTGTTTGAAGAAAACTGGGAATTGGAGTTAATAGTATAGTAAATCTTTGTAAAAATTTTCCATGATTCACCCAATGAGCATTGGCAAAGAACACAAGTTCATTAAATTCACTATCTTCTCTTTTATTTAATTATTCCATAAACTGGTGACGATTTATGGCACTGACGCATATGAACTCAATGATTTAAAAAAACTCTATCCATGACACTTTTCATAGAGTGTTTGAGAAAACTGAGAATAAAAATTTTCAGGAGAACAAAGCTATAAATAAATGCATTTGCCTCTTGTTTAAAAATTCCAATAAACCCTGATAGTTGACTTAATACATCTGGAGTACAAGTTGTCATGACAGAAACAAATATAATCACATTTAGTTGGAATTTTTTTCTTTGAGAGACATAAAGGATTAAAATGTATTTATGCCATGAGTTTGATTTTCGGGGTCATGAATGACATTTCTCCATAAATTAGGAAGTCCTTTGAGAAGAAAAGCCATTAATTTGGTTAGTGTTCTTGTATTGCACAACTAATCTAAAGCTAAAGAAGAGTACTTGCAATTTTTCAAACTTTATATCAATTGACATTTGATATCATGTAAACAATCTTCTGTTTTACATGCTATAGTTGGTTGGCTTTAATTGGAGGTCTTTCACTTTGGGTAAAATAAATTATGATCTTTTACTTACACTTCAGTTATTTTAAAAAATAGTAGCTGAAAATTAAAATCACCCTGGTTGGGGAGCATTTAAAACAACACAAAGGACAAAAATGCGGGAGCAAGGCCAGGCTCATCCCAAATCAGCTGAATCTGAATTTCTGGCAGTGGGCCTGGGATGCGCATTCTAATTTAAAGCTCCTGGGTGATTCTGTACTAAGTAGTCAGCGGTGGACCGGACGCGGTGGCTCAGGCCTGTAATCCCAGCACTTTGGGAGGCCAAGGCAGGCGGATCACGAGGTCAGGAGATCAAGACCATCCTGGCTAACATCATGGTGAAACCCCATCTCTAATAAAAATATAAAAAATTAGCTGGGCGTGGTGGCACGTGCCTGTAGTCCCAGCTACTTGGGAGGCTGAGGCAGGAGAATTGCTTGACCCGGGAGGCAGAGCTTGCAGTGAGCCGAGATTGCGCCACTGCACTCCAGCCTGGGCGATAGAGCGAGACTCTGTCTCACAAACAAACAAACAAACAAACAAAACAAAAAGTAGTCAGCAGTGAGAACCAGGGACCTTGGCTTTTGATCATCTCTCTGGTGGATTGAAGGAAACTGTTTTCCATCACAGAGCTGGCCTGTCCTCAGCTCAGTGAGACCACTGTGTTCATCCAGGGCAGCACTTTCCATCCCTCTCAGAAAGATGCTTCCAGCCAGGCCCATATACTTGCTGACATTTTCCTCTCCCCCACTCCTCCTACCGTTAATTTCAGCTACTGCATCTTAGCCTCCACCCATCTCCCCGTGTCCATGTCTCAGTGCACGTTATTTCTGCTGCCATATAGTAAAGGTCTCCTCAAAGTCCATCTAAAATCCCAATCTTTCCTTAATCAAACCCACAGTCTTCTACTTTTACCCTATGTCCAAACCAATCCCTCAGGCTCCTTAAGCAGAGTGCTTCTGCTCTTTTATGTTCTTCTTAAATTTCTTTCTAAGCATTTTAACTGCACGCATCCTTATTCTCTAAATGCTTTGGGACCTTAAAGGCAGGGACCCAAAGCTGATTCACTTTGACCCTAACCCACTTTATGCAAGGCTGGATACATAACAAGTAAACTCATTGAATGAGTAAACAAATGGACAACTGAATATAACTATGGAGAAATTAACACTCATGAAAGAATACATTAACAAAAAAATGCAGGTTTAATTCATAAATGGAAGTGGCTAGGCTCTTGCCAGAGCTCCATGAAGTACCCTCCCCAGGAAAAGAACAAAGAAGATGGGAGATGGGGGTCTGATTCTGGCCCCATTTCTGATGGCTGATTTGCAATTTCTACTCTTGTTAGCAATTGGAAAACCGATCTAAGAAGTTATCTCTTTGCATAGGTCTGCTTGTATGCATCTCCTCATTTCAATGGCTACGTCACGAATACCTGCAAGAAACTGTAAAACTGTAAGTGAGACTTCCACTCTCCTCCTCCTTCCTTATACTCCGCATTTTACTCATACAGACTGGGCTGGAGTAGGATATAAGTCAAGTCACACTCTGGTGTGATCCATCTGACAGGGCTCTCTGCAGCAGAGGCAATGAGCTAGAAATGTGTCCTCCAAACATGGGACTTCCAAATTCCTAAATCTTCTCAAAATCTATGTCAATCACATATTGGCATATTTTCTAAACTTTATATGAACTTTTTTCCAACTTACGTTACCACTTGAGATAGCATATGCTTTTATAGACCCTTTATGCCAATGGTAGTAAGAAGTCCTAATGACTTTGTTAGGAGTATCCTGTATGCTACTGATACTCAGGGGAGGGGGTATGTCTGTGTTTCAGTTATGTAGACTCTTTGTAAATTTAGGAACATAAATCTAATCTCTTATTCTTGGTCTGAGTTATCATTTAAGAACTAGCAATAGCCATAAAAAAGCTATGACTGTGATTGTGTTCCCTGCCTTTCAAAGCACCTTCAGACATATTCTTTCACATGGCACATATTCTATGCTCTCGATGATTTCATCTTACTTCTTCTGCAGTGTCAATAGCAATCGAGTGATTGCTATTTTAAAGCAAATAAATCTTTTATTATGCAAATTACAGAAAGTAGAACCATAAGAATCCAAGAGACCAACCAACATGGTTAGCCTTCTAATCACCTCACTTAGATGAACTTCAGGAAGGTGGAGCTCCCCAGCGTCAGCAGGAGGAAGTGAGCAGGTAAAGAGGAATTATGGAAACAACCCAACCCTCATGGAACTCAGCCCACTGCATTTCGTGCTATTCCACACTATCACTCCTAAATCATTTCTCATTTAAATGTCTTCAATTAATTTAGAATTTTGTATTGTATTTTCTTAAAGCAAGCATAGTAAAATATAATTTGCAATCTTTTTGAAGAAAGTTTAAGCTTGGTCATTGCCTCTCTCCAAAGCTCTTATTTTGAAAATTTCAACAACAACAACAGAGGAAAAAAGCACACATTGCCCCCATGGTTTTTTGTTTTTTGTTTTTTTGAGATGGAGTTTTGCTCTTGTTGCCCAGGCTGGAGTGCAGTGGAGCAATCTCGGCTCACCACAACCTCCACCTCCTGGGTTCAAGTGATTCTCCTGCCTCAGTCTCCCGAGTAGCTGGGATTACAGGCATGTGCCACCACTCCGGCCAATTTTGTATTTTTAGTAGGGATGGGGTTTCTCCATGTTGGTCAGGCTGGTCTTGAACTCCTGACCTCAAGTGATCTGCCTGCCTCAGCCTCCCAAAGTGCTGGGATTACAGGCATGAGCCACCGCGCCCAGCCATGTTTTTTTTTTGTTTTTTTTTTTTAAACCTAACCAAAATTTGCAGAAGATGAAGATTCCTCCAATATGCTGAACCAACTTCCTCAAAGCTAGTAGAGAGCCTGTCAATGAATACATGTATCAATTCAAAAATAAGTGAATGTGAAAGCCAGTTGGACATATTTACAGAGTCAGACCACTGCTGTGTCCTCATTTCTAAGAGATTTGGACAAAAACTGATTTCTCCTCAACCCTACCCTTGGAACACATACCCCATAAGCTTGTGAGAGAATACCAGTACATCCTAGAAAAGTACCTGTGTTTATGATGCCAGAGAATTCAATACACTTTATTTTATCTGCTGCACACCATTTGAGTTCTGTATTGCATTTCCTTCCTTGCACTGCAAAGCATGTTGGGCACTTAAAACCACTGGAGCTGAATTCATCAACATCCTTCTCCTCTAGGTCACTCATCTTAATCTCCCAGGAGACTGTTAAAAAAAGATAGAAGACTGGCTAGTTATTTGCCATTGACAAGCAAATGTACTCATTCTCATAGAACAGCCGGTAGAACTAGATCCACCCACCCCATTCACCCTTCCCTAATCCTCACCCCTGCCTTCCTCATGTGACACTTTCAAACGCATCCAATAACACTAGAGTTACTATAAAAATCCCTGCCATTATGGAGCTCATTTTCAGATGGAGGAAGCAGAAAAAAACAAAGAAGAAAAAAATACGATATGTCAGATGATGATAAATACTACGGAGAGAGACAAAACAGGACAGGATGTGCAGGGTAGGGATAATTCACGGGGTGGTCAGGAAAGGCCTCACATTTTTTGAGTGGAGGCCTGAAAAAGGTCTACTTCCAAACACTTACACAGAAAAATGTGGTCTTACAAGTAAAGGTCACGGGTGGCAGAATGCACAGGATACTCAAAGAAGGGGCCCTATCAAGAAAGAGCCTTAGCTTCTTCTGCACTATCTGCCTCTGGGGCTCCATAATAATGTCCTAGTGAACAGAAGTCGACTGATTCCCCGCTTCCATTCAAGTGTTCTTGCTGCCACCTGCTGTCATGGGCAAAGACTGGGCTTGGCTGTTCCAGTAAAAGATGTCCAGGCACAGAGCAGAGAATGGTGGGGACTATGAATAAAGAGGTGGAAATCTGTGGAAAATTAAGAGCAAGGGGAAAAAAGGAGTAAAAGCCATGGTATTTCCCTGAAGAATTCTCCTTAGGCTATCAAAAGGTAGTTTTGATTTGTTCACCTCCCCCAAACCAGGGCCTCTTCTGCCTCTGTTAGCCCCTATGGGATGAGTAGTATGTGACACCAAGGGGACATGCCCACCCAGATCCTGTATGCCCTTTCCCCACTTTGCCTGGCTACCAAGAATCCTGGGATTTCTTGCTCAAACAGACTGAGATCTAACCTAGCAGTTGTCAGAGGTGGTGGGAGTGGGGAGTTTAAACTTCAGCATTGGCGTGTCCACACACATGATCGCGATGGCCTTCACAGTTGAAGGGGAGTGTGGAATGGGGAAAGGAGATGGGCTGGAGACCAGGATCCAGATTTCTCAGTGCTGCAATTCTCTGGCATGAAACTCTTGCGAACATTCCAAACCTTTTAGGTCATTCTGAGGACACATTTGTGTAAGTAAAAGGATGGAAAATATTTTATTATTTTTTTCAGCTTACTGTATTTCTTTTAAGTATTGTGACATATTACCATGGGCCCTGCAAATGTGAGGGCAGCTGGCCCTCCACCCGGGGTAGGAGAAGGGGTTGCGAAGGCAGTGCTGAGGCCTGGGAGCTGGGTGCTGCCATGAAGAGAAGGAGAAGCAGAGACTAGAGACGCCCAGATGCCTCTCCACCACTACAACCATTAGAGATCCAGGGCTAACCAGGCTTGCTTTCTCTGGAGAGTCTTGTTTGAGGAAGCACAATCCAAATGTAATTTTAAAAACACATAGATTCGGCCGGGCGCAGTGGCTCACACCTGTAATACCAGCACTTCGGGAGGCAGACGCAGGTGGATCACGAGGTCAGGTGATCGAGACCATCCAGGCTAACACGTTGAAACCCCGTCTCTACTGAAAACACAAAAAATTAGCTGGGCGTGGTGGCGGGCGCCTGTAGTCCCAGCTACTCGGGAGGCTGAGGCAGGAGAATGACATGAACCTGGGAGGCAGAGCTTGCAGTGAGCCGAGATTGCACCACTGCACTCCAGCCCGGGTGACAGAGTGAGACTCCCTCTCAAAAAAAAAAAAAAAAAAGCATACATTCAAAAGTAATTCGTAAAAACTTATCACTTTAAAAAGTAATTTTGAAAATTAAAAGACAAAATAACGAAAATTTCAATGGTTAACGTTAGAGAGACCTTCCAATTCATAATTTCTCAGCAATATGTCTCATATCCCCTTTTGTCTCTTTCCAAACTCTTTCATACCCTACTCTGCTCTGAAGCTACTCTGTCCAATGTATCTATTTAAAATTAATTAAAATAAAATATAATTAAAAATTCAGTTTCTTAGTCACACCAGTCTCATTTCAAATGCTGGATAGCCACACATGGCTAGTGGCCACTGTACTGGACAGCACAGGCATAGACATTTTGATCACTGCAGAAGGTAATGATGAATGTAAATTAAAATTGCAATGAGGGGCAACGGGTGTTCTCATCTATTTCTGGTGGGTAAATTAGTAATACTTCTTTTTGAGAACAATTTGCACAAGCTCTTTTATCCAGCAATTCCTAGGTATTTTCCTACATGCATTTGTACAGGGTCATTCATTGTAGCATCCTCTGTGATAAGAAGTGATCAGAAGTGACTGAAATTCTCATGGTTAGATAGATTCTGTCATATCCATGAAACAGAGATGAATACCACCATAGACAGAATATGGCCATATTCTGATGAAATGAAAAGCTCTTCAAGATGTACTTTTAAGGGGAAAAAAACAAGATGTAGAGCATTTGATATAAAATGCTGCCAATGGGAAGAAAAGATGCATTTGGATATGTTTGTAAGTAACAGACCATTTCTGGAAAGGTAAACAAGAAAGGAATAACTATGATTGCTACACAGGAGTTGTGTTGGGGGCTGAAGAGGGTAGGATAATATACGTCATAGGCATATATTATTCATTTTTACAGTTACACAATTAAAAACAAATGTAAGTAAATTTTAAAAATGGGACAATATATGAAAAAAAGTTTTAAAATTTGTTTTTGCTCCCGAAAAAAATGGCTTGTTACAGAAAATATTATATTCAAACAAACTTCACTACAAATCACAACCACTAAGCAATCTCTGATCAGCAGAGCAAAGGAGGGCACTTTTGAGGAAACAAGTGGTCACCTGGTTAAGTATGAGATTAAGTATCACTTTCTCCCACTCCCCTCAAAGTTGCCCACATGCCTCCCTCTGCCCCTCCAGTGCCTGGCTGGGGCCCTGATGTCCCAAGGCAATGGCATGTGAACTTGAAGAAAATTATTAGAGTGTGTGCCACATGCAGACTGATAGGTCTTCCTGGCCTCTCAACCAAATGCACAAACACTCTTAAGCCCAATATTTCAGTAAATGGTTTTTTTTTTTTAAAAAAAAAGTTTTGGACTTTGATTTCTGTTAAAATGCAGAGCATCCCAGGCAAGTTAATAGCACTGTTCTTAGCTATTCATAGTGAGAGGAACGACGATTTTCCCATCCTTTTTTTTTTTTTTTTAAATGAGCTTTGATTGAGAAAAATCAGTGGGGCTGGGTTTGGGCTCTAGAGGAGATATAGGATAGAGTGGAGAAGACAGAGGATGGGGAAAGGAGAAGAGAACTTGAAGATTGGAAGCTCCAAGATAAACTTCCACATTTTACCTAAGGCCTGTCCTCAAAATAAATAAAACAAGACTTTCTGTAATGTTTTATTAGGTGTGGAAAGCAGAAGAGAAGAAAATATATCAAGAAAAAACTAATTTTATGTAAAATTATGCTGAACTCTTTTATCTTATAAAAAATCCTAAGTTGGCTCATAATGAATTCTTACTAAGTGGTAACTATTTTTACTGTGATGCTGGTCCACCAGTATGTGGCAGGGGGAAAGGACAGGTGGGTGGTGAGTCTATTTTCAGTCTGCCCTTCTCTTTCTCATCAAAGGAAAGATGAGAACTTTGAGAGGCTGAGGGAAACAGGAAAGGTGCAAGGAGGTGGCCAGGAATAGTCAATGCTCCTGGCCGTGAATCAGTACACCACCCAGGTGACGTGGGAGCAGGAACAGTCAGTGCTCCTGGCCGTGAATTAGTACACCACCCAGGTGACGTGGGAGGCTGGCTTGGGAGGCGATGCAGGATGCCCTGGCAGCAATGGGAGAAATGTTAAAATGATTATGTGGCACTAACTGAATGACTCCTCCCGATAAGCAGACCTAGAACATCTTATTTCTGTGAACAACCAGGGAGAGTTAGAGGCTGCTCACACAGTACCCTATAACCTTCAGGGAAATCGGGGAAGTAGAACTACTTGGATGAGGGCTCATGATTCACGTTTCACTGGTGAACATTTTCTCTCCCCACAATTCTCCCAACATGAAGTGGTCTCTGGAGAAAGACAGACAAACATTAAAGCTCTCTTTAATGAGAGCTTATTAAATGCCAGGCATTGTGTCAGCCCTTTACTAGCTCACATGTTCCTTACAACTATAATAGGCAGGAACCAATATTCTTAGTACTCTAATAAGGATACCTAAGAACAGATAAGCTCAGCTGCTTTCCTGAGGCCAGGCAGTCAGTAAGAGGTTGATCAGGAGGCAACACTCAGGACTGTGTCCCCAGCACTGTTCTGTAGACTGTAAGCATTATGAGGGCAGGAACCCTGTCTGCTCTTTCCTTATGCCATGCTGATGAGTACACTGCCCAACAAAGAAAGGTGATTGGAGGTCTGCAGAATGCAAAGGGGAATGTGGCTGGGAACGCGAGAATGAAGGCAGAAATGCCGGAATAAAGGCTGGACTGGGGTAGAGAAAGCAGGTGGGGATTCAGAAATGCGGGTGGGAATCAGAGCAGGGATGTGGGAATGCGGAAACGCAGGTGGGAACGATGGGGAGAAAGTGGCAACGTTGGGGGATGCAGTTGGGAATGCAGGAATGAGGGTGGAAGTGTGGGAATGCGGGCTGGAAGAGTGGAGACTACAGGAATGCAGGAGGGAATTCACGAATGCAGCAGGAACCTGGGAATGCGGGAATGCGGAGAGCGATGCTGCGGGAAATGCGGGAGGACCCCAAGCCATCCGCTCACCTGTGAAGAAGGGCATGAAAGTAAGGCTGCAGGCCAAGAGGAGCCTGCCCGCCGCCGAGGGACGCGTGGCTGAGGCTGCGGCCGGCCCCGTCGCTCCGTCTGGAAGAGAGGAGCCAGTGAGCTCAGTTCTGCGAAAGGGACACGCCCAGGCGGCCGGGCCCGCGCTCCCGCGCTCCCGCGCTCCCGCGCTCCCGCGCCACGCGAATGGCCTTTCCGCTGCTGGGCGAGCGCCCCTCACAGCGCCCCCGGATGCTGGGTGGGCCGCGCTGTGAGCTCGGCCTCTGGAGGCACCTGGGACTCGGAAACACTGCCTAGCCTAGACTTGTAGGCCCGAGGGAGCCTCTGGCCTGTCCGCTCCTTTCCACAGCGCGCTGTGGGCCCGCGGGAGCAGCTGGACCGGCAGCTGCGTCCTGAGGTGGGCGGGGTGGCTTGGTGAACCCGTACCTGACGCCGGACGGTCCGGGACACGCCTGTTGGCCGGGCTAGGCCGGAGGGCACTGCGCATGCGACGGCCTCCACAGTCCCTTTGGCCTGCCCCATTGGTCCTCACTTCCCGCTCTTCCCGCCCTCTGGGAGCCTTGGCCAATGAGATCCCGGTGGCTCCCGGCTCACGTGACTGGAGAAAGCCTGGTGGGCTGGTTCCACAGTTCTGACGATTGGAAGAACTGGAATGTCTGTTTTTCCGATTCTTTGGTTCTCACCCCACCCAATTAAAGATATGCTATTGTGCCTCACCCTCTTCCCTACCTAGTCTAAGCATTTTTGAGGAAAGGGTACCTATATACTTAATTCTCTGACAGGAACATTCTACCCTACCAATACCCTCCAAGTCGTCAATGCATCTAGTGCAATTCTGGCACCTCAGAATATTTTCTAACATACCCACACCTCCTTGAGACTGAACACTTTGAAAGGACAGGGACTGTGTATGTATGCATGATCCGCATACTTCCAGCCTTTAGCACTGTACCTGGGACATAAATGCATTGTTAGTGTGTGTTGAATGAATGAAGGGTCCCTTCTACCTATGAGCTCAAGAGTGTTCGAATTCTTCCTGTTACCCAACTGCTGTTTTGATGGCTTACTTTCCGGCAGCTGCAGAAGCTCTAATTCTTTTTGGAAGCAACCTAAATATCCATCAATGGATAAATGGATAAAGAAAATGTGATATCTACCTAAGATGAAATATTACTCAGCCTTAAAAAAGGCCTTTTCTGCATCTATTGAGATAATCATGTGGTTTTTGTCATTGGTTCTGTTTATGTGATGGATTGTGTTTATTGATTTGCATGTGTTGTACCAGCCTTGCATCCCAGGGATGAAGCCTCCTTGATCGTGGTGGATAATCTTTTTGATGTGCTGCTGGATTCAGTTTGCCAGTATTTTACTGAGGATTTTCACATCAGTGTTCATCAGCAATATTGGTGTGAAATTTTCTTTCTTTTTTTTTTTTTTTTGTTGTGTCTCTGCCAGGTTATGGTATCAGGGTGATGCTGGCCTCATAAAATGAGTTAGGGAACAGTTCCTCTTTTTCTGTTGTTTGGAATAGTTTCAAAAGGAACTGTACCAGCTAGTCTTTGTACCTCTGTGAATCCGTCTGTTCCTGGGCTTTTTTTTTTTTTTTTTTGGTTGGTAGACCATTAATTACTGCCTGGATTTCAGAACTTGTTATTGGTCTATTGAGGGATTCGACTTCTTCCTGGTATAGTCTTGGGAGGGTGTATGTGTCCAGGAATTTATCCGTTTCTTCTAGATTTTCTAGTTTATTTTCATAGAGATGTTTATAGTATTCTCTGATGGTAGTTTATATTTGTGTTGGATCAGTGGTGATATCCCCTTTACCATTTTTTATTATGTCTATTTGATTCTTCTCTCTTTGCTTCTTTATTAGCCTAGCTTGGTGGTCTATCTATTTTGTTAGTCTTTTCAAAAAACCAGCTCCTGATTTCATTGTTTTTTTGAAGGCTTCTTCGTTTCTCTATTTCCTTCAGTTCTACTCTGATTTTAGTTATTTCTTGTCTTCTGCTAGCTTTCGAATTTGTTTGCTCTTGCTTCTCTAGTTCTTTTAATTTTGATGTTAGGGTGTCGATTTTAGATCTTTCCTGCTTTCTGATGTGGCCATGTAGTGCTATAAATTTCCCTCTAAACACTGCTTTAGCTGTGTCCCGGAAATTCTGGTGTGTTGTGTCTTTGTTCTCATTGGTTTCAGATATCTTATTTATTTCTGCTTTAATTTTGTTAGTTACCTAGTAGTCATTCAGGAGCAGGTTGTTCAGTTTCCATGTAGTTGTGTGGTGCTGAGTGAGTTTCTTAATCCTGAGTTCTAATTTGGTGCACTGTGGTCTGAAAGACTGTTTGTTATGATTTCCATTGTTTTGCCTTTGCTGAGGAATGTTTTAGTTCCAATTATGTGGTCAACTTTAGAATAAGTGCTATGTGGTGCTGAGAAGAATGTATATTCTGTTGATTTGAGGTAGAGAGTTCTGTAGACGTCTATTAGGTTTGCTTGGTCCAGAGCTGAGTTCAAGTCCTGAATAGGCCTGTTAATTTTCTGTCTCATTGGTAAAGTTTTTCTTTTAACTATTTGGTGTTAGAAGTAAGATTTGAAGGATACCCAGTGGCCCCCCGGAACAAGGAATGCCCAAGTGTAGATACCCACTAGGGCCCATTGCTCTCACGCTGCAACTGAAGATTATGGGTAAATTTCCTCTTGGATTCAAACTCTGCAAATTTATGTTTTGAGCTCTAACTTTGTTTGAGCAATTTGTTGACTGGACTGGGTTCAGAATTGGAATGGATCTGGTAAAGAAACCAGACTGGGTCCAGTAGGAGGCCTCCGGTAGGTAAGGTTCCTGGAAGACAGCATATCATGTGTTTTTTGAATCCAAGGGCTCTAGAACTCTTCCATCTGGGACTGCAGCCTATTTTATGTATAAGAACCATGGACCCAGAACATGTGTTTTTCTAGAAAAATGAGTGAACCTGACCAAAGGTAATTTTAAGTTACAAAGGCCACAGTGGGGAGACTTTTTACAAAGGACAAAGAGGTGCATGCCTTTATAATACGCCAGCTATGGGGACTGAGAAGACCTCCTTGTAGCTATTTTGAACCCCAGAGGAGTTGCCTCAAAAGTAAAGGACCGCGTGTCCCAAGAAGTTTACCTGTATTTTAAATAGTCAGGCCTTTGCATAAGAAATTTTTCATTTCTATACCAGTCATCTGATGGACCTGGCCTGTCTAGCTACTAGAGAAAGCCCCCAAGGGCTACACTCCCTGGGCAATAATCAACCAATCCCCCAGAGAAAAAAAATGGAAGTTTCAAATCAAATGTGGAAGTCCCCATACCTGAAGCTATCCAACTGACAGTTGAATCATATTTAGAAAAACATTTGTAAGAATGAGTCTTTTCTGTTTTCTCTCTTTAATCCTGCTTCTCCCATGGGAACCCTGCAGTCAACTGAAACACCTCTTATGAAACTTCCCGCTAAACACATGCTCTGCCAATTCTTTCTTGTTGTCATGATCTTTGCTATGCCCCAAACTCTTTCTGGTGGGTGGGGGGAAATATTATTCAGTCTTGCAATCTTGAAAACAAAACAGGAGAGAAAAGTTGTACCAGTCTGTGATTATAGAGCAAGATTAGAAGTAACCATGGTGAGTCAGGCACACAAAATATTTGTTTTAGTCTTCAGTGGGTTCCACCCACTTAGTATTTTAGTTAAAAGACAGAGGGTGGGTTGGAAAACCACTGATTTAGCAGAATAAATCTCCAAAATACAACTTTTTGGCATAAAAACTATTTTCACCTGCTTATTTTGAGGACTTTTTGTAAGAGAAATTTATATCCCTAAAGGGAATCTCCATTTGTAAGAAGGTCTACCTCTCTGGACAGAGAACATTGGAAACTCTGATAAGGAAGAAAGCGTTGGCTTAAATCTACAAAAGCCTTGCCTTTAAAGTGCTTTTCCTAGCTGTCTTGCCCTAACTGGGTCTTTACATCTTTCTTTCTTGGTTTGGGCAAATTAAAGCATTTAAGCTGGAAGTCCAAGCTCTGTGCTTTTGAGATATAAATTTTCTACACAGTCTTCTCTAGAGTTTAATAGGTATCTATTTAAAATGCAAGTTTAGGGTAGATAACTCATCAGAAGTAGAAGTAAGAAAAATAGATATTTGGAAACTGAGCAAATAAAAAACATTAATGATCTTTTTCACAAATATTAGTAAGAAGCTTTAGCCATTTAAGTGGCATTAGCCAAAAACAATTTAGATCCAGATATTCTTTAATAAATTAGTGAGATTTGTATTATTGTACCTGGCACATGGCTAAAAATTTGTAATGTTTCTGTTACATGTCTATCTATATCTGGATGTATGTACATATGTGCAATATTTTTCTACTGCCTTATAGTATTGCCAAAATTAAATAACACCATGTTCAAACAAGATGGATGTCTAGCTGTAGGCAAGCAGGTGATTTTTCTACTTTGCTCCTATGTCTGGCCCATAAAAGCTTGTTCACGCTGCTGGGCAGAGCTCTCTGAATTTCTTCTGATCTGTAGTGCGATCTGATAATGAATCATTCTTTGATCAAATAAAGTCTGCTAAGTTTAATTTGTCTTAAGTTTTTATATTAAGACTCACTTTCCTCATTTGAAAAATGAAATGATAAAATATATATCTCCTAAATTTCTGCCAGATTTTTCTATTCACTTCTAATTTTCAAATTATCATATTTAGTGAGATCTCCCCATCCTCTTGGTCTGTGACTGGTTGTGGAACAAATAGATCTGGAGGAAGATGAGAAGCATGATGATTGTCTCCATTAAGCCAATAATTTTCTGAGAGTCTATGTGCAATACAGAAACAGGCTGCTGTAACTGCAAAGTAAACTGAGTATACGCACTTAACTGCTCTCATGTGGCATACTGACTAGGCATAGTGATGAAGTAAAACAATTTATTATTTTCTGAGTACTTAAATGTCTGGGTTTTGTACTTTATCGAAGATTATTTTATGAAATGTGAAAATATAAATCCTTTACTTTTTTCACTGTTTACTCTCCTCACTCTCTTAATGAAAATCTCTATATCTCATGCTCATCACTTCCTCACGGACTCTGAGTTCAGTTGGCACCTACTCCATATTCTGCTTTCTGTTTCAGCAGGTAATTTACAATTTAACCCAGAGGAGGCAGCATCCTCCTGAGACCAGCGTCCCCCAGGCTTCCTTCTGGAAGCCAATCTCCTCCAGACTGTGGCGGCCCAGTCTCTATGGGAAACTAACAGAGAAGATTGTCTCCTTGATATGTTATACATCAGGTTTTCTCCATCACTGAGTTTGCATGTTAAATTGGGTCACTTCTTCTGGTGAGACACAGAGGAAAACTTCAGAACTGTTTCATTATCATCATTGGTCCAGACAGTGAATACATATTGAGAAGCTACATGTTATTTAATCAAGGTATTGCTGGTCTTGTATTTCTCAGATATTTACCCAATAAGGAAATTGAATTTGTCTACATGAGATTTATGTAAGCAATCATTTCAAATTTTTTATGAGAAAAAAACAAGACATGTTTGCTTAAAGTGATTTAATTGTTCTCTTAGTAATTATGTTTCATATTTTTTCCAATGAAACAAGCAAACAAAGTAGTGCATTCAGTTTGCTTGAATTTTTATCATTTTAATCAGTTTTGGAGAGATCTATTTTTAGCTTGAGACTAGAGTGGAAGCAGCTCATGGTGCAGTGTGTATTGGTTTTGTTCCTCAATGTTGCTCTTTTGCTTGATATAAGTGGCATAAAGGGCAGCTCTTCAGCATCAGGCCACTCAGAGAAAACTACACTGAAGTAAAAAGGCTTCATATAGATTAGATACAAATGCTCTCAGAGGTGGGGCAGCAGAGGCCATCTTGTTGAGTGTAGTTTTACATTTCAGTAAATTGAAATTAAAATGTATTTGTAGGTTCCCCAACTTAAAACAGCTGTGTCAGAACATGACAAGATTTCAGGTCTCTTTTAATCTTATTACTCATCATACCACATGTGTGAATTTAAAATAGACAGACTTGGAAGCAGGAAACCTTTATACATATTTAATTCAATATGCTTTATGGTTAAAAATAATATATTCAAAATTTGCAACTTATATCTATCAATGATGCACATATGTATACGAAAGTGTATTGTGTCTTTTTAACCAACGTGTTAACTACTAAGTTTTTGTTAATAAATGCACATCAATTTGCCTAATATTTTGAATAGGTGTATTGTATATATGCTTATATATCATAATGATAATATGTTTGCATCCCTATAAATTTGTTTTGTATGTCCTCAATTTCAAATTGTAGACAATTTTCAAGGAAAATATTGATTTAATAACTTTTCAATAAACAGTAACTATATATACACACTATATGTACACAAATATATACACAACTATATATACATATATATGTATGTATACATATACACAACTATACATATATGTGTATATATATACACTATACATGTATATTTATATGTATATATATACACGAACTATATATGCACTATATATACACAACTATATATAAATTACATGATGCTTTTCCTTTAGCAGTGCAGAAATGTGAGTGTTAGAATCAAGGAAACAGCATTATTATTTTCTCGTTCTCTAGATAATACATTATGAGGAATTGGCCATGTGGCAGTTTTGTAGAATTTTACATCTACCGATGGCAAGCTAACCCGGGAGATAGTATACTCCTGTACACTGCTGATTCTGCTGGAAGGGTGGGTAACCTTTTGCCTTGTTTTATGGGACAGCTGCAATTCTTGGTTGTTTGGTTGAGACATTTTAAATACAAACCAATTAACAACCATTTTATTACTTGTTTCATTGAGTTCTATTAAAAAGTCAGAATGAAAACACAGTTTTAAAAGTTACTCTGCATTGTTAAATAGTATTATAATGGATGTCAAAATATGCAGAATGTAATCAGCTGAGTCCCCATTACTTTTTTATTAATGTTTAATCATATTTTTTGAGATTATTACTTTAATATGCGAGGTATTTTATTTAATCTATAATGTCAAAGAAAACAGTGGAAAAAAGAGAGCTTTTTTCACTGAATTTTACAAGCAATTAAATATATAAAATATAAAAGCAATTTATAACACACAAAAGTATTTCAGTTGCTTCTTTGACATTAATGTATAAATAATATTAAAAATATGAAATATCCAAAATCTAGAAAGAGTATAACAAATGATTTTTAAGAACGAGTACTTAGGCTTATCATTTATTCATATTTTTGTTTGCTTTAATGATCTTAACTATTAAAATATTACAGATATAATTACTGTTCAATTTTTTCAACTTATTTTTTCCCTCCCTTCCCCCATTTATTGGTATTTGTATTCATTCCAGTAACTGTTTTATACAAGCTTATATGTGTGTGTGTGTGTATATATATATATATATGTATGTGTGTGTATTTATAAATAATGCACTGCACAATTTGAATGTTTAAATGCATATGATTGGGAACATATTTTGTGTAATAGTTTGTGGGGTTTTTTCAAAACTATGTTGAAATGTTCAATATTGATGTAGAGTATCCCACTCAGTTTAACTTCTAGAGAGTGTTCCATTCTGGGATAAAGTAGGGTATGTTATCCATTTTCCTAGTGATGGTAATTAGGGGTTTAAACATCATGGAGCAAACGTCCTCACATATGTCATTTTTTAAAACTCAAGTGTACATTTGTGAGAAGGAGCATTGCTGCATCAAACTTGCGCATCTTCAGTTGTGTTCAAAATTTCCAGTTGACCCTCCAAAGTAGGTAGGCTGCTTACACAGCAAACTAAACAGCAGCAAAGAGCTTCATCCCTTCACATGTTTGTCGAGCCTTTACTTGCCAGACACATGTTTTCTAAAGCAATGGACACAAAATAGCATCATGTTAAAGTTTTAATTTGCATTTCCATAACTAGTAAAGTTGAACATATTTTGAATTGTTATTGGGTCATTAGCTTTCCAGTTTTCTGAGCCCTTGTTCGTATACTTTGCTCATTGTTTATGCTAATGTGTTTTTATAGTTTGTCGTTTATCAGGGATAGTGCTCCTTTGTCATTTTCATTGTAAATATGTATTGCTCGTCACTTGACTTTGTGTGACAGTACAATTCTTTTTTTTTTTCCTTTTTGAGATGGAGTTATGCCCTTATTGCCCAGGCTGGAGTGCAGTGGCATGATCTTGGCTCACTGCCACCTCCACCTCCCAGGTTCAAGCGAGTATCCTGCTCCAACCTCCTGAGTAGCTGGGATTACAGGCATGTGCCACCACGCTCAGCTATTTTGTATTTTCAGTAGAGACGGGATTTCAGCATGTTGGTCAGGCTGGTCTCGAACTCCTCACCTCAGGTGATCCACCTACCTCAACCTCCGAAAGTGCTGGGATTACAGGAGTTCGCCACCGCGCTTTGCCAAGAGTGCAATTCTTTTCAATTACTTGTTTTAATGATACAATGAAGTGCTTCAAAGTGACTGTATCATTTATAGCATTTGGACAAAAGATTATCTTCAAATTTTTTCATTAAACATAGGTTCTACCTGTCCTATAAAAAATAACATTTCACATTATCTTTAAAATTTGTCATAAAACATAGGTTCTACCTGTCTTATAAATAACATTTCACATTTGCCTGGTAGCAAGGGATAGCATTTATGTGCTTAATAGAGTTTATCATTAATGAAATAAGGCAACTAAACCTTAGATGATCAGTAACCTGATTTTAAAATCACTTGTTTAAAGTTGGCTCTAGTTTGAAAAAAATTAATAAGTTGTTTTTAGTGAGAATATTTGAGTCATGTGAACAGGATCTAACACACATGACTTTGATGCAGAAAAACTAATTTTAAACATATAGATAATACCAGTGAAAATAAACAAAATATGATAAACAATATATAGAAAAAAGTTATTTTTGTGAGCTTATGTTAGTCAAAGTTATTTTCTATGAAAAAAACTTAGAATGCAGAGGTCAGCAACACATCCTGGAAATGAACTGCCTTGATTTAAATGCTGGCTCAGGTGCTGGCTCTTTCAGTGCATTGGGCAACTTATTTGATCTTGTTATGCCTCCGTTTTATCTTGAGAAAAAGAATAATAACGGCATATTTTAATTTATTGCACAATTATGAATATTAATTGAGCCAAGGTGTGTCCTGTAGAGATAATAGCATCGGGCACAGAGAAGGTGCAACACACGGGTAATGGCATTGTTAGTATAACTATTGTCATGTCTTGCACATTGACACAAAATAAATTTCCCTCTCTCCAAACCAGAGCTAATTTATCAATGGTTTTAAAATCATATTCCGTACTCATTCCATGTCTTAAACAGTAAATCCTCATTTTAAAGTGGCTTACCACCCAATTTATTCAACAAATAGCTAAAGACAGTTGACTCTGCCCAGGATGTATAACCACAGTTAAAACTACAAACTTTTGTGCTAAAAAATCACCCAGAAACTTGTATGAAAAGCAAATTATTGGTTTTATCCCACAAATTTTTATTTAGTATATTTGCCTTGAGACTTGAAATTTTGCATATTTAATAAGCACCCTAGATTATTTGATGAGAAAAATCTTAATTTCAAGATGGAGAAGTTCCATATAATAAAAAAACAGTACTAATCAAAAGCTTTTAGAAATTGGTTACTCAACTCATAGTCTTAGGCATATATTTTTTATGATCTTTCCATGTTAAAAATCTCCCACCATTTTATTTGTTTCAGCAGTGTGGAAGATGTCCAGTGGATTGAATTTAATTTAGGAGGATATTACTCCTACCACACTGTGTTCACTTTTTGTCTCATTTGAAACTATTGTATATTTTTTCTCAACAATCAGATCACAGATTTCCCTGCCAAATGGACAATCTCACAAAAGTGACAGAATTCCTGCTGATGGAGTTTTCTGGTATCTGGGAGCTGCAGGTGCTGCACGCCGGGCTGTTTCTGCTGATTTATCTGGCAGCGCTGGTGGGGAACCTGCTCATCATTGCGGTCATCACTCTCGATCAGCATCTTCACACACCCATGTACTTCTTCCTGAAGAACCTCTCCGTTTTGGATCTGTGCTACATCTCAGTCACTGTGCCTAAATCCGTCCATAACTCCATGACTCGCAGAAGCTCCATCTCTTATCTTGGCTGTGTGGCTCAAGTCTATTTTTTCTTTGCCTTTGCATCTGCTGAGCTGGCCTTCCTTACTGTCATGTCTTATGACCGCTATGTTGCCATTTGCCACCCCCTCCAATACAGAGCCGTGATGACATCAGGAAGGTGCTATCAGATGGCAGTCACCACCTGGCTAAGCTGCTTTTCCTACGCAGCCGTCCACACTGGCAACATGTTTCGGGAGCACGTTTGCAGATCCAATGTGATCCACCAGTTCTTCTGTGACATCCCTCATGTGTTGGCCCTGGTTTCCTGTGAGGTTTTCTTTGTAGAGTTTTTGACCCTGGCCCTGAGCTCATGCTTGGTTCTGGGATGCTTTATTCTCATGATGATCTCCTATTTCCAAATCTTCTCAACCGTGCTCAGAATCCCTTCAGGACAGAGTCGAGCAAAAGCCTTCTCCACCTGCTCCCCCCAGCTCATTGTCATCATGCTCTTTCTTACCACAGGGCTCTTTGCTGCCTTAGGACCAATTGCAAAAACTCTGTCCATTCAGGATTTAGTGATTGCTCTGACATACACAGTTTTGCCTCCCGTCCTCAATCCCATCATATATAGTCTTAGGAATAAGGAGATTAAAACAGCCATGTGGAGACTCTTTGTGAAGATATATTTTCTGCAAAAGTAGAACGTCCTGGTCTTTACTATAGAAGATCTGCAACAAAACCCCAAAAAAGCATAAATACTTTATGACAAAAAAAGATGAAAAAATTGTTGATGAAATGATGAAAAATCCTGAAAAAAAACCTGTTGAATGGGAGAAAGACAATATTTGCACTACTATATGTAGATAGAAATGCAAATGTTTCTTCAAAAACTAAAAGTATAAAAGTATAAAAGTACCTTCATAAAATATTTCAAGGTTGTGTAACTGCAGCTTGTTGTGGTGATTTATTCCTTCCCGTTCCACACATGTTCGAACTGCTTTAATTACCTCATCTTGAACCTGTAGCCTTGCACTCCTGTTAGTATGAAGTTTTTGGAAGAGGACACACACATACACACACACACACACACACACACACACAGTTTTAGTACCTGATTTAGCCAGTCAACAAAAAAGAACATAAAACAAGCAGGAGGGTTATTAGAACAGGAACGTATGTTTTAGATTTTGCCAAATATTTTAAGGATATTTCTCTTTCACTTAGTTATTTTTAGAAATCTGTCAGGAAATTAACACAATTTCCATCAATGCATCTACTGAGATTGTCACTGAGTGCCTCAGTTTCTGCATTTGTGTTAGTATTCAATGTGTTGATAGAAACGGAGCTCTTTCCTGGGTCTTAGTGCCTCAGTTTCTACACCTGTGTTAATATTCAATGTGTTAATACAAACAGAGCTCTTTCCTGGGTCTGAGTTCTTGGTCACTGCTGGTGATTATCATCATCGCCATTGTCATTATTTTGTCAGAACACCTGAGCGTGAGTCCCTTGGCACATGGGCTGTCTGCCATCCTCAGGTGCCTGGGCTCGTGAAATGTACACTGGCTATTCCTGATTTTCACTTGATGGGATGGGAAGAGGATTCGTGGAAACACTGATATTCTTAGTTGGTTCATGATAAGAGTCTTGATGTGTGAACTGTCATTAGCCCATCGCAGTTGTGTGTGAGGCTGACCTCTCCATTAGGCACTGGACTTTACATCCCAAATCTCACTTTTACTTTCCAGAGAGATTGCAAACAATTGGGAAAATACAATAAAACATAAAATTCTGTAAATATAATTCTTCGATATGCTGCCAAATAAAAATTTGTAAAATTATTTTTTCTCATTTTTATTTAACTATGCTTTTGTAGTTATCAATGTAATAGATGTTTATTGCTTTAAATGTCTTTCTTAAAAACTGTCCTGCTTTAATTTTATAAAACAAGGAAAAAAAGTTACTCAAAGTGCTACAACGCAGGAGAAAGAATTCTTTGCTTAGACCTATCTATTTGCAACTATTTTATGTAAAATTTTACTTGAGTGCTTAATATGTGTTTTTTTTCTGTTCTTGAAAGTACATTTAAAACATTAAATATTGTTTATAATTCTAAATGAATGTAAATGTTTTATTGCATAATAAAACCTTTGTTATTAAGCTATCACTGTTTTTCTCTCATAAGATGAACATCTAAAACTATAAGATAATTTGCCATGGATTAATATTTTTACTTAAATACAGTCCTAGATAAGCAAGTACTTTCACCCTCAGTCTTATGACCCTGATGTCAGAGAAGCCAATGGCCCAGGATGGGGAAAATGTGCTAGCTTTCTTCAGCTTCTAGACCTGAAATTTATGGAGGTGGACTCAGGACCAGCTATACCTGATAAGGCTCAAATGACACCTGTCCCACCAGAGCAGGTGTGAGTGTTCCTGAGTGACCACTCAGGGTTCTTGAGGTCAAGGACTATTTTAAGGGAATTTTAGGGAGCAAATTGACTCATCACTTAATGAAAGAGGTAACAGGGCTTCTAAGAAAGACAAGCACATTATAAATGGTTTTTAATCCCTTTTAATATTAAGTAGTATAATAAAACACATAGTATAATATAGCATATAGCTATATTACATATATCATATTAGTACTAAACATACTAATATATATTATAATATATATTATATTAGTACTAAACATCAAGCGACAGAACATCACCTTCACGGGAAGCCCTCTTGCCACTCCTCCCAATCAGCACACACTCCCCACCAAAAATATTAACATTATTCTAATTTTTTAATGCTTACGTTGAACTTTAAGTATTCAGAAAAGCTGCAAAATTTGTACAGAGTTTTTATGTAGTGCTCACCCAGCTTCTCCTAATTTTATACAGAGTTTCACTTATGTACTACTGTCATTCATATTTTTCTTGATCCAGAGCCCCTGGCATTCAACATTTCCATTAAGTAAATTTCTAGGGTTGTACCATTTGGGGCAGGAGTAGCTGCCCACCTACATGAAGTAGTTACAAGGATCAGGATCTAACAGCTTTTTATACAAATTTTAGACAAGCCTCCTATTTGAACTGTTTAGAGGTACTTGATTACTTCAACTTCGAGCTTTTGGAGGGATTCTTCGAGTATAATTCTGCAAGCTTCTGAGCTTCTTCTATGACCACATTAATATTCAGCTTTTTTAGATCTAAGAAGTCCAGTTCTAATTATTTTTTTTTCAGCCTCCAAAAATTTATTGCTGTTATCTTCTTTCCCAAACTCTTGGCCTTTGTGTATTTATGCTTTAAATATAATAGTTCCTTCAGACAATGGTAAAAACTCTTGTCTAAAAAAAGAAATCTGAAAATTTCTTGTGTTCTCTGCCTTTATTTTTGAATGATACTTTAGCTGGATTTAGAATTAAGGCTTTGTAGGTAACCTGAAATTATTTCATAGCACATACAACAACTATAATTAATGAAATATACGTGTAATTTAAAAATAGAATTAAAACTTCATAAATTTCTTAACATTTTCCTTTGAGACTTCCTGTTTGGCCTGTGGATTATTTAGAAACATATTGTTTAATTTCCAAGTAGTTACAGATTTTTCCAGTTGTTTTCCTATAATTGACTTCCAATTTGATTCAGTGTTGCCAGAGAAAACATTGCACATGATTTAGAATCTTTTAAATTTGTTAAGGTTTATTTAATGATCTGTGATATGGTCTATCTTGCTGATTATTCATGAGTCTTTGAAATAAAAGTATATTCTGATGTTGAATGGAATGTCCTCAAAGACATTAAATCTGTTATCACAACATCCCCTGTGGACACCCTCATGACTACATTAGATACCTTAGATTATTTATATGTTCCTGCCATATTGTCCTTTTTGTCATTATGTAGTAGCTCTATAAAATATTTGGAATAAAATATTGAATGCAAACTTTATCTTTCATGTATCTATACTGTTATCCCCTAAAGTAGCAGGGTATTATCTTGTATCCTTTGGTGATATTAATAGGAATGCATGAAATGGAGATCATTGCATAAACAAGACCTGACTGCTCCCAGTATGCACTCTAATCAGTGAGACCCTGAGCACAGTATTTTTGAGTGACTGAAGAAGTATTAGGTTGGTGAAAAAGTAATTGCAATTTTTGCCATTGCTTTTAATGGCAAAAACCACAATAATCAATAATTATCAACCAGGAAGTATCATTGAAAAATAGTAATTCATCCAAGTGACAATATTGTGAAATCTGCGATTGTTTTAAAACCTTGTTTTATGGCAGGGAGAAAAGATGATGTAGCAGTCTTCGATGAATAATATCAATAAGGGACATTGAATGTGGGGAACATTTCTCTTGAATATTAATTTTCTGTCTTCCAAGAATTGTAGAATAGTTCAGAGGAAGTCAAAAACACGAGAGACATTGGATACAAAAATGCTACTAAGTGAAAGAAAACTGAGATGTAGATTTTAAATGTTATATTTTTGAAAGTGACTGAAGAATGGAAAATTTGGGGAGCACTATGGGAGATGGCTTCTACTCAACAGCAGTGTGATAGGTATGTATTCTGTGTCTGGGGAGCACTATGGGAGACTGCTTCTACTCAACAGTACTGTCATAGATATGTATTCTGTGTCTAGGGAGCACTATGGGAGACTGCTTCTACTCGGCAATGTCATAGGTATGTATTCTGTGTCTGGGGAGCACTATGGGAGACTGCTTCTATTCAGCAGTGTCATAGGTATGTATTCTGTGTTTGGGGAGCACTATGGGAGACTGCTTCTACTCAGTAGTGTCATAGGTATGTATTCTGTGTTTGGGGAGCGCTACGGGAGACTGCTTCTACTCAGCAGTGTCATAGGTATGCATTCTGTGACTGCCATGCTCTGGGCATTGTGCTATAATGTGGGGAGATACTGTGAACTAGAGAGGTGATATCCCTCCTCTTATAGAGCTCACAGGCCTGTGGAAGAGAGAGACGCCAAGAGCAAAGAAAGGACAAATAAATGGGTTCTACTATTTCATATGACCAGTTTTATACATAAAAGATCAGGGTATTGTAATTAAGGACAGCAGTGAAGGATGCAGGAACCAGATGAGGATCATTTCACTCAGGGATAACTAAAAGAGGAGAGAGTTTTCTGCTGAGGAAGTGTGTCAGCTCCAAGAAATCCAGCATGGCCAGGAAAAAGCGAGGGTCATGTGCACTGGATGTGGTCAGGTACGTCAGCTGAACTCAGTTTCTCTTTCATGTTTCTGTGACCATGACCATGAACTTACCGCATTGTTAAATCTGCAAGTCACCCTGAATTAACTACAGAATGCCCATTCTGTCTCCTTAAACTGTATCACTTCTTTCATTACCTCAGTTTCCACAGCATTCTAGTATATCTACTTACCTCAACTTGGCTCAGAAGGCAATAGGGCCTGAGACTGTGGCATTTGGACAAGAATGTTCAAGATGTCCACCCAGCTTTTGTTTTTGAAATGATATTATGCATTCAGTTTTTCCTCATGTAAAAAATAATAAATTCAGATCAATGCCATTATGTGGTTTCGATTACATTGATTATATTTGTGGAATATCTTTTTTTGCTCTGTAAATGCAGTTTATGAGCACCATAGGTAATTTAACATATATATGAAGCAAAAAGAAGAAATAAAGTTATCTGCAGTACCATCATCAAATATATTTACTATAAAAATTTATTTTCAATATATATTTTTAATATATAATATGGATAATATATAGTATCTTTTTTATATTCTGTATATACTATAGAAGTATATATACTATATATCATATAGAATATACTATAGATACTATATATACTATAGAATCATGCCATATATAGCTCTATATCTGCATACATAAAATTGTGTACAGTGGCTCATGTCTTTAGTTACTTTTAGAAATATTACATTTTTGGATATAATTTAAAGTTTCATAATATTTTGCCTTTGAAACAGAATTTATAAAACATTTTTCTCATATTAAATGTAGGCTTATTAAAATTTTTGCTTATCTAAAACAACACTGAAATTAATATCTATGTAAAGAATTCCTCGATTCTCTTTGTGATAGGTCTTTAAATAAAAAAGTGTTCATTTCTAATTTATATATCCAAGTTGCTTCCTCTCAACAATCTATCATGACAGAGGGCAGAACCTGGTGACATCTTTTTACTTTATTCACAACAGTACTGATGATCATTTTTTTTTTCTTTCTGTAATTCAGCAGTAAGAGTGAGATCTTGTTGTAGATATTCTGGATATAGTTTACATTTTTATCGTTAATGTCTTGTATTTGTGTTATCTGCAAATTCTTTTTTAGTAAAGTGTGCAATTAAAAAATATGTCTACATTATTCTGATATTAATAATATCTAAGTGATGGCCATATGTTACTAATCTTTATCTTTTGCTTTGTCATAGATCCAAAAAAATTTTCCAAGTAAAATAATAATCTACTCTTTAATTCCCAAATATATATATATATATATATATATATATTTTTCTCTTTTCAAATCCTAATTTATTTTCCATGGTATTTACTTTGTTTTTTCAACTTTCATTTTAGATTCAGGGGGTACATGTGCTGGTTTCTTACCTGGGTATAGCGTGTGATGCTGAGGTTTGAGTTATGGATGATCCCATTACCCAAGAACTGAGCATAGCACCCAGTAGTTAGCTTTCTAACCTTTATCTCCCCCGACTCCTTCCCCATCTAGCAGTCCCTGGTTTCAATTGTTGACATCTTTATATCCATGAATACATGGTATTTTGTTTGTTGTCTTTGTTTATACATTAGACAAATCTTTACCCATACATTTTCTAGTTGTTTTAGAGTTTCATTTTCTACAGCTGTAATCAATTTTATTTTTTATATGTAAAAACAGTATATAACATTTATTCCTAATGTGTTATTAAATTTTCAGAATATTTAAGTAATTTTTTCTCAATCACTGAATCACAGTGGCAACTTTGCTGCTTGTGTTTTCAAAGAGTTGTGCTAAAACCATGGCAGGGAACTACACCTTCCTTTCCATTGCCATGTAATGTCCAAAATGAACCAATCTGTTGATGAGAAAACACCTCTCCCTCTCTTGCCCAACTCTTATATTTTCATCAGTTTATGACACTAGAAAGCTTCAGTAATTTCATTAAGTACTACTATTTAATAAATATATTAATACGTAGATTTTAGTTTGAAATAGACCATAGTTCCATTAAGGCTGCCTAGCCCTGTTTCTAGTTAACACACATAAAATGCGCATATGTAGAATAATTAAATAGTAGGGTTTATGTTAAAACAATATTTAAATAAATATTCCACTACCTCTTTATGTTTCCTAATATGAGGAATTTTAAAAATTCACTTTTATGAAAACCCATATCATTCTCTTAGTTCATTTTCTATAAAGAAAATACATTTATTCCTTACAATTATGTAGGCTGAGAAGTCCAAGGGCAAGGGTCCACATGCAGCGAGGGCCCTTCTGCCAGCACGGACTCCCTGCAGAGCCTCAGGCAGACCAGTGGGGACCCTCCTGCCAGCACGGACTCCCTGCAGAGCATCAGGGGGACCAGTGGGGACCCTCCTGCCTGCGGGGAATCCCTGCAAAGCCTCAGGCAGACCAGTGGGGACCCTCTTGCCTGCGGGGACTCCCTGCAGAGCCTCAGGCAGATGAGTGGGGACCCTCCTGCCAGCAGGGACTCCCTGCAGAGCCTAAGCCGGACCAGTGGGGACCCTCCTGCCAGCGTGGACTCCCTGCAGAACCTCAGGCAGACCAGTGGGGACCCTCCTGCCAGTGGGGACTCCCTGCAGAGCCTCAGGCAGACCAGTGGGGACCCTCCTGCCAGCGCGGACTCCCTGCACAGCCTCAGGCAGACCAGTGGGGACCCTCCTGCCAGCGCAGACTCCCTGCAGAACCTAAGGTGGACCAGTGGGGACCCTTCTGCCAGCGGGGACTCCCTGCAGAGCCTCAGGTGGACCAGTGGGGACACTCCTGCCAGCGTGGATTCCCTGTAGAGCATGAGGTGGCACAGGACATTACATGATGAGGGAGCTGAGCAGTCTGATGTGCTAGCCAATATCTCTCTTCTTATAAAGTTAATCTCACTTCTATGATAATCCATTAATCCATGAATTAATTAATTCATTTATTAGAGCAGAGGCCTCACAACCAAATCACCTCTTAAAGGCCCCACATCTGAATACTGCTACATAAAAAATTAATTTTTTAGAGTGTCATTTTGGTTTTAATCCACAAATTATTTTTCAAAATTTCTGTGGGTATATGTTAGGTGTATATATTTGTGGAATACATGAGATGTTTTGATACAGGCATGCAGTGTAACATAAGCCCATCATGGAGGATGCGGCATTTATCTTCTTAAGCATTTATCCTTTGCATTACAAACAATCCAATTACATAGGTTCAGAAGTACTTGTGTAGGTGTCATATAGGTAAATTGCATGTCACAAGGGATTGGTGTACAGATTATTTCATCTTCCAAGTAATAAGCATAGTACCCTATAGGTAGTTTTTCTATTTGTGTATTTTTAATATTATATCCCAATCTCTAGAAACACTAATACAAATAATTCTTTTTAAGTTATCGACAACTTAGTCACATACAAAATTGTTTCACAATGAGCAGGTCTATACAAACCTATCCAAAGTTGGAGGAAGCTGAGATGCTGAAGATAGAGGCTGATAAATACAGTTTCTTAGGCAGAAACAATTAATAGGGACTTATGAACAGAAGCCATGTGTGTGTCTCAGGCAGCAGTGAGATGAGATGGCAAATTCCTGTGCCATTAACCCCAAAACCCAGGGCTTATATGCCATAGGGAAGGAATGATTCAGAAGGCATGTGTAGGACAATTGAAGTATGATAACATAAAAGTTGTTTGACCTAAAGGCAGGATTTATTATAAGTACCTGTTCTTACACAAGGAGCAATAAATAAACTGGAAATCTTAAAGGCCTTCCCCCCTGGAGTTAATCAGAAGCCAACAGGGCAGATCACCATTCAACATCTAGTTACTTGAGCCTCCCATCTAAGAAAGAGTAGCTTTAGTCTCCAAAAACTTTTCTTTCATAAATTCTCTTTATAAACCTTATCATATCTTACACAGACTATTTATGACATACTTGGACTTTCTGTTTTGTCCGAAATTTCCCTCTTAAATAATGAGTTGTTTTATTTTAGAACTACATTTACTATACAAGACTCTTTCTCATACAAAATTATACTTTTTACCCATTTTTAAAAATAAATACATCTTTGGATTTGTATAATAGCCTTTGAATTTGACAAAGATTATTTTCCTTTTAATAAGAACATATTTTTATGTCTTTATTATAATTTCTTTTTCATAAAAATATTTACTTTGGTACTCTCTAAATACAGAATTATATATTAACTAGAATTTTTATTCTTAGAACCTTACATTTTTGTGAAAACCTAGGAAGTAGTAAATCTTGAATTGTCTGTCATATATCAGTATTTTATAGATGAGAACCATTTTATATTATTTTAGAAATATGTTTTTCTGTTTTTTAAATTAGAAATGATCCAGACACTTAATGAGTATTATTTACTTTAACTTTAAGATTTTAAATTATATGACAAGTTCATTTATAAGCATTTATCCCATTAAAGTTACCTAATTTATTTTTTAAAACAGTTTTCCTAGGTTACTTACAAAAACTGACATATTAGACAAAGCTAGTCATCATTAAAGTTATTTTTCAGCTAACCATTCTTATAGGCTGTGAATATTTCAGGCATTTACCTACATAAGAACCAAATGTTAAATATATGTTTATTTGATTTTTTTTTGGCCAACCACTAAGGTTTTACCTATTTTCAATAAATCAACAGTATTAAATGTCTTATTTATAAAAAATTACACAATGATCATTAAGGGATGGGTTTTAAAGTTTTATAACCTTCATGACAAAGTTTGGTACCTTATAATACAAACACAGCTAAATATAAAACTATTTCACCAATAAATGCAGACAAAAATATATGCTGACAATTCTGAAGGCATTTCAAATTTTATTTTACTAATAATTATAAAGCCAGCTTACTTATTGAAGATTTACTTGTCATGTGAACTTGAAGAGCATTTGGACTTTATTAGTTTATGAGTAATCCTTTATTTTTAAGCCCATTTGATACCTTGCAGTTACAACATATAAGAAAATACAGGTACATGTAACATAAACACAACTTAACATAGATACACAGATACAAAGATCCCATAGATTTTATTTCAGAACTCTAGTCACAAGACAGCAATACAGATTCACCAGCTTGCAAAAGATGGTTTAATTTAAACAATGGGTTTTATCTCAATACCAGTAGAAAAGCAACAGTACATTTAAAACAGAAAAAGAAAAGAGAGAAATCAAGAACTAAGCAGATGCCATATTTAATTCTATAGTTGCAGGTCAACTTTGAGCTCTGAATTTACCCATTAGTTTAAAAATGTGCCAGAACAGACTATAATACATAACCAGCCAGAGTACTAGAAAACCTAGCATGCTCTCAAACCTTCACATTTACAAAAACATTTGCAAGTAGAGTGCCATAAAACCCCCATGGGTGCCCCAAAGGAGGTCATCTCCTTGTCTTTTCTCAGTCTTAGAGAATTTGCTTTGCAAGTTTTTTTTTTTGTTTGTTTGTTTTTTAATGGAGGAGTCAGAGTGTAGTGTGGGTTTCAGTGCAGTGGGGCTCAGAAGTTGTCTCTCATTCATTTATACAAAGTCAGGCTTTTCAAACAAATGCACAGATGAACCAATTGAGACTAATTTTTGGAGAAAAAAGCAATGGAGAAAACTCTAGAATGAACCTGTGAATCCAAAATTAGAATCTGAAACAAGTTCCCAGGAAAAGACCAGCTCAGAATAAACCAAAGTACTATTAATTACATAAGGGATCTGTGGCTCAGGAGGACTTACTTACCAGTTCCACCTATGGAGAACCTCAAAGTTGGGAGGCTTTCAATAAGCCTGAAGCAGGAGAATATGATCTGGAGACCTGGAGACAGGGAACTTAAGGCCAATTTATGCTAACTTCCTAAAACAGAAAACACCAAGGTCTGGGAGCAGGACCTGGACAACTTGTAGTCAAGACTTTCCACTGGTAACAAGCCCAAATTGGTACCTTATTTCCAAGTTCACATGACTCCTTTTGGGGAGAAGAGTCCTTAGTCTTCTCTGAGGTCCTGCGTTGGGCACTAAATAATGTTGATGAAGAAAAGTGAAACTCTAAAATATTTGAAGAGGTTTATTCTGAGCCAAATGGCCCAGGACACAGCCCCAGATGGTCCTGAGAATATGTGCCCAATGTGGTTGGGTTACAGCTTGGTTTGATACATTTTAGGGAGACAAAAGTTATAATCAAAGAGATAAATCAATACATGAAGGATATACATTGGTTCCAGAAAGTTTAGACATCTTAAAGTCAAGGTTTACAGGTCAAAAATAGATTCAAAGATTTTCTGATTGGCAACTGTTTGAGTTAAGCTTTGTCTAAAGACTTAAAATGTCAGTAGAAAGGAAAGCTTAAGATTACATAGTTGTGGAAGCCAAGGTTTTTGTTATAGAAAGAAATGCTTGAGTTAAGATAACGGGGTCCTGGAAGCCAACGTTCTTGTTATGTAGATGAAGCTTCCATGTAGCAGGCTTTAGAAAGAATAGTTGACAAATGTCTCTCTTGCACCTTAGAAGATATCAGACTCTCATTTACTCTCTCCTGGATCTGGAAAAGCCTTAGCGGCATTAATAAAGTTTCTCTACAGATGCAAAATTTCCCCCACAAAAGATACCTTTGCAGGACCATTTCAAAATTTGTCAAATAAATATGTTCCAGGGTAAAGTATTTTTATTTACTTCATGGTTTGCTATCTGTCATGTGGTGCTATATGACAGTCAGGTTGAAATTTAGTATCTTATTACCACCTAGAATCTGTTTTGTCAGTCTCATGATCTCTGTTTTAATGTTAATTCTGGTCAGTCATTTAGCATTCAATGGTAATGCTAGAGACCTCAAGTGTTTAGTTTAACTCTTTCAACCAACTGCCAGTCAAGAATTTTTAAAATCAACCTATGAAAGCTTCTAAGCAGCAGGCTTCAGAGAGGATAGATGGTAAAAGGTGTCAGACTCTTAGTTAAATGTTTTCTGGATCCTCACGAGGACTTAGAAATGGAAGCAAATTCTATACAGAATTCAGATTTCCCCCAGAAGAATTGGCTTTGCAGGGCCATTCCAAAACATGTCAAAGAAATACATTTTGGGGTAAAATATTTTATTTCATTCAGGGCCTGTTACCTGTCATGTGATTCTACACCAGAGTCAGGTTGGAATTTGCTATTGTTGCTACAGTCTGTTTTGTCCGTCTTATAATCACTGTGTTAATGTCAATACTGGTCAGTTTTGCCTAAACTCCAAAGGGATGGCATATGAGGAGTCATGTCTGACCTCTCTTCCTGCATGGCCTGAACTAGTTTTTCAGATTTCTTTGAGATCTCCCTGGGCAAGAGAGTTTCCATTCAGTCAATGACAGGGCTTGGGATTTATTATTATTATTATTATTATTATTATTATTATTTTCTGAGGTTGCAACACAAAGCCCAAGTAGGAGGTCTAATTTTGGATAGAGGCAGAAACACTGTCTCATGGAATGCAAGAGTAAATACGATAAAATGAGAGAGATGGAAAATGGAGTACACTCAAGTATGTTGCTTATTTTCAGGCTTCTGATGCCTAATCCCTCATTGTTTTGTAGTCACATGGTTATTTCTTGGTTCTTTTATAACATTTTTCACAACTGGATTGCTATGATTGTGCAGACACTGTCTACTAGAGTCAAATGTTGTTTTGAAATAGTTCATTATTTTATTTAACTGCGTAAACTAGTTTAGTCTATGATGAGTTAATAGACAGATGTGAAAAATTTTAAACTCCTCTGTCAGGGCTCAGAACATGATCCTTCCAAATATGGCTTCTTGATGAAATCTAAAAGTAAAATCCTAAGCCCCCCAATCAACTGAATGGATCCCCCTTCTTGGCCAGTGGAGCTGAGAGCAATCTGAAAAAGTAAATTTCAGGCCATGAGGGAAGGGGGATTGGGCACACCTTGTTGCACTCCCTCCATTTTGGAATTAACATTAAAATAGAGATCATAGGACTGACAAAACAATAAGATACCAAATTCCAACCTGACTCCCATATAGCATCACATGACAGATAGTAGACACTGAAAGAAATAAAAATGTTTTACCACAAAATATATTTATATGACAGATTTTGAAATGGCCCTGCAAAACTATCTTTTGTGGGGGAAATTTTGCATCTGCCATTAGTGCAGCTAGGCCTTTTCCAGATCTAGGAAAGATAAACTGTGAGGCTCACACCTTTTAAGGTCCAAAAAGAGACATTTACCATCTATTCTTTCTGAAGCCA
The DNA here is from genome assembly GCF_028858775.2 of Pan troglodytes. Lineage (NCBI taxonomy): Eukaryota > Metazoa > Chordata > Mammalia > Primates > Hominidae > Pan > Pan troglodytes. The sequence continues at coordinate 442,811 of NC_072398.2, forward strand.
GCTACATGGAGGCTTCATATATGTAACAAGAATCTTAGCTTCCACAAACTCCCTTACCTTAACTCAAACATTTTTTTCTACTGACTTCAAGTCTTTAGTTTAACTCTTTCAACCAATTGCCAATCAGAAAAATCTTTGCATTCACCTATGACTCATAAGCCTTTCACTTCATGTCCTGCTTTTTCAGGCTGAAACAATGTATATTTTACATGTATTGATTTATGACTTTGCCTGCAAATTCTTTCCCTAAGTTTTAGGGAGACAGAAGTTACCCTGGGCACACTTTCTCAGGATCTTCTGAGGCGTTTCCCCGGCCATTGTCACTCATATTGGCTCAGAATAAACCTCTTTAAATATTTTACAGTGTTCAGCTTTTTCATCAGATGCAAACTTGACATACTAAATAAGCTGAAGAAAACTGAGAAAACCGAAGAGGTAGAAAGGTCACTTTCTGATTTTTTCTGCCCTTCTCCCCTGAGAGCTGTCCACAAAAGAATTCTCAGACCTACCTGTTCTGAGAGAAGGTAATAAGCCCCTTATTCCAGAGGGGCCCTGACCAATGCCCAGAGGGAAAAAAATGTCACATGGGGAGGCCACTAAGAATCTGAACAAACCTCACTAAGTCCTCCTCCTAAGTTTATTTCCATTATATCATGTTTTTAAATGTTCTAATCATACTTTTAAGGCTCGCATGCCTCATGAAACTTCTACTAAGTAAATTTGCTATACTTTTCTGTTGCTAATTTGTCTTTTGTTAGAAGTTACCAACCACGAAGCTTTTGATGAGCAAGGAAAAAATGTCTTACTTCCCCCCTGCCCCCCGTAGCACTAATTACAAACTTTGCAAAGTTTCGATACTATCTATCATCTTATGGTGTGACCCATCTCATTCACAGGGAAGTCCAAACACAGCTCATGTGGTCTATGCAGTCCATTTATACGGGATTTTGCTAAAGTTTCTATACTCCTAGATTCTTAGGCTTAGCATCACTAAGAGGGATAGAATGTGTCTGAACTGTATCCGTTCATTATATCAGGGATAGGATGTGTCTGAACTGTATGCATTCATTATATCAGGGATAGAATGTGTCTCTGAACTGTATCAGTTCATTATATCAGGGATACAATGTGTGTCTGAACTGTATCCGTTCATTGTATCAGGGATAGAATGTGTCTGTGAACTGTATCCGTTCATTATACCAGGGATAGAATGTGTCTATGAACTGTATCCGTTCATTATATCAGGGATAGAATGTGTCTCTGAACTGTATCAGTTCATTACCTCAGGGATACAAGGTGTGTCTGAACTGTATCCATTCGTTATACCAGGGATAGAATGTGTGTCTGAATTGTATCAGTTCATGATATCAGGGATAGAATGTGTCTGTGAACTGTATCCGTTCATTATATCAGGGATAGAATGTGTGTCTGAACTGTATCCGTTCATTATATCAGGGATAGAATGTGTCTGTGAACTGTATCATTTCATTATATCAGGGATACAATGTGTGTCTGAACTGTATCAATACACATAACCTACTTCTGAGACACAGTAAGGACAGGGCTTGGCCCCCACTCCTACTATCACATTTTTTTCCCGTACCTGCCAACTTCCAGACCTTGCACCACCACCTCCACTGGCACGATACCCACTGGATGGATAACTTGAAGAAACTAAGATAAGCAGCATTCCACCATAAATCTTATTCAAGGGAGTTAACCTTATCACTCACGTGTGCCTAAGACCAGAAGAATGACTGATCTTTACCCCTTGCTTCATTATAATACTAAAATCTCCACCCAGGGAAGGGCTTACCCACCATTTTTTGATCATGCAATGTATGTGTTCACATAATTTCTCACTGTGCCTGCATATCCTGTGCTCCACTCCACATGTATAAAGAGCCTCCCATACCTCATGATTATCCACGTCACTCATCTTAAAACACAGCAAAGACCTAGCCATGGGGAACCAGCCAGAGAACTGTCATTCCAGTGCTGTCTCCCTTGTGTTCGAGCATAAGCCCTTAATAAAGCCTTGTCTGGAAAACTTGCTTGGTCTCATGTCCATTTCTATTGCACAGGAGCCCAAGAACCTGTGGTTAGTAATACTTTCACATTTTGGCCTGAATGAATCAGGTACTGTCATTTAGCTGATAGGTGACTAGTTTCCTTTATTATTTTCATAGTTTTACATCTTATGTATCAATATGGTTTGGCTCTGTGTCCCCACCTAAATCTCATGTTGAATTGTAATTCCCAGTGTTCAGGGAGGTAGCTGGTAGGAGGTGATTGGATCCTGGGGTGGATTTCCCCCTTGCTGTGCTCATGATTCTGAGTGAGTTCTCCTGAGATCTAGTTGCTTGAAAGTGTGAAGCACTTCCCCTTTCACTCTCTCTCTCCTGCTCAGCCTTGTAAAGATTGTACCTGCTTCCCCTCCACCTTCCCCCATGATTGTGTGTTTCCCGGGGCCTCCCCAGCCATGCTTTCTGTAAAGCCTAAGCAACTGTGAGTCAATTAAACCTCTTTTCTCCATAAATTACCCAGTCCCAGGTATGTCTTTATGGCAGCACGAGGACGGACTAATACGGTATCTATCTCTAAACAACAGAGTTTACTCTTGTCTATTTTTGAACTTTAAAAATGAAGTTACTTTGAATATTTTTTTGACTTTTTTGCTAAATATAATTTTTGTGATATTCAGCTCATTATCGTGTATAGTTTGCTCATTTTCCTTAGCATATGCAATGTCATTGAATATCTTAATTGATATATTTATTCTATAGTTATTTGGTATGTATGTTATTTTCAGCTTCGGGCTATTATGAATGCTTTTGCTATTGACATTTATGGCCTTATGTTTTCATATATAAATGCAAAAAATATAGTGCATATACCTATGGGTAGAATTGATGGGTATGTATTTTTCTGACTTATAATGAGGTTGAGTAACTTTTCTTTGATTTATCAGCCATTTAGAGTTTCCCTTTTGTAAAGTACCTATTCAAGTATTTTTCCCATTTGCTATCAAATTTTAGCCTTTTGTTATAGACACATAAGAATTTTTTTATACATGTGCTGGATATTTTGTTTTCAGTTTTGTTACACATCTGCTAGTTTGTGACCTATCCAAGTGTTCAAATTTTATTTGTAAATTGAATTACCAATATTTTACTTTATATTAGCCTTTTTTGTCTTAAGTAGTCTGTTCATAACCTGAAGTCAAGAAAATATTATCCTATCTTATCTTCTAAAAGCTCATAGTTTTTTTTTCTTTCTTCACCTTTTAGTTTTTAACCCGCCTAAAACATATCTGTGATATGTGACTTTAGGCAAATTTTCCATTCCCCATATGAACAAACAATTTTCCCAATACAACTTGATAAATTTATTTTTCCCGGATCTGCAGTGACATCTCTGTCTTCTTTATAGTCACATTCCATAAAAGCTTTGCCTGCTCTTGGTCTCCCCAATTCCTCCACTGTCCTCTCTATTCAGGATATTTACCTCTCATTTCAATGATCTTTATGTGGATAAATCAAATCTTTCAGGGCCATCAGCACAGTTTTTGTTTGTCTGTTTTTTTCCTTGTTTTGATATAACTGTCTATTCCCTCAATTGAAGATATGTGTTTTGTTTTGTTGCATTTTCATCTGTCTTCAAGTACACCATACTGATGGCTTTTCCTAACTCATTGTTTTGTTTTTCCTTTTAATTTTTTTTCTCCTTTTGTCATTTCTCCAGGCTCACTTCTTAATACTGGAGGGCTCCTAGCTCAGTTATGGGTCCTCTTCTTTTTTTCCTGTACCTTTTCTCTGTTAAGCTCATTGGGGTTCTTAGCTATAAACATGTATCTATATAATAATATCTATGTATTAATGACTTCAGTTCAAAGCAAACTTGGCATTCACCAAACTGATCTGCGCCTCTGTCTTCCCACCCTAAACTTCCTGCAACTGCGTCTTTCCTTAGGCCCACTGGTAGGAGGTCCACAATTTCAGTTGCTCAATCGAAGCCTTTAGAGTTGCCCCTGGTGCTTCTCTTTCCCTTGAAACCGACATCCAACTAGTAAAGGAATCCTGTTGGCCCTACCTTCAGAAGACACCTAGGTTCCAACCATTTCTACAATATGTTCCTGCTTTACCTAAATCCTCTAAGGGTTATTTCTAAAGCAGCAGTTGAAGAAACGTCAGATCATGCCACTTTGGTGATTAAAACCCCACTGTAGCTCACCGTTTATTGGGAGTAAAATCTAAAATTCTTACAGGAAGCTCTACAGGGCCCTTTTTCATGCTCCTCTCCCCCATTACCTCTTAGATGTCTGCTCGTGCCACTGTTTCCCTCACTGCTCCAGCCATCCTGGCCTTCTTGTCATTCTTTGAATAAGCCATGTACACTCTCACCTCAGGCCTGTCCTACCAGTTTTTTTTTTTTTTTTCTCCACTTGGGATCCCTCCCACCCCAACACTCTCTTCAGGGCTAAATTCTTTATGTCCTCAAGACTGCATGAATGTTATCCTTCCAAAGAGATCTGTACTATCGATGACATTGTAAAAAGCAACAAACGTTACCACAGCTTCAGCAATTCTTTCTCTCAATCTACTTTTTCCCTTTCTCTATACCATTTGACATTGACAGACTATACAGTTAACTTCTTTCTTCTGTTTATTATTGTTCACTGCCTCTGGGCTACATGGGCAGCTTCATGAGGACAGGCACCTATTTTGCCAACAAATATATCCCAAGGGTCTTAATAGTTCAATAGATGGCTGTACATAGTATAAATTCAACAAACATTTGTCAGATGAAATAAGGCTTCATAAAATTTCTGTAGATGCATGGACCTATTTCTGAACTCTTTATTCTTTTTTTTTGGTTTGTCTTGTGATGTGTGAATTGCATACTGTTTAATGGTTTAACTTGAAAGTAAGTCTGAATTTCTGGCATGACCATTTATCTGCATTGTTCTTATTTAACATTATCTTGGCTGCTATTCTTGGCTCTTTGATCATCTTTTTAAGAATCAGCTTGCCAAATTGTATTCATATCCTCCAGCTATCTATCTAGCTATCTGTCTATCTTGGGAGAGAGAGAACATTGAATCTATATCTCTGTTTCTAAGTGTAGTTCTGGCTCTAAGTATCTATCTTCATTAATCTCTGAATCTATTTCTATTTCTTCAGTATCTCAAACAATCAGTTCCTTTTTAAACTCCCTTTATTATTATGTTAAAGTATTTCAAGGTAAATAGCCAGTGTTTTGTCATTCTAGCCCTGACCATGTTCCTATGCATCCCTGAAAAGGGAGAACAGTGCACCAGTCTGCTCACACTGAGTCCTTCATAGGACTTACCCACAACACCCCAAAATCTCAGTGACTTACACAACAAATGTATATGTCTCAACTTATTGAAGATACCATTCAAAAGAATTTCAAAATTATTTTTGAAATTCAAAAGAATTAAAATCATGAACTCAGAAAATCGTACAACAGTGTTCATAGCTCCATTATTTACGATAGCCAAAAGGTTGTGTCCATCAATAGACAAACAAGTGAGCAAAATGTGATATATACAAGCAATGTGATACTATTCTGCCTTCAAAAGGAATGAAACTCTGATATTTTCTGCCACATGGATGAACCCTGAAAATGAAGTGAAGTATAAAGGCAGATATTGTAGGATTCTACTCATTTGAGGTACCCTGTTGGAGGCTGAAAGAGTGAGGGTCGTGATCAACTGGGTAACCCACTGGAGGCTGGGTGAGTAAGCAGCAAAACTGCTTCTCATAAATGCAGAATGTTGGCAAACTGACAAACTGCGTTTGCCACACAGAGGTTATGCTGAGGGCGGTCATGCCCCAGGCACAAGTGTTTCTTGTTATTAGGTATGTCTGAAAGTCTGATAGCAATGATGTGAACCTGTAATCAATCAAGTAGCTGACCAATCGTGACATCCTCCTCCCTGCTCTTTCTACCCAATAAATACGGAGGGCTGAGAAGCTCGGGCGGCTGCCTTTACTGACTCGAAGCTGGGATCTCTCTTCTTCCCCTAAGCGAGCCTTTCCTTAAAACCGTTTTCTTCTGTCTTTTGTTACCATTTCTATATTCATTTCTTCATTCAGTCCTGTAATGATGGTCTCAAGTAGTAATTGTACAAGTCTGTCACAAGTGGTGCCTGAACAGGGGCATCTAGGGACAAGTGTGGACCTGAAGAGGCCTGGAGGGATAAATAAGCAGGGATAGAGAGAAAGACAAAGTATAGGTAGGGAAAGACATGAATTTGCAGGAACTAACAGGAAACATGGGGACAGATAGGGATAGATAAAGACTAGCAGAGACTAGCAGAAACTTGCAGGGACAGCCAGGGTCCTATAGAGACTTGAACGAGGAAGGTCTGCTGGAACAGAAACTAAAACTAGCCAGACAAACGAGAAACCCCATTATAAGTCTGCCAGCAGCAACATAAGGCTACTGTTCTAAAAAGGTACTTGTCAGTGCCCCAGAGGTTTGAAGAACGGGAAGCCTTTGAAGCAGGGTAGCATGGGGAAGAATTTGGTTATTTTTTTCTTTCATTTGGAGTTCGGTACATACCTTTTCTGTTATTTCAGGGCCGGAGACACTATTTTGCCCCACTTAGAGCACCTATCAAAAGTGGTAGACAAGAGGGAGAATGAAAACTGGCTGGCAGCATCTTTTATGGCTACAGAAATGCTCACTTTGACTATGGCTTATGAGGCTACAAATGTGGATTGGGAACGTGCAGTGGCACCTGTGAGGTGTGCAGAAAGTTCAGGAGGTTTTCTTAGTTTTTCAAGATGTGGGAACTGAGCTTCACTGCTTTACAATGTTGACTCAGGCAACGGCTAATCTTGGTAGTTGACGGATCTAAAGGCAGCCAAGGGTTGAGCCCTAGAGTGGAAAAGCTGTAAGTGTAGAGAATCAGACGTTGCAAAAGAGAATGCCGCCAGACCTCTGGGCAGAAGGTCTTATAAGAGCTCTCTTAACAGAAAAAGTGCCAGGGCTTGCTCTCGTTGAAATAAGGGAAATCACTGGGCTAATCAATGCTACTCTATATTTCACCACAACGGCATTCCCTGTCGGGAAACGAGAAGCGGGCCTGGACCTGGGCACCTCGAACAAGGGGGCTTCCCCAGTCCAGGCAGCAACTCCGTTTCAGGGGGGTTTCTGGAGGTGCTTTGACTCCCCCCTCCTCAAGCACCAGGAAGCACAGGATTAGATCTCCCAAATGAACGGCTTTAGGGGAAAGCAACCGGCCTCTCACTGGCCTCTGGGGACTTTTGCCAACAGGATAGCTGGGATTAATTTTAGGTAAATGTCATCTTAACCTGCGGGGCGTTACTGAAGTCCCACGAGTTCTTCGGGTGTTGGAGAAACTCAGGTAGCGGTCATGTCCCAGGATCTCTGGGTTTTGAAGCAGGAGAATATATTGCGCAGCCGTTGCTCATCCCCTGTAAATTGTACCTTCTCCACGTAAGAAGCGAGGAGGTCAGGGATTTGGAAGCACAGCTGGGAGAAAGAGCTGTCACAACCCACAGCATCTAACAGACCCGCCTGTGTAAGCGCAAATGGAAGGTTTAAGGATTGCTTTTTTGCTACACTGTTGCATGAGAAGGATAAGCCTCAACTTGTTTTCTCTGTGCCTTCTGTCCATCGGAAAAAGCTTCTTTTACCATCAATGGAAAGTGTTACCTCGCAGCAATTAGGCCAAGAGGCAGAAGCTGCGCCGCAGCTTGTGGAGCGGAGGCCTCAGCAATGGCCTGGCTCCCGGCTGCAGCCCCAGAAAGCTTTTTGCTTTTGTAGAGTTACTAACGTGGGGACGAGGACACGCCTGTGTCTTTACAGGAGATGAACAAACCGTGTGGGTGCCCTCGGGACCGAGGGCCGACCGGAGTCCCGCTGACCTCAACCCCCGTAATACAGGGACAGACTAAAAAAAAAAAAAAAGGGTTGGAGGCCGAAAGAGCGAGGGTCGTGATCAGCTCGGTTTACCACTGGAGGCCGGACGAGTAAGCAGCAAAACTGCTTCTCATAAATGCAGAATGTTGGCAAACTGAGAAACTGCGTTTGCCGCGCGGAGGTGGTGCGGAGGGCGTCACGCGCAGGCACAAGTGTGTGTCATTAGGTGCGTCGGAAAGTCCGATCGCAACCACATGCACCTGCAATCAATCACGCAGCTGATCAGTCGTGCGTCCTCCCGGCTGCTTCTACTCGATACATGCGGGGGGCTGAGAAGCTGGGGCGGCTGCCCTTGCTCACTAGAAGCTGGGAGCTCTTCCCCGAGCTTAGCCTTCAAACAGTGGGTTCCCCCACCACCCCCCGCCCCCCACTTCTACCTCCCTCCCTTCGCTCAGTTCTGTAATGAGCATCTCAAGCAGTAACAGTAACTGCGGTAGTGACGATCTCAAGTAGTAATTGTACAGCTTTGCTACAGTACCTAGAAGAGGAAAATCCACAGAAACAGAATAGACCTTACCAGAGATGAGGAAAAGGAGAAAATAGTTAATGTTTAATGGGTACAGAAGATTTGCTTGGGATGAGGAAAAAGTCCTGGAGATGGATGGTGGTGATGGTTGTATCAACCTAAAGGAAGAAACTGAGGCAAAGTTAACACGTATATTTGGACCAAGATTGGGAAATGCAATCTAAGAAGAGATTCTAGTAGCCTTAAATAAATGCTCCAACTAACAGCAGTTATAATGGGGCCTCTAAGGGAAAAGGGAAGTTCTAAGCTGACAAACTATTGATCAACTAGACATTGTTCTTTTGTGGCTATTGATCAGCTGTACACTATTCTCTAGGGAACATGAAGATAACGGGTAAAGGTCATATTGTACAACTTGTAACATTTTAGGTAACTTATCAGCTAGTCTGGAAACTTCGGGGGAGCGGGGTGGGGGGGAAGTATAAAATTCCTTTAAACAACCCCAGGTGCGCATGTGTGAGCAGGACTGGGTAGGGAAGTTATTGAATTCTCATGCTCGTGTCTCTGAGCCTAAGACGTTTGGTAAAGCTCACATTCTTCAGACTGCTCTGAATCATTTTTCTCAGTTTCAAATATTTTCTAAGGTCAATTTTTGGGGAAGCTAAGGCAGGTCATATATGAAAGTAATTTAACAGTGGTTTTCTTAGATTGGACCTCAATCCTAAACAAAGGGGAAAGACCCAAATAATTTTCTAAACTACCAAAAAATTTAAAAATTTTAACCAACCATACTAGGATTGAATCTCTTCTTGCTTATAGAAAATATTAGAGTACACAGTAATGTAGCCAGTTGTTGGAAAAAATGGTAAAAGTGGTAAGTTCAACCAGTTAAGATTTAAGTTGGGGTGTTTATGTATTCCTTTGTGGTATTTTGTCAGCTTTCTAAAGGTGTAATTTGTTGGAGTTTCACTGAAGAGAATATTATACCTGTGCAATCATGATTTGTAGCCTGTTTTCTTAAGATGCCCCAGATTGCATAAGCTTCAGCCTCAGAAAACCTGAATTCCAATCCCCACTAATTTAAACACCAGTGAGGTAAATATGAATTACATGAAAGAGCCAAGATCATGCAGGCATAGATTGCAGCACAACAAGACTGCAGGGTCTAAAATTCCCCCCTGCCCTTCCCCGCTCCCCCCAGGAATCAGTGTGGGCCCTTGTGAGAATACTGGATGAGAAAAGGTCTTACTTCTTGAAGTAACTCAAAGATCTTATATACACTGAGATTAGTAAAATGAATATTTTTAAATGCTTGCAATGCTGAAAGTTTTATGTATTACAAGTTAAAAGAAAGACAGGATGATTACATACTAATACTTGAGTGATGGGGAATGGCTCAAAATGTATCTTTTGCAAGACAATACTTCCTTAGAAACGTTGATTTCTATTTCAAGAGAGATGCCTGGAAGTGGGAAGTGTAAAAAGAGAAACTTTCAAAACAATGTCGTGAATAAAGTAAAAGAGAAAACAATTTTAAGTTGCAGCTGCCAGCAACCTGACTTATCTGGGTGTTTAATTTGTAAATTGAGAGGTTACATTTTTCTTAAGGAGTTTGTCACATTTTATATGAACTGTAATTGCAGGCTAGGGACAAGGACCCCAGAGACAGTGATGTCAATGTATCTCCTGAATGGGAGTACTAGCCATCACCATGATGCAAGCTCTCCTATTTAAGTCACTGGATCTCTATCTTAACAGCCTGCGTAACGCAGCTGCTGTCAACTGACATTAGGCATTTACAGATTCAGGCTGGTCTATTTCTAGATCTTCAAATGATTCACCTATCGCTGTATTTTAAAAAGTCTCAATAAGTTAGGGACTGACCCTTATCCTTCTGCCAACAAGATGTAATTCCCATGCCTAATCCACTGTACCTTCTTGTTTGAATTCATAGACTCTCCTGTTTCAGTTCAGAAAACAAGTTTGAAATACAGAACATAGAATACCTCCAGTTTAGAAAGTCTGATGTATGCCTCTTAGTTCCCCATACTTACTACATAAAAGGAAATGCTGAACAATCGCATGTACTACCTTAGTTCTGTAAGGTTTTTCTCTAAATCTTCAGATCATCGTGTTTGGGGAAAATACTGTGTAAGGTAAGTTTGCAGTCTTGATGCTGATCAATCGCAGGATGCTTTAAATAGATTCTGGACTTACTAGAAAGTTTTGGTTCAAACCAGAGAAATACTGGAGAATGTTGAAGTTGATACATCTGACTTTGAACTGCAGATACTTGTGGATAGTACTACTCATATATAAATCTTAGATAATTCGATCTCGTTTCTTAGTAGTTATGGACTCATCTTTTCTGTACATCAGAATGTAGCAGATTACTTGAATTCTATACAGATCTGTCTGCATAATGATTCCAACAGTTTTTATCATTGCAACATATATTCACCTATAATTTTAAAATCTTCATAAAGAGCTTATCTAAATCATAGTGTTCCGCCTTGTTAGGTAACTCATAAGCATCTCTAAAAATGGTTTAGTTAGGAAGACCCTCCATATCCTGCTCCGAGAAACCATTGCAGCATACTTAATACTTAGAAGTTCCCAGAAGCTGAAAAGAATGTGAGTGGCTTGCCAGACGTCCAGAAGCTTATCAGTGATGAAGATAGAATATAAAGCCAGCTTTGATTAAAAACCATGTCATGTAGCATTGTGAACATTAAACATGCCAAGAATGTTTCAAGGGTTAGGAATAGACAGGGGAAGAACTCAGTTCAACTTCTGTAGAGACTGAAGGTGATCATGCCCTTGGTCTGCTTCAAGACAATCCCTCGGCCTTAATCAAAACTTCTCTATCGTTCTAAAGATTCCCCAAGTGATTTTACTTTAGAAAATGGCTTTTCTTCCACAACTAGAAGTGACACTTCATGTGAAAATACTGCTGGGGAGGAAACATAATGAATCTGATTGTACAGAGAATTAAATGTCTTATAGTCAGGGTCACCATTTAGCCCTGTTTTCTCAAGATTATTCCCTTTCTTATGCCTGTTGTCCTCATGTCCTGTCTAGCTTAGCCTTTTAGCACTCAAACGTATTCTGAGTTAGATGGTCACCAAGAATTGTGCCAATCTTTGATGCAGAGCAGGGTCTGACAGAACGACAACAAAAATGAAAAAGTAGAAAACTTGGCTACCTGCTGCTGGATCTGCTATTGAAGAGAAAAACATAATGGACAGCAAAGGGTGAGATTCCCAAAGCTAACTGTCGCTATCACAATCTTAAGGCTAACCTGGCACTCATTTTTAGTACCCGCTTTTTATACCAGAATTTGTACATGCAACAAGGGTGAAAACTAATTTTACCCATGACAGTGTTCCCACATTTCCAACAGTTCTCCTTGTTACTTAGGTCATTCCTGCTCATCATTCACACTTGAATTCCTGCTTATTTGAAGAACTCCAATTAGATAGAATTCACTGGCATGATCTTAAAGGACAAATTTATCATATGGTTGACCTCATAAACCAATGGTTGCATAGTTTTAATGTCTAGACCAAAGATTTTAAATGCAAAAAATTACATTTTAAAAAATTTTAACTTGTATATTAATCACATACCTGGATGGAAAATTTTTTTCAAAAATCCAGCACACAGAATGAAAATGTCTAAAATATTTCAAAACTTTTTGCCCTAAACATCAAATAGTTAGTTACATGTAACTTGGGGGGCAAAATAGCTGCACTAAATAGAACATAAGATTAATAATAAAAATCTTCTAGACACTAATCTTGACACATCACCTATATAGAAAAGGTCATGAAAAATCAAAATAGCCAAAATATACACTATGTTCAATTTTCTTCATAATCAAAGAAATCCATATTGTGAGTTTCGATACTAGTGCTAAATGCTGGGGCAAGCATGATGCTGCCGCAAGGGTGTTCTACTGTTAAGCATTTAACAACTTGGTGATAAGCTTCTAAAGCATAGTAAACCATTGTCCATGAATTATGCCAGAGAATGCACCTCACAATATTGTATATTATATAAGCAAACTCAACATGAATGTAAACCAACTAAGCTGAGTGCCTCATATTCAATCACAGCAATATTCTGTATAAAGACTGTGGGAAAGATGTGCTAAATATTAAGTATACATAGAACTGGATGTTTACTAAGGTTTGGAGTTATGCATAGACAGTTATTACATGGGGCATGGTATAATCCAGTTGATTCCTTTATTTTCCAAGTATTCATAAATGTTGCTATACTGGGTAATTCTTAAAATACAGTGAATGAATCAACACTACCAGAGTTTGGAAGGTGGTTGTAAAATCTGAGTGGTTATGGAGCCACTCATCTCTCGTAAGCTGGGGAGATCCCCAGGGTCTCATTAGCAAGTTTCAGGGCCAGGAGTATTCATGGTCAGGGTTCGGGACACAGCTGCCCTGATAAGGATATTTTTGGACCCATTTTTTCCTCTTGGGCTTTAATATTCCCAGTGGACCAATAGCAGTCACTGGGGCTGGTCCCCAGTAGGCAGCCACCATTCTCTGAATTTACTGTGAAATAACAACCATAGCCCTCCAAGGATCTTGTTCTTACTAAATGATGGACAACCAGGTCTGGGTGAGCATTCAGCATTTCCATCATACAAATTGCTACTAAATGTTTGCCTTTAATTTTCCCAATGGTTTAACAGTTTTTAAAATAATAGATACATTATAAATCAGCCGATGGAAAGCTCTGGCATAAAGCTGGTAATATTTCAAGAATGAGAACTGAAAAATACATAAGGATATAATGTGGGTTTCATCAGTAAAAATCTGAATTTTCATCGTTTTCCATCCATCCACTGTGGCATGGTTGTGGTGGAATGTACTGAGGGGCCCTGGTGTGAAGTTCCTGCCTACCAGCCAGTGGGCTGCAGCTTCCATCATTTTTATTGTCCTTTGTTCACATACCAAATAAGTCAAAACTGCTGAGGTCTTAAAACCATTCTGAAAGTGCACCTGTGGTCACACAACACACGTTCATGTGCCTCAATTCTAGGCTCCTCGAAGACAGACGATGTCTTACATTCTTTCAGGGCCTTTCAGAATATCAAATTTTGGCTTACCCAATGTGCCTCTCGGGAAACATTTATGGAATGAATTGATGTCTACTTTGTCCTGTTAGAAAACAGCATAGAACAATTATACTGTCACTGTTTAAAGAACAATGTTCCTCCTTGGGGAAGTTTCCTTAAGCCTCATTATTTTCAACTGTAGAATGGTCTAGTATCTTAAAGTTTGGAAACGTAAAATTTACGAATCACTTATTAATGTTCTTACTGCTATTTGCAGGTGAATGCATATACAAGTAAAGCCATTTTTGTAATTTGGTACACACCTAAATTTTTTGGCTCAATTCTGTCTAATTTGTGGTGTGTTTAATTCTGGAGGACTTGTTTGGATGAAGGTATTTGGAGCTGTCATATTCTCAGGGATAACTCTAGACCAGTGCTGCCTAGTAGAAATCCTAGGGGAGCCACAGAGAATTCTAAATTTTCTAGTAACCACATTAAAAATGTAAAAAATAGGTGAAACTAATTTTAATGTATATTATCCAAATATATCTAAAAGTTACCATAATATAAAGTTTTAAGGAGACGTGTTGCATATGTTTTTAACAGGTGTTTGAATTGTTAACTTTGTGCTGATGGCACATCTTGATTTGGAGCAGTCATGTTTCAGGGGCTTCACAGCTTCATAAGCCTCATGGCTACCACACTGGATAGTGCAGATCTATATGATGCAGGGAAAAGCTATCCAAATAACTCATAAGTGTTCCTAAATTGTGGTAAAATATTTAACTGATATGGATATATATGCAGAATCTAACTTCAAGTTTGAGAGATCCCTTCTTTTGGGATACCCTATCTCTAATACTTAAACTAGTTTATTTTTTCATAAGTTAAATGGGATTCTAACATTTTAACGAGTTGTATGTTAATAATCGGTAGTTTGCTGCTGCAAGAAGGAAAGCAAACACCACTTGACCCTCAACGTTTTCTCCCATGATTTTTCTTCCTATGAATTCTTGGATGACTTCTCAGAACTCAGCTCTTTTTATTTAACACAGGCTCATTCTGCAATACTCCACCTGATACATGTAAGTTGAGCACTCAAATTTTACAATGTACAAGCGTGTCAAGAATGGTGTAAATTAGGTCAAATAATGCAGTTATTCTTCCATAGGCAAATATATACTCGTGGTGATCTTCAAACTGGATTCTAAGTGTGAGAACTAGAGTCTAGTATAAAGGAGAGCAGTGTAGGATGTGGACAATCCTTTCCTCCCCACCACCCTATCCTATTGAATCAGGCTGGTTCCATTCTTATGTGCATCCTCACCAATGTAAGGTGGTACTCGAAAGACAGAAATAAATGGTCATGAACAAAAAGATTGTTTGATCATGAACTCTAAATAGTAATCACCAAATCAAGAAAATCCTTAAATGAACAATGATGGTATAATGAGATGTAGCACAATCCTGCTCAGGCAGTTCTCTCAGGAAATTGAGCTTCAAGAAATAAGATTTTGACTTTGGTTTGTTCATGACTACATCTTAATGTTTCATGTAAATCAGATACCTTTCCAACTTTATCATATCTCTTGTGTACCCTACAGAGCTATGGAGCAGAGCAATTATTCCGTGTATGCCGACTTTATCCTTCTGGGTTTGTTCAGCAATGTCCGTTTCCCCTGGGTTCTCTTTGCCCTCATTCTCCTGGTCTTTGTGACCTCCGTAGCCAGCAACATGGTCATGATCATTCTCATCCACATAGACTCCCGCCTCCACACCCCCATGTACTTCCTGCTCAGCCAGCTCTCCCTCATGGACATCCTGTATATTTCCACCATTGTGCCCAAAATGCTGGTCGACCAGGTGATGAGCCAGAGAGCCATTTCCTTTGCAGGATGCACTGCCCAACACTTCCTCTACTTGACCTTAGCAGGGGCTGAGTTCTTCCTCCTAGGACTCATGTCCTATGATCGCTACGTAGCCATCTGCAACCCTCTGCACTATCCTGTCCTCATGAGCCGCAAGATCTGCTGGTTGATTGTGGTGGCAGCCTGGCTGGGAGGGTCTATCGATGGTTTCTTGCTCACCCCTGTCACCATGCAGTTCCCCTTCTGTGCCTCTCGGGAGATCAACCACTTCTTCTGCGAGGTGCCTGCCCTTCTGAAGCTCTCCTGCACGGACACATCAGCCTACGAGACAGCCATGTAGGTCTGCTGTATTATGATGCTCCTCATCCCTTTCTCTGTCATCTCGGGCTCTTACACAAGAATTCTCATTACTGTTTATAGGATGAGCGAGGCAGAGGGGAGGCGAAAGGCTGTGGCCACCTGCTCCTCACACATGGTGGTTGTCAGCCTCTTCTATGGGGCTGCCATGTACACATACGTGCTGCCTCACTCTTACCACACCCCTGAGCAGGACAAAGCTGTATCTGCCTTCTACACCATCCTCACTCCCATGCTCAATCCACTCATTTACAGCCTTAGGAACAAGGATGTCACGGGGGCCCTACAGAAGGTTGTGGGGAGGTGTGTGTCCTCAGGAAAGGTAACCACTTTCTGAAGAAATTGCATATGCTGCTGAAGACTTGAAATGAAGGATACAAGACTTTATCATTGCCCTTGAATTTAAATATTCTCTGCCTGGAAACAAGTGACCCCCATGCCAGCAACTATAGGGCATTTATGGGATTTGGAAAGCTGCCTGGGATTTTAAGGATTTCATTTTTTTGAAAGGTATGAAGGCTCTGAACAATGAACAGTTTGGGATGGGGTAGGCATAAAGTTGAGGTTTAGTAGTCACCCATGAGCTCTTAACAAGGTGTGTATTCCACTAAAAATCATGGAGTAGCCTGTTTCTGGCTCTGCTCAGTCATGACAAAAATGGTCATCTTCAACTACTTCCCTGACTTCTCTCGACTTTTCCCCTTTAGACAGTCTGTCCATTGACCATTATAAAGAATCAACTCAAATATTATATTTCAAATATAGCAGTCACCATCTTATCCTCAGGCTGTGTTCTAAGTCTTTTGGGGGAAGCCTGAAACCATAGTATAGAACTATAGAACCTGACTGCTGTCAGTCACAACATATTTGCTCATCTTCTACCATAAATGTAATACGTTTTCTTTCTTACCTAAGCACTTATCACACACTGTGGCTGTAAGTTTTGCAGTTTGAGGTGTGACAGCAAAATTACCACATTTTTTTTCCTTCTACACAATTTCAAAGAAGATTCATTCTTACTGTAGATCTTGGCAATCTCAGCATATTTTTTTCTTGCCAGAACCTCCAGTTAAGAACTTATTGGAATGTGTCTCTGATAATGGTTTGGCTGTTTCCCCACCCAAATATCATCTTGAATTGTAGCTCCTATAATCCCCATGTGTAGTGGGAGGGGCCTGGTGGGAGTTAATTGAATCCTGGGGGTGGGTTTTTCCCATGCTGTTCTCATGATGAATAAGTCTCACGAGATCTGATGGTTTTACAAAGGGTGGTTCCCCTGCACATGCATCTTGCCTGCTGCCATGTAAGACATGCCTTTGCTTCTCCTTCACCTTCACCTTCCACCATTGGCTGTGAGGCCTCCCCAGCCATGTGGAACTGAGCCCACTTAACCTCTTTATAGATTACCCAGTTTGGGGTGTTGTATAGCAGTGTGAAAATGGATTAATAGTCTGTTTTTCAGAGACATGAGCAGAGGGCCAATATCTTCAGAAATATAGAACACTAAAAAATTAAGTCTTATAGGAGCTAGCAAGGTTTTGCCAAATACAGATTCACCCAAAAATGTCAAGTGGCACTTTGGAATGGAGTGAGAGTGAGCAGGCAGAATTATCTGAAATTAAAACAATCTAAACTCCAAACTGTGGGAGTCAGTCATGGCTTGTAGCAACCAAGTCTATACCTACTGATATAAAAGGATTACTTCCTGAAAAGAGTTAAAGGGAAGGAAAAAAGGTGAATAAGAAACATGGAAGATTGAGACACCACAAAATATCTCTTGTAAAAAGTCTAAATTATTTATATAACTAAGTTCACTAGACAAAGTATTGTGACACATGAACATGAGTTAGAAACTAATACCAATCAATACATTGTTCACAGGTCTGTTATTTTTTCCTTGGGAAAATTGTTAATACAAGCCCAACCTAACTGATATAGCAGCACTTCTCAAACGCTTTCATGACATAACTATAAAAATTAGTGATATGGCACCTTGAGGAAAACTGATGTGGCTGTTGACAGCAAAATCAACTCCCCTGTGGCTGTAGCCAAATCGGGCACTGAAGATCAATCCAGGGTTGAGAGGATCAATATTGGTTGTAACCCATTTTTGGCTCTGGAGAAAGACACATCACACCAGAGGGAAGAGTGTATCCAATCAATCCAATAGTTAGTTGGAGAACTTTATGGATGACATATAAAATATTCTTCAGGAATTATTGAATCACATTCTAAAGGCTGAAAAAGGTATAGGGTTTTCTGCTTACCTGTAGCAGAGGGTATAAGGTATGTGTCCAATGGATTTGATGACTAAAAATCATAAGTAATGTGCCCATTAGCTGACTTAATGCATGAAAAGCATTCAATGACGTTGTTTGGGAAGCAGAACTTTAGTAATAAGATCACCACCTTTTCCCCATTAGAGAAATAAATGTTAAGAAGTTCAATTTTCCTAATGTTTAAATATCTTAATATGCTCTGGTGAAAATTTTAGAAAATGTGTAACTTGTATTACCCTCACTTTTTTCTTCTCTACCAATTGCATTATTTCCATCATTTTTCTTAAGTCTCCTTTATTCCTATTGAATTCAATATTCTGTACTACACGTAAGACAAATAATTCTGAAAAACACTTAACCTAAGTGACAAATGCCACTTTTGTGAAAATAGAAGATAGGAGAAAGTAGAAGGAAAATCTCTTGGGACCCAAACTCACTAAGCCAAAGGGAAAAGTCAAGCTTGGGAACTCTGTCATGCAAAACTATATTCCATATCTGTTCCCGACTGTATGGCTACAGATTCCATACTGTTCCCGAATGGACAGCTACACAGGTAGAAGGCTACATACCTCCCCAAGGGACCTCCCTCACAATCTGCTAGCAAGGAAATTCCTTGCTGGCCCAAAGATCTTTACCCAAAAACCATTCTGTTGAATCTCATGCTGACAATGTAAATGAATGGCTTATCTTGACAGGCAGTGGACAAAGACAGGCCTGGGAGTCATCCCTCCACTCCCCTGAAACAAATGCATATTTGACTGCTTCCTCTACTGTGTACCTTATCTTATATACAATCCAGATTCACTGAGCAGGAGATGAGCTTCCTCTACTGTGTACCTTATCTTATATACAATCCAGATTCACTGAGCAGGAGATGAGCTTCCTCTACTGTGTACCGCCTTATATACAATCCAGATTCACTGAGCAGGAGATGAGCTTCCTCTACTGTGTACCTTATCTTATATACAATCCAGATTCAATGAGCAGGAGATGAACACCCAGTTGAGTGTTCCTCTAAACCCTCATGTCACATCTAAAGTGCGAATTCAGTCAACACTGATTAAAGCCTGGAAAGAAGGCAACTACTTCATTTATTCACTTTTCCTTTTTCTTTTTTTTCCTCTAATGCCCACTGTTTCCGTTTTAAATATTGAAGTCTCCCAACCCTCTTTGGAAGAAGCACAAATCTCAGATGCTCCTGTCATCTTGTGTTCCTTTTTCCCAGGTGCATCCTCAACCTTGGCACCAGAAACATCTACATTGATTGAGGCTTGGCTCCAATGCTTTTTGGTTCACACTTATTTATAACTTTAAAGATTTCTTCCCAAACAAAAGAGGCCAGTGACTTTTGAGAAAGAGCTTTTTTTAGTTTGTCATAGCCTCTATTTCTAAAGAAATTTAAAATCTAATTTTCAATTTCGAGCGAGGCTCTTATCCCCACATCACTGCCCTTAAAATCTCTCTGGAGAGATGCCAAGATTCAGTAAGACATTTTCATGATGAAATACCAAGAAACGATTCCAGTCCTTCACTTGGGAAAACAATGCACCCTCTGCAAGAAAGGACGGGCTGCTTCTAAAGTTCATGGTGAACCCAGTCAACCTGGATTAATTGCTAACCCAGGAATTCTTCCTGGGGGATGTGGGACTCTATTAGTGAAAAGACTTTTTGACCTAGCCTCACCCCTACACAATGTATTTAAGAAGTCTGACATTCTACTACTGCTGTAGAAAGACTTGGACCCAGCTTCTCTGAGGTAGGATCCTTAGATTTTCATGAAAAACAGAACATCACCCAGATACTGGGATGTTTTCTTCAGGTATTACTCTGTAACTATTACTACTGTGAGCTTATCTGCTAATAACTGAGGCAGTGGTCTTCTCAAGATTAAGCATAAATAACATATATTCACTATCTGGCAAGCAGACAACTGGAAAAAGGGTATTTAGCATGAAACGTGGGAAGCTAAGGGAAATGTAATAGTTTAGAAGAACATGAATAGATTTACTGGAGGAAAATGGCATGTAAGAGCTGACAGTTGGAAGAATGTGCTTGGTATTCACAATGAGAAAGTTTCAGACTTAATTGGTAGCAGGGGTGCGTACTATTGGATAAGCATAGATTGCCCTCTGAATATTTTGTTAATTTACATTTTAAGTTAAATGATTAATTGCTCCGTTCATATGCATTTAGGTGTGGCTGAAGACTTCCTGCATGCTTGGAGGGAAATTATGATTTTATTTCATTTTAACCTCCTTCCTCTTTTATTGAACCCATAAGGCATCCACATGTGCCTTAAGATAAAAGTTTTTTTTTAATAAAACTATTAGAGTTCTCCTAGAAGCCATCTTAGCATGCCATATAAAAGCCTGTTGAGCTGAGTAACTGGAGCCCAGGGGGAGATGTGGACATGTTGGAAGCTCAGACTGTTGGGGTATAATAATTGAGTGCATTGTGTTTATAGCTGCAGGTGTCTGCCCCTTGCTTCAGCTCACCTCACCTCACCACTGCTGTTCCTGTGTAATCCTCCATGCCCTCACTCTCCATTTCCTCTTCCACAGCATTAGCAGGGTGGATTAGATGGGCCAAACTCACCTCCACCTCCACCTCTGCTGCTCCTGTGTAATCCTCCATGCCCTCTCACTCTCCCTCTTCTACAGCATTAGCAGGGTGGACTGGATGGGCCATATGCCAGATCCTTTGATTTCTATTTGCCACCACACGAACTGACACTGCTGCCCAGAAGCATTCCCCTGCACATCCACATCACAGCCCTCCTGCTGGCAGCTTGGAATTTAGACCTTTTACTCTCAATGCTCCAGGAAACCAGATGTACTTCTTTCTTTCTAGTCCATTGGTGATATCCTTGACAATGTAGTTCAGGTAAGTTGGCATGTAGCATTAAAACCTGTATTCTTCAAACTGAACTAACTTCTGGCATAGTAAGCGTTCAATAAATGTTCACCTACATGCCATTATAGTGCTGATTTTTTTTTTTTTTTAAGCTAAGAAAACGATCTTATGCCTAACTTTCCACACTGAAAATTTCCAAATTGTCAGTTGGGATGGGAGGGAAAGTAGGTTACTTCTCCACGAATGAAAACAGTTACCGTTTAAATAAATAGGCAGATAAAGGGGGGTGGTAACTAAGGCAGTATGTAATTAGAACTGGAGATAAGGGAAAAGAGAAATTCACATCCTTGGATACTACGTTGCTGTGGAGAGAAGGGGATAAAATCTGATGAATGTAGGAAGCCAAGGTCCAAATGCGTTCGTTCATAAAAGCAGACGGAGTCCAGGAGTAGCTTGTGTAGGTAGAAGAAGAGTTCCTGGCCAAAGCCCACTGTGGCTGTGAACACTTATGAGTAGCAATTAATATTAATCTTGCTTTCGAGACTAAAACTGCCAGGTGGATCTTTCATAAGTACCTTATTTCAGCATGTAACTTTCTGACTGAAACAACTCCTATTTGCACCTTATTTCTCGACGCTGAGTTCTGGTCTCTCCGCCTTCACTTTCCAGCCGCACTCCACCCCACACACCTCAGCTCTCCACGGGCTCTTCAGCTGTAGTTAGACTGGGCTCTCCTCTCTTTCTTCCACCCCTAGTGCCTGCTAATTCCCATTTTCGAGCCTTTTGACATTATTTACATTGTCTTTGATCATGTCCTCTCTCCTTCAGTCTCGAGTTTCGGAATCAGACCGGTTTCCCTCTCTACTATTGCACTGTTTAACTGAACTGACTCCTGTCTTCTCCTGGTTCTTGTGATCCACTATTTTCAAAGCAGTGATCACTTAGATTCTCTTTAAAAGTTTCATGCTTTAAGATCCTTTCAGTCTCTAGCCCCAGGGTGAACCTTTGAGGTAAAGAATTCTGACATGGTATTCCTCTCTTAACACTTTCATTTCCATAGTTTTAGTTAACCTGCAATCCGCCAGGTTGCTATCTACCATGTGTAAAAAATATTAAATGAAAAATCTCAAATTTTAAATTGCCCACCATTTTGAGTAGTGGTGGAAATATCATCCCTTTGTCTAGTTGATTCACACTGTCTATGCTACCCCCTGAGTCATTCAGTAGCTGTCTAGGTTATCAAATCGACTGTGGCGGACTCAGTGCTTGTGTTCAAGTAACACAGTTTTTCTTAATGGCCCCAAAGAGATGGAGTTAGTGAAGCTGGCGATTTAGATGTGCCAAAGAGAGGCTGTAAGGTGCTTGCTTTAACTAAAAAGGTGAAAGTTCTTGACTTAAGGAGAGAGAAACCCTCATAAGTTGAGTTTGCCAAGATCTATATTAAGAAAAACTTTATCTTTGAAATCATGAAGAAGGAAAAAATTATGCAAGTTTTGCTGTCACACATCAAACTGAAAAAGTTATAGCCACAGTATATTGTCTTAGGTATTCTATTTTATTATTGTTAATCTCTTACTGTGCCTAACTTATAAATTCAACTTGATCATAGGTATGTATGCATGGGATAAAATATGGTGTATATATAGGGCTCAGTACTGTCTGCAGTTCCAGATATCCAGCAGGGGTCTTGAAAACTGTCTCCCACTGATAAGGGGAAACTGTACCTTTGTCCACTACTCAAACTGATGCATAGCATCTTCTGGTTTGCTATGACTTCATGTATGTAAAACTTCTAAAGTACCTGGCACACGTAAAGCCCTATTGGTTTATGGTTTGGGGAATACCAAACTTCCTGTTTCTCATCTTCCATCTTAGTGCCTTCCACACCATTTATCTTCTCTCATAAGCTTTAATCAAAGCAGAAAGATCCCAATATACTATCCTTGGCCCCCTTTTTCTCATTCAGGAACAAATAATCGATGACTCTTAGAGCTATGTGGCACTTAGGATTAGTAACATGTTGGTGACATGCCATTCTTTTACTGAAAGAACACTGAGGTCTGGAGAAGTAACTATGCGCGTCATCCCCAGAGCAATTTGACAGCTGAGCAAAGCACAATGGCATTCGCTGTTATTTGTGGCTAAACACCTTTAAAAAGTCCCCAATATATTTTCATTTTTAGAAATCCTCACTTTAGACTTAAAATGATCTGCTTCTATGAGGATTTTTGATATGATACATTAATCAAACTTAACTATGTGCCCCTTAAGAATATTGTCAGTTCTATCAATCTTCATAGCTCACCCAGTGCTAGGTGAGTGTTTTACGTTGTGTCAAGTGGAGAAGATCAGTTCTGGTTAGCAGCTTTATTGCCACAGAAAGGACACTGGCAGGTACTTCTCATAGCTCTAGTCATGCTGAATTCCCGGAAAGGGGTGTCAGAATGAATTGCTCTAAGCTCTTCTCCCTGGTAGAAGAACATCTGACCTCTCTTGGAGATCTCTTCAATTTTCGGTGAGTCACAAATTGTTCTTGATTTCTATGGCTTCTCCCAGAACAACTCCAGGCTGTTGTCCTGAAACATACAGCTTTGATCACCTGGCACCCTGCAGAGATTCTCCTTCTTTCCCTCTTCTCCATGTGGCAGACCACAGGTAGAATAAATGCCTCTTGGCGAGCTCACTCATCCCTCAACCATCAGCCCCAAGTGTGCAGATAACAGATGTGGAGCTTCTGTGCTTGGTGTCCTCCACCTCTCGGCTTGATCTTCCCACCCTCCCATTCCTGCCAGATAATTATGTTGCAACACTGGGTGATGTTATAACTGGTCCTGGGGGTCAGGGGTTCTGGGTTGTGTTCTAATCTGCACTGGGGAGAAATCATTCCCCGCCTTGAAGAGCCTGAAGCTTTGATCACGCAAATAAGCTTTTTTTTTTTCTTTTTTTGGAAAGACTAGTTGATGAAGGGACCTAAGTGTCTTAGAGTGGAGAATGATGATAGTGAGGGAAAGATGAGCTGATGGGGAATGGAATCTAGGATCTTGTATGTGTGAATAAGCCAAACCACACGTAATGCTAAACAATAGCATCAACTCTAATGTTAAAATGTAGATGCTCGGAACTGATGTAAACAGAACTAACATGTTTTGTCCATAATGCAGATATTTTCACTGTCTACTTGCAATGCCCAGTATCCTATGGAATAATACTAGGCATGCATTTGAACATGTCACATTTGGTTCTAAATATTGGCTTCATTGAAATGGGTGAATTGCTCGTTTGTGCCAAGCAGTGTAGTGTTCTGCTCTTTAGCAGGGCCTTTTCCCTACACATATCCCCACCCACTCACAGATGCACACACCACACATACCATGCTCACACACTCACATATGAACACACTACACACATGTATGCACAACACTCACACTCACAAGGAACCTCTTTTTTTAACACGGTCTCGGTTGTATAAAAATAAAGGAGGTGGCTAAAATCATATCTTTATCCTGTTTCAGCTTTTTTACTCTCCTCTTCTAGGATCCTACAGTAAGATAAGATCTGGGAGTTGAAAACGTTCTTATCCTCTTATCATAGACATCTGAGGCAATAGTGTTTTGCCTCCTCTTTGAATACCTTGTGAAGTGGAGTCTGATTATTTACATGAAACAAAATGCTCTGGTTCATGTTCTGATTCAAAAGTAATTGGTTATTTTCTTAGGTCATTTTCGTTTGTCTCATTCTTGCCTGTTTCAGTTTCTCAAAGGATATTTTTAAAAGGATGATTGTCAGCTAACTTAACACTATAGTAATTAATGTATAATATCCATAATGCATTTAACTGAAACAATAGATGTGGGTCAAGACAAACTTACTGTCTGCGAGATTAATATTTTTAATTTCCAACAAGCTATTGCAAAAGCCACTGCCATTGGAATTGTATATTTAAATAGTCTCTTGACCCATGATTCAAAGCTGTGGCTATCACAAGAAAATCTTTCACCTGTTAGAGAAGGCAAAAGTAGCTGACTTTTATCATGCTTGACAGGAGTTAATATTTGATGCTCATGTATTTCTTTCTCCTCAACCAAGGTGTGACAAACTGAAGTTTCAGCACAGACCAACACAAAAATTGTTTTTTTTTTCTCCCTTTGGATGTTTACTCATCTTCTAGGCCTATTACTCATATCTCCATCTTTGAGCACTAAGAAGGAAAACTGTCTCTACTGTTCCTATTGTTTTTGCTTCAACATAAGGGGAGTTTATTCCTTCTTGATGCTTCAGGGACTGTAAATTTTGACTATTCTAGAACCAAAAGATTCAGATACATTTGTAGTATTGGTGGCCAAAACGTTTGACAGATATAAGTTTCTTCAGTAATCCTGTCACTAATATGAGAAGAAATACACCATAATCTAATAAAGAACAATTCATCCCTCAGTATCCCTGAACATATAAAAGGGACACCCATTCACATTACTCAAAAAAGCATGAGAATTCATTCCAGTTATTCAAGGAATGTTTGATACTGCTGTGTCGTCTGAGTTCAGAAATTTCTTTACCATCTATAGTTTTTTCTTGTTTTGTTTTGTTGTTTTTTGAGACGAAGTCTTACTCTTGTCCCCCAGGCTGGAGTGCAATGGCACGATCTCAGCTCACTGCAACCTCTGCCTCTCAAGTTCAAGCGATTCTCCTTCCTCAGCCTCCTGAGTAGCTGGAATTTTACAGGCACCGGCCACCATGCCCGACTAATCTTTGTATTTTAATAGAGATGAGGTTTCACCATGTTGGCCAGGCTGGTCTATGAAGTCCTGACCTCAGGTCATCTGCCTGCCTCGGCCACCCAAAGTGCTAGGATCACGGGTGTGAGCCACTGCACCCGACTGTAGTTATTTTTACTTATGAACAATGAAGGATCAGTAAAATGGTAGAGAAATAAACTTGAGGAAAAAACCCAACTAGCAGTGGATTACTAGGATGATATAATATTAGGACAGGTTCAGGATGCCACTCTGTCAGAGAAACTCTAACATTTTGGCTAAACAATATTTTAAGAAGATTAGATCATGATTGAATTCTATGATGCAGCATCTAGTCATAAAATTTTTAGCAGAATACATTGTCAACCAGGAAGACCACCATGATAATGAAACTAAAGCCCTGCTCTGAAGCAGTTTGTGGTGGTTGTCCTGCCAGATTTATGATCCCCGAATTATTCTGTGAGAACAAATAGACACAAGTTCTCACAGCAGTCCATGCCTAAAACATGAACTCTTTTTGCAGGACAAAAGTCTAACCACAAGACAGTGTGGCTCCTGACCCCAAATGAGGTCATCTGTACTGCTTTGATGTTCCAGACTTTCATAAAGCTGTTCAGTAACAACAGCCAAAAAAGTCAGTTATCTAGATGTTTTCTATCAATCTCTTAAGTCACAAATAGATGTCTGTGGATGACTTTATGACAATCATCTCAATGGAGATGCAGAGAGCAATTTAAATTCAAACCATGTATTGCAAGGCGAAATGGGAAATCAGGCACAGTAACCACCCTCAGAAAACTTTCAATCTAAAAGTGATAAGATTATGAAATGTATTCAGAAGATAGTTCAAAGTAAAAATCAGATTCTAAACCAGGTACTGTATGAATTACATTTACATCTCACATCCAGCCTGTAGAGTACAGAACTATGATGACCTTTCACAGATGATGAAATTGAGTTATTTGAGAGATTAATTTTCTGTCCAATAT
Organism: Pan troglodytes; assembly: GCF_028858775.2. NCBI lineage: Eukaryota > Metazoa > Chordata > Mammalia > Primates > Hominidae > Pan > Pan troglodytes. Next base: position 469,434 of record NC_072398.2, read on the forward strand.
CATACAGATCATTAATACTGAAACCCAGGATTTCAAATGATCCTGAAGTAGGTGATCTTTTCTTGATCTCACTCTGCTTCTGACATACTATTCCTGGTGGGCTCTTCCTACATATCAGGTCGTTAAATAAGCTGCCAGATTTCTGCCTTTACAGCCCAAGGAGCTTGTCATGGACCATGGGCATGGAGGGTCTTCTCCAGAACTCCACTAACTTCGTCCTCACAGGCCTCATCACCCATCCTGCCTTCCCCGGGCTTCTCTTTGCAATAGTCTTCTCCATCTTTGTGGTGGCTATAACAGCCAACGTGGTCATGATTCTGCTCATCCACATGGACTCCCGCCTCCACACACCCATGTACTTCTTGCTCAGCCAGCTCTCCATCATGGATACCATCTACATCTGTATCACTGTCCCCAAGATGCTCCAGGACCTCCTGTCCAAGGACAAGACCATTTCCTTCCTGGGCTGTGCAGTTCAAATCTTCCTCTACCTGACCCTGATTGGAGGGGAATTCTTCCTGCTGGGTCTCATGGCCTATGACCGCTATGTGGCTGTGTGCAACCCTCTACGGTACCCTCTCCTCATGAACCGCAGGGTTTGCTTATTCATGGTGGTCGGCTCCTGGGTTGGTGGTTCCTTGGATGGGTTCATGCTGACTCCTGTCACTATGAGTTTCCCCTTCTGTAGATCCCGAGAGATCAATCACTTTTTCTGTGAGATCCCAGCCGTGCTGAAGTTGTCTTGCACAGACACGTCACTCTATGAGACCCTGATGTATGCCTGCTGTGTGCTGATGCTGCTTATCCCTCTATCTGTCATCTCTGTGTCCTACACGCACATCCTCCTGACTGTCCACAGGATGAACTCTGTTGAGGGCCGGCGCAAAGCCTTTGCTACGTGTTCCTCCCACATTATGGTGGTGAGCGTTTTCTACGGGGCAGCCTTCTACACCAACGTGCTGCCCCACTCCTACCACACTCCAGAGAAAGATAAAGTGGTGTCTGCCTTCTACACCATCCTCACACCCATGCTCAACCCACTCATCTACAGCTTGAGGAATAAAGATGTGGCTGCAGCTCTGAGGAAAGTACTAGGGAGATGTGGCTCCTCCCAGAGCATCAGGGTGGTGACTGATCAGGAAGGACTAGCAGGGACTCCCAGAGTATCAGCGTGGTGACTATGATCAGGAAGGACTAGTGGGGACTCCCAGAGCATCAGGGTGGCAACTGTGGTCAGGGAAGACTAGCGGGGACTCAGTGCAAACATCTGAGATGCTGCAGCCAGTAATGCAGCTATTCCAGAAAATATGGTATTGGTTCTGAAGATGAGAATGGCGACTATGATCAGGAAGGACTAGCAGGGACTCCCAGAGCATCAGGGGTGGTGACTGTGATCAGGAAGGACTAGCAGGGACTAGTGCAAACATCTGTGGTGCTGCGGCCAATAACGCAGCTATTACAGAAAATATGGTATTGGTTCTGAAGAATGTTCAGTGTCACTTTTAGCAATTCAAAATTAACAGACAAAATCATCCTGTTGCAAGGATTACTTAGGAACAGTAGCGAAGTTGGTGAGCATCTCCACATTAGTCAACTTTGTTCAACTGGATTCACAAACATTTCCAGAGGGCATTGTCAGTCAAGTAGCCCTACAAACCATTCATGGCACGCCAAGAGGCTCTTGGAAGTGCCCATGTTAACATGTGACCATGAGTCCTTCCTGTCTGTATGGCTAATGTGTGATCATGAGTCCTGCCTGTCTGTATTGCTAACGTGTGATCATGAGTCCTGCCTGTCTGTATTGCTAACGTGTGACCATGAGTCCTGCCTGTCTGTATTGCTAACGTGTGAGGAGTCCTTCCTGTCTGTATTGCCAACGTGTGATCATGAGTCCTGCCTGTCTCTATTGTTAACATGTGTTCATGAGTCCTGCCTGTCTGTATTGCTAACGTGTGACCATGAGTCCTTCCTGTCTATTGCTAACGTGTGACCATGAGTCCTGCCTGTCTGTATTGCTGACGTGTGATCATGAGTCCTTCCTGTCTGTATTGCTAACGTGTGATGAGTCCTTCTGTGTCTGTATTGCTAACGTGTGATCGTGAGTCCTTCCTGTCTGTATTGCTAATGTGTGACCATGAGTCCTGCCTGTCTGTATTGCTAACATGTGATTATGAGTCCTGCCTGTCTCTATTGTTAACCTGTGATCATCAGTCCTGCCTGTCTGTATTGCCGACCAACTTTTGAATGGAAATTGGAAGGAGCATTTGCCACCTCCTTGATGACTTAATTTCAAACATTCAATACAAGTAAAATATTTTCTAGTGCTAAATGTGTAGCAATTTTATTTAGAAAACATTTAGGAAGGTGATATTATTTTTGGTTCCGTGTTCTTAGTTATATTTTATGAATGTTATCACTTACCTCTGAAATTAAATACTTGCCCTGCCTTTATTCACATGGAGTCCAATACATTCCTGGAAATATTGATTCATTGATTGAAAATTGACTCTGCCATTAAGATTGTTACATGGCCAAAAACCTACAAAACTGCCATTTATGCTCAAATTGTTAATAGATAAATGTAGAATGAATAAACCAAGACATTTTATTAGCTAACTTAGTTCCCGTGGAATAAGTTTCTCAATTTTCTTATTCTCAACATCTTCACTGATATGCTAAAGACAAGTATTTTTGTAATTAGTTGGAGTTAGGTGTGGTGCTTTGATAGATGTGTAACTTTGGTGGAATACTAAGCAAAGCCTACACTGACCCCACCATTCATGTAACTTTAGTTTCTCCTGTGTGTAAGGTCCTGAAATATGAGACATAAAAAATATTGACGGACCTGGTGTTTATTTTCTTTGTTGATACAAGGCTTAGAAAACATTGGACAGAGCGGTTACATAGTTGACAAAGACTAAGCAAAGGTTACTCAGCCTTATGTTCTAGTGTCAACACAGAGACAGAAGGAAAAATGTTTCCTCCATTGTTGCTGATGTAGATAAAGAATATTCCCTTCAATATGCTAACCCCTAGGTGGCTTTTCATTCAGAAGGTTCCTAATAATTTGGTCTTTACCCTGAAATCAAACACATGGAAAAGAGATGGAAGAATGTCCTGGAGGGATTAAGTGAAGAAACAGACCAGGATTCATTTATGAAATATCCTCAGCGTTATTTCAATTCAGCTCCATTCACATTTTATTCCTTTGTGTGTCTGCACTAATGCCCTCCCTGTTCTCCATTCTCCTGCCTTAGCTAGCACCTTCTCGATCTTTCTTCCCTCTACAAAACTCCTTCAGTTCACATTGCGTTTGTGCTCTATCCTGGGACATCTGTGTTTTCTTTCCCATTTCCTCAGTTGCTATGTATTAAAAATTAGGACTTTTATGTTTCCAAGATTAATTCTTTGCATATTTAACTAGAATATTTAACTCTAACATTGACAGACATTTCAAGAGTATACCTGAAGCAATCAGTGAAATGCATTTTGACAAGTTTCTAGGGATATCATGGACATTAGTGATCGGGGCATGGAAGGAGGTGACTTATTCAATGTTTGAGTCTATTCAACAAATTTCATGGTGGTTACATCAACATGTTCTTTTCTTGGTGATTTATCAATCTTTCCACTGTTGATGTGTGTGCACTTTTCTATTGTAGGCTCTACTTTAATACAACTTAAAAAAAATTTTAATCTCATTTTACACACGGTGTGTATCCACTCCCTTCACACATAAAACTAGTCCCACTGTAAACGGGAGTGACCAAGGATTTTTCCCCAGTCATCTCACCAAATTCTTACATAAGGTAATTTGTGGTCACCAGATTTGCTTCTTTATTAAAATAATATATAAATTTTAATATTGAGTAATATACATAATATTTAAGTTGCTAAATTATCAGTTGTATACTTGAAACATGGCATGCACTAATCCAGGTAATGAGGAAAAAATAGAAGACTGTCCCTAGTTTTGAAAACATTTAACTACCTGATTTTGATTCTGATCTTCACAAAATCTTATAAAGTATTTAGAGAAAGAATTAGCCCCATGGGAGATGAAGAAGCTGATGTTCACAGCAAATTATTGCCCCATTCCAGCAAGAGGCAGATGGGGCTTCAGAACCACATCTTCTAACCTCTGGTCTGGTGTTTTGTGCCAAGCCATGATACTGATAAACAATTTACAAATGAGAGAAGTGGCCGGGCATGGTGGCTGACGCCTGTAATCTCAGCACTTTGGGAGGCCGAGGCAGTTGGATCACTTGAGGCCAGGAGTTCGAGACCAGCCTGGCCAACATGGCGAAACCCTGTCTCTACTAAAAATACAAAAAATTAACTGGGCGTGGTGGCACATGCCTGTAATCTCAGCTACTTGGTAGGCTGAGGCAGGAGAATCGCTTGAACTCAGAGTGGAGGTTACAGTGAGTCAAGATTGTGCCACTGCACTCTAGCCTTGGCAACAGAGCAAGACTGTCTCAAAAACAAAACAAAGGGGAGAAGCACATGGCACAATGTGTAGCTGCCAGCTTGTTAACCCTAATAATGACCTGGGGACAAAGGTCCCTTCAGAGCAACATGCTGATAAAAGCCATGTTCATTTGCTGTTGGATGCCAGTTAGGCTGGTCTAGCCAAGGACCTGATGACCCACATTGAGGGGTAATCAGATTCCCTGTGGGGTCTTTCTGCAGGTAAGGGATATGGATATAAAATTAACTGAACCCTTGCTTCTACAGACTTGTTTTATACAATAAACATCTATATGCAATATAAAATTGTAATAGAAGAAAGCATAAAGTCTACTTATTAAATACCTTATTAACTGCTTTATTCAGTGCTCAGGAAGATATCAGGCAAAAAGGAATGATCAGAGAAACTGAAGATAATTAGATAATTATTTAGCGTAAAGAAAAGAAAATGCAGACCTCTGTATCCACAAAAATTAAAAATCTGAAAAAGTGACAGAACATCCCTGTCAAGTTGGACAACTGACTTTAAATGAAGTGAAGTTCTGCTAAGAATTCTGACAATTCTGTGAAAACAAAATGACTGAAACGTCAGGTCCTGACTCTACACAGAAGTTCCATACATAAAGCAATTGTATTCATAGACAACTTTATGGCATCGATAGGTTATTTAGTTAAAACAGGCTGATTCACACACAAATGATAAAAACCAGATGCATTTTTAAGCTTTTTTCTCAGCTGGGATTGTACTGAGGATGGATTTCTTAAACCTGGGTGACTCCCGTGACCATGTCACACACTTAGCAGCATTTCACTGTGTGCTTCCTTCTAAATCCCAGGTAATAAAGGCCAAGAAAATACTTGGTTTGTTTTGACTACATTCCTTTGGTTTATACAACTAGCTAAGAATATAAAATGGTAAATAAATACCTGTAGCTTCAACTCTGGTTGTTTCACATCGTATTTTTTATGAGCACTTTAAGCTTATTTGGTTTTATTAAATCATCACATACCTAAAAACAAGAATTGTTATGCATCGCAAGCACTTAAAATTTTTCCTAATACAGAATTTGCCCTTAATAAATACTAGTGTAATAAATGAATGAAAAACGTTCATTTTAGAAGGCTTAGTACCTTTTAAAAATCTTTAAAAGAAAGTTTCCTTGGCATCTCAGGTTTGAAGAGACGACGTGGAAACTGAAGATTAACAAAGTTAGACTTTTATAGGCTCACATAGAACTGCATGTCAAGGGTGATGCTAGAAGCAAAAAAACACCAAAAAACTAAAATTATTTCCAGCTTCACTGATAAGTGATTTAACTATTTTAAAATTGGAGCTTATGTAAAAAAGTCATTGGCTTTTGCTAGATTCTTCATATATTCCTTCTTTGAAGCAAACAGGAGGTAAGTCCCATTAAGGGGCATTTCTCAAGGGTAGAAGCAGAAAACACTTTCTTTCATGACTGAAAATTTAAATGCAAAGTTTAGGATTACGTATGTCAGTTGATGTTATCAAAATTGTTCTTTCCCTGGATTTCCAAAGTGTTTAATTGAAATGACCAGTGATGTTAATGAAGTATTCTATAAACTTGGAAAAATTAAAATCAGAAAACATGTTTGAACATAGTTAAAACCATATCTTTGGGCCTCAGCTTCTGAATAGCTGAAGGTTTAATGAAGAGAACTGCTTTTCTGTCTCCCTGTGTAAACTGGGGAAACTACTTGAAAGGGAGAAAGGATAATATAATTTTGGCCCAAGGCAGGGATGCTTGCAAATAATGGCTTTGTGTAATTTGAAAGACTGTAAAAATCTTTACCTTTTTTGATTATTTCTAAGAACAAGATTATAATACATGCTGTGTATGTATTAAGGGATTTCATTTCAAAGAGAATACAGTTGTAAGGAGATGATTATATAGGTTGAAAATATGCCACCTTTTCACTTAAGAATACAATGAACCTGCTATAGGATGAAGATGAACATAGATCACCTCACATTCCAGTGGTCACTTAGAATTCTATTATGTTCTAAAACCTAAATTATTTAGTACGTGTCCAGTTAGCAGATGCTTAGGTTACTTCCACTTTCTTATTGCAAATAACACCGGAATGGACTTTTTTAATAAATTGCCCACTCATCTGATTATTTCCATACTACGCTTCCCTAGGAGTGGAAGCTTGTACGTATTTTTTAAACTCCTGGCATTGACTCAGTGCACGCTCTCAAACCAGAAAACAAGACAGAAAACCCATTGTAATTCCCACCAGCAGTTTGAGATTCCCCCCTTTATCCTCGATGTTGATACAACCCAGCTCTCATGTAGAAGTTCAAGTTGAATAAGATTGACTGAAACTCTATTTCTGCACTGTGGCCCTTCTACATTGCTATCCTATTGAGGAAGCTTCGTGGGCTCATGCTCTAGGTAAGAATAAAATTAAGTTCAAGCCCTCTGCCTCTGGCAATCCAAGGCCCAGCTGAGTAGATGTGCATTTCATTGCATTTCATCGCCTTGCAAGAGTAAGAAGAATGTGACCCTAACTGCGCAGTGATAGACACGTATTGAGGGAGTGATGAGTTGTTTTCATGACTCCACCTAAGAGAGGCCTGAAAAGACCGCTTGATTGGCAAGAGGCCAAAAACACCGTTAATTTTCCAAAGATGTTTAGTTCAATAACTAAGTCTAGATAATCTGATCTGGCTCAAGTCGTGAATAATCATTTCAAAAATGGTCCCTCAACTGTCCCCAATCCACAGCAGGGAGACTCTCCTGTAACTTAGTTCCCCCAAACCCCCACCTTTAGGGAACTTCTAAGAAAGTGATCTAGTGTGTTACAACAAAAGTAAACATCACCATAAGAATATAAAGTCTGACTACACAGTTGGCCCTTTAAATTGTCTTTTAAAAAAATCTCCTGTCCATTAGGGGTCTTCAAGTACCTTGGAAAATATAGGATACGAGGACAATTATGTTGAAAAAAATTATCATAATTTAACTTATTGTTTCATTGCTTTGGCTAGGACTTTCAGTACCATGTTAAATAGAACTGGTGACAATGGACATCCTCACTTTGTACCAGACCATAGGAGAAACATTTTCATTTTTTATTAACTGTGGGCTTTTCTTATATGATGTGTTGAACTAAGTTCCTTCTATACCTGTTTTTCAGAGTTTTTACATGAATTGTCAAATGTTTTTGCTGCAAATTTTTTTATTCTCTTAATGTGTTATATCACACTGATTGATTTGCCTATGTTGAAGCATTCTTGCATCCCAGAGATACATTTCAGTTGGCTGTGGTTTATTCTCTTTTTAATGGGCTGTTGAATTTGGTTTGTTAGTATTTTGTTGAAGATTTTTACACCTATGTTTATCAGTGATATTGACTGGCAGTTTTATTTGCTTGTGATTATCTTTGTCTGGCTTTGATATAAGTGTATGTTGGCCTCATAAAATGAGTTTGGGGCGCGCTCTCTTCTGGTTTTTGAGAGAGTTTAAGAAGGATTGCTATTCTTCTTTGAATGTTTAGAATTCATCCACGAAGCCATTTGGTTCTGGTCTTTTCTCTGGGAATCTTTTGTTTACTAATTTGTGCTTATTGGTCTGTTCAGGCTTCCTATTTCCTCTTTAGTTTTGGTAGGTTGTATAAATCAAGAAGTTTGATTTCTTATAGATTATCTAATTTATAAGTGCATAATTTTCATAATAGTCTTTTATGATCCTTTTCATTTTGAGGCATTTGTTCTAATGACTCCTCATATTTCTCATTTTAGTTGAGGATACTTTTTTTCTTAGTCTAGCTAAGGTTTATCACCTTCTAATTTTTAAATAGTTTTGCTGATTTTTCTAGTTTTTCTAGTCTCCTATTTCTACTTTAATATTTTATTCTCTATGATAACTTTGGACTTAGGCTTTCTGTTTCTAGCTTCTTGAGGTAAAAAGTTGGTTAATTTGAATTTTTTCTTTCATGTGGCTATTCGTTGCAATCAACTTTTCTCTTAGTACTGGATTTGGTGCATGTCATAAGTTTTAGTATATTGTATTTTTTGTTTGTCTTGAGATTTTAATTCTCCTTTGATTTTTCCTTTTGCCCAGTCATTGCTCAATTTAATGGTATGTATGTTAACACACCAATATGTGATAGAGCACATAAACCTCCAAATTACTAAAGTTATAAAAGATTTATACAACATACTTAATGGCAACAAAACTTGTAGATATGGAACAATGCTCACAACAGTAAGAAAAGTCCACGTTATTTTCTAGTGCACATGGGATTCTCACCAAAATCAATCACAGGTGGGCCTTTGACAGAATAATATAAACATGACATAAAACGTGTAGGATGCAGCTAAACCAGTGGTTACAGAAAAATTTATCCCCATAGATCATTAAGAAGAAAGGAAGGCTAAATATTGACTAATCTCCTAATTCAAGAAGATAGAATAAAAAAATTTCAAATTATATCTATAAAATGTGAAAAGAAAAAGGATGAAGTAGACACCATCTATATATAAATGTGTGTAGAAATCATAGATTAATATTCATGTTTCTGATTTCAGTTCCACATCAAAATGTCTATAATCATTTTTCCACTTTCATGTTCTTATTGCATTATTAAAAAAATATTTTTAACTGAAATATTAAAATACATATTTTATGGGGTACAATGTGATATTTTGATACATGTATATTATTTGTAATGATGAAATTAACCTAAAGAACATATCACCAATTTTCATGGTGAGACATTTAAAATGTACCCACTTAGCAATTTTGATATATACAACACATATATATTACATATATAATTATAATTTTGTATTATATATAATATACATTATACACATAAACATATGTATCTATTATATATACAATTATAATATTTTGATACATACAACACGATATCCAACTTTGATACAAATGAACAAGATTTTCTTCTATTTAAAGGCTGAATTACATTTCACTGTGGATATATGTCTTGTTTTCTATATCTATTCATCCATTGATGGATACTTAGGTTGATTCCATATCTTGGCTATTGTGAATAATGTTGCAATGAACATGGGAGTGCAGATATCTCTTTGATATACCCATTTAAATTGGATACATCCTTATTAATGGAATTCCTGAATCATAAGGGGTTCATACTATTAAGGCCTGCATCAAAAAGTCTGAAAGAGCACAAATAGGCAATCTAAGGTCACACCTCAAGGAACTAGAGAAACAAGAACAAACCAAACCCAAACCCAGCAGAAGAAAAGAAATAACAGAAATCAGTGCAGAACTAAATGAAATTGAAACAAAAAATACAAAAGCTACATGAAACAATGTTGGTTCTTTGAAAAAATAAGTAAAATTGATACTGTTAGCAAGATTAATCAGGAGAATAGTCAAATAAGCTCAACTAGAAATGAAACAGGTGATATTACAACCAATATCACAGAAATACAAAAGCTTATTGGTGGCTACTATGAACACCTTTATGCGTGTAAAGTAGAAAACCTACAGGAGAGGATTTAATTTCTGTAAATATACAATGCTCCTAGATTAAACCAGGAAGAAATAGAAACTCTGAAGAGACCAGTAACAAGCAGCAAGATTGGAATGGTAATTAAAAAATGCCAACAAAAAAAGTCTGGGACCAGATGGATTCACAGCTGAATTAATTGGCATCAATCCTACTGACACTATTCCACAAGATAGAGAGGGAAACCTTCCTAGATCATTCTATGAAGTTAGTATTGCCCTAATACCAAACCCAGGAAAGGACATAACAAAACCATAGACCAATATCCCTGATGAACATACATGCAAAAATTCTCAACAAAATACTATCTAACAGAATCCAACAGCATACCAAAAAGATAAATCATCATGATCAAGTGGGTTTCATAACAGGGATTCAGGGATGGTTTAACATATACAAGTCAATACATGTGATACATCACATAACCATGTGACTTTTGTTTTTAATTGTGTTTATCTCAATAGTTGCAGAAAAAGCATTTGACAAAATCCATCCCTTTATGATTAAAACCCTCAGCAAAATCAGCATACAAGGGACATTCTGTAAGGTAATAAAAGTCACCTATGACAAACCCACAGCAAACATTATTCTGAATGGGGAAAAGTTGAAGGCATTCCCTGTGAGAACTGGAACAAGACAAGGATGCCCATTTTTGCCACTTATATTCAATATAGTTCTGGAAGTCCTAGCCAGAGCAATCAGACAAGAGAAGTAAAGGGCATCCAAATCAGTAAAGAGGAAGTTATGATGTCGGTTTGCTGATAATATGATCGTATACCAAGAAAACCCTAAAGACTCATCCAAAAAGCTCCTGGAACTGGTAAATGAAGTCAGCAAAGTTTCAGAGTACAAAATTAATGTACACAACTCAGTAGCTCTGTTAATACAGCAATAGCTACCAAGCTGAGATGCAAATCAAGAGCTCAACCCAATTTACAATAGCTACAAAATAAAATACTTAGGAATACCTAACCAAGGAGGTAAAAGACCTCTATGAGGAAAACTACAAATCACTGCTGAAAGAGATCGTAGATGACACAAATAAATTGAAACACATCCCATGCTCATGGGTAGGTAGAATCAATAATTGAAAATGACCATATTGCCAAAGCAATGGACAAATTCAATGCAATTCCCATCAAAACACCACCATCATTCTTCACAGAACAACAATCCTAAACAATCCTAAAATTCATATGGAACCAAAAAGCCCACATAGCCAAAGCAAGACTAGGAAAAAAGAATGAAACCAGAGGCATCACATTACTCGACTTCAAACTGTACTATAAGGCCATAGTCACCAAAATAGCTTGGTACTGGCATAAAAATCAGTATATAGACCAATGGAACAGTATAGAGAACCCAGAAATAAAACCAAATACTACAGCCACTGATCTTCAACAAAGCAAACAAAAACATAGAAGTGGGGGAAAGGACACCCTATTCAACAAATGGTGCTGAGAAAATTGGCAAGCCACATGTAAAGAATGAAACTGGAACCTCATCTCTAACCTTATAGAAAAAACAACTCAAGATAGATCAGACTTAAACCTAAGACCTGAAATTATTAAAATTCTAGAAGATAACATCAGAAAATGTTATCTTGTAGACATTGGCTTAGGCAAAGACTTCATGACCAAGAACCCAAAAGCAAATGCAATAAAAACAAAAATAAATGGGACTTAATTAAACTAAAAGGCTTGTGCACAGCAAAAGACATAATCATCAGAGTAAACAGACAACCCATGGAGTGGGAGAAAATCTTCAGTCTCTACATCCAACAAAGGACTAATATCTAGAATCTACAAGAAACTCAAATCAGCAAGAACAAAACAAAGCCATTAAAAAGTGGGCTAAGGACACAGATAGACAATTCTCAAGAGAAAATATACAAATGGCCAACAAACATGAAAAAAATGCTCAACATCACTAATTATCAGGGAAATGAAATTCAAAACCACAATGCAATACCATCTCACTCCTGCAAGAATGGCCATAATCAAAAAATCTTTAAAAAATAGACATTGGTATGGATGTGCTGAAAAGAGAACACTTTTACACTGCTGGTGCAAATGTAAACTTGTACAACCACTATGGAAAAGTGTGGAGATTCCTTAAAGATCTAAAAGTATATCTACCATTTGATCCAGCAATCCCACTACTGGGTATCTACCCAAAGGAAAATAAATCATTACACGAAAAAGATACTTGCACACATGTTTACAGCACCACACTTCACAATTGCAAAAATATGGAAGCAGCCCAAATGATCATCAATCAATGAGTAGATAAAATCATATATTCACACATATACTCATATATTCATATATACTCATATGTACTCATATTCATATCTTCATATATCTTCATATATCTTCATATGTATATATATGAATGCTACTTAACCATGAAAAGGAATGAAATAATGGCATTTGCAGCAAACTGGATGGAATTAGAGACCGTTATTCTAAGTGAAGCAACTCAGGAATGAAAAACCAAACATTGTATGTTCTCACTCATACGTGGGAGCTAAGCTATGAGGATGCAAAGGGATAATAATGATACAATAGACTTTGGGGACTTGGGGGAAAGGGTGGAAGCAGGTGAGGGATAAAAGACTACACATTGGGTACAGTGTACACTACTTGGGTGATGAGTGCACCAAATTCTCAAATTGCCATGAAAGAACTTATTAATGTAACCAAACACCACCTGTTCCCCAAAAACCTATTGATATAAAAAATATAAATAAATATCATATATACATCATCCAGGGGCAGTAGCTTATGCCTATAATCCCAACATTTTGGAAGGCTGAGGTGGAAGGATTGCTTTAGCCTAGGTATTTGAGACCAGCCTGGGTAACATAGTGAGACCTCATCTCTCCAAAAATTAAATTTTAAAAAATCAGGGAGGCATAGTGGCACGTGTCTATAGTCCTAGCTACTCAGGAGGCTGAGGTGAGAGGATCGCTTGAGCCCGGGAGATTGAAGCTGCAGTGAGCCACAATTGTGACACTGCACTCCAGCCTGGGTTGACAAAGCAAGACCCTGACTCAAAAACAGGGCGGTATATATTTTACAGGTACATCAAAGTCTTATCTGTGCTCTCTTGAATTCCCTCTCTTAGTGTCCTCAGACCAATTTTTTAAACAGGTGTGTATCTTCCCTATCAATTTTTAATATTTTTATTGCAGATATGTGTCCAAATGTAATATTTTAGCAGGATGTATTTGTTAAATGGTAGCACACTGATCATTCTGCAACATATTTTCCTTCAACTTTACTAATTGAAATGTTCACGATAAATTGGTATTAATATTGATCATGTGTGCATTTTCTTTATATTAATATTTAGGTTTACCACTTTTTCATGCTTTATAATGTAACAGAGTATCTATCCTTGTATAATCTCCTTGGAAGTCTTAGGTAGTGAAGAAAGAACATCTTCAATGTTATGAGATATTACTAAATTCATCTCTAAAGGAGTTGCACTAATCTCTCTAACCATCATTTTCCCTTCATTTAACAAATAATCAATTTTTACTATTATATTGGTGCAAAAGTGATATATGCCAGGCATAGTGCTAATGTTAGAAAACAACAGAGAAGAAAATAAATATATTTTGGTCTCCCTGTGCAACAACAAAAACCCAAACAGTGAATAGGTAAAACATATGATGTGGTCATGCCAGATGATGATATATGTTATGAACATAAAATAGGGAGCACTGTTGCAAATTTTAAATATAATTATGGATTAGTCAGAATGCACAAGGTAATGCCATAGTAACATCTCAAGCTGCACAAAAACATTGTTTATGTGATGTTCACATTGTAAATCTGTCAGATGGTACTCGGGGTCCACTCATCAAAAGTCCCTCAAGGACCTCAGATGATGGATAAATTTGTTGACCATTTTGTCATTTTATGTTCTAGAATATGTTTATATTTGTGGCTATACATGAAGCTTGTACAACTATTGAAGTATATCCATAAAAAAAATAAGTGTACAGCTCATTAAGGATTTCATAGCAGTACCTAAAATATATCTAGAATTTTGCAATTTTACATATTAATAACCCTCCACCTGCCATTTTAAACACTTATTTAGATTTCTAACTTTCATACCTATACAGCATTTGGATAGCCCATTAATTTTTAATTATACATATTATTCATGTGGAATTTTCATTGAAACTTAGGAATAATTAAAATACAAGAGTGAGTTGAAGCTTGTGTGAAGAGTATAAAAGAAGGATTGTGATGTCTGAGGTGTGAGATTTCTCACTGATTGAGTAGAGCACGCCTTCATACAGAAATTGTCATATTATCTGAGCATTTATGACTGGTAGAGTTTATACAGAAATGCATTTGGTAAATTCACAGCAAAGAAGCAGGATACGAGAAGTTATGAAGGAATATGAAAGTGTGTGGTTTAAAGATACTCTGAGATATTGGAAGAAGCAATGTTGGAAGACAGGGTGGGTACCAGCCAAGGAGAGAATATGCTCATTCTGTCTCCTGGTGTCAGTATCTGCTTCTGCAGTTGGGCTTATGAGTTGGATTCTGCATCTGAGGATTCAACCAATCATGGACTTAACCAATCATGGATTGAAAATATAATTAGGCTTATCATGGTCACATTGGTACAGACTTTTCTAATGTTTCTATTTTTTATAGTGACATAGTAGGTGTATACATTTATGGGGTACATGAGATGTTTTCATACAGGAATGTAATGCATAATAAATGCATGATGAAAAATGGAGTATCCTCTCAAGCATTTATCTTGTGTTACAATTTTATTATACCCTTTTAGTTATTTTTAAGTGTACAATTGTTATTGACGATGTCAGTCTATTATGCTAGTACTTATTCATTCTAACAAGTTTGTTGTATCCATTAACCATCCCCACCTACCCCTTCATCCCCCCTAGTGCCCTTCCCAGTATCTGCTAAGCATATTTCTAATTTATATCTCCATGAGTCCAGTTGTTTCGATTTTTAGGTACCACAAATAACTGAGAACATGCAATGTTTGTCTTTCTGTGCCTGGCTTATTCGACTTAGCGTAATGGCCTCCAGTTCCATCTATGTTGTTGCAAATGACAGGATCTCATTATGTTTTGTGGCTATATAGTACCTATCATGTATAAGTAGCACATTTTCTCTACCCATTCATCTGTTGATGAACACATAGGTTGCTTCCAAATTTTAGCTACTGTGAACAGAGCTGCAACAAACATGGAAGTGTAGATGTCTCTTCAGTATATTGATTTCTTTTCTTTTGGGTATATACCCAGCAGCGGGATTGCTGGATGATACGTTAGCTCTATTCTTAGTTTTTTTGAGGAACCTCCAAACTGTTCTCTGTTGCACCTTTAAATACAACTTTAAATGCAACTTCACATTCCCACAGAGTTTATGAGGGTTCCCTTTTCTCCATGTCCTCACCAGCATTTGTTATTGCATGTCTTTTGTATGAGAGCCATTTTAATTGGGATGAGATGGTATCTCATTGTAGCTTTGATCTGCATTTCTCTGATCAATGTTGAGCACTTTTTATGTGCCTGTTTTTGATTTGTATGTTGTCTTTTGAGAAATGTCTATTCAATCTTTTATCAATATATAAATCAGATCATTAGATTTTTTCCTATAGATTTATTTGAGCTCCCCATGTATTGTGGTTATTAATTCCTTGTCAGGTGTGTAGTTTGAAAACATTTTCTTCCATTTTATGGGATGTCTCTTCGTTGATTTATTTCCTTCACTGTGCAGAAGCTTTTTAACATAATGTGCTCTCCTTTGTCCATGTTTGCTTTGGTTGTCTGTGTTATGGAGTATTACTCAAGAAATATTTTCCCAGACAAATATCCTGGAGATTTTCTCCAATGTTTTCTTCTGGTAGTTTCATAGTTTGAGGTCTTAAAGTCTTTAGTCCATTTTGACTATATCTTTGTATATGGCGAGAGACGGGACTAGTTTCATTTTTCTTCATATAGATATCCACTTTTCCCAGTGCTGCTTATTGAAGAGACGATATTTTCCCCGGTGTATGTTCCTTGCAACTTTGTAGAAAATGAGTTCACTGTAGGTGTGTGGATTTGTTTCTGAGTATTCTGTTTTATTGGTCTATGTATCTGTGTTTATGCCAGCACCATGCTGTTTTGGTTATGGTAGCTCTGTTGTAGTATAATTTGAAGTCAGGCAATGGGATTCCTCCAGTTTTGGTGGGTTGGTTGGTTGGTGGTTTTGCTTAGAATAATTTTGGCTCTTCTGGGTGTTTTGTGCTTTCATACAAATGTTAGGATAGTGTCTTCTATATCTGTAAGAAATGTCATTGGTATTTTGATAAGGATAACATTGAATCTACAGATTGCTTTGAGTACTATGGATATTTTAACAATATTGATTCTTTTGGTTCATGAACCTGGAATATGTTTTCATTTTTAGTGTCCTCTTCAATTATTAATGCTTTATAGTTATCATTAGAGAACTCTTTCACTTCTTTGGTTAATTCCTATTTAATTTTATTTGTGGCTATCATAAATGAGATTACTTTTTAAATTTGTTTTAATCTATTTGCTATTGACATATAGAAATCTGCCTTGTATCCTGCAACTTTCCTGAATTTATTAGTTCTAATAGGTTTTTGGGGAGACTTTAGGTTTTTCCAAGTATAAGGTCCTGTCCTATCTGTGAACGAAGATAATTTTACTTTTCTTTGAAATTTGATGCCATATCTATATCTCTATATATCTATATCTATCTATATATATAGATATATTTACATATAGACAGATTTATTTATATTTGTTTCTCTTGTCTGATTGCTCTAGCTAGAACTTCCAGTAATATGTTGAATAACAATGGTAACAATAGTTGCACTAAAGTGCAAGACTAAGTCTCCTTTAATTTTCTTTAATTTTCTGTCCACTTTCCTCAAGCAGAAGGAGTCTTGCCCCATAGCCACCATAGCTGGTAATATGCTGAGTCTCACCCGGAGCCAGCATGCCTCAGAGTTTCACCCAAGGCCCTCATGACTCTGGCTGGTATCCAACCCTGATGTGGCTGAGCTGGTATCCAAGATGCAAGACAAAGTCCTCCTCACTCTTCCCTCTCCTCTCCTAAAGCAGAGGAAAGAGGCCTCTTTTGGAGCCACAAGCTGTGGAGGCTGAGGTTAGGGGATGAGTTTAGCTGCCCTGGCTGGTGTTTTAACAGGTCATGTGTCCCCCGAGTCCACTGGCTCTGGGCCCAGATTAGCATTAGGATTTGCAGCTCTTGTGGCCTAGACGGCCCTTCAGGTTTGTCTGTGGCTCCAGAGCCACTTTAGCCCTTCATGGTGAGGCTTGGGTAACTCAAGTTCCAAACACTGGGATTCGCAATTCCCTTCCAGCAATGGCTGGTTTAAATGTGCCCTTCATGGTGGGTGTCAGCTGAATTTGGTCTGGGTCGTCTTTCTGCTATAAGAAGGGCATCGCTGAGCTCAGTGTCTTAGAATTGCTGGCTCTCCCTCTCCTTAGTGCACAGAGAAGCTCTCCATACCACACCACCGCTGCTGGGGGATGAAGGAGTGGTAGTGTCAGTGATGCAATACTGTTTTTCCAACTTCTTCAATGCCTCATTCAGAAATATGAATTTAACTCCATGTACTGTGAGTGCTCACCTGAGTTCTGGTTCTTGTGAAGGTGTTTTTTGTGTAGATAGTTTTTAAATTGCTGTTCTTGCAGGAGGATGATCAGTGGAACCTTCTATTCTGCCATCTTGCTCCATCCTCCAGACTTTTTTCCTTGTCATTATTCCCTAAAAAATACAGTATAACAACTATTTACATAGCATTCATATTGCATTAGTTATAAGTAATCTAGACATGATTTCAAGCATACGGGAAGATTTGTGTAGGTTATATAGAAATACTCTGCCATTTCATATTAGGGTCTTTAGCATCATGGACTTTGGTATTTTCACGATGTCCTGGTACTGAGGACAGATAGTGAGGGATGACTGTACACAGGGATGAATACACTACTCAGTACTTGTATGATTGACATGCTAGAAGGACTCAGCACCAGTCTCGGAACCTCACAGGCACTGAGAAAAGTGGCTCCCTTTTCCCATTCTCTTTCATTCCCAAATTATATAATCTAAATTCGATGAGACTAATATTTCAAGGTAAGTCTCTGAGCCTTTAAGGAGAGGGGCGATGTGGGAGAAGGTCACCCTGTCATGGAGAAATCTTAGGCCACATTCTGTCATCAGATTCATAGATGTCTTAAGAGTCACAGAAGCATAGCAAGTACATAACACTCCTTCTTTTGATTCTGAGAAAGTGACACTCAGAGCTTTTAGTGTCTTGACTAAGATTACACAATTAATTGGAAGCAAATATAATAAATGGTAAATGTTTTAGAGCCTTAAAGGTTGTCAGACTCTGATATTTTCTCCTGAATCTGGGAAAGCCCCAGCTGTGTTAATGGAGAGTGTCTACAGGTGCAACTTTTCCCCACGAAAGATGGCTTTGCAGGGCCATTTCAAAATATGTCAAAGACATACTTTGGGGTAGAATATTTAGATTTTCCTCAGGGTCTGCTGTCTGTCATGTGATGCTATACCAGAGTCAGGTTGGAATTTGGTATCTTATTGCCACTCAGAGTCTGTTTTGTCAGTCTTAGGAACTCTATTTCAATGTTATTGCTGGTCAGTTGTGCCTAAATTCCAAAAGATGGGTGTAATGAAGTGTGTCTCCCTTCTTATGTCCTGCAATTAAGCTTTTCAGCTTTCCTGAGATTCTCTTGGCCTAGAGGGGGTCTGTTGATTAGGGGTCTTAGGATTTTATATTTAGTTTACAGATTTCTGACACTGGTTTTGCATGATCCTCCCTTTCTGAGGTTCAGATTTGCTTTTACAAAGAGAGAGCTTATTTTAAATGTCTGATATGAAAATATAATTTTAAACTAGAAAAATGAAGTTGTTTAAAAAATGTGCAATGTCATGAAAAAGATGGATTTGCTTTTGGATAGATGCATCGCATAAATGAAAAACATGTTTAATTCCCACGTGGACCGTGAGTGGAAAGTTAGAATATAACCATCAAAAACAAATAGCAAAACAAAACAAAAATACCAAAATAGTGGATTCTGAGAGGGTCTTAAAGAAAATAGAAGCTCCAGGGAAGAGACAATGCCAAGTACAGGGAAGATGAATAAGCAGGAAAAAATAAATAAATAAATAAAGGAAAACAGGGCAAAGAATTAAGCAATAAACACCTCAATTCCCTAATGTGAAGAAACTGATGATGTAATTTTCTCATTTTCATTCTGAATTTAAACTCCTTTGCTTTGGCCTTAGAATGGTGAAAGCAGCTTCACTGAGCTGGCGTGGCTTAGATTTATTCTCTGATGGAGCAGAAGAGGTGGAGCAAATGGTTTGTGCTCTATGTGCCATGTTAGTCTCTTTGTTGAAAGGTGTCTTGATGACCTGTCTCTTCAGTGCTTTATAAAGGGGATAAGTAAGGAACAAAGATACCTGACTCTTGTTGCTAGCTCTTTGTAATTCTGACTTTAGGTTTCCTGAAGTCCCAGGGTTTTTTTTTGTTTTGTCTCTTGTTTTGTGTGTGTGGTTTGTTTTTGTTTTTTTGTTTTTGTTATTGTTTTTTTGCCCTAGGAACAGTGCATTGTATTTCACTTTGCATTTCCACGTGCCTCAGTCACTGTTAGTTTTTTCCTCAGCATTATTTCTCTAACCTGCAGTACAGCAACCCTGAGGATGACCAAACCTCAGTCATGGAGCTCCTGACTCTTCATTAGCCTAGAAGTTAGTGGGCTTTTTAACTTTGAGACGATTGTATCAAGCATGATTGAAACAATTCAACTGGAAAATTAAAACTGAAATATTCAGACAAAGCAGTCACTGAGCAAAGCTATGAATTTATGGGAGGGGGTGGTGATTAGTTTGTTATGCAAAGGAGATGCAGGACAAGAGGATCCCTAGGCTTGGTTGCAAGGCTGCGGTTTTATGAAAGATTCAACACAACTGCCTCATGTGCTTTAACTTCATTTTTCAATCACTATGCACGGAATTTTGGGCATTTTAGGCATGATTTTGGGGGATAAATGGTATCAGCAAAATGAAAATAAGTATTTTGTTTATATTTCAACTAAATACTTGATATTTAGGGCATCTGCAGCATTTATTGCTGTGATTTCTTGTAAAAATGTTTCTCTGCATGACAGTTAATAAATTAAATGCCTTAGATTTCACTGGGGACTGGGAGAGGGCTCACTGTCCCTACTGCTGCTCTCCTGCTCGGCACTAGTTCTGCACCCCAAGCTACTCTCCTCAGGCAGGCAGGACTCTCCCTCTGCTCCTCTGCCCCAGTCAGCACTACTTATGGAATGCAACCTTGTGAGGAACAGCAGAATAAATTGAAAAGTTTTCGTGAGGAAAGTGGACTTAAATGGAGATATATAATGGTAGAAGAAATTTAAGGAGACTTCAAGTTTTCAGATTATTTCATGGTATTAGTTATGATGTTTGTACCATTAACAATATTAATATTAACCTTATCAGCCGTGATTTCCATCACTGAGTCCTGGATGAGCTACTGTATCCAAAAAGTAGTGAAAATTTCAACCCAACACGAACACTGTGTTACAGACCTAATGTGCATTCCCTACTTCAGTCTCTAACTATCCCACAACAGGGCCAGTATACTTGTGTTCTTAATTCTGGGGGGTAATAAATAAGACATAAAGAGTGTACCTGTCTTCACTCTTGACTTAGCTCATGAATAGTCACCTCCCCAGATCTGTTTCGTAGTTCACTTTAGCTTGTGGCCAAGATACAACTTGACCTCTCTAAGATTTGAACTTATGATTTTATGTCAGTTTAAATCAATATTTAGAAAAATAATTCAAAGCACATGTCTTACCAGAAAAAGGTCAGGAAAGCCATGTACAGAGGAAAGATTTAAAATTAATGACTTTTCTTTTCCCTCAGGTGGAAACCGTGAGCCAGTCATGTGCTCAGGGAATCAAACTTCTCAGAATCAAACAGCAAGCACCGATTTCACCCTCACGGGACTCTTTGCTGAGAGCAAGCATGCTGCCCTCCTCTACACCGTGACCTTCCTTCTTTTCTTGATGGCCCTCACTGGGAATGCCCTCCTCATCCTCCTCATCCTCCTCATCCTCTCAGAGCCCCGCCTCCACACCCCCATGTACTTCTTCATCAGCCAGCTCGCACTTATGGATCTCATGTACATATGCGTGACTGTGCCCAAGATGCTTGTGGGCCAGGTCACTGGAGATTATACCATTTCCCCATCAGGCTGTGGGATCCAGATGTTCTTCTACCTGACCCTGGCTGGAGCTGAGGTTTTCCTCCTGGCTGCCATGGCCTATGACCGATATGCTGCTGTTTGCAGACTTCTCCATTACCCACTGCTGATGAACCAGAGGGTGTGCCAGCTCCTGGTGTCAGCCTGCTGGGTTTTGGGAATGGTTGATGGTTTGTTGCTCCCCCCATTACCATGAGCTTCCCCTTTTGCCAGTCTAGGAAAATCCTGAGTTTTTTCTGTGAGACTCCTGCCCTGCTGAAGCTCTCCTGCTCTGACGTCTCCCTCTATAAGACGCTCATGTACCTGTGCTGCATCCTCATGCTTCTCGCCCCCATCATGGTCATCTCCAGCTCATACACCCTCATCCTGCACCTCATCCACAGGATGAATTCCGCCGCCGGCCGCAGGAAGGCCTTGGCCACCTGCTCCTCCCACATGATCATAGTGCTGCTCTTCTTCGGTGCTTCCTTCTACACCTACATGCTCCCGAGTTCCTACCACACAGCTGAGCAGGACATGATGGTGTCTGCCTTTTACACCATCTTCACTCCTGTGCTGAACCCCCTCATTTACAGTCTCCGCAACAAAGATGTCACCAGGGCTCTGAGGAGCATGATGCAGTCAAGAATGAACCAAGAAAAGTAGTAAAGGGCAAGCATTGTCCCCTCCTCTTTCTATAATTCCGTTACTCCCTATCTCTCCTCTCTTTTGCCCTCAGGTCCCCGGGTCCCCAGCACAAAGCCCACTCATATTTTCCTTCTTTCTTATACGTGGCGTTTTCCCTCCATACTGCTTATTGCTCCCATTTATCTCATTGGATTTAATATCTTTGGAGTGTTTTTAACTGCACTGCTGTAGCTGACCTATGAAAGACCTTATAGAGTGCCTTTTATCTTATCTCCCATCCCAGGTTCATTGAGCATTTTAGTATGAGACTTGGTCTTAAACACTTTACCCCTCGAAGAGACTCATTGTAAAGACTTAGAATCCTAGCAGAGCCCTAGAGGGGAGTATTGGCTGCTCCCTCCCTTTGCAATACATTGTAAACCTCGGTTCACATTGGCAGCCACTGGGGTCAGTGTTTCTGCTATTGTATCTCAGTAAGTACAAAGAAACGCATTTTCTCCAAAGGCTGAAGTGAACTTTGTAGTGTAAACACCAGTAGTTTTAGCATTGGCCATTGGAACCACCTAAACCAAAAATGAATCCATTTCAAAATTCAAAGAATAGGTTCATCTCTTTCATAGTATGTAAATAAAAGTAGTTCCAGATTTAGTTTCTTTAGGATTTAGTCTATTCCAGACAATGGTCTACTACGTTTACACTAAATATCATAACAGTCGCGTGCGATAATGGAGACTTAGGAAAGCTTAACCCCCTCAGCATGTTTCTTCTGAAACTGGGAAAACCAGCAAAATGGTTATAAACTTGTCACTAACCTTTAGTTTGCCAGATGTATATCATGCTACAAAGGCAACTTCTGTAAATCTATGAGCAGCAGATCACTATCATTTTCATTAACAAAATAATTCATGGGTCTAGTATTTCTGGAACGTGAGAAATTAGGAAAGAAATACATTTGTTCTAATTAATATGCAAGAAGCTGAATCTCGAGCTGTATCGTGAAGCTGTTAATTTACTTCCCCTTGGCACAGCCCTGAGCTTGCCTGATTTACCGACAATGAATGGAAGCCAGGTGTTCCCATGCCTATCGCATCTTCGAGAGAACTGTCAAGTACTTGCTTTACGTGACACATTGGCTGAACACTTTTGCTTCTCACTGAAAATTATTCCTGCGGTGCATGAAAGGAGTTTGTCTGAGTTTGTGTACAGAGATCTGAATTTGGAAGTAAATTCCACCAAGTGGTGCAGAAATATCACTTGTAAGAGGGGGTTGTTAGAGGTAGGTAAAATTTCGTTTCAGAAATTGCTGTAATTAAATGGGCAAAACTGCTCAAATGGACACCACAGATGACTAACAATGTTCTTATGTTGTCATTATATTATTTAATTATATTATTGACCTCAGGAACGTGTACAGAGAGGGATTGCTGAATTATATAGTAGCTCTATTTTTAATCTTTATAAAACTGTCATACAGCTTTCAACACAGGCTGTTGCAACTTACGTTTCTACCAGCAATGCACATGTACAAGGGATCCATTTTCTACACACACTTGAGAGCCCTTGTTATGTATTGTCTGGTAATAGCCATCCTAGCAGGTGTGAGCTGATAGCTCATTGTGGTTTTGATTTGCATGGCCCTGATGATTAGTGATGTTGAACATCTTTTCATTCACCTGTTGCCTACTTGTATTCCCTCTTTGGAAGAATGTCTATTCACACTGTCTTTACCATTTTTAAGTTGGGTAATTTGATATTTGTTAATGATTTTGTCAGTTTCTTTTATATTTTGGATGCTAACTCCTTATCCAAAATATGGTTTGCAGATATGTTCTCCCATTGCCGAGATTACCTTTTCATTTTGTTGTTTCCTTTTCTGTGCAAAAGTTTTTGTATGTTGATGCAGTCCTACTTGCTTATTTTGCTTTTGTTGCCTTAATTTTTGTGTCATAGCAAAAATATCACGGCCAAGATCAATGTCAAAGAGCTATTTCCCTATGTCATCATCCAGGACTTTTACAAGTCCAGGTCTTACATTTAAGTCTTCGATCCATTTAGATTTGGTTTTGGGGGAATAGTGTAGGATAAGAATCCAATTTCGTTCCTCTGCATGTATGTGTCTGGTTTTCCCAATGCCATTTATTGAACAGACTATCCTTTCTTCATGCTGCATTTTTGGCACCCTCATCAAAGACTAATTGACCATATAAGCATGGCTTTATTTCTATAATTTGTAATATAGTTTGAAATCGGAGTCTGAAGCCTCCAGCTTTGTTCTTTTTATCAATATTGCTTTGGCTATTTGATATTTTTGTGCATTCACAAAATTTCTAGAATGGTTTTATTCTATTTATGTAAAAAATGCCTGTGGAATTTTAGTTGGGGTTATACTGAATCAGACATTTTCTGGAGTAATATGGACATTTAAAGAATATTATTCTAACCCATTAACATGAGATATCTTTCCACTTATTTATCTCCTCTTGAGTGAACAGATCTTTCACTCCCTCAGCTGTATTTATTCCTATGTATTTTATTCTATTGGATGGTATTGGGAATGGTATTCTTTTCTTAATTACATATTTGGATGGTTCCTTTTTGGTGTATAGAAATACAACCCATTTATATATGTTTATTTTGTATCCTGCAAGTTTCTTGAATTCTTTAATTCTGACGGGATTTTGGTGGAGTCTTTAGAGTTTTTTATATGTAAAATCATGTCATCTGCAAACAGATGGCAAGATAATTTAACTTCCTCTGATTTGAAAGCCTTTTCTTTCTTTTTATTGCCTAATTGCTCTGGCTAGTTTCCAGTATTACGTTGAATAGAAGCAGTGAGAGTGAGCACTCTTGTCTTCCTGATCTTAGCTGAAAATCTTTGCTTTTCACCATTGAGTATGATTTAGCTGTGAGATTTATTATGTAAAGGCACATTCCTTCTATAACAAATCTGAGTTTTTATCATGAAAAGATGTTGAATTTTATCCAATGCTTTTTCTATGTCTATTGAGATGCACAATTGTTTTTGTCATTTATTCTGTTAATGTGGCATATCATATTTATTGATTGGTGTATGTTGAACCATCTTTGCATCTGTGGGAAAAAAATTTGGGACCCCAATTTACTATGCCAAAAGGAAAAAAGATATTAAGCTGAAAGCTGAGTTATGCAAGAAACTGCATTTCCTTTGGTTTTTGTTTTCTTTTTGTTCCTAATCAGTTAACTACAGATAAAAGGTTAGAGTAACAGGCAGTAACTCCACATTCTCCTTACCTGACATAAAGTGATGATCCTTCTACTGAGTGTGAAAGGAATACATAAATGACTATTCACCTACCTGCTTCTTTGCTTCTTTTCTTCTTGCAACCTGTGGATTATCATACTCTCCCTCTTTCCCCTCTAGCCTGCTTTCCCCTTTAAATATTAAAGTCCTCAAAATTATCTTTAAAGAAAAGCACAGACCACAGACTGTTTCTGTAATTCTGTGTTCTTTTTTCCAAGCATGTCCTTTACCTTGGTGAAATAAACTTTCAATCTGATTGAGACCTGTCTCACATACTTTTGGTTTATACATCCTAGGAATAATCCCACTTGATTATGGTGAAGTATCCTTTTAATGCACTGCTTAATTTGGTTTGTTAGTATTTTGTTAATTTTTATAAAAAATTATGAAAGCTGTTTATCAGGAATAGTGACCTATAATACTTTGGGAGTTAGTGTTCTTATCTGGCTTTGGTTTAAAGGTGATGTTGTCTTCAGTAAATGAATTTGGAAGTGTTTTTCCTCTTCACTTTTTTGAAAAAATTAGAGGAGGATGTGTTAGTTCTTTAAGTGCTTGGATGAATTCACCATGAAGTCTTCTAGTCTTAGGCTTTTCTTGGGAGATTTATTTATTTATTTATTTTTTTGAGACAAAGTCTCACTCTGTCGCCCATACTCGGAGTGCAGTGGCATGACCTCGGCTCACTGCAACCTCCGCCTCCTGGGTCCAAGTGATCATTTCATGTGCTGAGTACTCTTATACCTACTTTCTTAGCAATTCTCAAGTACATAATTGTTGGAACTGTAGTCAGCATGATGTACCATAAACCTCGTGAACTTATTTCTCCTGCTTAAATAAAATCTTGTATCCTTTGACCCACATCTTCTCTTTCCTTCCTTGCTCCAAACTCTGGTAACCACCATTTTACTCTTTGATTCTATGTGTTTGACTATTGAACACTTCACATATAAATGAAATTGTGCAATATTTGTCCTATGCCAGGCTTATTTTATTTAAAATATTGTCCTCTGGGCTTATCCATATTTTTCCAAATTATAGAATTGTCTTTGATTTGACAAACTGATCATAATATGTCTCAGGTATAATGTTTTGGTTTGTTCTTGCTTGGGTTCCTTTGAACTTTATGAATCTGCATGTCTCTATCACTCACAAATTTAGGAAATGTTGTCATTTTAGCTTTCTGTTTTTCTCTCTTCTCCTTCTGTGAATGTCATAATGCACATATGTATTTGCTTGATGTTGTCTTATAGTTTCCAGATGCTTCTGCATTTTATTTTTTTGTTCCTCTAACTGTATGATCTAAATTCAAGTTCATTGTTTCCTTTCTCTGTATGATGAAATATGTTATTAAAGTACTCTATTGAACTTCTCACTTCCGTAATTGTATTCAGAATATTTTACAAGTTTTACACTAAAGTTAATGAGATTTACACACCTCCATTACAGTACTGGAGTGTTCCAAATTTGTTTGTTTTTGTTTTTTTTTTAATCATTCTTGGGTGTTTCTGGCAGAGGGGGATTTGGCAGGGTCATAGGACAATAGTGGAGGGAAGGTCAGCAGATAAACAAGTGAACAAAGGTCTCTGGCTTTCCTAGGCAGAGGACCCTGTGGCCTTCCGCAGTGTTTGTGTCCCTGGGTACTTGAGATTAGGGAGTGGTGATGACTCTTAACGAGCACGCTGCCTTCAAGCATCTGTTTAAAAAAGCACATCTTGCACCGCCCTTAATCCGTTTAACCCTGAGTGGACACAGCACATGTTTCAGAGAGCACAGGGTTGGGGGTAAGGTCATAGATCAACAGCATCCCAAGGCAGAAGAATTTTTCTTAGTACAGAACAAAATGAAGTCTCCCATGTCCACTTCTTTCCACACAGACACAGCAACAATCCGATCTCTCTATCTTTTCCCCACCTTTCCCCCTTTTCTATTTCACAAAACCGCCAACGTCATCATGGCCCTTTCTCAATGAGCTGTTGGGTAAACCTCCCGGACGGGGCGGCTGGCCGGGCGGGGGCTGACCCCCCCACCTCCCTCTCGGACGGGGCTGCTGCCAGGCGGAGGGGCTCCTCACTTCTCAGATGGGGCGGTTGCGCAGAGACGCTCCTCACCTCCTAGACGGGATGGCGGCCGGGCAGAGATGCTCCTCACTTCCCAGACGGGGTGGCGGCTGGGCAGAGGCTGCAATCTCGGCACTTTGGGAGGCCAAGGCAGGCTGCTGGGAGGTGGAGGTTGTAGCGAGCCGAGATCACGCCACTGCACTCCAGCCTGGGCACCATTGAGCACTGAGTGAACCAGACTCCGTCTGCAATCCTGGCACTTCCGGAGGCCGAGGCTGGCAGATCACTCGTGGTTAGGAGCTGGAGACCAGCCCGGCCAACATGGCGAAACCCCGTCTCCACCAAAAACACACAGTCAGGTGTGGCGGTGCACGCCTGCAATCGCAGGCACTCGGCAGGCTGAGGCAGGAGAATCAGGCAGGGAGGTTGCAGTGAGCCAAGATGGCAGCAGTACAGTCCAGCTTCCGCTCGGCATCAGAGGGAGACCGTGCAGGGGAGAGGAGAGAGGGAGACTGTGGAAAGAGAGGGAGAGGGAGAGCTAGAGTGTTCCAAATTTGACTACAAATCTTCTCAGCACAAGAATTCTTTCCTTTTATGATTTCAATGTCTTTATTATATTTCTCATTTTGTTTATGCATTTTTTCATTAGCTTTAGATCTCTGTTATTTTGAAGCTCTTTGATCCTATTTAATATGATTTTAAAATTCTTTGTTAGGCAATTCATAGATTTCCTTTCTTTGGGGTTGGTTAATGGAGCTTTATTACTTTGGTGGTATTTATTACTTTGGTGGTATTTATTACTTTGGTGGTATTTATTACTTTGGTGTCACATTTGCCTGATTTTTTGTGACTAAAGTAGCTATGCATTGATGTGTGCACATCTGAAGTTGCAAACAGCTCTTTGGTCTGTATAGACTGGTTTCAGTAGGTAAAGACATTCTCCTGTTGTTTCTCTAGGCTAATAGGAATTACCTCCAGGACTGCAGTTGAGCAGGGTTAGAGCCATGTCATGTGGCTACTGCTCGGTCTCCAGCAGAATTTTCAGTTGGCAAGCTTATAACCAGAGGTTGTTGAGTATAAGTCCTGTCTGGTCCCTTGGTAGAGAGGACTGCCTCTAGTACCTTGGTCAATAGGGCTATCGCTAGGACACTCTGCTTCAGGGTTCACATTTGGTTCTGTAGATGGCATGCCTGTTACCAGGTACAGAAATGGGTGTGGATTCTATTGAGTCCCTTGAAGGACTCCCATTATATTGGTGGGAAAGTCTCTGGGCAAGAAGGATTGTCCCCAGACCACAGTTGAGAGGACCTGGAACTGAGTCTCAGGGCTGTGTCATGGATCACAGCTGAGTCTGAGGTCTTCTGTCCTGCATGGATGGGTGTACCTCCTGCATAGTCCCTGTAAATATAAGATATAAGATATCCCCAAGCTGTGGCTGAATGGAAGCTGGAGCTGGATAAGAGGGCTGATTCAGGATCTCCAGCTGGACTGATGTCAGCAGTCTTGTTTACAGGGGCATCGCTCAATGTGTCACCCAGGAGGTCACTGAGTGGGCAGGACTGCTTTTGAACAATGGAAAAGGGTGCCAAGTAACAGAGCTGCTTCAAGATTGGCAGTCGGATGTAGTTTTGAGAGCCTGCCTCTAGGTGCATGAACAGGGTTGCCTCCTGGCAGGTCTCTGTGCAGGAAGGTCTATTCCCAGACCATGGCTGAGGGGGACTGGAGCTGGGTCATGGACTGCTTCAGGGTTCAGAGCTAGAACTAAGGTTAGCAGGCCTGTTACTTGAGGTACTGGTCAATGTGAGTGCCCCTGGGCCCCTTGGCAGATGGTTCAGGTGGCAGGACCAATGCCAAACAGGGCACTAGCTGAGTCCAGAGGGATGTTATTTCTGTGTCTGTAGCCAGGACCACAGTCAGTGAGCCTGCCACCTGGTGTGGCCCTGCCTTCTCAAAATAGCTCTCTTCAGTGTTGGGATTCACCACAGTTTTGACACTTCCTGTCAAGATCCGGAAGTTCCCACCAAGGGACTTTTGTGCCAGACAGGCTGCTATATCATTGCTGCTTTGAGCGGATACGATTATAGGAGCTCCTCTTCCACCATCTTGCTAATCTTTTTAATCTCTTTGTATTAAGAATATTTCTCTAGCACATTATTCAACTTAGATTTTACTCAGTTAAAACCTGTGAAACCAGACAGCAAGTTATCTGCTGTCAAAATGCAACAGTGACACTCACATATAGGATAGACATTCCTATTCCGAAAAAGAGAAATTGGAAGTTAAATAGAAGTCATGGAGCCAACGCAAGCCTGAAACCTGGCAGGGCAAGTTTCGTTAGATTTCAGGACTTGAGGTCCTCTTTGGCTTGATATCCTGACCTCCAGTCCATAAAGGTGGTGGCCCCTCTTCCTTTGTTCTGTGCATGTATCTTGCATTTCTTTATATCTCTGATGGTGTCTTCAGGATTATTTACAAAATTTTTGACATGTTTTATATCTTTGTGTTTGTTTAATTCTTAAAATTTTATTATATTTGTTGCTTTTATATTTTCTGTTATATATATATATAACTGATATCAGAGAAAATGTTTATAAAAGCAACAAAAATAAAATTTTAAGACAAACATAGTATAAACTATAGATATTACTGAGATCAGTTATAATATAACTTACATATATAAAGATAATGCTTTTGCCTAATTTTATTTTTATACTTATCTATTTTTAGGAAAAGCATATGAAATCAACACCCAGTATATTTCTTGATGGTGAAGCACTAGTTAATTAAATGAAAGGGATTTTTTTTTTAATTTTCAGAAGTAAATCTCAGTTTTTAGAAAATAATATACTGTATTAATGCATAAAACAGAACTACATATCTAATAAAACACTCAAATGCAATAGATGTTACTACAATGTTGTAATTAGTAGCAGATTTTTAAAATGTAGAAAAAGGTAGAACTTAGCCCTAAGCAAGGTTTCCAAAGTAAATATTACTGTCAAAAATATATATATATATATCAATAGCTTTTCTGTCCCAGTTAATACTTATTAAGTATTTTTAAATGAAAAAATATTCTCTTGAAAAAAGTCTAATTAAAAATATTTCAGAATAATCTCAATAATTATTGTGGAAGAATTTTATTAAAATTATTTTAAAATCCAGACTTGACCTCTAACCATATGAATACCTGTGAGACCTATCATGCTTGTCTATAAAAATCTGCAACATTTTAACAACATCGATTCTTCCCAAATATATTTTATTGTATTCTAATCAATACAATTAGTTAGATCTTTTGAACTAGATCTTTTGAACCTAGCCAAAATAGATCAACTGAAAGGAAAAACAAACTTAAAAACTTGACTATTTTGAACATGAAAATACAGGAAGACAATTGTTTCACTAGAGGTTTAAAATTATCATGAGGGAACACCCAATAAAACAAGATACTTTAAAGGAATTCAGTGAAAGACCAATGGAAAAGACGAGATAATGTGGAAACTTAGCCTCCCCTGCACTGGCTTCTGGTATAAGATGTTGACCCTCCTTCCTTGTGCAATCCCGTTGTTTCCTCCACACACACTGGTTCTCAAACCCATGATTTCAGGACTGCCTTCTCTTATGAACTCTGGATTCGTGTATACACTAGCCTTGCATAATCTTCATGTAGATGTGTACTGGGCAACTGGAGTCCCAAATTTCAGTTTCAGCGTTCCATGCCAACCTGCCCAGCCCCAATATTCCTGTGTGTATAAACGGCAATCCAACTTCACCTCCTCCACCACACCCCTTGCCCAGACACCATACGTCTCATCAGGACTAGCTCAAACCCTTTCCTGCATTCTCGCTCAAGCCTTCTCAGTGATAATCATATACCTGTTCCAAATGTCTTTCCTCTCTGTCCGTCCTCCAGTGATATCGCAGAGTGGGCTTAACCGAGAAGCAAGGAGAGTCAAAGCTTTGGGGCCCTTCACTCTCTGGAGATTCTCTGAGTGCTGTCTGTTGCTGAGAGTTGTATGGTGGGGTGGGGTGGGAGGGGAAGCCAGGCTACAGTCAGAACAGACTGTGAGCATGCCTGGTAAACTTCCTGAAGAGTTCTTAGAAGACAGGGGCCAAACATTGGCTGAGACTTCCTTTCTTTTTCTAAGTGCACATTCACTCTCTTGAGTGTCGTGTATACTTTTGTCTTCCCTTTCTTAAACACACCTCTGCCTGTCCCTGGTCCTTCCCAGGACCATCATGATTTTATAGGACCTGTTCCTTGGTTCCATTTCTAACCCCATTTTCTGTTTTGCAAACTTTCTCACCTCAGTCTGGGGCCACAGATCTTCTTGCTGCTGTTCAAACGTTACAAGTTACTTTCAGTCTCCCAGCTTTTAACTTTCTCTGTTTCCTCTGCTTAAAGCATCTCTGCCGTGTTGTTTACGACTGACTCCATTGCTTCATTTACGGATCTGATGAAATTTCACCTTCTAAATAAAGGGCTCCTAACTAGCCTGTGTTAAATCGATTCGCTGATCATTCCCATCTCATCTCTCTGCCTTTTTTATTCACTATGACTATTAATACTTGACATTTCATTACATATTTATTAGTTTATTGCCTGTATTTACCACTAGTATATAAATGCTG
Source organism: Pan troglodytes (assembly GCF_028858775.2). Taxonomy (NCBI): domain Eukaryota; kingdom Metazoa; phylum Chordata; class Mammalia; order Primates; family Hominidae; genus Pan; species Pan troglodytes. The sequence continues at coordinate 501,369 of NC_072398.2, forward strand.
TGTGGGAAGAATCTTTGTTTCAAACATCATAAACCTAGATAGTGCCTGGAACAAACAGTAATTATTTTTGAAATTAATGAATAAAAGAAAATATTCAACATTGGAATTTAATTTTTACTTAAAAGCAATAATGTTAGCAATTCACTGCATATCACACCCAAATAAATTATTTTTGTATTATAACTCAAAGGTACCAAAAAACCTCTGAAACTCATTAAAAGTGTAAAGGTAGATGCTTTACATAATCCCCAAATGCATAAAGACTTTGTAAGCACAAAACAGTTAACGAAATTATTAAAGTTAATATATTAAACAAAATACTTTAAAAAATTCGGATGAAACAAAATATCAGAATGAAAACTGAAATAAAAATATTTTAGTTGATACTATTCACAAAGAGTTACTTTTTTTTTCATTTTTCTTTTCTTTTTGAGACCGAGTTTCACTCTTTTTGCCCAGGCTGGAGTGCAATAGCGTGATCTTGGCTCACTGCAACTTCTGCCTGCTGGGTTCAACTGAGTCTCCTGTCTCAGCCTCCCAAGTAGCTTGGATTACAGGCACGTGCTACCACGCCAGCTAATTTTGTATTTTTAGTAGAGATGGGGTTTCACCATGCTGGCCAGGCTGGTCTCGAACCCCTGACCCCAGGTGATCCACCCACCTCGGCCTCTCAAAGTGCTGGGATTACAGGTGTGAGCCACCGCATCTGGCCAGTTACTATTTTCATAACAAAACCACATTTATATTTATAAAGAAAACATTTCAATGAAAAAAATGTGAAAAGAAAACACGATTCACAAAAGCAGTAGTTACATGGATAAACATGAAAAGTTATATAAACATATTAATCAAAAAAGACAAGTTAAATAATGATACACCTATGAAATTGACCAAGAAGGAAGAGACACACAATTCGGAGCTGGTGCAAGTGGAGTTTAATTCTGCAGCAAAATTTGAAGAGGCTTTTGGGAATGTAATTCAATGTTGTGTATTAAGTTTGTAACACTGTATACCAAATGGTAGATTGTCTTAGGGAAAAACTTAGAGTGTTTTTTGTATAATTTGTTTTATTTCTGCATAATTTATAATGTTGAAATTTTTAATACAATGTCACTATTCATTCTTAGGAGAAGATTGCAATTGTGATATAATTACTTTGATAGACATGAACTCCAGTAGATACTGTCCAGTCATATACAAACATTACATATTGCAAACTGAAGAGATGTAACACAGAAGATTGGTTAGAGGTGGCAAAGGGCTATAGGGAAGGCTGGAGAGGTGGGCAGGGGAGTGTTGTTATCCAAGGACCAAGAGTCCTCACCACTGGAGCCCCATGTGCCCCTCACTGCTGAGCTGATGGGGACTCTGCACTCCAGGGCTGCTGAGAGAACCCTGCCCTGGTGATGTGCAGCAACCCAGATGCCTGCATCTCACCAATATGACTGAAACTGCCTCTCAGGTGCTGAAGTCTGAGGCCCCCCATGGTCCCTGTTGCTTAGAGCTGCTGACCAGCACCCTCATCAGAAACAGGGGGAAAAGTAGGGTTTACTTCTTCCTCTCACCCTGCAGTGTCCACTCACAAGGGCCTGCACTCTCAGAGCCTTACGAAAAGTGAAGTAGCAAAGAAGTCAGGAGAAACCACGTGCAGGCTGCAGCACTGTGGGTCAGAGACTCCAGCCCTCAAACGTGCACCTAAAAACAGGACACTGTCTAGACAAAGGTGGTCACGAAAAGACCTCCACGACGTAGGAAAATGGTCAATGTTTTTCCAGAGCACACATTTAGAGAAAAGTTCAGAGGAATTTGGCTGCAAGATCCATGATGGCGCTGCAGTTTCTTCTGTCTTCTTCCCTGTTTTATTCCAACAGCCTAATACATGGTATACACTCACTAAATATTTGTAGTTTAAAGGGAAGATATAACATTTAAAGTATCATTTTTGTCTGGTTTATTACATTAGAGTCGATTTTAAAATTTTCATTCAACCAGTTTTTTTTTATATTTTTCTATAACTTTAATGTCAGTATTTAAAAACAAAGATAAAATCAAATGCAGCACTAAAGCAATATAGATTGCAAGTGAGTGAGAGGGAAACAGTCTACAATCAGTCCTAATGAAGAGGGAGAAAGACGAGGAAGTGAAGATGACTTCAGTTCTAGTTTTAATCAAGGTACTGATTTGTGGAGGTAACCCTCTGAGTTTCACATTCCATACCTGTGAAATGTTAGAAGAAAAATAACAATATCTTACAACATTTACTTGAATGTTAAATGAAGATCACACATATATATGGAATATATTTTGTAACGTGGAAAAGGCTAAAGCTGTATATGAACCAACTCCTATATTTCATAGATAAGATTTTGATGTTGAGATTTGAGATTACTACTATTAATATTGGTTAAGAGTTTGCATTTAATAACAGAGGTAAAAATTGTAAAAGCTATTAGAAGAAAACCAGAATTGTTCAGGAGAGATACCTACTGACTTCTTTAGCTCTCTTAATTGCATTCTTCTTCAACTCCCAGAGGTGATGTATCGAGAAAGCTTTCAACCCCTCCCCTAGCGGACACGGTAAAACCAGGCACGTCACTTTCTTACTCCTCTTGGTGCTCTTAACCTGGCCACACACCACCAGCCCATCTAGGTGAGGTTCAAGACATCATCTGATGGTGAGTTTGGCCAGACAGACAGGAGGTACTAGCAGGAACAAAAGGGTCATCACTGCTCTCAACTTGTTCTGCTTCTGAAATGTTCTATTAGTTCTTCACAGCATTTCCTCATTTTTTTATTATGTTTTTAATGGAGAAAAGCAAATGTAATTCTTTTTTATAACTTCTATATAACAGTTACATACTGTGACATAATTGTCCATGGATTTTTAATTTCCGATTATTTATGGAAAAATAAGATATATTCTATATTTTTGGATTTTCATACAATGATGCATTTATTTTTCTGTGACTGAAGTTTTATAGAGGAAAAGTGACTGATTTTCTTTTGAGAGGGGATGATTTCTGAGGGTTACAAAACACTAGAAACACTGTCTCAATCATTTTATGTTTCCTTGATGAAACCCACAGAGGGTGGCCTAAACCCAAAGTGTAGACTGCAGAGGGAGGATGGTGTCCCTGAGAGGAATCAGGCAGAGTTACATGCGCTGGCTCTCACTCTCGGGCTGAGACGTGCCTTCTATCTCAGGTTAGGTGTGTGATATTAGGCAGGTGCCCTGAGAACCTGCATTTTTTAATATGTAAAGAGAATAATAGGAAGTAACTCAGGCTCTTAGGGAAGAAAGGTAAAGTATTAAACAATTTTAATATTAGAAGAATTCCTGGGATGCTGTCAGCTTCAAATAGAGATTTAATATGACCCCATTTATACTTACAATAAATCCCCAAGTTAAACATGCATGAAGACCTTTACATGAAATTCAAACAAGGGGATACAGAAGAATAAGAATGAACAGGGGGCCAGTCACTATGTGTGGACACAGTGTTCCCTTGTCTGTCCCATGTCCTGGGTGAGCTGTTCTGAATGGCTTAATGATAGTGATCCCCATTTATCAAAGTGCAGCAGAGATTTGCTTAGCAAACCCTGCATCTCCCTGCCCTCCTGCTCCCCCTCAATTTACTGAGCAAACACCTTTTAGGTCTTCACATGTGCTGGTCGCTCCTCTGGTCCTTGCTTCACTTTGGCCACAAATTTGGACGAGATCAGCAGGTGTGTTTTGCAGTTTATTGGAATGTTTTTAAATTGTACACAGATCTCAGCCACCATTTGCCAGTGGGGGTAGTGTTTGATACAAAGAAACTATATCATCTATCTATTCATATATATGTACACACACATAAAATGTGTCTCAGATTTGTTGGATATTTATAGTAAAGCCTCGAAGCATCCCAGAATGTTGGAACTTTTGGTGAGTTGAATGTCTTAACTAGTTTTTGTAATTATTATAAGAATACAAAATATATTTGAAACTTGTAAATTCATTCCAAAATATCCCTGCATCATAAACATAGCTAAAGTCTTCCCAGAAAGAGGAGTTATTATGTCCTTATTCTTGGCAAGGGCTATCAAAATTTAACATTTAATATGTCAGAAGTTGAAAAGTTAGAAAGGTTTAATTTCTTTCAGAGAAAATGTGGAAGAAGATATTATGGGTTATTTCAGAAAGGCCAGATATATTTTGTGTCTATTGCCCTTATTTATTTTGTAGCTGTTTAAAAATTCAACTTTAAATCACATTTACATAAGTTTCCCTGAATAGACTGACTGTGACCTCCTTAAGTGCACTCAAGTTCAATTCGCCTTTGAGTCATCCTCGGCATATAACACAGAGATAGGCTGTGAGTGTCACAGTAGAGAAGGAAACAGTGAGTTGAAGTTAGAGACATCTCAGTGTTTGATTTTCCTGCTTCTCAGTTTGTATGAAACATTGATTGTGGCAGGCAATAAAGCATATGATGTTTGCAGAAACAACTAAAGCCTTGTCTGATAAATAGCAGTGACCCTCCAAATTCTAGTTCTTCCTGAGATTTAGTGAGCTTTGAAATGAAAGGAGTTTTAAGGAGATGAGGTTGGAGGACCACATGCTAGACAGGAAGGAGATGGGATTCTCCAAATATCTCTGCATAACTAGGATTAAAATAAGAAATGTATAATATAGTTATATATTCTCCTGTGTATATTTATATAAATATATATTTAAAGTTTATATATATATATATAAAGAATATTTACACAGCCTCACAGCATGGCCTGATTCTATGAGAGGAGGAGGTTCAAATATCTAGTATAATTTTGTTCCAAATTATGCATTAGTTTCTTGCTAACTCTTATATCAAATGTACTTCTGAGTATTTTGAAGATCCTTGTTGTGTTCTTACACCAGACATGTTAATTCAGAACTCTATCACAAAAAAATCTAGAAAAAAGAAGTTTGATTTATCTTTCTTTCAATGAGTCACTATTTGTGTTAGCAGAGTGAAGGGGGGTGGCTTGCCCTTCCACACCTGTGGGTATATTTCATCAGGTGGGACGGGAGACTGAGAAAAGAAATAAGACACAGAGACAAAGTATAGAGAAACCACAGTGGGCCCAGGAGACCGGCACTCAGCATACCAAGGACTTGCACCAGCACCAGTCTCTGAGTTCCCTCAGTTTTTATTGATTATTGTTTTCATTATCTCAGCAAGAGGAATGCAGTAGGACAGCAGGGTGATAATGAGAAGGTACCAAAAAAAATGTGAGCAAAAGAATCCATGTCATAATTAAGTTCAAGGGGAGGTACTATGCCTGGATGTGCATGTAGGCCAGATTTATGTTTCTCTCCACCCAAACATTTCAGTGGAATAAAGAATAACAGGGCAGCATTGCTGCCAACATGTCTCGTCTCCCACCATAGGGCGATTTTTCTCCTATCTCAGAATTGAACAAATGTACAATCGGGTTTTATACGGAGACATTCAGTTCCCAGGGGCAGGCAGGAAACAGTGGCCTTCCTCTATCTCAACTGCAAGAGGCTTTCCTCTTTTACTAATCCACCTCAGCACAGACCCTTCACGGGTGTCGGGCTGGGGTACGGTCAGGTCTTTCTCATCCCACGAGGCTGTATTTCAGACTATCACATGGGGAGAAACCTTGGACAATACCCGGCTTTCCAGGGCAGAGGTCCCTGCAGCTTTCTGCACTGCATTGTGCCCCCCTGGTTTATCGAGACTAGAGAATGGCGATGACTTACCAAGCATACTGCTTGTAAACATTTTGTTAACAAGACATGTCCTGCACAGCCCTAGATCCCTTAAACCTTGATTCTATACAACACATGTTTTTGTGAGGTCAAGGTTGGGGCAAAGTGGCTGGGGAAAAGTTACAGATTAACAACATCTCAGCAAAGCAATTGTTTGATACAGGTCAAAATGGAATCTCTTATGTCTTCCCTTTCTACATAGACACAGTAACAGTGTGATTTCTCTCTCTTTTCCCTGCATATCCCCCTTTTCTTTTTGACAAAACCACCATCGTCGTCATGGTCCATTCTCACTGGTCACTGTCTCTCTGGAGCTGCTGGGTGTACCTGTAGACTAACAGCAGAGAGAACAGACATACAAGGATTAATACAAAATTTGCAACAGTGGAATTTCCATTGGTTTTAACCCAAGTGACGGCATTAAGATTTGTGAGGCTATCAACACCTTTCACCATTGCCTCAGTTTCTGGCACCAGATTTAACTGGGCCTTTGATGTTTCAAAAATTTGTTCTTTCAGTTTTGAAATACCTAAGGTAAGATTATCTTCTCTTCCTTGTAGATGGCGTCTAACCATGTCCCAGTGATGTTCAGATTCATTATAGGCTCGAGGTGTAATACAAAAATCTGACGTATTCCAGTCACACTGTAACTGAAAAAGATATTCCAAGCTTATGAGCCTGTCTCCCATCCAAATGATAGTTTGTCTAAGATCATTAATTTGGTTTGCCAATTTTTGATCTATTTGGGTCTGAGAATTCCACAATTTTGAGGAATTCTTTTGCCAGTTATTCACATATTCTGTAGTTTAAACTGAGGAGTGTAAAGCAATTCCAGCAGCCGCAGCAGTAGCTGTGACTGCAATAAGACCCATAATCACTGCAATCAAAGTAAAAATGAATCTTTTGGATCTAGTTAGAACTCCTTTTAATACTTCTGTTAAAATATGTACAGATGGAGAAGCCTCCCACAGTTGGTCCAGGGACACACAGGGATCCACGCGCCCTCTGTTGCCCTCACTAGCAGAATACGGTGCTGCCAATCAAAAGTTGAATCAATGCAAGTAAACAATCTACAATTTTCACAGGTTATAGTTTGGGAATCTGGTTTAATAACTATGTTTCCTATAACTAGCATATAAGGAGGTTTTACACAACTTTGCAAAGGAATTGTCAGATTGGAATTTATGTCAATAGTATAATACGGCTTATGATTTCTTGTTCCCATAACTTGATTTCCAGACCAAATTCAAATGTGTGAGGCCACAGTAAGCTTCCATAATTCTGGTTGTTCAGGATGAGTAACAGGACTAACTAACTTTGGTCGAGGTGATGAAATTCCCTTTTCACCCCGTTTCCATGGATAGGTTGATTCTAACTTTCTATAAACCTGGTTCAGCCTTTCAGTTAAATCACTATCATAGGCCAGATGAGCGGGCCAGACGGATGGGGCCTGTGAACATGAGTCTGGCCAGTACAATCATAATATAATTGGCCTTGAGGGGCCCAGTCTATAATAGTTCCAAATTTATTGTTTTGTAATATCACTGCAGTATCAGCCACACATTCTTCCCAAACTAAGACTTCTGGGTCTATTGATTCTTTGGGAATTTCCTTGGGGCAAAGTTTTCACTTAGGCCCAAATTTTAATGATCTTTGAAAAGAAGAGTCCTGTAAATCATTCATTTGTGACCCAAGTGATATTCCACTTACCATGTGATAAGTAAATCTACTGGTGGCACTGACAGTAGGCACTTCTACCAACCAAATTTGGGTTGTGGGCATTAAGCATCCTGGTGCTTTTCCCAGGCAAATAGGAGGATAATGATACCCAGTGGAAATGTTTATCATCATTCCTTCTTCAGGTTGGGCAGGGCCACGGTCATCTGTGGGGCCTGGCACCCATGCACTATTATTAACATATACTTCAATAGAATTATCCATCCAAGTGACTGTCCAAATTAAGGGTGGGAAAGGTACTTAGGCCCAGTAGGTATAACTAGCTGCAGCTGCTCTTGCAGACATAGGGAGACTTACCATCGTTGATACAATCATTAAAGCTGCAAGCAGCATATTCTCTGGAGTTTGTGTTACTCTTGTGTTCTTCAGGCTTTTTTCAGCTAACTGTGTCAGCTGCTTTAGCTGGGCCCAGGTCGGCGGCTCCACTTTCTTGGTGGATGGCAACTTCTTCTGTAAGTTCTAAGTACCCAAACTGGAAGCTGATTTTTTCCTGGTGAAACAAAACCTCTCCCCCATGTTATCACCTTCCCTATTTCCCATGTTTTATTTTTGTTGTCTTTCCACCAAATCAGTTTTCCTTCATGTGGGCTGTTCTTTTTACCAGTAAAATGTTCTGCAGAAGTAGTGGTCTGATTTCTATAAATGTTTAAAAAACTTAAAGAATAGAATGCTAGATTAAGTTGCATCTGGGGAGTGTTATACTCCTTACTCTATTTTTCCTTTTTTTGTTTAACCAATTGAGCTTTGAGTGTTCTGTTAGTTCTTTCAATTATGGCCTGTCCTTGGGAATTATAAAGGATTCCTGTTGTATGTGTAATTTTCCACTGATTTAAGAATTTTTGAAATGCTTTATTACAGTATCCTGGCCCATTATCTGTTTTAATTTTTTCTGGAACTCCCATGACAGCAAAACAACATAATAAATGTCTTTTAACATGGGAAGTACTTTCTCCTGTCTGACAGGTTGCCCATATGAAATGTGAATGAGTATCAACTGTCACATGGACAAATGAAAATTTTCCAAATGAAGGTACATGTGTGACATCCATTTGCCATAATGCATTAGCACATAAACCTCTGGGAATAACTCCTACCTCCTGAGTGGGCAGGTGTAGGACTTAACACTGAGTACAATGTTGTACAATATTTTTTGCCTGTTTTCATGTGATATCAAATTTATTTTTTAATCCTGTTGCATTTACATAAGTCAGGGCGTGAAGTTCTTGTGTTTTTATGAAGGCAGATGATACTAGCAAGTCAGCTCGTTCATTTGGCTTAGTTAAAGACCCTGGTAAATTAGTATGTGCTTGAATATGACTAATATAAAATGTGAAATTTCTTTTTCTTACAGTTTATTGTAACAAATTAAACAGCCGATTTAATTGATCATCCATACTATATTTGATTAGGGCTGTCTCAACATCCTTTGTAGCCTGCACTACATATGGAGCATCTGAAACAATGTTAATAGGCTGATTAAAATCTTGTAACACTGAAATGACAGCAACCAACTCTGCTCTTTGAGCTGAGTGATATTTTCAATGACTCATTCTTTTGGCCCAGTGTAAGCTGCTTTTCCATTGCTGGAACCATCAGTAAACACTGTCAGAGCATTTTCTAAAGGTTTCTGTCTGGTAATTTTAGGTAAAATCCAAGTAGTCAATTTTAAGAAACTGGAAGATTTTTGTTTTTGGGTAATGATTATCAATAATTCCCACAAAATCAGCAAGACCAATCTGCCATGCAGCAGAATTGATAAAGGCTTGTCTAACCTGTTCCTTGTTTAAAGGAACAATGATTTTATCTGGGTCACTTCCACACAATTTTACTATTTGTAGTCTTGCCTGACCAATTAGTGTAGCCATTTGATCTAAATACAATGTAAAAGTCTTAATTGTATGGTGAGGAAGAAATGACCACTCCACAAGATCTGTATTTTGAACAACAATGCCTGTTGGAGAACGTACGGTAGCAAAAATCAAAAGTTGTAGTGGAGCTAAGTGATCTATTTACTTGTGATGACCAAAGTTTTTCTTCAACTAATTTAATTTCTTTAGTTGCCTCTGGAGTTAATGTTCTTCTACTATTCAAGTCCGGATCCCCTCTCAAGATAGAGAACAAATTTGACATGGCATAAGTAGGGATGCCTAGAGTTGGCCAAATCCAATTAATATCTCCTAGCAATTTTTGAAAGTCATTTAACATTCTTGATGTGTCTTTATTTCTATTTTTTGTGGTTTAATTTTTCTTTCCTCTATCTGCATTCCCAAATATTGAAAAGGAGTGGAGGTCTGAATCTTATCAGATGCTATTGTCAGTCCTGCGTTTGCAACCTCTGTCTGCAGAAATGTGTAATAGTCAATTAATTTGTCTCTCTTTTCTGCAGCACACAAAATATCATCAACATAATGAATAACAGTCTGAAAACTTGTCTCTAACTGGTTGAAAAGCCTGAGCTACAAAAGTCTGACGAATAGTTGGACTATTAAGCATTCCGTGAGGCAACACTTTCCACTGAAACCTGGTGGCTTGTTCTTTATTATTTATGGCTGGTATAGTAAAAGCAAATTTTTCAAAATCCCATTTTGCCAGGGGAATGGTAAAAAAGAAATCCTTTAGATCAATTATAATTAAAGGCCAATGTTTGGGAATCATGGCCAGAGAGGGCAGCCCAGGTTTGGAGAGGCCCCATGGGTTGAATTACCACATTAACGGCTCTTAAGTCAGTTAGCATGCACCATCTGCCTGAATTTTTCTGAATTACAAACACTGGAGAATTCTAAAGAGAGAAAGTGGGTGAAACGTGTCCTTTTTAAAATAGTTTTTTAACTATTTTATGTAGCACCCCCAACTTTTCCTTAGCGGCCACTGTTTGACCCACACAGGACGCTGCAGGGCGAGTCAGAATTGCTCCTTCACTGTAGTGAACTGTAGGTTGGGCAATAATGAGTGCCATGAGCCAAGTTGCAGCAAGCCTAGTTTCAGGCTCCCTCCCCCAGCACTCACTCGGCTGAAGAGGAGGTGGCCATTGTGGTTTTAGCTCCAATGGCCCCAGTGGTTCTGGATCTTTCCTTTTAATCTTAATGTTTCAGGATATATTACCTCCTGTAATTGATTATAGTCAACATTTTGCATTGACCGAGCCATTACAGACTCTGCTGCATTTTTACAATGTGAACTTTCCATTCCTTTCCTGGATTTTGTCCCTGCCTCTTCTTCACAATCTATTACACAGCTTTCAGGGGCATCAGAAGCTGAAACACTATCTTCTTCTATTTGAAACAGTTCTAAAGTTGCTTTAATAATGGCCCAATCATTCCATACTGTAAGTGGGACGATTTTACCTTCCCTAATTTCTTGTTTTAATTCTTTGCCAATTTTTTCCCAATCTTTTAAATCTAAAGTTCCCTGTTCTGGAAACCATGGGCAGAATTGTTCTATTATTTGAAATAGCATAATTAGATTTTCTGTAGAAGTTTTAACTCCCCCTCTTCTAAAGAGAATTTTAATGAGGCTGAGATAAGAGGCATATTTACTTTCAGTTTGCCCCATTGTTACCCTGGGTTCCTCCGAGTGCACAAGCTTACCACAAGGCTGACCGTGGACGTACTCAGGAATCTCTCATCAGTTGTCCTCAATGCTCATGTTCTTAGCATACCTTCACCATAGAGAAAGGCACCCACGTTGGGTGCCAGATGAAGGTGTGGCCTGCCCCTCCACACCTGTGGGTATATCTCATCAGGTGGGATGAGAGACTGAGAAAAGAAATAAGACACAGAGACAAAGTATAGAGAAAGAAAAGTGGGCCCAGGAGACCGGCACTCAGCATATGGAGGACCTGCACTGGCACTGGTACCGGTCTCTGAGTTCCCTCAGTTTTTATTGATTATTATTTTCATTATCTCAGCAAAAGGAATGCGGAAGGAGAGTAGGGTGATAATAAGGAGAAGGTTACCAAAAAAACATCTGAGCAAAGGAATCTATGTCATAATTAAATTCAAGGGGAGGTACTACACCTGGATGTGCACGCAGACCAGATTTATGTTTCTCTCCACCCAAACATCTCAGTGGAGTAAAGAATAACAAGGCAGCATTACTGCCAACATGTCTCACCTCCTGCCATAGGGCGGTTTTTTTCTCCTATCTCAGAATTGAACAAATGTACAATTGGGCTTTATACTGAGACATTCATTTCCCAGGGGCAGGCAGGAGACAGTGGCCTTCCTCTATCTCAACTGCAAGAGGCTTTCCTCTTTTACTAATCCACCTCAGCACAGACACTTCACGGGTGTCGGGCTGGGGGACAGTCAGGTCTTTGTCACCCCACGAGGCCATATTTCAGACTATCACATGGGGAGAAACCTTGGACAATACCCAGCTTTTCTGGGCAGAGGTCCCTGTGGCTTTCCGCAGTGCATTGTGCTCCTGGTTTATTGAGACTAGAGAATGGTGATGACTTTTACCAAGCATACTGCTTGTAAACATTTCGTTAACAAGGCATGTCCTGCACAGTCCTAGATCCCTTAAACCTTGATTCCATACAACACATGTTTTTGTGAGGTCAAGGTTGGGGCAAAGTGGCTGGGGCAAAATTACAAATAACATCTCAGCAAAGCAATTGTTTAAGATACAGGTCAAAATGGAATCTCTTACATCTTCCCTTTCTACACAGACACAGTAACAGTCTGATCTCTCTCTATTTTCCCTACAGCAGACGAGGGTGGTTCTGCAAATTTCCAGTACTTGTTGATAAATGATGCTATCATCAGGAAATTTTATGAATTTGAACCATGACAACCTTACTATAAGATACAATTCTTTTGGCCTATAGTTACGAATTCTTAGTTTGTTTTTTAAATTTGTTATATGTCATTTATATACTAAAATCCCCAGACCCATGGGACTTACTCAGGTTAGCACAATCAGCACACACAAAAGTGAGTACTCACTAAACACTCATTTCAAACGGACGTGTTACACTAACTCCAAAACTCTCCTTGGTGGCCTAGGTGAAACCTCATGGCCAACATCACCTGGATGGTCAGCCACACTGGATGGTCGGATTTCATCCTGATGGGACTCTTCAGACAATCCAAACATCCAGCTCTACTTTGTGTGGTCATTTTTGTGGTTTTCCTGATGGCATTGTCTGAAAATGCTTTCCTGATCCTTCTGATACACTGTGACGCCCACCTCCACACCCCCATGTACTTTTTCATCAGTCAATTGTCTCTCATGGACATGGTGTACATTTCTGTCACTGTACCCAAGATGCTCCTGGACCAGGTCATGGGTGTGAATAAGATCTCAGCCCCTGAGTGTGGGATGCAGATGTTCCTCTATCTGACACTAGCAGGTTCGGAATTTTTCCTTCTAGCTGCCATGGCCTATGACCGCTACATGGCCTATGACCGCTACATGGCCATCTGCCATCCTCTCCGTTACCCTGTCCTCATGCACCGTAGGGCATGTCTCTTCCTGGCATCAGGCTGCTGGTTCCTGGGCTCAGTGGATGGCTTCACATTCACTGCCATCACCATGACCTTGCCCTTCTGCAGATCTCAGGAGATTCATCACTTCTTCTGTGAAGTTCCTGCTGTATTGAATCTCTCCTGCTCAGACACCTCACTCTATGAGATTTTCATATACTTGTGCTGTGTCCTCATGCTCCTCATCCCTGTGATGATCATTTCAAGCTCCTATTTACTCATCCTCCTCACCATACACAGGATGAACTCAGCAGAGGGCCGGAAAAAGGCCTTTGCCACCTGTTCCTCCCACCTGACTGTGGTCATCCTCTTCTATGGGGCTGCCATCTACACCTACATGCTCCCCAGCTCCTACCACACCCCTGAGAAGGACATGATGGTATCTGTCTTCTATACCATCCTCACTCCGGTGCTGAACCCTTTAATCTATAGTCTTAGGAATAAGGATGTCATGGGGGCTCTGAAGAAAATGTTAACTGTGAGATTCGTCCTTTAGGAAATTATAAAGTAGGAAATTTGGATATAAAGATTTATTTTCCTTTTCTCTGCCCGTCAGATACTTAGGATTTTATCCCTGTTATTCCTTAGACTCTCATACAGTGATGTCTCATCTCATATTCATCTAATTTTGAGGAATTCTTTCACTGTGTGGAAACTCTATTTTACAGTCCTTGTCCACCCAAAATTCTTATACAATTGTGTCATACTAATGTAACATTTTTGGAAGTTGATAACTGCTCTCTAATTTTGTGAAAAAATATTCCTAACCTTAGGAAATAATAGAGACAAAAAGGTCATGAGGTGTTCAAATGATGAGAGCAAAAGAGGGAGGTAGATAGAGAGGGGCAATGAAACAAACTGAGTAAAATGTTGCTGCCACAGGTGAGTATGGGCAAAGGGTATATAGGTATTAATTGTACTATTCTCTTTTAATGATACTTTTTTCTGAAGTTGAAATCATTTACAAATAATTAAATACCAGGCTTTTCTCCCTTTTTGAAAATGTTCTCCTTTCTGCTTGGTGGCAGTGTGACATCTTAGAAATCATGCTTATTTCATTATGTCTAATCATTACTGAGAAAATCCAGTCATCGCCCCTTCTTTATTGAGGGCTACCTTTTTCTGCATGGTCCAATTCTGATGGCGTCTAGTGGATTTACCTCTCTGAAATAATTAGTGCCATGTGGTGTATTGAGGATGTAGGACCACATAAGGGACTGCAGAAAAAATATGACACCTGAGTGGAAGGAGTTTTAAGGAAGGTTACCTGCCCAGGGTGATTCCTGAGCTGAGATTTCAAACATGTAACTTAAACAAACAAGCAGAGGGATGACATCATTCAATCCTTCATTTATTCAACAAACATTTTGTGCTATATTGTAATATTAAAAATAGCTGAATAAGATTAAATTCGGAATAGCACATGGCTACTTTTTCCAAGGAATTTGAAAAATACATGTAGTTGTTTATGCAAACAAATGTAACAAAATAAATTGTTTTGATACTCACGTATGAAGGATACAGCTCATAAGGACACACTAATTCTATCTGTGACATCTGAGTTCAAACAAGGAGCTTAGAGGAGACTCTGGGCCTCAGTGCTGAATAGTGACGAAAAGTTACCCTCAGATGAGTGTGTGATAGTGGAGCCAGGGGAACTTGCTCAGAGACACGCTGCAAGAGAAAAGGCACAGCATGAGCAAATACAAGGCTGACTAAGCAAGAGAGATCAATGCCCAGTAGACCCTTCTTTCTTATTTCATCTTAGGCTTATTTCTTGTCATTGTGTGGCCCAGGGTTTTACAAACAATAGTGAAATGATCAGATTTGTATTTTAGAAATGTTATTTGTGTGGTAAGCAGTTGGAGATGTGCAAGACCAAAAACATAGAGACCAGGTAAATGAGAATGGTGACCTAAATGATATTGATCTAAGTGGAGTCAACCATGCCTTTACCCCAGAATAGGCTGATTAGGAGGACATTTGAGGTGGGGCCTGCTGAACCTGTTACATAAAAGCCCAAATGTGGTAACTACATGCCTATAATTTCCTAATTGGCTATGTCCAACTTGTGAATAATCGGGTGGTTTCAAAAGTCCAGATTTCTCTTTTCTCTCATCACGCCCAATTATTTTATGACTCTAACATAAAGATTCTGTAGTGTTTTGGAAAAAAACATGAGATAACTAGTTTTTAATATTTTTTCTGAACTCAGACAATATAAAATGCATACTCTAACTTTGTATGAATTAAAAAGCATGTGTCAACTCTCAGTTTGCTGGATTATAATTAGACATATTTGATGGTTATCTTTAAAACATCTTTGTAACAGGAAATAAAATATAGCAAAATTTCATGAAAAATGATTTTTGTATAGTTTTATTGTGCTCTAAGTTGTTAGCCACCTAAAATAACCTGTTATAATATTTTTGGTAAGTCTCATGGTAACTACAAAGCAAAAACCTATAGTAGATATACAAAATTTTTAAAAAAGAATCAACACATACCACTAGAAAAAACATCACTTAACCATAAAAGAAGATAGTAAGAATGGAAGAAAACAACGAACTCTATAAAACAACTGGAATACAATTAACAAAATTGTAGTATTAAGTCCCTATGTATCGAAAATTATCTTGAATGTGAATGTATTAAATTATCCAATCAAGAGACATCTGGTGGCAGAATGAATAAAAAATGCCACCTACAACAGGTTACTTTAACCTGCAAGGACATATGCAGACAAAGTGAAGTGGTTGAAAAGGATATCCCATGCAAGTCGTAACCAGAAAAGAGCAGGAGTAGCTATGCTTATATCAGATAAAATAGACTTAAGTCCAGAACTGTAGAAAGAAACAAAGAAGACCATATATAATAATTTTATATATCATATATAAGATCATATATAATAATTTTAAAAAATTCAACCAAAAGTGTATAATAATTGTGACGATATATGCACTAAACATTAGAGCACCTAAATATATAAAGTACCTATTAATAGATCTAAGGGGAGAGATAGCAACAAAATAATACTAAGAAACTTTAACACCCCACTTTCAGCAATGGAAAGATTATCCAGACAGGAAGTCAACAATGAAATAACAGCTTGAAATTGCACTCTAGGGCAATGGACCTAAAAAGCATATGCAAAACATTTTATTCAGTAGCTGGAGAATACACATTATACTCGATTGCACATGAAACATTTTCTAGGTTAGATCACATGTTTGACTGTAGAAAAGACTTAAGATCAAAATATCAAGCATCTTTTCTGACCACAGCAGTTTAAGCTGTAAATGAATGAAAGAATTCTCTGATAGTTTACAAATAAATGGTGATTAAACTATATGCTCCTAAACAATAGGTGGGTCAATGAAAAATTAAAAGGGAAAATAAAAAGTTGCTTGAGACAAATGAAAATGGAAAACTCAGCATAGCAAAACCTACAGGACACGGCAAAAGCAGTTCAAAGAGGAAGTTTATAGCAATGAAGGGCTACATTAGTAAAGACCTCAAATAAGAAAAGGTGTAATACTGTACCTCAATTAACTAGAAAAAAAGAATAAACCCAAAATTAGTAGATAATAATGATCAGAGAAGAAACAAAATAAATGATAAAAACAATGCGAAACATCAGATAAGAGTTGTGTTGTGAAAAAACAAAATTAACTAGACTAAGAGAAGTTTCAAGTAAATTAGAAATTTTAAAAGGAAACATTACAACTGATGCTACAGAAATACAAAAGATTATGCAAGTATAATAATTGCATGCCAAAAATTAGATAAACTGGAAGATATAAATTCATTGATATGTAAAACCTATCAAGATTGAATTATAAATAGTAAATATAACCAAACCAATAATAATGAATAATGCAATGAAGTAGTAATAAAAGTCTCCCGCCAAAAAGATAAAAAGCAGCCCAGGACAATATGCAAAATTCTATTAAAAATTTAAAGAACTAATACCAATTCTCCTCAAACACTTCCAAAAAATCGAAGTGGGAATACTTCCAAATTCATTTTACAAGGCTAGAGTTACCCTAATACCAAAGCCAGAGAAGGACACGGGAACAAAAAAGGAACTGCAGGTCAATATCCTTTGGGAACATGAATCTAAAATTCCTCAAAAAATGCTAGCAAACTGAATTTAAAAGCACATTTCAAAAAGCATTCACCATGATGAAATGGGATTCATCCCAGGGATGCAAGGATGCTTCAACAGAGGCAAATTAATAAACATCACATAGCACATTAACAGAATGATACAATTGTATGATTATTTAAGTAGATGAAGAAAAGCATTTGACAAAATTCCAAAACTCTCAACAAATTAGGTATACAAGAAATGTATCTCAACATAATAAAGGCCATATATGATAAACCTACAGTTGACATAATACTTAACGATGAAAGGTGGAAAGCTTTTTCTCTAAGATCCAGCAAAAGACCAGAACGGTCACTCTTGCCACTTTTATGTAACATAGTACTGGAAGTCCCAGATAAAACAATTAGGGGAGAAAAATAAATAAAAATCTAAATAGGAAAGGAAGAAGTGACATGGTTTCTGTTTGCTAATAAAGTAATATTACATATAGAAAACCTAAAGACTTCAACAAAAACTATTCCCTAATTCAGGAAAGTTTCAGTATATAAAATCAATGTACACAAATTACCGTTTCTATACTCTAACAGCAAACTGTATTTTTAAAAAGTCAAGAAAGACTCAGAGGAGTTGCAGCAACAAGATAGATGAATAGAAGATCCTCCGGCATCATTCATCCACACCCACAAAAGTACAACTAGAGACTATTCAAAAACAAGAATAACATCCTGAATTCCCATGAATTCAGGAGAGAAAGAAGCTGTGTCTGGTCTTAGAGCAATTAGGTAAAAGAAAGAAACAAAAGCCTCCAAATTAGAAAGAAGGAAGTCAAATTTTCCCTGTTTACAGATGACATGGTCATATATAAAAAATCCTAAAGACACCAGCAAAAACTGTTAGAATTGATAAATGAATTCAGTAAATTTGCAAGATACAAAATCAACATACAAAATAAGTAGTATTTATATATGCCTATGTATTTATATATGCCAGTGTACAGTCTGAAAGAGAAGTCAATCCCATTTACAAAACTAAATATAAAATAATTAGGAATAAATTTAGCCAAAGAAGTGAAAGATCTCTACAAGAAAAACTGTAGAATTCTAATGAAAGAAATTGAAGAGATCGCAAACAAATGGAAAGATTCCCCATGTTCATAGATTAGAAGAACTGATATCTTTAAAATGTCCATCTACCAAAAGAGAGCTACAGAATTCAAGCAATCACTATCCAAATACAAAAGACATTCTTCCCAGAAATAGAATAAAACAATCCTAAAGTTCATATGGAAGCAAAAAAGACTCCAAATATCCAAAGTAATTCTGAGAAAAATGAATGGATCTGTAGGCATCATACTACCTGATATACTACAAAGCTATTAAACATTGAAACAGGATGGTACTGGCATTAAAACAAAAAAGTTCAGAGCTTGAAAACAAAGCAATTGAATTAACCCAATCAGTGGGGAACGGTGGCTCACGGCTGTAATCCCAACACTTTGGGAGGACATGGCAGGCAGATCACTTGAGGTCAGGAGTTCCACACCAGCCTGGCCAACATGGTGAAACCCTGTCTCTACTAAAAATACAAAAATTAATGGCGTGGAGGTGCGCATCTGTAGTCCCAGCTACTCGGGAGGCTGAGGCAGGAGAATCGCTTGAACCAGGGAGGTGGAGGTTGCAATGAGATCGTTCCACTGCACTCCAGCCTGGACGACAGTGAGACTCAGTCTTAAAGGCTTTTTTTTTTGTTTTTTGTTTTTTGTTTTAACTGTTTCCTTGTACTTCGGGTTTTTGTAGATTAGTGACTTGCCTTCATTCCTAAGTACCATCTGAGTAATTAATAATATGGTTATAAAGAATATTAAATGTCAGACTTAATTCTTTTCGAGCTTCCCTCAGCAACTTAAAGTTAAAATTTTTCATTTCTTCTATAATCTTGCGGGTTTGAAATGGGTATTCTCCCACTTGAACATAGGCAAAATCTAATTTCTCATCTCTACCATATGGAATCTTGTTTAGTAATTATTTCTGAATTTATCCTGATGCCATGCATCATTGGATTGTTATAAATACATCTAAAGAAGTACACACATTTTTGCATTTTTCTCAGCATGTTGTTGATTTCCAGAAGTTGTGATTGTGTTTTATTTATTTTATTTCTCTGGAGATTTTTCCATCCATGTCTTGTGACATTTTTTAAATTTTCTTTAAGTTGGTATTCACCTTTCTCGGGTGCTTCTTTGAACAGTTTAATAACTGACCTTATGAATCCCTTCTCTGGCAATTCAGGGATTTCTCCTTGGTTTGAATCCATTGCTGGTGAGCTAGTGTGATCTTTTGGGGGTGTCAGAAAACCTTGTTTTGTCATATTTTCAGAATGGTTTTTCTGGGTCTTTCTCATTTGGGTAGACTATGTGAGAGGGAAGTTCTGGGGCTAAAGGGCTGCTGTTGAGATTCTTTTGTCCCATGGGGTGCTCCGTTGATGTGCTCTACCCCTTCTTCTAGGGATGGGGCTTCCTGAGAACCAAAGTGCAGAGATTGTTATTTCTCTTCCGCATCTAACCATGCAGCAAAGCTATTGTGCTCTGGGCTGGTACTGGAGAGTGTCTGCAAAGAGCCTTATGGTGTTATCTGTCTTCCAGTCTCTCAGCCATGGATACCAGCACATGCTGTGGTGGAGGGAGCAGGGGAGTGAAGTGGACTCTGTGAGGGTCCTTGGCTGTATTTTTGATAAGTGTGCTGGTTGGTCTCCAGCCAGCAGTTGATTCTTTCAAGAGTGCATCAGCTGCAGTGGTGTAGGGAAGATACGAGCTTGCCTTAGGGTTACCTGGATAAGTATCCAGATTTCTCAGGCAATGGGCCGGATCTCAGAGCTCCCATGAGATTATGTCCTTTGTCTTTGGCTCCCAGGGTGGGTAGAGAAAGGCCAGGAGGTGGGGGCAGAGTTAGGCGTGTCTGAGCTCAGACTGTCCTTGGGCAGGGCTTGCTGTATGGCTGCTGTGCGGAATTGGGGTGTCTGAGCTGAGATTCTCATTGATCAGGGCTTGCTGTGGCTGCTGTGTGGATTTGGATGTGGTCCTCAGACTGATGGAGTTATGTTTCCAGGGGGATTATGACTGCCTCTGCTGTGTCATGCAGGTCACCAGGGAAGTGGGGGAAACCGGCAGTTACAGGCTTCACCCAGCTCCCACGCAGCCCAAAAAGCTGGTCTCACTCCCACCTTGCACCCCCAGTAGCACTGAGTTTGTTTCCAGGCAGCTGGTGAGCAGGGCTGAAAACTTGCCCCAGGCTACAAGCCCTTTATGAAGAAAGCAAGCAGGGCTTTTAGGTTTCATGCCTCTCTGTCTGCCTCAGCTTCTGAGCTTGTATCTGCACTCCCAGTTTGCCCCCTCCCCTAGGTTCTGTCCAGGAAGCTTCACATTAGTCAAGATTATCACAAAATTGATCTGAAAGCTTCCTTCTCCTTGTAGTCTTTCCCCAATTCCACTGGCAGCCCTCCCAAAGGACCCCTGCAAGACAAAGTCAGAAATGGCTTCCCACAGGGCTCTTCTTGTTGCTTCCTCTACTCGTATATTTTGCTCAGCTCTCTAAATCCATCTCAGCTCCACGTAAGATTAAATCCTTTTCCCACCATGTGGACCTTCAGGTTCCCCAGTGAGGATGTGTGTTTGGGGGTGGAGCATCCCCTTTTTACACTTTCACACATTTTGGCACTCAGTTTTTGGCACGGAGCCTACAGTGGCCGCCGCCTCCTTCAAAGGGTCTTTGGATTCTCTTGGCTTTCCTGGTATGTCCTATGGTAGTTCTTGGAGCAAAAGTTCACAGTGTGAATCTCCACATGCTACTCTGTCCATCCAAGTGGGAGCTGCAAGTTAGTCCTGCCTCCTATCTGCCATCTTCCTCTTCTGGAGTCCACAAGAGGGATTATAAACAAACTACTTTGTTGGGACTAATAATCTGGTCCTGGCTTAGTGTGAAGTGAAGCTCACTCCAGGCCACTTATGTCAAGCTGTGTTAATTTGTACCCTTCAGCAGTTTATGAGAGACTCATTTCCACAGGCCCCGAAATCTACAACTAGGGGATTTCATATATCTAATCTGAGCGGGGACATTGGTTCTACACGGAGACAGTGCAGAGATGAGCTGTGCTGGAGGCCTCACCTGTAGGTAGGGTCTAGACTGGGAGACAGGCATTGGCCCACAGAAAGTAAAGGACACAAAGTGATGTCCTTCTCCACTCACTTCAGCTTTTCTTCGACACTATTTCAGATGCTTCCTTCCTGGCTTAGCTCTTCATTCAAGGTGAGATATGGGAACAGGATTGTGGAGGCAGGTGACTCCAGGTGTGGAGACTAAGGGGAGGTGTACATGGCAAGAGAGAAGCCAGAATATGGGGATAAGAAAGGAACAAGCTGTCTGTGGTAGTCATCCATGATTGAGATGATGTGTGGACCCTGAGTCAGACTACCTGGTTCAAATGCAGGCTGTCTTCTTTTTACCCATTTGATCTTGGCCTCTGGCTCTCTACTTCTTATCCATTTCATCTTGGACTTGTGGCCTCTCATACCTCATCTTCCTTACAGTCCTCCATATGAAATCCCCCTAAAGTAGGAACAAAGCTTTGGCCAACTGCTCCTCCCATCTTTCCGTGGTCTTTACTTAGGAACTGTGTGTTTAATATACGTGACACAGGGTTTCTCCCACATCCCTGAGCAGAAACAAGCTGTGTCTGTATTTTGCACTGTACTCACCCCCATGCTAAACCCCCTCATCTACATCCTGAGAAACAAGGATGTGGTGGGGCTCTTCAGAAAGTTCTGGGAACACATCAAGTCTCTAAACAGAACGCATAAATATCAATGTGGAAAACAACGGTAGAGGGCAAAGATGCAAAGACTTCAGGAGCATCTCATTTTCCAGCATGAGGAATGTTGTTCCATCGTATGAGACAACCATTTGGTTCAATTTAATTTGAAATATTAATTTGCTCATAAAAAGCTTAAGGGCTGGGTGCGGCGGCTCATGCCTGTAATCCCAGCACTTTGAGAGGCCTAGGCTGGTGGATCATTTGAGGTCAGGAGTTTGAAACCAGCCTGGCCAACATGGTGAAGCCCTTTCTCTCCTAAAGATACAAAACTTAGCCAGGCATGGTGGTAGGTACCTGTAACCCCAGCTACTTGGGAGGCTGATGTGGGAGAATCATTTTAGCCCGGGAGGTGGAGGTTGCAGTGACTAGAGATCACACCACTGCACTCCAGCCTGGGACACAGAGCAAACTCTGTCTCAAAAATAAATAAATACATAAATAATGAAAAGCTTAAGAACTTTTTATTAAGTAGTTTCTAACCATTGTTTCAAAATGGCTGAACCCAACTGTGTTTCTCCTTGAAGCTAGATGATAAGCATAGAC
The DNA here is from genome assembly GCF_028858775.2 of Pan troglodytes. Classification (NCBI taxonomy): domain Eukaryota; kingdom Metazoa; phylum Chordata; class Mammalia; order Primates; family Hominidae; genus Pan; species Pan troglodytes. The sequence goes on from NC_072398.2 coordinate 523,873, forward strand.
AAAGTTCCAGTCTTCTCTCTTTATACCTGCTTTAGCCATTTCTCAGTGTCCTTTGAAGCTCAACTCTGTCCAGGTATTGCTAATCTCCACTGCTGTAAGTATCAGCTTCCTAGGAAAGACAAAAGTATGGTTTCTCAGGGGCAATACTAACACAATAGATTTTCTTTTCTCTTCATTGCTCTGGAAATCTCAACATGTTGGCTCTATTCTCTTTTCCTGTCTTGGGTGGAAACTTCTGGTAATTCTCAGATAAGCAATAACTCAGCTCATTTATAATACAAGAAGACTTTCTCTTCTGTAATAAATACAGCCAGCCTTGAGTAACAGTACGTAATCTGTGGGTGAGTAAGGAATAATAGGCTTCTCTCTTGACTTTGTGAGCTCATCCCATTCTCACTAGCTCTAGATGCTTACTCTTCCTTGAGTCAGTGCAGGTGGAACTCAGGGGATAGAGTGGAAGTAAGGGGCTAGAAAAGCCTTACCTACCTGCCACCAATACAGAGAAGCTTCCCTCCAATTTTTGATGGTTTGATTATAATATGTCTTAGGGGTAGTTTTGTTTGGATTGAATCTGATTGGTTACTTTTTACCTCACTGTACCTGGTTATTTACATCTTTTTCCAGGTTTGAAAAGTTTTCTTCTATTTCTTTATATAAGCTTTCTACTCCTTTACAGTTCATCTCCCTTATCTCCAATAACTCAAAAATTTGCTGTTTTGTTGTTATCCCATAAATCTCATAAGTTTCCTTTATTATTTTTCATTCTTTCCTCTTCTCTATTTTCATATAACCTGTATCTGAGTTCACAGATTCATTGGCTTGATCCATTCTGCTGTTGATGGTCTCAACTGCAGTTTACATTTTGTTCATTATATTTTGCAGCTTTAGAATTTGTTTGATTTTTAAGTTATTCCAATATTTGCTAAGTTTATCATTGTGGTCATATTGTTTTCGTCATTTGTTTGAATAGTTTCTGTGTATTTTCTTGAAGTTTGCTGAGCTTCCCTAAAACTGTTATTTCAAATGCTTTGTCAGGTAGTTTATGCGTCTCCATTTGTTTGCTTGGTGATGTATGCTTTCTTGATTTTTCTTGCGTCTGCAGTCATGCATCTAATATAATAGGTACTTATTCCAGTCTTTGCAGACTTGTTTTATCCTGAAACATTCTTCAATAGTAAGCCTGTCTAGAGATTCTGAGCAGGTTGTCTGGTGTGGTCCCTAAGCTCTAGTTTGCTGTGGTGGGGGCAGCCCTAGGTGGTGCCCTAAGCCTGGGACTGCCACGACTGGTGCAGTGCAGTGCTGTAATCCCATGGCCACTGGAACTGGTGTGGGTCCCAGATGATATCCTGTGGCCACTGGGGCTGGTGCAGCACTGATGCAAGTCTGAAGCCCATGTTCACTGAGGCCTGCCTGCCAGTGGATACTTTCCAGAGCTTAAGGCCACTCTGGGTGGGTGGCAGTGATGATGACTACAAATTAATTCTGCTTTGCATGGTTTCTGCCTAGTGTTGGTGTAGATCTGGAGGCTCAGTCTTTGTGTACTGGCCTGAAGTCAGTGGTTGTGAGGGCTGCCTGGTTTTCAGTTTTTCTGTAGTGGGCCTAGTGTTGGGCACCAAGACCAAGTCCCACACTTACTTCCCTTTTTATTCCCCAGGTGTTTGGTATCTCTCCCTGCACTGTGCTGTCTGAGGTTGGGGATAAGAAATGGAGGTAATGAAAACTCTCCTTCCTGCCGTCTTCAATGTTTGTTATCTTATTATTTTATAACAAGATGAAAATTGTATCACCAGGTTCTATGATCTCTCACATGGCTTTACTAGCTTTTGTGAAGGTATGTTGTGTAAGAATAGTTATTAAAATTGATGTTTCTATGGGGATACAATTGTTAATGAGTTCTGTTCTGCCAGCTTTCCCACTCTCCTCTCGTTTTACTTTTTTGATTGAGACCTTTGAAGCACAAAAATTTTGAAGTTAGATGAGGTCCAATTATTTATTTTCTTGTTGCTCATGCTTTTGGTATCATGCTAAAAAAAATGCTAAACTTAAGGTCTTGAATATTTAACTTTATCTTTTCTCATATTTTTATAATTTTACTTCTTATGTTTAGGTCCCTGATCAATTTGAGTTTAAGTATGATTTGTAATCCCACTTCCTTCTTTTGTTTGTGGATATCTTCTTGTCTGAGCACAATTTGTTAAAGTGAGTATTCTTTTCCCATTGAATAGACGTGGCACACTTGTCAGATGATTATTGACCATAGACACATGCGTGTATTTCTCATTAGATTCTCAATTGTCTTCTATTTATGCATATATCCTTATTCTGTTATCAGGCTTTTAAAATTAGTGTATCTTTTTGGCAAATTTTGTACTCAGGAAGTGTAAATCCTCCAACTTTGTTTTTCTATTCAAGGTTGTTTTGGCTTTTTGGAGTCGCTCGTAATTTCATATGATTTTTAGTGTTTTCTACTCTTGCAAAAAAAAAAGGCATGGAATTTTTATAGGCATTGTATTGAACCTGTGGATATATTTTGGTTGTATTATCTTAACCACAAGTCTCCCAATCCATTAACATGCGATGTTGCTTCATCAGTTTATGTTTTATTTGCTATTAGCAGTGCTTTGTAATTTTCAGTGTGTTAGCTGTTTAACACTACTTTAAGTTTCTTCTTGAGTAAGTGTTGGTAGTTTCTGTGTTTCCAGGATTTGGTTTTCATCTCATTGAAGGTATCTAGTTAGTATTCAATTATTTGTAATATTCTCTTATAATTGCTTGTATTTCTGAAAGGCTAGTTGTTATGTACCCATGTTATATTCATATTTATGTATTCATGATGTAAGACTTCTCTCTTTCTCTCTTTGGTAAGTTTACCTAAAGTTTTGTATATTTTGTTGATTTTTTGAAAGCTCGAAATAGTCAAATTGTTTTTTCTATTCTGCATTATATTAATCTCCATTCCAATACTTTTTTTTCCTTCTGTTTGCTTTGTATTGAGTCTGCTCTTCTTTTTCTAGTTCCTTAAGGTGTAAAAATATATTATTGTTTTTAGATGTTTCTTCTTTTTTTGAGGAAAGGCAATCTAGCTAAAATTTTCCTTCTAAGAATTGCTTTAGCTGCATCCTATATGTTTTGTTATGTTTTAAGTCATCTGAATATATTTTCTAACTTCATTTACAATTTCTTTTTTGACCCACCGGTGCTTCACAGTGTGGTGTTTAATCCCCACATATGTGTAACTTTTGTAGTTCTCCCTCTATTTCAGATTTCCAGTTTTATTTCATTGATTGGAAAAGATACTTTGAATTAAATCTTTTAAAATTTAGTCTCATTTGTTTTGTGGCAATTTATCCTGGAGAATGTGTTATTAGTACTTGAGAAGCATCTATACTCTGCTATTTCAGTATTCTCCACATATATATTAGGTCATTTGGTTTATAGTGCTGTTCTAGTCACTTACTACTATATTAACATTCTGTCTAAGTGCACTGTGCATTATTGAAAATGGACATTTAAGTATTGAACTCTAAGTATAGAACTGTTTATTTCTTCCTTTAATTCTGTCCACCTTGGCTTCATATATTTTGGGTCTCTGTTACATTCATTTATGTTTACAATTTTTATATCTAAAGATCTATATTACATTCTCCAAGGAAGATACACAAATGATCCCAAACAGTATACGATTTTTTTTTACTTATAAAAATTTTTGTCATAAACTCACTTTGTCTCACATTAACATAGCCACTCTGGCTATCTTTCGGTTACCAACTGCATGAAGTATCTGTTTATCTTCATGTATAGTATATGATAAAATGTTATATTCACAGATAAAACAATTTAAAGTATAAAATTCTGATTCAATATGCTTTTTAATTTCCTTGAACACTTTCTTTTCTTCTAAATCTATTTTCTTTATTCCTTTAATTATTTTCATATGCTTAATAAATTCAGGAATGACAAAGTTGAAATACAACCAACTACATAGAAGTACAAATGAACACCTCTCTGCAGACAAACTAGAAAACCTAGAAGAAATATATAAATCCCTCGAAACAAGGAATTTATCTATTTCTCCACCCAAGATTATTTAACCTCCTGACATTAAGCCAGGAAGAAATTGAAATCCTGAACAGACCAATAATGGGTTCTGAAATTAAGTCAGTGATTAAAAAAAACCTACCAACCAAAACAAGCCCTGGACCAGATGGATTAACAACCAACTCCTACCAGACACATAAATAAGAGTTGGTACAAAATCTTCTGAAATTATTTTTAAAATTGAGGAAAAGAGAATATTCTCTAAGTCACTCTGTGAAGCCAGCATCATTCTGATACCAAAATTAGGCACAAATACGACAAAAAAAGTAAAGTTCGGGCCAACATTCCTGATGAACATAGACACAAAATCCTTCATGAAATACCAGCAAACCAAATCCAGCAGCACATCAAAAAGTGAATTCACCACGATCAAGTAGGCTTTATTTCTGGGATGCAAGGTTGGTTCAACAAGTGCAAATCAGTAAATGTGATTCACCACATAAACATAATTAAATACAAAAACCACATGATCATCTCAATAGATGCAAAATGATTTCTCATAACATTCAGCATCCTTTCTTGTTAAAAAGCCTCAATATACTGGGCATCAAGTGAACTTATCTCAAAAAAATAAGAGCCATCTATGACAAACCCACAGCCACTATCATACTAAACAAGTAAAATCTGGAAGCATTCCTCTTGAGAACTGGAACAATTTGAACAATTTCAGTTTTCAATTTCTCATCAAAAATTGTGTTGACATGATTGATTGAAGTATTTTATCTCCCTTTCTCCCAAATACCAGGCTACAGACAGGATGAAAAATTTTAAATAAACATTAAAATAAATAAGTCCAGATTGGTCATTAAATTGAGTATTTTATTTTTTATTGTATAAACTCAAGACGTACAACATGTTTTGATGTAGATATCTATAGTGAAATAATTACCACATGCTAGCCATTTAACACATCCATCACTGTCTGCAGTTTACTTTTTTGTGATAAAAACACATATAATCTAGTTATTCTCTTAGCAAATTTGTAATGTATAATAAAATACAACTATAGTCCTTCTGTTGTACATTAGATCTCTAAATATCTTTATCTTACATAACTGTAATTTTGTCTTCTTTTACCTACATTATCCCAATTTGTCTACTTCCCTGACTCTGGCAACTGCCCTTCAACTCTCTATTTATCTTACTCAATTTCCATTTATTTTACACATAAATGAGCTCATGCTGCATTTTTCTTTCTGTGCCTGACTTGTTTCACTTGGCATATTGTACTCCATACTTTAAAATTTATTAAGCTTAAAGAATTAAAGAAGTAAGCTCTAGTTGCCTAAGAAGTTAATGTACCCAGAAATATAAATCTCCGAACAATCATGGAAAATGTGTTACAACTATATCTTTTTTCAAGTAGGTCTTATAAATATTTTCTATATTAATACTGACTATGCTCTCGTTTGGTTGTCATTCTATTCTGAGTTTTTAACCCTCTTGTTTATCCCAATCTCTCCTCCTCAAAAATGAATAAATGCATTGACTCGAGAAACATTTATTTTTGAGAGTCTGTTTTGGAATAGGTGCTGTATTTTAGGCATTGGAAAGACACTAGTGATAAAAATGGTAAAAAGCTTTATCTCCTGGATCTTACATTCTATGGTAGAGAAGAGATAATAATCGCAAAAAAACTATCAGGAATGATAAACATTATAAAGAAGAGTAAAACAGGGTGTGTAGGAGATAATTACTGCTTTATATTCACTGCTCAGAGATGTCTTCTCTGATAATCAAGATAGCAGAGAAGAGACCTAAATCAGTTGAAGAAATGGGTCACAATGTATCGGAAAAGAGACCACCAGGCAGAGAGAATAGTAATCTTTTTTTCTTTATTCAGTGTATTAAATGCATTGTGTTTATTGATATACCCCATTAGTTTAATCATATTCCCTCACACTTTGTTATTACCTTTATTTTAATTTCCATTTTTAAATTTTTGTGATGAACAAATAAAATTGTATATATTTATCATGTACAATGTGATATTTTAAAATATGTATATTGTGTGGAATGGGTAAATTGAGGTAATTAACATATGCATCACCTCACATACTTATAATTCTTTGCAGTAAGAAGACAAAATCAACTCTTTGCCTTTATTTCAAAATTATTTCATTGTGTGGTATTTAGTATTTTCTATTTAACAAAATTTGTATATTATGTACAAATACCTATGCATAAAACATATTTTATAAGACTAAAATATCCTTAATTTCCCTCTCTTTACACAGTATCTACTAGTTTCCTAGCATAAGGGAGAACAGAAAATATTTCAGAAGATATGTCTATTCTCCTTTCCTTTATCATTCAGTTGTAGCCAATATGTTTACACTAGTGCTTATCACTTTTCTTTACACTTGCTTTTATACTTTCTCTGTCATCTTTCTTATTTTACAATCACTCACAAGCCACGGAGCAGCCATTCAGCTTCTTCCCCATCACTCCCTTTAAGTTCTCTCCTGACTCAGGGTGATTCCCATTTCACATCTTTCTGTTGGCCGATTGTCATCTCTTTTTAATGGGTCATCAGTTCTCTGAATCGTCATATTTCTGTTTTAAAATGTTTTCTCATTTATAAAACTGCTTTATTAAGGATTTGGTGTTGTAGAGTATTTGAAGTTTATATCAGTATTTAGCTCTGATTTAAGGCAATAATTTTGGGGTGGATTTATTTTTTTTCTATAGTATTTTTGGAAAGACGTTGCATTTTCTAATTTCATTTTTCAGAATTTGATTTGCCTTTCCACTTGTTACCAGGTGGACTGCATGGGACTGCAGGCATTGGGGAATATTCTTGTTTCTCAAGCCCTACAGCTTCGTTGTATGCATTCCTGCTGTCTTCTCCATGTTCATTTCTACCACCTCCCTACTCCTGGTTATGCCTGGGATGGCGACCCCCTTAGTTTAGGCAAGATTGTCCTGTTATCTCCACCACTTCTTTCCCAGGTGTACTCCCTGCATCTATCTCTTCAATAATCCTCAGATTGCTACCTGGCTCCGTATCATCAGGCTTGGGTATAGCAGTTTACACTTACGAGAGGACCCTCTCCTTCTTGGGGAATAATATTTCCTGGTATTTTTTATCACTACCACCACCAGTGACCTTGACTGGGTCTCTTCCCTGCAGGACTTCCTGCTTCCATTATGGAGTTTCTGTACCAATTCTGATGAGTGTCCGTGACTTTCTTCCCCTTCCTTACATGTAATTTATAGTTGATGGATTGCCTTTGTCTCCTGATTTCAGTGAAGGAATCATTTGTGCTTTTTTTCATTTTTTTTGTCTTGGATGTTTATTATATCATTGGAGAATTAAAGTAGGATAAAAAGATTGGAAGACTATCTAAAAGTTTGTATCAGCAACTAGGACTCCCTTATGTATGTTTGAACAGTTTTGTTCTGTTTGCTTTTGTGAGAAATGAGATGAATTGATGTGCAAAGTGTTATTAGTTAGGGTGCCTCAATATAGGCCCAGGAAACATTGGAACACCAAAATGGATGGAGCAAACATGAGCAGAACACAAAAAAGAAATAAACAGCAATATGATAATAGTAGGGGATTATAATACCCCACTCTCAACACTCATAAACAACAAATTTACCCAAAAATAAAGACAATTTAAAAATATCCTGAGACAAACAAAAATGGACAAATAACATACCAAATTATGGGGTGCAGCAAAAGTAGTTCTGATAGCTACCGAGACAGAGAGAGAAATGATCCCAAATAAGCAACCTAACTTGGCACTCTGGGAATTAGAAAAGAAGAAAAAAGCCAAAAGTTAGAAGAAAGAAGAAGGTTATAAAGGTTAGAGCAGAATTAAACAGATAAGAAAGACGAAAAGATCAGTAACACGAGCAGTTGGTTCTGTAAAAACGTGAGGAAAATTGGCAAACCTTTAGGTAGACAAACCAAGAAAACTAAGAGAGATGACTCAAATAAAACTATAAGTAACACAGGAGAAATTACAGTCAATACACCAAAATACAAAGGGTCATAAGAGATCACCATGACCAATTATGTCAATAAATTGAGTAACGTAGAAGAAATGGATAAATTCTTAGACATGTATGTCCTGAAGAAAGAATAAACCTGAACAAATGAATAACTAGTACAGAGATTGAATCACCAATAATAATAATAATAAACTTAAAAGTTCAGGACTTGATGCTTTTACTGGTGATTGCTACCAAATATCTAAAGACAGATTAATGCTATTCTCAAACTTTTCCAAACAATTAAAAAGGGTGCACTTTCAAACTCATTTTTTCATGCATTACCCTAACACCAATGTCAGACAAGGACGGTATAAGAAAATTACAGGCCAATTTTTTTTATGATCATGCATGTAAAGATTCTCAACACTAGCAAACTGAATTCAATACGTTCAAAAGATCATTTAGTTGAATGTTTTCTTTCTTCTGAAATTCTTCATTTTGCTTCCAAATGTCATTTTTCCTTATATTTTATTTTTTCATTAATCAAATTTAATTTTAAAATTTCCAACTAAAAAAATCGGTGAGTTTAATAAACATATTTTTAATTAACATTTAAAAAAAGCACAAGTTTGTAAATTGTATATTTTCTGTCCATTAGATTTTGGTTTGAGTATTGGGCCAATTGCACGGTAAGCTTTTTAATTTTTTTCCAGAAGTAATCCCAGGACCTTAAATCTCCACTGAAACTCTCGAAGTTTAATTGGTCAGCTGGGATTGTAGTCCCTGGGGTGTTAAAGCATTAATAAGCCATACCTTAAGTCTGGACCATTTATCCCTGTAGGGAGTCCCTCTTCTCCTCTATTCTCTTTCAGAACTACTTATTACTTTAGGTTCAGTGTATGTAGCATATGGTGACTTTATGGGTTTCAGTTTTCTGAACCCCAAATATGCAAAAATATAGAAAAAGCAGACCAGGCATCCCACCTTCTGTGTGCCACTAAGGGAGCATCTCTTCCTCTTTCTCCCCTAATAAGTTGTATATTATTTTCTCAGTATTTTAATTTTTTGCTATTTATATTATCTGAGATTTATCATTGGAATCACACAAATATTAAACCAGGAAAGATCACCCAGGAAGAAATTGAGATCACCCACAATATCAGGTATTCTAAAACATGTTATATGAAAATTGTAATAATTTAAAGCATGAATCACAAATCTTGCAGGTAGAAATGTCAACATATTTCTTAATTTTTTTGAGGAAGAGCAACTTGGATGAATATATGGATGTAAACTTGCTGATCAACTACAGCCAAAAATTACATTGTAATTTTAACGTGTCCCTAAACTCGACCCATTACCAATCCTGATAAGTCTGTGCTTAGGATTATGTAGATTTTCAAAGGATTGAAATGTAGTTGCCTTTTCCAAATCTTGACTAGCTTGTCTGACAAGGTAGGATCATGTCAAGTAGATTGGACTGAGGTGATCCCTTTATTTTAAAGAGCAGTCTTTGGCAAACACTGATCCTAGAAACTGATATGATTTTGCTCTTGTTGATGAATTTTACTTATTATAAATGTTTTTAAAAACCAGGGAAGGAAACATAATCTTAAAACCACTCATTTGTGTCCATCCACATTATACTGTAGAGAAGACTGACTTTTTTTTCAGGTGATTATTGTAGCAAAACATTTTAAGTTTTATTGAGATCGTTTGTCATGTCTAAATTTGTTCATCATAATATATCCTGAGCTTAGTTCAGTGCCTGGCTCATGATAAATTTTATTTATTTAGTGTGGTGAGAGCACTTAACAGGAAATTTACCCTCTTACACTTTTTCAGTGCACGATTCAGTATTGTGAACTCCAGGCACGGTGCTGCACAGCCAATCTCTAGGACTTCTTCATCTTGTGTCACTGAAATCTTATACCCATTGCACAGTAGATCAAGAGAAGAAATACTTGATATACGGCACAAGACCTATAGAACACGCAGGGAAAACTTCCGGCATCAGAAAACCTGTTCATTGCTGAGTTCATTCATTATATTCACCTCCTTACACCACAATGCTAACCCATGAATCTAACTGGCTGTGACAAAACTGTCTTTCATAAACCTACAGACTTTAAGATTTATGGAAAGAGAAAGACCTGTGGCATCCTAGAATTCTAACATCCACTCTTGGATCATCATGACCACTTAGCAGAGCTTTGCACTGAGTTCCAGATAAAGAATATCAAACTCAAGGATATAGCAGCTCTTGAATAATGGGCAAGATAAATGAAGTGTTTGGGAAGTAGAAAGATAATCATGAAGTTCAGTCATTAAAGTCTCGCCCTGAACAAATGCCATGGACTTGACATCATAAAAAACATAAAATAGGTATAAGTCAAAAATGTTTATTTTGGGAAATTATATTTAAATCAAAAACAAAAATATACTCATATGAAAGACAATAGAAAATTCTGTCACCAAGGGAAATAAAACTCTAATTACCAAAATAAAATGTAAACAAAATAAAACTTACATAAACATATACATTCATGCATTCAAAAGAAGTTGCATAGAATTTTATTTAGCCATATCTCAGTATTTTGGAATTTTGCAAACACCAAGAGTCGCAATAATAATACATAATCTTCGTCTCTCACTCTGTTGTTTTTTCCTCAAGCTTGGGAAAGATAATGTGTGAGTGGATAGAGTGATTTTGGGGATCGGGATGAGACAGTTCTGCTTAAGGCAACTTCTTTTAGGATGGCAGGAGGTAGCAAGAGAAGAAAGGGCAGAATAACCATTACAGTTTACACCATATTTATAGCTATAATGGCTTAATGTAATATGAAGTAATTACTTTCAATTACTTTTTAATAACAGATATATACAATATATGTTCCTTAAAATGTTTATCTAAAAGTTTAAGAAATTAAAAATCTTTAATCTTCTGAGAAATCATCTAGAAATTTAAATTTCTGAATTATAGGTAAATGTATTATAATTATATCTTTTTTCAAATAAGCCTTACAAATATTTTCAATATTGATACTGTTTCATTTTAAATGTGCCACAAACATGATGCTGTCGTTTCATTGTCATTCTAGCAGTAAGGATTCTGAGTCCTTAGCACTCTGTTTGACCCAGCCCCCTCCTTCCAGGAAATGACTAAATATACTCATTCAGAGCATATTTATTTTTGAGCATCTACTTTGGGGCTACCACTGTGTTAGGCTTTCAGCAGACACCAGTGATAAAAATGAGCAAAATATCTCATCTTATTAATATGATACTATATTGTGGAAAAGAGAGAAACAATTGTAAAAAATATGTTCAAGATTGTTAATTTTATGAGGAAAAATAAGACAGGATAAGGGACAGATCAGTCCTTTTTTTATTAATTGGTCATTGAAATATTTTCTGATAATTGAATAGCAGAGAAGAGACCTAAAAGAACTGAAAAAATGGGTTCTAGCATATCTGGGGAAAAAGACTCAAGGCAGAGGGAACCGTCTTCTTTTTCCTTTAGTTAAGTGTGTTAATCCCATTGATGTTTATTGATATGTCCATTAAGTTTAATTGCATTTTCTCACATTTTGTTTTATGTTATATTCCCTCTTTTTTTATTTATTTTTTATTTTTTATTTTTGACAGAATACCAAACTATATTTACTGTTTACAGTAGTAAAGGACAACAAATAATGTACAAATTGGTGAATAAACACAACAGAGCCAACAAACATCCCACCCGAGCCCATACAGCAAACAGGAAATGAGAACATTTCAGCAAGATTTCAAGCAAGCAAGAGACGATGGGTCATCGTTCAGGTGACTATAAAAAGGCGGAGAATGGCCACCAAGCAGCAATGGAGCCTCAGGGAAGGACAATAGGCAGAACTATGAAAATGTTTAATTGGTATAGATCCCAAAATATTTCACAGAACTGAAATCACCAGACTAATGCATAAATTCAATACATATTTGGAAAGCAGCACGGCACAAACCCACGAGAAGAACATGAAGTCATCATTCCATGGGTTCATTTGTAACCACACTTGGAAGTAGCTCTTATACACGACAATGTAACTGCAAATTCAGCAATACTTAGTCTTACTTTTTTATGTATAGACCATAATCATTCACCAGAAGCAAATACTAGAAGAAATCTGAGGCCACAACACCATTACCAAATGAGAAATGTGGGAATTTCTTCAATATTAAGAGGGAGAAAAAGGCCAATTTTGGTTGTGCCAATCCTTGCCTGTGTACCAACGCCAGGTACTGAGCAGGGAGTGGGGTGGGAGGGGTGGCAGGGGGGTGGGTCCTGGGCCTCAGACCCCGAGGTTACATGCTTGAGGGCCAGAGAGCATGTGGGGTCAAATTACCAAAAGACTCGGTTATTTTTTAATCTTTGAAGAAGCATTCCAGTATTTTCCCTTCAACTTTTCCATATACTGACAAAGCTTAAATTTGCAATATTTAGCATTTTAATCACCTGTGCCTGTAACAGCAAGTGACAGTCTGTCCTCCCTACCAACCTTGCCCCCAATACCTGTCCAACAGCTACATCCCCACTGCGGGAAACACCAATTCTCTATGTGACTGGAGTGAGCAGGGGAGAGGCAACCAACTCAGGAGTCAGATCCCTGGCCAGACTAAAAGCGAACATTCAGGCTATAATTTTGGGGTTAAAAAAATGTTGTAGGAGGGGGGGAAAAACACAAATGAGCACACAAAAGTACCCAAAATATCTTGCAACTCATTTTACCTGAACAAAGATAACAATTCTGATTGGCCCAATTTAAGTTACAGATTCATCCCTGCAGATATAGTTTTGAGTTGCACTTGAAGTACATCAAAGAGAGGAAAATCATCGTGGTGAATGTCCTCGAGTTTCCGCAGACGCCTTTGTGGTCGGCATGGTCACGTGCTCACCATTCAACAGCAATGCGAGGATGGACGGCCCGGGCTGGGGACGGGCCCTCTAGAAACTGTGCCCTGCCAGGCTGCTCTCCGGCACACCTCCCGTCTGCTGCTGGAACACGTCGATGGTGTCCTCGTCCTCCATCTCCAGCTGTGCTGGAGTGTCAGTTTCATTGATTGGCTGCCCGTCGAACCTGAATCTGATCTGCCTCATTGACAAGCCCTGCCTCTCGCAGTAGGCCTTCATCAGCTTGCTCAGCGGCGTGTGCCTCTTGATCTTGAACTGCACCACGGAGCCGTCCTGCCCGGCCACCTTCAGGTTGATGTGATCATTCTCTGTCTTCACACCCTCCTTGGGCTTCTCCTCGGACATGGCTGCGCGAGCGGCGCGGGCAGGCGGCGCGGGGGAAGCAGCGCGGAGCGGGCGAGTCACGCTCTCGGCCCCGCCGCTCTCCCCTATTCCCTCTTTTTTTAAAAAAAAGGTCTTTTATTAAGTGGTCTATTATTTTTTCCATTTAATAAAATTTTTATATTTTTTCTATTACCTTTATGCCAATACTTTTATAAAGTATAGAAATATTTTTATGAAGACTAAACACTGTCATCTTTCCATTTACACAATGTCTATTGATTCCCCAGCATACGTAAGAATACGATAGCTTTCTCTCTCTTCTTTTTTTCCTTTAGCATCCAAATTTAGTCAATATTTTTTAGTTTATTACTATATCTATCTTTATGCTTCATGCTTCACTACTTATCAACTTTAAGTATTATTTTATTGCTACACAAACTATGAAGCAACCATTTGGCTTATTTTTCATCATTTTCTTCAAATTCTTTCCTGGGTCAAGCTAATTTCCATTTCACATATTTGTGTTATCTGACAAATTATGTCAATTATCAAGTCTCTGCTTTCTAGTATCTCTGCCTCATGATGGTCTCTCATTGCTAAAATTGCTTATCAGTGATTTTTTCTTTGTAAATTAAGTATGGTACTATATCATGAATTCTGCTACATGTCAATAATTTTTGGGTGGATATATTTATTCTGCTAAGAAGTTAGCTACTTATTTTTTTGTGAATATTCTTGGAAGGAAACCGAATTTCCATATCTTATTTTTAAGATTTAATTTGCTTTTTCAGTTATTACTGGGTGAATTCCATGAATTTATAGGCACTGGGGAGTCTTGGCAGGTTTCTCAGGCCTTGTCAGACTCATTCCTGCCGTCTTCTCCCTGTCCTCTTCTGTATCCTACCCCCTCACCGTGGGCGGGCCTGGCATGGTGATCAGTGTAGATTAGGCTGCCCTGTTAGCTCCAGCACCTCCTCCCCATGTGGTCTGTCTTTCCATTTGCTCTTTTGATTGCTTCCTGCCTCCTTGTCTGTCATAATTGTGCACAGAAGTTCATGCTGATGTGACGACATTCCTCATCTAGGAAAAGATGTTTCCTGATATTTTTGAGCACTGCCACCACCAGTAACTTTGAATCCCGTTTTTCTTCCCTGCAGGGTCTCCTGGTTCAGATCTTGGTTTTCTGCACCAATTCTGATGTGTCTCTTTCTGCCTTACATGTAATCTGTAGTTGGCGGGTTTTCTTTCCCTGATTTCATTGGAACAGTCACTTGTACATTCTTTTATTATTCATTGTCTTGAAAGCTTAGTATACATTTTAAGAATAAAAGTAGAAAGATTAAGATCAATAGTATAGCTAAAGATATATACCAGCATCAGAAGCTTACTTTATATATTTGATGAGTTTTGTTTTGTTTGCCTGTGAATAATGGTTTGAGGAAGGCAAAGGTTGCAAGGGGTTATTGGTTAGAAGTCTCTCACAGAGGTCCAGGCAGAAAACGGTGTGTGCTAAGATAAAGAGGTAGTGGAAGAGGCGAGGAGAGACACCAGCAAACACACACACATGCATATGCGTGTAACTGCATACAGTTGATAGGAAATTAGTTAAAATCATACTATTTTCTCAGTACATGATTAGTTAGCTGGTGCATCCATTATTTAGCCTGTGCATTGTAACTGTTGTCTATTCTTAACCTTATTAGCAACAATAGTAACATAGGGAATGAACAAAGTGCTTTGAGAATGAAATTTATTTTTTGTCTTTCCCTGAAATAATTCTAGCTCAAATAATGATGGTTTTACACAATTCCTGATCAGAGGGTTTTTGTATAGTTTCATTCTCTTAAGGAAAAGAAAGTCTTAAATTCCACAACTTCTGACCTCAGAGAAATCTATATGTAGTTACAGAAATAAGGCAATCTCCTAATTGCCTGCTAATTACATCATGTACACAAACACACAAACACACACACACAAACATGTGTTGGAAAGTTACCAAAAGTCATAATTAGAGTGTAAGTTACCTATTAGCTTAATATTTGTTCAGTTTCTCTTTCTCCTCTGCTACTAAACTTACAACTAAAACACCTGATTTGGCATCTTCTTTTGTGATCAGAAGGTAGGGAAGCACTTTGTGCTCCACACGCAGCTATGTGTGATTTTCCTTAGTCTTCTTTTTCACTTACTTTTAAACACTAATTTTGCAAAAGCGTTCCTGTATCTCCACATCCTCTCCAGCATCTGTTGTTTCCTGACTTTTTAATGATCGCCGTTCTAACTGGTGTGAGACGGTATCTCATTGTGGTTTTCATTTGCATTTCTCTGATGATGACCAGTGATGATGTGCCTTTCTTCATGTTTGTTAGCTGCATGGATGTCTTCTTTTGAGAAGTGTCTGTTCATATCCTTCACCCAATTTTTAAGGGGGTTGTTTTTTTCTTGTAAATTTAAGTTCTTTGTAGATTCTGGATATTAGACCTTTGTCAGACAGACAGATTGCAAAATTTTTCTCCCATTCTATAGCTTGCCTGTTCACTATGATGATAGTTTCCTTTGCTGCACAGAAGCTCTTTAATTAGATCCCATTTGTCAATTTTGGCTTTTGTTGCCATTGCTTTTGGTGTTTTAGTCATGAAGTCTTTACCCACGTCTATGTCCTGAATGGTATTGCCTAGGTTTTCTTCTAGGGTTTTTATTGTTTTAGGTCTAACATTTAAGTCTTTAATCTATCTTGAGTTAATTTTTTATAAGATGTAAGGAAGAGGTCCAGTTTCAGTTTTCTGCATATGGCTAGCCAGTTTTCCCAGCACCATTTATTAAACAGGGAATTTTTTTTCCCATTGCTTGTTTTTGTCAGTGTTGTCAAAGATCAGATGGTTGTAGATGTGTGGTGTTATTTCTGAGGCCTCTGTTCTGTTCCATTGGTCTATATATCTGTTTTGGTACAGGTACCATGCTGTTTTGGTTACTGTAGCCTTGTAGTATAGTTTGAAGTCAGGTAGTGTGATGCCTCCAGCTTTGTCCTTTTTGCTTAGGATTGTCTTGGCTATATGGCCTTTTTTTGGTTCCATATGAAATTTAAAGTAGTTTTTTCTAATTCTGTGAAGGTCAAGCTAGCTTGACGGGGATAGCATTGAATCTATAACTTACTTTGGGCAGTGTGGCATATATATCCAAAGGATTATAAATCATTCTATAAAGTCACATGGACACATATGTTTATTGTGGCACTATTCACAACAGCAAAGACTTGGAATCAACCTAAATGCCCATCAATAATAGACTGGATAAAGAAAGTGTGGCACATATACACCATGGAATACTATGCAGCCATAGAAAAGGATGCATTCATGTCCTTTGCAGGGACATGGATGAAGGTGGAAACCATCATTTTCAGCAAACTAACACAAGAACAGAAAAGCAAACATCGCATGTTCTCATTCATAAATGGGAGTTGAACAATAAGAACACATGGACACAGGGAGGGGAACATCACACACCAGGGCCTGTTGGTGGGTTGGGGGGCTAGGAAGGAGGGATAGCATTAGGAGAAATACCTAACGTAGATGACAATTTGATGGCTGCAGGAAACCACCATGGCATGTGTATACCTATGTAATGTGCACGTTCTGCACATGTACCCTAGAACTTAAAGTATAATTTAAAAAAAAGTTTGCTTTGGCTTTCAATATAATTCTACTTAGACAACTCTTATAGAGTAACATGTACACACATTTCATTTTACAAATTCTCCCTTTTATTTTGACTTGGCATTTGACAATATCACTTTGATAGTAGCTTGTGAATATTAGTCAAGATTTGTATAGAGGTCGGGCACAGTGACTCATGCCTGTAACCCCAGCACTTTGGGAGGCTGAGTCAGGTGGATCACTTGAGGTCAGTTGTTCAAGAGCACCCTAGCCAACATGGTGAAACACCATTTGTACTAAAATTACAAAAATTAGGCCGGGCACAGTGGCTCACACCTGTAATCCCAGCACTTTGGGAGGCCGAGGTAGGTAGGTCACCTGAGGTCAGGAGTTCCAGACCAGCCTGGCCAACATGGTGAAACCCCATCTCTACTAAAAAAAAAATATATATATATATATATATAAAATATATATATATACACACAAAAATTAGCTGGGCATGGGGCCTGTGCCTGTAATCCCAGCTACTTGGGAGGCTAAGGCAGGAGAATTGCTTAAACGCGGGAGGTGGAGTTTGCAGTGAGCAGAGATTGTGCCACTGCACTCCACCCTGGGAGACAGAGTGAAATTCCATCTAAAAAAAAAAAAAAAAAGAAAATACAACAATTAGCTGGGAGTGGTGGCACATGCCTGTAGTCTCAGCTACTCTTGAGGCTGAGGCAAGAGAATTACTTGAACCCGGGAAGCAGAGGTTGAAGGGAACAGAGATCACGGCACTGCACTCTAGTCCAGGCGACAGAACGAGACTCCATCTCAAAAAATATATATATTTGTATACATATAACAAAATATTTGCATCAAAAGGACATTGGGTCAGTTGCTTTACCTGCATAAATACATCATTTGAACATATAAATATATCGGTGTAAAAATGGGCAAAGTACAAGAATAAGCAAAGCGTGAATAAATACAAATATCAAATAAAACAAATGTTAATACAATACTTTTGTTGTTTGAGTAAAACTTTATTCAATAAAAATAGAAGGAAGTGGCATTTCCCGCCCATGGATTTACGTTGAGGAAAGTTCTATAGGTCTTCACAACATGTTTTAGGTGATATATAAGGAAGATAATTATACTGTAAACGACTGTGGATTACCATTCTTGACCTCATTACTTTCTATCCCCAAATATTAATCACTTAGTATTTGAAGCTGAAGAGTCCTGAAGCTGCAGGAAAAATGGAGGAAACCAACAACAGCTCTGAAAAGGAATTTCTTCTCCTGGGATTTTGAGATCAGCCTCAGCTAGAGAGGTTTCTTTTTGCCATCATTTTGTACTTCTACGTCTTGAGCCTTCTGGGGAACACTGCCATCATACTAGTATGTCGTCTGGACTCCAGACTCCACACTCCAATGTACTTCTTCCTCAGCAACCTCTCGTGTGTGGACATCTGCTTTACCACCAGTGTTGCCCCACAGTTGCTGGTTACCATGAATAAGAAAGACAAAACCATGAGCTACGGTGGCTGTGTAGCCCAGCTCTACGTGGCCATGGGGTTGGGCTCGTCTGAGTGTATTCTCTTGGCCGTCATGGCTTATGACCGCTATGCTGCTGTCTGCTGGCCACTGCACTACACAGCCATTATGCACCCCAGGTTCTGTGCGTCTCTGGCCGGTGGAGCATGGCTCAGTGGCCTCCTCACCTCCCTAACTCAGTGCTCCCTCACTGTGCAGCTGCCCCTCTGTGGTCATCGCACACTGGATCATATTTTCTGTGAGGTGCCAGTGCTCATCAAACTGGCCTGTGTGGATACGACTTTCAACGAGGCAGAACTCTTTGTGGCCAGTGTAGTCTTTCTAATTGTCCCGGTGTTACTCATCTTAGTCTCCTATGGCTTTATCACCCAAGCTGTGTTAAGGATAAAATCAGCTGCGGGCCGCCAAAAGGCCTTTGGGACCTGTTCGTCTCACCTGGTTGTGGTCATCATTTTCTATGGGACCATCATATTCATGTACCTTCAACCGGCCAATAGTAGATCCAAAAACCAGGGAAAGTTTCTCTTTTCTATACCATAGTCACCCCACTTTTAAACCCCATTATCTACACTCTGAGAAACAAAGATGTGAAAGGGGCCTTGAGGACCCTGATACTGGGAAGTGCTGCTGGACAAAGCCACAAGGACTAGGAAACACCTGGAATTCTAAACAAGGGAAACACCTCAAGGCAGCGTGAGGGTTCATCCTCCCCAGACATTCCTCTTGTCAATCCCAAAGCCACAGGGACTAGGAAACACTGGAATTCTAAAGAAGGGAAACACCTCAAGGCAGCGTGAGGGTTCATCCTCCCCAGACATTCCTCTTGTCAATCCCAAGACCACAGGGACTAGGAAACACCTGGAATTCTAAAGAAGGGAAACACCTCAAGGCAGTGTGAGGGTTCATCCTCCCCAGACATTCCTCTTGTCAATCCCAAGACCACAGGGACTGGGAAACACCTGGAATTCTAAAGAAGAGAACCACACCAAGGCAGCATGAGGGTTCATCCTCCCAGACATTCCTCCTGTCAATCCAAGACCCTATGTTCTATCTGGAAAAAAATGTTTGTCCTTCATCCACCTGCCATCAAGGTTCATGTAGTATCCATTATTTCCTTCTAATGTGCCAGCCCATCTGATAGACTTCTACTAATGCTTCAAAACTCAGCTGAAATGTCACCTGCACTCACTAGCTGTCCTGAAACACCATCCTTCTCATCCTTGTGCAGAATTGTTTCATATGTTTCCATAGCACTTGATCCACACTACCATTTCTACATTTCACATTTGAGATATATGTATACATATATCTCTAACTAGGCAAAGCAATGTATATAACAGACTGAAAAAATACATGACCATTTTCCCAGAATATGTCACTTTTAACCAGAGAATGGAACCATCCCACTCTATTGGCTTATTTACAACACGAGAAACACAAATATTAACAGTTGTGATGCTTTGGTTCCACAGAATTGTGGGATGCAAATAATGACTAATATTTTATTAAAGGAATCAAATAAGCAAACTTGCATTAAGGAGATTGATTCATATATGGTTAATTCCCTTTTTTATTGAAGTGTTTAAAAGTTGAGTAAAATTGCCATATACTAAAATGTGTTTTAACATATTTATACAAAATTCATAAAATAAGTTATTGTTTTTGGCCTTAAACTCTGGAAAACAAAGTTATTTATGTAATTTTATACTTCAAAAATTTGAAATATGAATCCCACACACTGTCTCATGTTAATGATCATAGTTATATGTTTGTTTGGTTTCCAAAACAGCAAAAAAAATGAAATATTTAGAAGCATTTTAATAAATGTATTCTTATATTTGACCAAACTTTCACTTTGATTTAATTCTCTGTCTCTATCTCTCTGTGTATCTTTGTCTGTCTCAGCCTTTTTCTCACTTTCTTTTCCCAAAACGATTGAACTTCATCAATTCGTCAACCTCAAGTATTTTAAGAAAACTGTGCAATTATAGAAAAAAGTGATTTAATCTGTGGTTATAATTTTACTTCATATTCTCATTATGATACACATGAAAAAAGCATGAAAACATCAATGCAAATGAAGAGTAAAATGCAGGCAGAATCTGGGGTGGAAGTGGAATTTTCAAGTGATTTAGACTTTTCTTTTTTGGCCAGGGTCTTGCTCTGTTGCCCAGGCTGGAGTGCAGTGGCTCAATCATGGCTCACTGCAGCCTCGACCTCCTGGGTTAAAGTAATCCCTCTGCCTCAGCCTTCCAACATTCAGATTTATAATAATTCATCCTGGTGTGAGAATATTGTAGCCTGTCTACAAATGTTAAGGATAACGTTTGGACCTGCCTCTCCTACCAAAGCCTGGACTAAAGGCAAAATGGCTGCACACACAAGAACAAAACAGCATCAGGAGAATTCACTAATGACTCAGGCTGCCTCTTCACAAATACCATGTCCAGCTGGCACCTCTTCAATATACTTTTAGCAAACAAAATAATGAATATCCAATTTAACAAAAACAAGAGGGAAATATTGTCTTCTAGGATATTCTTATGTGATTTTCCTCCTTCAGTAATGGAAAGGAGAGTTGGGAACTGAGCAGAACATGCTGAGGAGCACATGCTTTTATTTACAATATGCAAGTAGAGAAGAAGTTCTACAGGAAGCCTCACATGTACAAATGCATTATTCCTGATAACCCGAGCAACACAGCATAGGGAAGAATGTACCTGTGTCAGAGTCTCAATCAATTTACATAGAATATGGCCCCAGGGCAAAAGATGTGGCATTTAAAGGAAAGAAATAGCTACAAGTGAAAAGACAACCAGGTGTAAAGCAATGATATGAACACAATATGTAGAAAAAACTACATATGAATTGTGAAGCAACCATTTTCAAAGACAAACTCACATCCATTTAAGGTAATATGGAATAAAAATCCCACCGAAAATAAAATCAAATTATTACTGTATACAATAAATTCAAACATAATTCAGAATAAAAATATAGAATAATATAGCTAAAGATGCTAATTTCAGCAATAAGCAGATAATAGTTATTTGCACCCAAAAGGAAACCAGAAAATAATAGATGATATAACATATGCAAAGCAACCTAAAAAAACTACTTAACTGCAGATGAAAATGAGAACACATTTGAAAATAAAATGCTGTTACTACTTTCTTGAATTTAGAGCTTTCCTATGATATGGATATGTTTATACTGCTTTTATAATCATCATACATGTATAATTTCATACTATTTTTATTTATAATGTGAGCATTTTTCTGATTAATCTATAAACATATCCACCATTTATTAAAAATCTTCCCTATAATTGAATAACATGAGTAGTTTCTCTTTTTTAAATACCTACATTGAGCATACTTTTGTTTGTGAATATGTTTATAATTATGTACTTATAATGTATTTTATAAATACAATTAGTAAATCTAAAACAGGAACACATCAGTCAATTTGCACACATTACTAGCTTGATCTGCAGAACACGTTTTCAAAGGATGCGCCAAGAAAAAAACTGTATCACTTAGTTAAATGACCATTCAGTATTGCAATTATTTAAAAACTATACAATGAGAATGCTGTAATAAGTGTATGGTTCCACCACTCCAAACACCATGAATTTTTTTTAAAAGATATATTTTTAAGAAAAAATAAAAGGATTTTACATAACATAAATATTAATGAATTCATGAAAAACAAAAACCATATAGGACCAGAGCTCAGAGAAGAAAAATGGGAGGCACTTACTGTTTAAACCCTAACCCAAATGGTCAGTAAAAAGACAGGTACCAGCTACTACAAAAAAATACCAAAATATAAAGACCAATGATACTATGAAGAAACTGCATTACCTAATGTGCAAAATAACCAGCTAGCATCACGATGACAAGATCAAATTCACACATAAAAATATTAACCTTAGGCAGGGCACAGTGGCTCACACCTGTAATCATAGCACTTTGGGAGGCTGAGTCGGGTGGATCATGAGGTCAGGAGTTCAAGATAAGCCTGGCCAGCATGGTGAAACCCCATGTCTCCTAAAAAAAATAAAAAAATTAGCCAGGCATGGTGGTGCGTGCCTATAATCCCAGTTACTCAGGAGGCTGAGGCAGGAGAATTGCTTGAACCTAGGAGGCAGAGGTTGCAGTGAGCCAAGATCGCGCCACTGTACTCCAGCCTGGGCAACAGAGCAAGACTCCATCTCAAAAAAAAAAAGAAAAAAATGTATATGTTATCACTTTGGTCTCATTTGAGTATGAATGATCAGACAGGGAAAATAAACGTACCAAGAAAAATAAACAAGGGTCTTATAATAAAAGCAACACAGAATGGCCAAAGCTATCCTGAGCAAAAAGAGGAAAAAAGCTGGAGCCATCACATTACTAGACTTCAAAATATACTACAAAGTTATAGTTACCAAAACAACCTGGTATTGGCATAAAAACAGACACATGGGCCAATAGAACAGAATGGAGAACCTAGAAATAGATTCATGTATTTACAGCCAACTGATTTTTGACAAAAGGTGCCAAGAACATACACTGGGGAAAGGAGAGTTTCTTCAATAAATGTCCTGGAACAGTAATCAGCAGCAGGGGCTGGTACCATAGGGACACTTAAAGTTGAATTTATCAATTGCTGGAAGCTCGTGTGAACTAACTTGACAAATAAAAACAATGTTGAGCCCCAGTCTTAGGAAATCCTCCCTATACTCATGATTCTTACCTTCAGGAGTCTCAACAGCTTCTCACTGTGGAAAGTAGAGAGAAATTCCCTTTTGCTTTGGGAGAGAGAGGAGAAAATAAACATTTGAAATATGCCCAGAGCTCTCTGTTCACCTTAACCTGATCTCAATAGAAACTATTTAATGATCGCCATTCTAACTGGTGTGAGATGATATCTCATTGTGGTTTTGATTTGCATTTCTCTGATGGCCAGTGATAATGAGCATTTTTTCATGTGTCTGTTGGCTGCATAAATACCTTCTTTTGAGAAGTGTCTGTTCATATCCTTTGCCCACTTTTTGATGGGGTTTTTTTTCTTGTAAATTTGTTTGAGTTCTTTGTAGATTCTGGATATTATCCCTTTGTCAGATGAGTAGATTGCAAAAATTTTCTCCCATTCTGTAGGTTGCCTGTACACTCTGATGGTAGTTTCTTTTGCTGTGCAGAAGCTCTTTAGTTTAATTAGATCCCATTTGTCAATTTTGGCTTTTGTTGCCATTGCTTTGTTGTTTTAGACATGAAGTCCTTATCCATGCCTATGTCCTGAATGGTATTGCCTAGGTTTTCTTCTAGGGTTTTTATGGTTTTAGGTCTAACATTTAAGTCTTTAATCCATCTTGAATTAATTTTTGTATAAGATGTAAGGAAGGTCTCCAGTTTCAGCTTTCTACATATGGCTAGCCAGTTTTCCCAGCACCATTTGTTAAATAGGGAATCCTTTCCCCATTTCTTGTTTTGTCAGGTTTGTCAAAGATCACATAGTTGAAGATGTGTGGTATTATTTCTGAGGGCTCTGTTCTGTTCCATTGATCTATCTCTCTGTTTTGGTACCAGTGCCATGCTGTTTTGGTTACTGTAGCCTTGTAGTATAGTTTGAAGTCAGGTAGCGTGATGCCTCCAGCTTTGTTCTTTTGGCTTAGGATTGACTTGGCAATGCAGGCTCTTTTTTGGTTCCATATGAACTTTAAAGTAGTTTTTTCCAATTCTGTGAAGAAAGTCATTGGTAGCTTGATGGGGATGGCATTGAATCTATAAATTACCTTGGGCAGTATGGCCATTTTCACGATATTTCTTCCTCCTATCCATGAGCATGGAATGTTCTTCCATTTGTTTGTATCCTCCTTTATTTCATTGAGCAAACAGGTGCTGGAGAGGAAGTGGAGAAATAGGAACATTTTTACACTGTTGGTGGGACTGTAAACTGGTTCAACCATTGTGGAAAACAGTGTGGTGATTCCTCAGGGATCTAGAACTAGAAATACCATTTGACCCAGCCATCCCATTACTGGGTATATACCCAAAGGATTATAAATCATGCTGCTATAAAGACACATGCACATGTATGTTTATTGCAGCACTATTCACAATAGCAAAGACCTGGAACCAACCCAAATGTCCAGCAATGATAAAGTGGATTAAGAAAATGTGGCAAAGATGGCCGAATAGGAACAGCTCTGGTCTACAGCTCCCAGCGTGAGCGACGCAGAAGACGGGTGATTTCTGCATTTCCATCTGAGGTACCGGGTTCGTCTCACTAGGGAGTGCCAGACAGTGGGCACAGGTCAGTGGGTGCGAGCACCATGCGCGAGCCAAAGCAGGGCGAGGCATTGCCTCACTGGGGAAGCACAAGGGGTCAGGGAGTTCCCTTTCCTAGTCAAAGAAAGGAGTGACGGACGGCACCTGGAAAATTGGGTCACTCCCACCCAAATACCGCGCTTTTCCGACGGGCTTAAAAAACGGCATACCACGAGATTATATCCTGCACCTGGCTCGGAGGGTCTTACGCCCACAGAGTCTCACTGATTGCTAGCACAGCAGTCTGAGATCAAACTGCAAGGTGGCAGCGAGGCTGGGGGAGGGGTGCCCGCCATTGCCCAGGCTTGCTTAGGTAAACAAAGCAGCCACGAAGCTCAAACTGGGTGGAGCCCACCACAGCTCAAGGAGGCCTGCCTGACTCTGTAGGCTCCACCTCTGAGGGCAGGGCACAGACAAACAAAAAGACAGCAGTAACCTCTGAAGACTTAAATGTCCCTGTCTGACAGCTTTGAAGAGAGCAGTGGTTCTCCCAGTACGCAGCTGGAGATCTGAGAAGGGGCAGACTGCCTCCTCAAGTGGCTGCCTGACCCCTGACCCCCGAGCAGCCTAACTGGGAGGCACCCCCCAGCAGGGGCACACTGACACCTCACACGGCAGGGTACTCCAACAGACCTGCAGCTGAGGGTCCTGTCTGTTAGAAGGAAAACTAACAAACAGAAAGGACATCCACACCAAAAACCCATCTGTACATCACCATCATCAAAGACCAAAAGTAGATAAAACCACAAAGATGGGGAAAAAACAACAGAAAAACTGGAAACTCTAAAAAGCAGAGTGCCTCTCCTCCTCCAAAGGAACGCAGTTCCTCACCAGCAACGGAACAAAGCTGGATGGAGAATGACCTTGACGAGCTGAGAGAAGGCGTCAGACGATCAAATTACTCTGAGCTACAGGAGGACATTCAAACCAAAGGCAAAGAAGTTGAAAACTTTGAAAAAAATTTAGAAGAATGTACAACTAGAATAAGCAATACAGAGAAGTGCTTAAAGGAGCTGATGGAGCTGAAAACCAAGGCTCGAGAACTACGTGAAGAATGCAGAAGCCTCAGGAGCCGATGCGATCAACTGGAAGAAAGGGTATCAGTGATGGAAGATGAAATGAATGAAATGAAGGAAGAAGGGAAGTTTAGAGAAAAAAGAATAAAAAGAAATGAGCAAAGCCTCCAAGAAATATGGGACTATGTGAAAAGACCAAATCTATGTCTGATTGGTGTACCTGAAAGTGATGGGGAGAATGGAACCAAGTTGGAAAACACTCTGCAGGTTATTATCCAGGAGAACTTCCCCAATCTAGCAAGGCAGGCCAACATTCAGATTTAGGAAATATAGAGAATGCCACAAAGATACTCCTCGAGAAGAGCAACTCCAAGACACCTAATTGTCAGATTCACCAAAGTTGAAATGAAGGAAAAAATGTTAAGGGCAGCCAGAGAGAAAGGTCCAGTTACCCTCAAAGGGAAGCCCATCAGACTAACAGCAGATCTCTCGGCAGAAACCCTACAAACCAGAAGAGAGTGGGGGCCAATATTCAACATTCTTAAAGAAAAGAATTTTCAACCCAGAATTTCATATCCAGCCAAACTAAGCTTCATAAGTGAAGGAGAAATAAAATACTTTACAGACAAGCAAATGCTGAGAGATTTTGTCACCACCAGGCCTGACCTAAAAGAGCTCCTGAAGGAAGCACTAAAGATGGAAAGGAACAACCGGTACCAGGTGCTGCAAAATCATGCCAAAATGTAAAGACCATCGAGACTAGGAAGAAACTGCATCAACTAATGAGCAAAATAACCAGCTGACACCATAATGACAGGATCAAATTCACACATAAAAATATTAACTTTAAATGTAAATGGACTAAATGTTCCAATTAAAAGACACAGACTGGCAAATTGGATAAAGAGTCAAGACCCATCAGTGTGCTGTATTCAGGAAACCCATCTCATGTGCAGAGACACACATAGGCTCAAAATAAAAGGATGGAGGAAGATCTACCAAGCAAATGGAAAACAAAAAAAGGCAGGGGTTGCAATCCTAGTCTCTGATAAAACAGACTTTAAACCAACAAAGATCAAAAGAGACAAAGAAGGCCATTACATAATGGTAAAGGGATCAATTCAACAAGAAGAGCTAACTATCCTAAATATATATGCACCCAATACAGGAGCACCCAGATTCATAAAGCAAGTCCTGAGTGACCTACAAAGAGACTTAGACTCCCACACATTAATAATGGGAGACTTTAACACCCCATTGTCAACATTAGACAGATCAACGAGACAGAAAGTCAACAAGGATACCCAGGAATTGAACTCAGCTCTGCACCAAGCAGACCTAATAGACATCTACAGAACTCTCCACCCCAAATCAACAGAATATACATTTTTTTCAGCACCACACTACACCTATTCCAAAATTGACCACTTACTAGGAAGTAAAGTTCTCCTCAGCAAATGTAAAAGCACAGAAATTATAACAAACTATCTCTCAGACCACAGTGCAATCAAACTAGAACTAAGGATTAAGAATCTCACTCAAAACCACACAACTACATGGAAACTGAACAACCTGCTCCTGAATGACTACTGGGTACATAACGAAATGAAGGCAGAAATAAAGATGTTCTTTGAAACCAACGAGAACAAAGACACAACATACCAGAATCTCTGGGATGCATTCAAAGCAGTGTGTAGAGGGAAATTTATAGCACTAAATGCCCACAAGAGAAAGCAGGAAAGATTCAAAATTGACACCCTAACATCGCAATTAGAAGAACTAGAGAAGCAAGAGCAAACACATTCAAAAGCTAGCAGAAGGCAAGAAATAACTAAAATCAGAGCAGAACTGAAGGAAATAGAGACACAAAAAACCCTTCAAAAAATTAATGAATTGAGGAGCTGGTTTTTTGAAAGGATCAACAAAATAGACCGCTAGCAAGACTAATAAAGAAAAAAAGAGAGAAGAATCAAATAGAAGCAATAAAAAAGATAAAGGGGATATCACCACCAATCCCACAGCAATACAAACTACCATCAGAGAATACTACAAACACCTCTATGCAAATAAACTAGAAAATCTAGAAGAAATGGATACATTCCTCGACACATACACCCTCCCAAGACTAAACCAGGAAGAAGTTGAATCTCTGAATAGACCAATAACAGGATCTGAAATTGTGGCAATAATCAATAGCTTACCAACCAGAAAGAGTCCAGGACCAGATGGATTCACAGCCGAATTCTACCAGAGGTACAAGGAGGAACTGGTACCATTCCTTCTGAAACTATTCCAATCAATAGAAAAAGAGGGAATCCTCCCTAACTCATTTTATGAGGCCAGCATCATTCTGATACCAAAGCCGAGCAGAGACACAACCAAAAAAGAGAATTTTAGACCAATATCCTTGATGAACATTGATGCAAAAATCCTCAATAAAATACCGGCAAAACGAATCCAGCAGCACATCAAAAAGCTTATCCACCATGATCGAGTGGGCTTCATCTCTGGGATGCAAGGCTTGTTCAATATATGCAAATCAATAAATGTAATCCAGCATATAAACAGAGCCAAAGATAAAAACCACATGATTATCTCAATAGATGCAGAAAAGGCCTTTGACAAAATTCAACAACCCTTCATGCTAAAAACTCTCAATAAATTAGGTATTGATGGGACATATCTCAAAATAATAGGAGCTATCTATGACAAACCCACAGCCAATATCATACTGAATGGGCAAAAACTGGAAGCATTCCCTTTGAAAACTGGCACAAGACAGGGATGCCCTCTCTCACCACTCCTATTCAACATAGTGTTGGAAGTTCTGGCCAGGGCAATTAGGCAGGAGAAGGAAATAAAGGGTATTCAATTAGGAAAAGAAGAAGTCAAATTTTCCCTGTTTGCAGATGACATGATTGTATATCTAGAAAACCCCATTGTCTCAGCCCAAAATCTCCTTAAGCTGATAAGCAACTTCAGCAAAGTCTCAGGATACAAAATCAACGTACAAAAATCACAAGCATTCTTATACACCAACAACAGACAAACAGAGAGCCAAATCATGAGTGAACTCCCATTCACAATTGCTTCAAAGAGAATAAAATACCTAGGAATCCAACTTACAAGGGATGTGAAGGACCTCTTCAAGGAGAACTACAAACCACTGCTCAAGGAAATAAAAGAGGATACAAACAAATGGAAGAACATTCCATGCTCATGGGTAGGAAGAATCAATATCGTGAAAATGGCCATACTGCCCAAGGTAATTTATAGATTCAATGCCATCCCCATCAAGCTACCAATGCCTTTCTTCACAGAATTGGAAAAAACTACTTTAAAGTTCATATGGAACCAAAAAAGAGCCCACATCACCAAGTCAATCCTAAGCCAAAAGAACAAAGCTGGAGGCATCACACTACCTGAATTCAAACAATACTACAAGGCTACAGTAACCAAAACAGCATGGTACTGGTACCAAAACAGAGATATAGATCAATGGAACAGAACAGAGACCTCAGAAATAACGCCACATATCTACAACTATCTGTTCTTTGACAAACCTGAGAAAAACAAGCAATGGGGAAAGGATTCCCTATTTAATAAATGGTGCTGGGAAAATTGGCTAGCCATATGTAGAAAGCTGAAACTGGATCCCTTCCTTACACCTTATACAAAAATCAATTCAAGATGGATTAAAGACTTAAACATTAGACCTAAAACCATAAAAACCCTAGAAGAAAACCTAGGCATTACCATTCAGGTCATAGGCATGGGCAAGGACTTCATGTCTAAAACACCAAAAGCAATGGCAACAAAAGCCAAAATTGACAAATGGGATCTAATTAAACTAAAGAGCTTCTGCACAGCAAAAGAAACTACCATCACAGTGAACAGGCAACCTACAAAATGGAAGAAAATTTTCGCAACCTACTCATCTGACAAAGGGCTAATATCCAGAATCTACAATGAACTCAAACAAATTTACAAGAAAAAAACAAACAACCCCATCAAAAAGTGGGCGAAGGACATGAACAGACACTTCTCAAAAGAAGACATTTATGCAGCCAGAAAACACATGAAAAAATGCTCATCATCACTGGCCATCAGAGAAATGCAAATCAAAACCACAATGAGATACCATCTCACACCAGTTAGAATGGCACTCATTAAAAAGTCAGGAAACAACAGGTGCTGGAGAGGATGTGGAGAAACAGGAACACTTTTACACTGTTGGTGGGACTGTAAACTAGTTCAACCATTGTGGAAGTCAGTGTGGCGATTCCTCAGGGATCTAGAACTAGAAATACCATTTGACCCAGCCATCCCATTACTGGGTATATACCCAAAGGACTATAAATCATGCTGCTATAAAGACACATGCACACATATGTTTACTGCGGCATTATTCACAATAGCAAAGACTTGGAACCAACCCAAATGTCCAACAATGATAGACTGGATTAAGAAAATGTGGCACATATACACCATGGAATACTGTGCAGCCATAAAAAATGATGAGTTCATGTCCTTTGTAGGGACATGGATGAAATTGGAAATCATCATTCTCAGTAAACTATCGCAAGAACAAAAAACCAAACACCGCATAATCTCACTCATAGGTGGGAATTGAACAATGAGATCACATGGACACAGGAAGGGGAACATCACACTCTGGGGACTGTTGTGGGGTTGGGGGGAGGGGGGAGGGATAGCATTGGGAGATATACCTAATGCTAGATGACAAGTTAGTGGGTGCAGCACACCAGCATGGCACATGTATACATATGTATCTAACCTGCACAATGTGCACATGTACCCTAAAACTTAAAGTATAATAAAAGAAAAAAAAACTTAAAAAAAAAACACACACACACAAAAAAAACACACACACAAAAGAAAATGTGGCACATATACACCATGGAATACTCTGCAGCCTTAAATGATGAGTTCTTGTCCTTTGTAGGGACATGGATGAAGCTGGAAACCATCATTCTTAGCAAACTTTTGCAAAACAAAAAACCAAACATCGCATGTTCTCACTTATAGGTGGGAATTGAACAATAAGAACACCTGGACACAGGAAGGGGGGACATCACACACCAGGGCCTGTTGTGGGGTGGGGGGAGGAGGGAGGGATAGCATTAGGAGATATACCTAATGTAAATGACGAGTTAATGGGTGCAGCACACCAACATGGCACATGTATACATATGTAACAAACCTGCACGTTGTGCACATGTACCCTAGAACTTAAAGTATAATTTAAAAAAATAAACTATTTAACAGAGGCTGCCATATTACTGGGGTTTTACCACAGGCTAACCAATATGCTAGAAGGAAAATACCCAACTCCAGGTCCTTCTAACCTGTGTCACCTATGTGGGGGTGGGCAGGGGATGTTAAGAAGCTCTTTGAAGGTTGCGGTCCAAGAACACATGCTGGCAAATAGATTCAGACCAATTTGTAGGACTATAGAATGATTTCTCTCCCTTCCACACTGACAAACACATTAAAATATCTCATGTATGATAACAGAGGATGCACATGGAAGGATGACAAGCCTCAAATCCTGTTCAACAATGAATCTGTAGAAAAGCCAAAGATAACAGAGGACACAAAAATAAGAACACTAGAGCAAATTATGGCCTCTGACATCAGAGGTAAAACTAGCGATAAACATAGCCTAACACATAAACATAAACTTCACACTAAACGCCTGTTTTTCTTTACCTAACACATCATGTAAATTATGGTAAGAATTGTATCCCCACAGACTCATATATTGAAGTCATACCCCCGACTATCTCAGAATGTACCGTTATTTGGAAATAGGACCATTGCAGATGTAATTAGTTAATTGAAGATGAGAACATACTCTAGTAGAAAGTGTCCCTAATCCAATATGATTGAAGAAAAAGTTAAGTAGTTACAATATATTTTAATGAGTCATATACTATTGAAACAGAGAAAACAGTCCAGCACGCACCGAACTCAATTTTGATGTATACAGAGTTGACGATCATTTTAAACTTGATGAAACTCTAGCCAGGGTCTTCTGAGCCTTCTCAATTCAGCCTTAACTTTGGTCTATAAAAACTTGAAAAAGACAGAAACATAGTTGGTAACAGTTCAAGTCTACATCTCTAGAACGAACGACCCAGTCTCCCTTAAAGTGAACTGTCTGAGAAAACTTAAACCTGCCTGTCTTCATGGTTCCTATAACAAAAATACCATGGCCTTACACAACACTTATTTCTCACATTTCCGCAGATTGGAAAGTCCACAATAAAGGTGCCAGCCAGTTTGGTCTGTAGGGACCCATTTTCTGATTTATAGAGCATGGTCTTCTTGCTGTGCCCTCACATGGCAGAAGAGGCAAGAAAGCTCTCTGGAGTCTCTTTTATGAGGTCACTAAGGCCATTCTTGAGTTCATCACTCATGATCTAATCAACCCCCAAAGACTTCCTCTCCCAATATCATCACATTGGGGTTTATGATTTCAACATATAACTTATGTAAGTACACAGACAATCTATAGCATGCTTGTCCCAGCCAAGACTTGAAGATAGGCCTGCTGTCTCCTGACCTCTGTGGGAGGGTAGAAGCCCAACATCAGCAAGTATCAGTTAACAAAGCAAATGGGTTTCACAGGACCCAACTCCCCCTTCTCACGATTTGTAATTTCTCACATCCCTGACCCTACTGAGCCCCCACTAACTCCCATTTCTCTTTCCTCAAACTCCCTTTAACATTTTCCTCAACCTGGATACATCAAAGTTAAGTTCATGCTGAACTCTTGCCTGTTTCAATAGTATATGACTAGTTAAAGCACGTTCTTACCTCTTTAACCAGTTTCCCATTTTGTTTGTCTTGAGAGTTATCTGGCACTGGAACTCAAATCCAGATTGGAACCCTTATCTGGCCCTTGGACAAGACAGTCAATCCTTTCTGCATGCGTAGAAACCTTTGTCTCATCTTCAGTTGACTTACTTTTTTGGGTATTTGGTGGCGAGTTCAACTTCTGGCCTAACACTGTGTAGAAATTTGCACTGAGGCATGGCAAGGACATATTTTCTTCCTATGTTTCTGGGTGTAGTCTCTAAGGCTGGGTTATAATTCCAGGCTGCTTTTGAAAGACATCTCCTGGGCTGGCTGTTTATCTTCCTGGCTCCCTGTTTTCAGTGGGAATTCACTTCCTAACTCCTGTGCTGGAATGTTCACTCTGGCTTCTTGTGAGACCTCTTCATTCTATTTGAACTTACTCTTCCCACAGGAACTCCACAGTTAAACCCCTTTTGGGTTCCTACTCTCTATATATACTATGACACTAACCATGTCTGCTTCTATTTTAGGCAAAATGACTTTACTGTGGATAATTCGGAACTGCAATGGTTTATTTGAAAATCTTAAGATCTGCCTAAAGTGGCTCTTATAGGACTGCTCCCTTCCCATTTCCTTCTTTTTTTCCTTCTTTCTTTTACCATCTTAACTTTTTCCATTGAACTCCCCTGACACTTTGATATGCACCTTTTTCCATTAAACACCCCTGACTTTTGATATACACCCATCCTTTTACTCCTACCAGATGTTTCACTTACCTCTTTAGCCCCTCAACTCCCTATAGTCACTGGAACTTATGCCTCCTGATTCACAGGGGGTTCTCAAGGGACTGATGCACACACAAAGCAACACATGGGGCTTCCTGGAAACAGAAATATAATCTACAGCCTGTGTAAGATTACATTTTAGGTGAAAAACCCACAAATACCCCAAAATATGTTATTAATTAAAATCTGTCCTCACTACCTTAACAAGTGTCTGGGCTTTACCTTTGAAACTGGTGTCCTTATTTAAAAAAAGTTGGACATGCACACAGGAATATTATCTTTTGAAGATAAAGGAATAGATTGAAGTAATGCTTCTTCAAGCCAAGGAATGCCAAAGGTTGTCATCAAACTACCAGAATGCTATGGTACGCATAGCAAATGAATACATCAGCTTTCAACAACATCATCAAAAATTACAAGTCATGGTAGCAGGCAAAAAATATGCTTTAAAGAGAAAAACAAAATTAGAAAAGGACTTGGACATGGCAAGCCAATCATGTGATTTCTTGATGTTTCTTCTGTGATTTCTGCCTAGAAAAACCCACTGCACTCACTGCTGGGTGGATCTATCTGAACCTCTTATGGCTCTGAGTGCCATCTGAAAAAGATGACGGTTCCCTTTACCTTGAGTCTTTTTCCCCAGATACACCAGAACCCATTATTTCGTTCTTTTAGGTCTCTTCTGTGCTATTCGATTATCAGAAAAGATTTCAATGGCCAATGAATAAAAATGACTGATCTGTCCCTTATCCTGTCTTATTTTTCTTCATAAAATTAACAATCTTGAACATATTTTTTACAATTGTTTCTCTCTTTTCCACAATATAGTGTCATATTAATAAGATGAGACATTTTGCTCATTTTTATCACTGGTGTCTGCTGAATTCCTAACACAGTGGTAGCCCCAAAGTAGATGCTCAAAAATAAATATGCTCTGAATGAGTATATTTAGTCATTTCCTGGAAGGAGAGGGCTGGGTCAAACAGAGTGCTAAGGACTCAGAATCCTTACTGCTAGAATGACAATGAAATGACAGCATCAAGTTAGTGGCACATTTAAAATGAAACACTATCAATATTGAAAATATTTGTAAGGCTTATTTGAAAAAAGATAAAATTATAATACATTTACCTATAATTCAGAAATTTAAATTTCTAGATAATCTCTAAGATTAAGGTTTTTTAATTTCTTAAACTTTTAGATAACCATTTTAAAGAATATATATTGTATATATCTCTGTTATTAAAAAGTAATTGAAAGTAATTACTTCATGTTATATTAAGCCATTATAGGTATAAATGTGGTGTAAACTGTAATGGTTATTCTGCCCTTTCTTCTCTTGCTACCTCCTGTCATCCTAAGAGAAGTTGCCTTAAGCAGAACTGTCTCATCCCGATCCCCAAAATCACTCTCTATCCACTCACACATTATCTTTCCCAAGCTTGAGGAAAAAATAACAGAATGAGAGACGAAGATTATGTATTATTATTGCAACTCTTGGTGTTTGCAAAATTCCAAAATACTGAGATATGGCTAAATAAAATTCTATGCAACTTTTGAATGCATGAATGTATATGTTTATGTAAGTTTTATTTTGTTTACATTTTGTTCTGGTAACTAGTTTTATTTCCCTTGGTGACTGCATTTTCTGTTGTCTTTCAGATAAGTATATTTTTGATTTTGATTTAAATATAATTTCCCAAAATAAACATTTTTGACTTATACCTATTTTATGTTTTTTATGATGTCAAGTCCATGGCATTTGTTCAGGGCGAGACTTTAATGACTGAACTTCATGATTATCTTTCTACTTCCCAAACACTTCATTTATCTTGCCCATTATTCAAGAGCTGCTATATCCTTGAGTTTGATATTCTTTATCTGGAACTCAGTGCAAAGCTCTGCTAAGTGGTCATGATGATCCAAGAGTGGATGTTAGAATTCTAGGATGCCACAGGTCTTTCTCTTTCCATAAATCTTAAAGTCTGTAGGTTTATGAAAGACAGTTTTGTCACAGCCAGTTAGATTCATGGGTTAGCATTGTGGTGTAAAGAGGTGAATATAATGAATGAACTCAGCAATGAACAGGTTTTCTGATGCCAGAAGAAGTTTTCCCTGCGTGTTCTATAGGTCTTGTGCCGTATATCAAGTATTTCTTCTCTTGATCTACTGTGCAATGGGTATAAGGTTTCAGTGACACAAGATGAAGAAGTCCTAAAGATTGGCTGTGCAGCACCGTGCCTGGAGTTCACAATACTGAATCGTGCACTGAAAAAGTGTAAGAGGGTAAATTTCCTGTTAAGTGCTCTCACCACACTAAATAAATAAAATTTATCATGAGCCAGGCACTGAACTAAGCTCAGGATATATTATGATGAACAAATTTAGACATGACAAACGATCTCAATAAAACTTAAAATGTTTTGCTACAATAATTACCTGAAAAAAAAGTCAGTCTTCTCTACAGTATAATGTGGATGGACACAAATGAGTGGTTTTAAGATTATGTTTCCTTCCCTGGTTTTTAAAAAACATTTATAATAAGTAAAATTCATCAACAAGAGCAAAATCATATCAGTTTCTAGTATCAGTGTTTGCCAAAGACTGCTCTTTAAAATAAAGGGATCACCTCAGTCCAATCTACTTGACATGATCCTACCTTGTCAGACAAGCTAGTCAAGATTTGGAAAAGGCAACTACATTTCAATCCTTTGAAAATCTACATAATCCTAAGCACAGACTTATCAGGATTGGTAATGGGTCGAGTTTAGAGACACGTTAAAATTACAATGTAATTTTTGGCTGTAGTTGATCAGCAAGTTTACATCCATATATTCATCCAAGTTGCTCTTCCTCAAAAAAATTAAGAAATATGTTGACATTTCTACCTGCAAGATTTGTGATTCATGCTTTAAATTATTACAATTTTCATATAACATGTTTTAGAATACCTGATATTGTGGGTGATCTCAATTTCTTCCTGGGTGGTCTTTCCTGGTTTAATATTTGTGTGATTCCAATGATAAATCTCAGATAATATAAATAGCAAAAAATTAAAATACTGAGAAAATAATATACAACTTATTAGGGGAGAAAGAGGAAGAGATGCTCCCTTAGTGGCACACAGAAGGTGGGATGCCTGGTCTGCTTTTTCTATATTTTTGCATATTTGGGGTTCAGAAAACTGAAACCCATAAAGTCACCATATGCTACATACACTGAACCTAAAGTAATAAGTAGTTCTGAAAGAGAATAGAGGAGAAGAGGGACTCCCTACAGGGATAAATGGTCCAGACTTAAGGTATGGCTTATTAATGCTTTAACACCCCAGGGACTACAATCCCAGCTGACCAATTAAACTTCGAGAGTTTCAGTGGAGATTTAAGGTCCTGGGATTACTTCTGGAAAAAAATTAAAAAGCTTACCGTGCAATTGGCCCAATACTCAAACCAAAATCTAATGGACAGAAAATATACAATTTACAAACTTGTGCTTTTTTAAATGTTAATTAAAAATATGTTTATTAAACCCACAGATTTTTTTAGTTGGAAATTTTAAAATTAAATTTGATTAATGAAAAAATAAAATATAAGGAAAAATGACATTTGGAAGCAAAATGAAGAATTTCAGAAGAAAGAAAACATTCAACTAAATGATCTTTTGAACGTATTGAATTCAGTTTGCTAGTGTTGAGAATCTTTACATGCATGATCATAAAAAAAATTGGCCTGTAATTTTCTTATACCGTCCTTGTCTGACATTGGTGTTAGGGTAATGCATGAAAAAATGAGTTTGAAAGTGCACCCTTTTTAATTGTTTGGAAAAGTTTGAGAATAGCATTAATCTGTCTTTAGATATTTGGTAGCAATCACCAGTAAAAGCATCAAGTCCTGAACTTTTAAGTTTATTATTATTATTATTGGTGATTCAATCTCTGTACTAGTTATTCATTTGTTCAGGTTTATTCTTTCTTCAGGACATACATGTCTAAGAATTTATCCATTTCTTCTACGTTACTCAATTTATTGACATAATTGGTCATGGTGATCTCTTATGACCCTTTGTATTTTGGTGTATTGACTGTAATTTCTCCTGTGTTACTTATAGTTTTATTTGAGTCATCTCTCTTAGTTTTCTTGGTTTGTCTACCTAAAGGTTTGCCAATTTTCCTCACGTTTTTACAGAACCAACTCCTCGTGTTACTGATCTTTTCTTTTGTCTTTCTTATCTGTTTAATTCTGCTCTAACCTTTATAACTTTCTTCTTTCTTCTAACTTTTGGCTTTTTTCTTCTTTTCTAATTCCCAGAGTGCCAAGTTAGGTTGCTTATTTGGGATCATTTCTCTCTCTGTCTCGGTAGCTATCAGAACTACTTTTGCTGCACCCCATAATTTGGTATGTTATTTGTCCATTTTTGTTTGTCTCAGGATATTTTTAAATTGTCTTTATTTTTGGGTAAATTTGTTGTTTATGAGTGTTGAGAGTGGGGTATTATAATCCCCTACTATTATCATGTTGCTGTTTATTTCTTTTTTGTGTTCTGCTCATGTTTGCTCCATCCATTTTGGTGTTCCAATGTTTCCTGGGCCTATATTGAGGCACCCTAACTAATAACACTTTGCACATCAATTCATCTCATTTCTCACAAAAGCAAACAGAACAAAACTGTTCAAACATACATAAGGGAGTCCTAGTTGCTGATACAAACTTTTAGATAGTCTTCCAATCTTTTTATCCTACTTTAATTCTCCAATGATATAATAAACATCCAAGACAAAAAAATGAAAAAAGCACAAATGATTCCTTCACTGAAATCAGGAGACAAAGGCAATCCATCAACTATAAGTTACACGTAAGGAAGGGGAAGAAAGTCACGGACACTCATCAGAATTGGTACAGAAACTCCATATTGGAAGCAGGAAGTCCTGCAGGGAAGAGACCCAGTCAAGGTCACTGGTGGTGGTAGTGATAAAAAATACCAGGAAATATTATTCCCCAAGAAGAAGAGGGTCCTCTCATAAGTGTAAACTGCTATACCCAAGCCTGATGAACACGGAGCCAGGTAGCAATCTGAGGATTATTGAAGAGAAAGATGCAGAGAGTACACCTGGGAAAGAAGTGGTGGAGATAACAGGACAATCTTGCCTAAACTAAGGGGGTCGCCATCCCAGGCATAACCAGGAGTAGGGAGGTGGTAGAAATGAACATGGAGAAGACAGCAGGAATGCATACAACGAAGCTGTAGGGCTTGAGAAACAAGAATATTCCCCAATGCCTGCAGTCCCATGCAATCCACCTGGTAACAGGTGGAAAGGCAAATCAAATTCTGAAAAATGAAATTAGAAAATGAAACGACTTTCCAAAAATACTATAGAAAAAAAAATCCACCCCAAAATTATTGCCTTAAATCAGAGCTAAATACTGATATAAACTTCAAATACTCTACAACCCCAAATCCTTAATAAAGCAGTTTTATAAATGAGAAAACATTTTAAAACAGAAATATGACGGTTCAGAGAACTGATGACCCATTAAAAAGAGACGACAATCGGCCAACAGAAAGATGTGAAATGGGAATCACCCTGAGTCAGGAGAGAACTTAAAGGGAGTGATGGGGAAGAAGCTGAATGGCTGCTCCGTGGCTTGTGAGTGATTGTAAAATAAGAAAGATGATGGAGAAAATATAAAAGTGTAAAGAAATAGTGATAAGCGCTAGGGTAAACATATTGGCTACAATTGAATGATAAAGGAAAGGAGAATAGACATATCTTCTGAAATATTTTCTGTTCTCCCTTATGCTAGGAAACTAGTAGATACTGTGTAAAGAGAGGGAAATTAAGGATATTTTAGTCTTATAAAATATGTTTTATGCATAGGTATTTGTACATAATATACAAATTTTGTTAAATAGAAAATATTAAATACCACACAATGAAATAATTTTGAAATAAAGGCAAAGAGTTGATTTTGTCTTCTTACTGCAAAGAATTATAAGTATGTGAGGTGATGCATATGTTAATTACCTCAATTTACCCATTCCACACAATATACATATTTTAAAATATCACATTGTACATGATAAATATATACAATTTTATTTGTTCATCACAAAAATTTAAAAATGGAAATTAAAATAAAGGTAATAACAAAGTGTGAGGGAATATGATTAAACTAATGGGGTATATCAATAAACACAATGCATTTAATACACTGAATAAAGAAAAAAAGATTACTATTCTCTCTGCCTGGTGGTCTCTTTTCCGATACATTGTGACCCATTTCTTCAACTGATTTAGGTCTCTTCTCTGCTATCTTGATTATCAGAGAAGACATCTCTGAGCAGTGAATATAAAGCAGTAATTATCTCCTACACACCCTGTTTTACTCTTCTTTATAATGTTTATCATTCCTGATAGTTTTTTTGCGATTATTATCTCTTCTCTACCATAGAATGTAAGATCCAGGAGATAAAGCATTTTACCATTTTTATCACTAGTGTCTTTCCAATGCCTAAAATATAGCACCTATTCCAAAACAGACGCTCAAAAATAAATGTTTCTTGAGTCAATGCATTTATTCATTTTTGAGGAGGAGAGATTGGGATAAACAAGAGGGTTAAAATCTCAGAATAGAATGACAACGAAATGAGAGCATAGTCAGTATTAATATAGAAAATATTTACAAGACCTACTTGAAAGAAGATATAGTTGTAACACATTTTCCACGATTGTTCAGAAATTTATATTTCTGGGTACATTAACTTCTTAGGCAACTGGAGCTTACTTGTTTAATTCTTTAAGCTTAATAAATTTTAAAGTATGGAGTATAATATGCGAAGTGAAACAAGTCAGGCACAGAAAGAAAAATGCAGCATGAGCTCATTTATATGTAAAATAAAAGGAAATTGAGTAAGATAAATAGAGAGTTGAAGGGCAGTTGCCAGAGTCAGGGAAGTAGACAAATTGGGATAATGTAGGTAAAAGAAGACAAAATTACAGTTATGTAAGATAAAGATATTTAGAGATCTAATGTACAACAGAAGGACTATAGTTGTATTTTATTATACATTACAAATTTGCTAAGAGAATAACTAGATTATATGTGTTTTTATCACAAAAAAGTAAACTGCAGACAGTGATGGATGTGTTAAATGGCTAGCATGTGGTAATTATTTCACTATAGATATCTACATCAAAACATGTTGTACATCTTGAGTTTATAAAATAAAAAATAAAATACTCGATTTAATGACCAATCTGGACTTATTTATTTTAATGTTTATTTAAAATATTTCATCCTGTCTGTAGCCTGGTATTTGGGAGAAAGGGAGATAAAATACTTCAATCAATCATGTCAACACAATTTTTGATGAGAAATTGAAAACTGAAATTGTTCAAATTGTTCCAGTTCTCAGGAGGAATGCTTCCAGATTTTACTTGTTTAGTATGATGGTGGCTGTGGGTGTGTCATAGATGGCTCTTATTTTTTTGAGATAAGTTCATTTGATGCCCAGTATATATTGAGGCTGTTTAACAAGAAAGGATGCTGAATGTTATGAGAAATCATTTTGCATCTATTGAGATGATCATGTGGGTTTTGTATTTAGTTATGTTTATGTGGTGAATCACATTTACTGATTTGCACTTGTTGAACCAACCTTGCATCCCAGAAATAAAGCCTACTTGATCGTGGTGAATTCACTTTTTGATGTGCTGCTGGATTTGGTTTGCTGGTATTTCATGAAGGATTTTGTGTCTATGTTCATCAGGAATGTTGGCCCAAACTTTACTTTTTTTGTCATATTTGTGCCTAATTTTGGTATCACAATGATGCTGGCTTCACAGAATGACTTAGAGAGTAATCCCTTCTCCTCAATTTTTAAAATAATTTCAGAAGATTTTGTACCAACTCTTATTTATGTGTCTGGTAGGAGTTGGTTGTTAATCCATCTGGTCCAGGGCTTGTTTTGCTTGGCAGGTTTTTTTTAATCACTGACTTAATTTCAGAACCCATTATTGGTCTGTTCAGGATTTCAATTTC
Organism: Pan troglodytes; assembly: GCF_028858775.2. NCBI lineage: Eukaryota > Metazoa > Chordata > Mammalia > Primates > Hominidae > Pan > Pan troglodytes. The sequence continues at coordinate 565,349 of NC_072398.2, forward strand.
TTCCTGGCTTAATGTCAGGAGGTTAAATAATCTTGGGTGGAGAAATAGATAAATTCCTTGTTTCGAGGGATTTATATATTTCTTCTAGGTTTTCTAGTTTGTCTGCAGAGAGGTGTTCATTTGTACTTCTATGTAGTTGGTTGTATTTCAACTTTGTCATTCCTGAATTTATTAAGCATATGAAAATAATTAAAGGAATAAAGAAAATAGATTTAGAAGAAAAGAAAGTGTTCAAGGAAATTAAAAAGCATATTGAATCAGAATTTTATACTTTAAATTGTTTTATCTGTGAATATAACATTTTATCATATACTATACATGAAGATAAACAGATACTTCATGCAGTTGGTAACCGAAAGATAGCCAGAGTGGCTATGTTAATGTGAGACAAAGTGAGTTTATGACAAAAATTTTTATAAGTAAAAAAAAATCGTATACTGTTTGGGATCATTTGTGTATCTTCCTTGGAGAATGTAATATAGATCTTTAGATATAAAAATTATAAACATAAATGAATGTAACAGAGACCCAAAATATATGAAGCCAAGGTGGACAGAATTAAAGGAAGAAATAAACAGTTCTATACTTAGAGTTCAATACTTAAATGTCCATTTTCAATAATGCATAGTGCACTTAGACAGAATGTTAATATAGTAGTAAGTGACTAGAACAGCACTATAAACCAAATGACCTAATATATATGTGGAGAATACTGAAATAGCAGAGTATAGATGCTTCTCAAGTACTAATAACACATTCTCCAGGATAAATTGCCACAAAACAAATGAGACTAAATTTTAAAAGATTTAATTCAAAGTATCTTTTCCAATCAATGAAATAAAACTGGAAATCTGAAATAGAGGGAGAACTACAAAAGTTACACATATGTGGGGATTAAACACCACACTGTGAAGCACCGGTGGGTCAAAAAAGAAATTGTAAATGAAGTTAGAAAATATATTCAGATGACTTAAAACATAACAAAACATATAGGATGCAGCTAAAGCAATTCTTAGAAGGAAAATTTTAGCTAGATTGCCTTTCCTCAAAAAAAGAAGAAACATCTAAAAACAATAATATGTTTTTACACCTTAAGGAGCTAGAAAAAGAAGAGCAGACTCAATACAAAGCAAACAGAAGGAAAAAAAAGTATTGGAATAGAGATTAATAAAATGCAGAATGGAAAAAACAATTTGACTATTTCGAGCTTTCAAAAGATCAACAAAATATACAAAACTTTAGGTAAACTTACCAAAGAGAGAAAGAGAGAAGTCTTACATCATGAATACATAAATATGAATATAACATGGGTACATAACAACTGCCTTTCAGAAATACAAGCAATTATAAGAGAATATTACAAATAATTGAATACTAACTAGATACCTTCAATGAGATGAAAACCAAATCCTGGAAACACAGAAACTACCAACACTTACTCAAGAAGAAACTTAAAGTAGTGTTAAACAACTAACACACTGAAAATTACAAAGCACTGCTAATAGCAAATAAAACATAAACTGATGAAACAACATTGCATGTTAATGGATTGGGAGACTTGTGGTTAAGATAATACAACCAAAATATATCCACAGGTTCAATACAATGCCTATAAAAATTCCATGCCTTTTTTTTTTGCAAGAGTAGAAAACACTAAAAATCATATGAAATTATGAGAGACTCCAAAAAGCCAAAACAACCATGAATAGAAAAACAAAGTTGGAGGATTTACACTTCCTGAGTACAAAATTTGCCAAAAAGATACACTAATTTTAGAAGCCTGAAAATAGAATAAGGATATATGCATAAATAAATAGAAGACAATTGAGAATCTAATGAGAAATACACGCATGTGTCTATGGTCAATAATCATCTGACAAGTGTGCCACGTCTATTCAATGGGAAAAGAATACTCACTTTAACAAATTGTGCTCAGACAAGAAGATATCCACAAGCAAAAGGAAGAGGGATTACAAATCATACTTAAACTCAATTGATCAGGGACCTAAACATAAGTAAAATTATAAAAATATGAGAAAAGATAAGGTTAAATATTCAAGACCTTAAGTTTAGCATTTTTTTTAGCATGATACCGAAAGCACGAGCAATAAGAAAATAAATAATTGGACCTCATCTAACTTCAAAATTTTTGTGCTTCAAAGGTCTCAATCAAAAGAGTAAAAAGAGAGGAGAGTGGGAAAGCTGGCAGAACAGAACTCATTAACAATTGTATCCCCATAGAAACATCAATTTTAATAACTATTCTTACACAACATACCTTCACAAAAGCTAGTAAAGCCATGTGAGAGATCATTGTACCTAGTTATACTATTTTCTTCTTGTTATAAAATAATAAGATAAGAAACATTGAAGAGGGCAGGAAGGAGAGTTTTCATTACCTGCATTTCTTACCCCCAACCTCAGACAGCACAGTGCAGGGAGAGATACCAAACACCTGGGGAATAAAAAGGGAAGTAAGTGTGGGACTTCGTCTTGGTGCCCAACACTAGGCCCACTACAGAAAAACTGAAAACCAGGCAGCCCCCACAACCACTGACTCCAGGCCAGTCCACAAAGACTGAGCCTCCAGATCTACACCAACACTAGGCAGAAACCATGCAAAGCAGAATTAATTTGTAGTCATCATCACTGCCACCCACCCAGAGTGGCCTTAAGCTCTGGAAAGTATCCACTGGCAGGCAGGCCTCAGTGAACATGGGCTTCAGACTTGCATCAGTGCTGCACCAGCCCCAGTGGCCACAGGATATCATCTGGGACCCACACCAGTTCCAGTGGCCATGGGATTACAGCACTGCACTGCACCAGTCGTGGCAGTCCCAGGCTTAGGGCACCACCTAGGGCTGCCCCCACCACAGCAAACTAGAGCTTAGGGACCACACCAGACAACCTGCTCAGAATCTCTAGACAGGCTTACTATTGAAGAATGTTTCAGGATAAAACAAGTCTGCAAAGACTGGAATAAGTACCTATTATATTAGATGCATGACTGCAGATGCAAGAAAAATCAAGAAAGCATACATCACCAAGCAAACAAATGGAGATGCATAAACTACCTGACAAAGAATTTGAAATAACAGTCTTAGGGAAGCTCAGCAAACTTCAGGAAAATACACAGAAACTATTCAAACAAATGACGAAAACAATATGACCACAATGATAAACTTAGCAAATATTGGAATAACTTAAAAATCAAATTCTAAAGCTGCAAAATATAATGAACAAAATGTAAACTGCAGTTGAGACCATCAACAGCAGAATGGATCAAGCCAATGAATCTGTGAACTCAGATACAGATTATATGAAAATAGAGAAGAGGAAAGAATGAAAAATAATAAAGGAAACTTATGAGATTTATGGGATAACAAAACAGCAAATTTTTGAGTTATTGGAGATAAGGGAGATGAAATGATAAAGGAGTAGAAAGCTTATATAAAGAAATAATAGAAAACTTTTCAAACCTGGAAAAAGATGTAAATAACCAGGTACAGTGAGGTAAAAAGTAACCAATCAGATTCAATCCAAACAAAACTACCCCTAAGACATATTATAATCAAACCATCAAAAATCGGAGGCAAGCTTCTCTGTATTGGTGGCAGATAGGTAAGGCTTTTCTAGCCCCTACTTCCACTCTATCCCCTGAGTTCCACCTGCACTGACTCAAGGAAGAGTAAGCATCTAGAGCTAGTGAGAATGGGATGAGCTTACAAAGTCAAGAGAGAAGCCTATTATTTCTTACTCACCCACAGATTACGTACTGTTACTCAAGGCTGGCTGTATGTATTACAGAAGAGAAAGTCTTCTTGTATTATAAATGAGCTGAGTTATTGGTTATCTGAGAATTACCAGAAGTTTCCACCCAAGACAGGAAAAGAGAATAGAGCCAACATGTTGAGATTTCCAGAGCAATGAAGAGAAAAGAAAATCTATTGTGTTAGTATTGCCCCTGAGAAACCATACTTTTGTCTTTCCTAGGAAGCTGATACTTACAGCAGTGGAGATTAGCAATACCTGGACAGAGTTGAGCTTCAAAGGACACTGAGAAATGGCTAAAGCAGGTAAAAAGAGAGAAGACTGGAACTTTGTCTATGCTTATCATCTAGCTTCAAGGAGAAACACAGTTGGGTTCAGCCATTTTGAAACAATGGTTAGAAACTACTTAATAAAAAGTTCTTAAGCTTTTCATTATTTATTTATTTATTTATTTTTGAGGCAGAGTTTGCTCTGTGTCCCAGGCTGGAGTGCAGTGGTGTGATCTCTAGTCACTGCAACCTCCAACTCCTGGGCTGAAGTGATTCTCCCACATCAGCCTCCCAAGTAGCTGGGATTACAGGTACCTACCACTGTGCCTGGCTAAGTTTTGTATTTTTAGTAGAGAAAGGGCTTCACCATGTTGGCCAGGCTGGTTTCAAACTCCTGACCTCAAATGATCCACCCGCCTAGGCCTCTCAAAGTGCTGGGATTACAGGCATGAGCCGCCGCACCCAGCCCTTAAGCTTTTTATGAGCAAATTAATATTTCAAATTAAATTGAACCAAATGGTTTTCTCATAAGATGGAACAACATTCCTCATGCTGGAAAATGAGATGCTCCTGAAGTCTTTGCGTCTTAGCCCTCTACTGTTGTTTTCCACATTGATATTTATGCGTTCTGTTTAGAGACTTGATGTGTTCCCAGAACTTTCTGAAGAGCCCCACCACATCCTTGTTTCTCAGGATGTAGATGAGGGGGTTTAGCATGGGGGTGAGTACAGTGCAAAATACAGACACAGCTTGTTTCTGCTCAGGGATGTGGGAGAAACCCTGTGTCACGTATATTAAACACACAGTTCCTAAGTAAAGACCATGGAAAGATGGGAGGAGCAGTTGGCCAAAGCTTTGTTCCTACTTTAGGGGGATTTCATATGAAGGACTGTAAGGAAGATGAGGTATGAGAGGCCACAAGTCCAAGATGAAATGGATAAGAAGTAGAGAGCCAGAGGCCAAGATCAAATGGGTAAAAAGTAGACAGCCTGCATTTGAACCAGGTAGTCTGACTCAGGGTCCACACATCATCTCAATCATGGATGACTACCACAGACAGCTTGTTCCTTTCTTATCCCCATATTCTGGCTTCTCTCTTGCCATGTACATCTCCCCTTGGTCTCCACACCTGGGGCCACCTGCCCCCACAATCCTGTTCCCATATCTCACCTTGAATGAAGAGCTAAGCCAGGAAGGAAGCATCTGAAATAGTGTTGAAGAAAAGCTGAAGTGAGTGGAGAAGGACATCACTTTGTGTCCTTTACTTTCTGTGGGCCCATGCCTGTCTCCCAGTCTAGACCCTACCTACAGGTGAGGCCTCCAGCACAGCTCATCTCTGCACTGTCTCCATGTAGAACCAATGTGCCTGCTCAGATTAGATATATGAAATCCCCTAGTTGTCGATGTGGGGGCCTATGGAAATGAACCTCTCATAAACTGCTGAAGGGTACAAATTAACACAGCTTGAGAGAAGTGGCCTGGAGTGAGCTTCACTTCACACTAAGCCAGGACCAGATTATTAGTCCCAACAAAATAGTTTGTTTATAATCCCTCTTGTAGACTCCAGAAGAGGAAGACGGCAGATAGGAGGCAGGACTAACTTGCAGCTCCAACTTGGATGGACAGAGCAGCATGTGGAGATTCACACTGTGAACTTTTGCTCCAAGAACTACCATAGGACATACCAGGAAAGCCAAGAGAATCCAAAGACCCTTTGAAGGAGGCGGCGGCCACTGTAGGCTCCGTGCCAAAAACTGAGTGCCAAAACGTGTGAAAGTGTAAAAGGGGGATGCTCCACCCCCAAACACAGATCCTCACTGGGGAACCTGAAGGTCCACATGGTGGGAAAAGGATTTAATCTTACGTGGAGCTGAGATGGATTTAGAGAGCTGAGCAAAATATACAAGTAGAGGAAGCAATAAGAAGAGCCCTGTGGGAAGCCATTTCGGACTTTGTCTTGCAGGGGTCCTTTGGGAGGGCTGCCAGTGGAATTGGGGAAAGACCACAAGGAGAAGCAAGCTTTCAGATGAATTTTGTAATAATCTTGACTAATGTGAAGCTTCCTGGACAGAACTTGGGGGAGGGGGCAAACTGGGAGTGCAGATACAAGCTCAGAAGCTGAGGCAGACAGAGAGGCATGAAACCTAAAAGCCCTGCTTGCTTTCTTCATGAGGGGCTTGTAGCCTGGGGCAAGTTCTCAGCCCTGCTCACCAGCTGCCTGGAAAAAACTCAGTGCTCCTGGGGGCACAAGGGGGGTGTGAGACTGGCCTTTTGGGCTGCCTGAGAGCTGAGTGAAGCCTGTAACTGCCAGTTCCCCTCCTTCTCTGGTGACCTGCATGACCCAGCAGAGGCAGTCATAATCCCCCTGGAAACATAACTCCATCAGTCTGAGGACCATACCCCAATCCCCCACAGCAGCCACACAGCAAGCCCCGCCCAAGGAGAGTCTCAGCTCAGACACACCTAACACTGCCCCCTCCTCTTGGCCTTTCTCTACCCACCCTGGGAGCCAAAGACAAAGGACATAATCTCATGGGAGCTCTGAGGCCCCACCCATTGCCTGAGAAATCTGGATACTTATCCAGGTAACCCTAAGGCAAGCTCATATCTTCCCTACACTACTGCAGCTGATGCACTCTTGAAAGAATCAACTGCTGGCTGGAGACCAACCAGCACACTTATCAAAAATACAGCCAAGGACCCTCACAGAGTCCACTTCACTCCCCTGCTCCCTCCACCACAGCATGTGCTGGTATCCATGGCTGAGAGACCTGAAGACAGATCATACCACAAGGCTCTTTGCAGACACTCTCCGGTACCAGCCAGTACCAGAGCACAGTAGCTTCACTGGGTGGTTTGATGTGGAAGAGAAATAACAATCTCTGCACTTTGTTTCTCAGGAAACCCCATCCCTAGAAGAAGGGGTAGAGGACCACATCAAGGGAGCACCCCATGGGACAAAAGAATCTCAACAGCAGCCCTTTAGCCCCAGCACTTCCCTCTCACATAGTCTACCCAAATGAGAAAAATCCAGGAAAACCATTCTGAAAATATGACAAAACAAGGTTTTCTGACACCCCCAAAAGATCACACTAGCTCACCAGCAATGGATTCAAACAAAGGAGAAATTTCTGAATTGCCAGAAAAAGAATTAAGAAGGTCAATTATTAAGCTACTCAACAAAGTACCAGAGAAAGGTGAATACCAACTTAAACTTAAAAATGTGTTACAGGACATGAATGGAAAAATCTCCAGAGAAACAGCATAAATAAAAAACAATCACAACTGCTGGAAATGAAGAACACACTAGAAAAATGCAAAATACACTGGAAAATCTCAGAAATAGAATCAAACAAGTAGAAGAAACAAGTTCAGAGCTTGAAGACAAGGCTATTGAACTAACCGAACCCAGCAAAGACAATTAAAAAACACACCTGTAACTGTGTTTTCTTATACTTCGGGCTTTTTGTAGGTTAATGACTTTTCTTAATTCCTAAGTACCATCTGAGTAATTAGTCACATGGTTATAAAGAATATCAAATGTCAGACTAAATTCTTTTCAAGCTTCCCTCAGCAGCTTAAAGTTGAAACTTTTTCATTCCTTCTTCTATAATCTTGGGTATTTGAAATGGGTATTCTCCCACTTGAACATAGGCAAAATCTAATTTCTCGTCTCTGCCCTATGGAATCTCATTTAGTAATTGTTTCTAAACTTATCCTGATGCCATGCATCATTGGTTTGTTATAAATATATCTAAAGGAGTACACAACATTTACTAAAGAAGCACATTCCCCGTGTGATTTGTCCTGATAAGAAAAATGACCTCCAAATTTACATTCCTGTACAGGTATGATGATTTCACTCTACCATACTTTATTTTATACCCATCTATTGTTTCTTCCACAAATATACATAACTGGAGTCATAGCCAAAACTTGTATTGCCTGGGCCTATTTGAGCATAAACAGCAGGTATTAGCCCTAAATAGGGGGTCTTCTGCCAACTTGGGTGTGTTAGGAAACATGAACAATATTCAAAATGGCCTGCAGGACTCCAGTTTCAAAGTGAAAGATACCATGCCCATCCAAGACATTGCAGTTTGCCTTTCCCTGATGATTAGTGATGTTGAGCACTTTGTCATATATGTGCTAGTCATTTGTATGTCTTCTTTTGAAATATGTTTTTCGATGTCTTTTGCCCATTTTTTAAATCAAATTATTTGTGGGATAATTTTGGTACTCAGTTGCTTGAGTTCTTTATATATTCCAGATATGAACCCCTTGTCAAATGCATTGTTGGCAAATCTTTTCTCCCACTCATATGTTATCTATTCACTCTGTGAATTGTTTTCGTTATTGTGCAGAACCTTTTAGTATGATGTAATCTCATTTTTTAATTTTTTATTTTTTGCCTGTGATTTTGAGGTTCTACTTTAAAAATTCTTGCCCAGATCAATGTAGTGATGCATTTTGCCTGTGTTTTCTACCAGAAGTTTTATAGTTTAAGATCTGATATTAAAGTCTTTAATCCAATTTGAGTTTAAAATAGTGAAATAAGTGTCTAGTTTCATTCTGTATTTGGATATCCATTTTTTTGCAGCACCATTTATTGAGGAAGTAGTGCTTTTCTTGGTGTATGTTCTTTTCAACTTGGTCAAACATCAGTTGACTATAAATGAGTGAATTTTTATCTGGGCTCTCAGGGGTTCTGTTCTGTTTGTCTATGTGTCTGCTTTTATGCCAGTACCATTCTCTTTCGATGTTTAATAGCTTTGTAGTATATCGGGTAGTATGATGCCTACATATTCATTCATTTTGCTCAGAATTGCATTGGCTATTTGGAGTCTTTTTTGCTTCCATATGAACTTTAGGATTGTTTTTTCTATCTCTGAAGAATATCTTTTGTATTCGGATAGTGATTGCTTTAATTCTGTAGCTCTCTTTTGGTAGATGGACATTTTAATGATATCAATTCTTCTAATCCACGAACATGGGGAATCTTTCCATTTATTTGTGATCTCTTCAATTTCTTTCATTAGAGTTGTATAGTTTTTCTTGAAGAGATCTTTTACTTTGGCTAAATTTATTCCTAGTTATTTTGTATTTAGTTTTTGTAAATGGGATTGCCTTATTTCTCTTTCAGATTGCTCACTGTTGGCATATATAAATGCTAATTTTGTATGTTGATTTTGTATCTTGCAAATTTACTGAATTCATTTATCAGTTCTAACAGTTTTTGCTGGTGTCATTAGGATTTTTTAAATATATGACCATGTCATCTGTAAACAGGGAAAATTTCAGTTCCTTCTTTCCAATTTGGAGGCCTTTGTTTCCTTCTTTTACCTAATTGCTCTAAGACCAGACACAGCTTCTCTTTTTTCTCTCCTGAATTCATGGGAATTCAGGATGTTATTGTTTTTGAATAGTTTCTAGTTCTATTTTTGTGGGTGTGGATGAATGATGCCGGAGGATCTTCTATTCATCTATCTTGTTGCTGTAACTCCTCTCTATGAGTCTTTCTTAACTTTTTAAAGATACAGTTTGCTGTTAGAGTATAGAAACTCCAATTTCTGTTTGTTGATTTCCTGAAACTTCCCTGAATTTGTGAGGGAATAGTTTTTGTTGAAGGCTTTATTTTTTTTATATGTAATATTACTTTATTAACAAAGAGAAACATGTCACTTCTTCCTTTCCTATTTACATTTCTATTTATTTTTCTTCCCTAATTGCTTTAGCTGGGACTTTCAGTGCTATGTTACATAAAAGTGGCAAGAGTGACCGTTCTGGTCTTTTGCTGGATCTTAGAGAAAAAGCTTTCAACATTTCATCATTAAGTATTATGTCAGCTGTAGGCTTATCATATATGGCCTTTGTTATGGTGAGATACATTCCTTGTATACCTAATTTGTTGAGAGTTTTGGAATTTTGTCAAATGCTTCTCTCCACCTAAATAATCATATAATTGTATCATTCATTCTGTTAATGTGCTGTGTGGTGTTTATTAATTGGCATCTGTTGAAGCATCCTTGCATCCCTGGGATGAATCCCATTTCATCATGGTGAATGCTTTTTGAAATGTGCTTTTAAATTCAGTTTGCTAGCATTTTTTGAGGAATTTTAGATTCATGTTCCCAAAGGATATTGACCTGCAGTTCCTTTTTTGTTCCCATGTCCTTCTCTGGCTTTGGTATTAGGATAATTCTGGCCTTGTATAATGAATTTGGAAGTATTCCCACTTCTTCAATTTTTTGGAAGTGTTTGAGAATAATTGGTATTAGTTCTTTAAATTTTTGATAGAATTTTGCAATGAGTCCATATTGTCCTGGGCTTTTTTTTTTTTTTCTGGTGGGAGACTTTTATTACTACTTCACTGCATTATTCATTATTGGTTTGCTTAGATTTACTATCGTAGGATTTATGTATCAGTCAGTTTATGTCTTCCAGCTTATCTAATTTTTGGCATGCAATTATTCATTATACTTTCATAATCTTTTGTATTTCTGTGGCCTCAGTTGTAATATTTCCTTTGTAAATTTCTGATTTATTTGAACCTTCTTAGTCTAGTTTATTTTGTTTTTTCACAAAACAACTCTTATCTGATGTGTTGCATTGTTTTTATCATTTTTTAATTTCTCCTCTAATCAATATTAATGTATCTACTAATTTTGAGTTTAGTTTATTCTTGTTTTTCTAGTTAATTAAGGTACAATATTACCTTTCGTTATTTGAAGCCTTTCTTCTTTATTGATGTAGCCATTCATTGCTATAAACTTCCTCTTTGAACTGCTTTTGCTGTGTCCTGTAGGTTTTGGTATGTTGAGTTTTCCATTTTTATTTGTCTCAAACAACTTTTTATTTTCCCTTTTAATTTTTTCATTGACCCATCTATTGTTTAGGAGCATATTATTTAATCACCATTTATTTGTAAACTTTCTGAGAATTCTTGCATTCGTTTATAAACTGCTGTGATCAGAAAAGATGATTGATATAATTTTGAACTTCTTATCTTTAAGACTTTTTTGTGGTCAAACATACGATCTAACCTAGAAAATGTTTCATGCGCAATTGAGTATAATGTGTATTCTGCAGCTACTGAATAAAATGTTTTGCATATGCTTTTTAAGTCCATTGCCCTAGAGTGCAACTTAAAGCTGTTATTTCATTGTTTACTTCCTGTCTGGATAGTCTTTCCATGGCTGAAAGAGGGGTGTTGAAGTTTCTTAGTATTATTTTATTGCTATCTATCCCCTTAGATCTATTAATACTTTATATATTTAGGTTATCTAATGTTTCATGCATAGTCACAATTATTATACACTTTTTGTTGAATTGACTTTTTAATCATTATATATGATCTTCTTTGTCTCTTTCTATAGTTCTGGACTTCAGTCTATTTTATCTGATATAAGCATAGCTACTCCTGCTCTTTTCTGGTTACGACTTGCATGGGATATCCTTTTCAACCACTTCACTTCGTCTGCATATGTGCTTGCAGGTTAAAGTAACCCGTTGTAGGTGGCATTTTTTATACATTCTGCCACCAGATATCTTTTAATTGGATAATTTAATACATTCACATTTAAGATAATTTTTGATACATAGGGACTTAATGCTACAATTTTGTTAGTTTTCCAGTTGTTTTCTGGAGACTTTGTTCTTTTCTTCCATTCTTACTGTCTTCTTTTATGGTTAAGTGATGTTTTTTCTAGTGGTATACATTGATTCCTTGTTTTTTAAAAATTTTTGTATGTCTACTACGGGTTTTTGCTTTGTAGTTACCACGAGATTTACCAACATATTATAACAGGTTATTTTAGGCGGCTAACAATTTTTAGCACAATAAAACTCTACAAAAATCATTTTTCATGAAATTTTGCTACATTTCCTTTCACAAGGATGTTTTAAATATAACCATCAAATGTGTCTATAATTATAATCCAGCAAATTGAGAGTTGACAAATGCTCTTTAATTCATACAAAGTTAGAGTATGCATTTTATATTGTCTGAGTTCAGGAAAAATATTAAAAACTAGTTCTCTCATATTTTTCCAAAGCACTACAGAATCTTTATATTATAGTCATAAAATAATTGAGTGTGGTGAGAGAAAAGAAGAATCTGTACTGTTGAAAACACCTGATTATTCGTAAGTTGTACATAGCCAATTAGGAAATTATAGCATGCAGCTACCATATGTATGCTTTTAGGTAACAGGTTCAGCAGGCCCCACCTCAAATGTCCTCCTATCAGCCTATTCTGGGGTAAAGGCATGGTCGACTCCACTTAGATCAATATCATTTAGATCACCATTCTCATTTACCTGGTCTCTATGTTTTTGGTCTTGCACATCTCCAATTGATCACCACACAAATAACATTTCTAAAATACAATTCTGATCATTTCACTATTGTTTGTAAAACCCTGGGCCACACAAGGGCAAGAAATAAGCCTAACATGAAATAAGAAAGATCTACTGGGCATTGATTTCTCTCGCTTGCTCAGCCCTGTCTTTGCTCATGCTGTGCCTTTTCTCTTGCAGCATGTCTCTGAGCAAGTTCCCCTGGCTCCAACATCACACACTCATCTGAGGGTAACTTTTCGTCACTACTCAGCACTGAGACCCGGAGTCTCCTCTCAGCTCCTTCTTTGAACTCAGATGTCACAGATAGAATTAGTGTGTCCTTATGAGCTGTATCCTTCATACGTATCAAAACAGCTTATTTATTTTCTTACATTTGTTTGCATAAACAACTACATGTATTTTTCAAACTCCTTGGTAAAAGCCATGTGCTATTCAAAATTTAATCTTATTTAACTATTTTTAATTATAAAATAGCACAAAATGCTTGTTAAATAAATGAAGGATTGAATGTTGATGCCATCCCTCTGCTTGTTTGTATAACAAGTTACATGTTTGAAATCTCAGCTCAGGAATCACCCTGGGCAGGTAACCTTCCTTAAAACTCCTTCCACTCAGGTGTCATATTTTTTCTGCAGTCCCTTATGTGGTCCTACATCCTCAATACACCACATGGCACTAATTATTTCAGAGAGGTAAATCCCCTAGACGCCATCAGAATTGGACCATGCAGAAAAAGGTAGCCCTCAATAAAGAAGGGGCGATGACTAGATTTTCTCAGTAATGATTAGACATAATGAAATGAGCATGATTTCTAAGATGTCACACTGCCACCAAGCAGAAAGGAAAATATTTTCAAAAAGGGAGAAAAGCCTGGTATTTAATTATTTGTAAATGATTTCAACTTCACAAAAAAGTATCATTAAAAAACAATAGTACAATTAATACCTATATACCCTTTACCCATACTCATCTGTGGCAGCAACATTGTACTCAGTTTCGTTGCCCCTCTCTATCTCCCTCCCTCTTTCCCTCTCATCATTTGAACACCTCATGACCTTTTTGTCTCTAAATATTAAGTATTTCCTGAGGTTAAGAATATTTTTTCACAAAATTAGAGAGCAGTTATCAACTTCCAAAAATATTACATTAGTATGACACAATTGTATAAGAATTTTGGATGGACAAAGACTATAAAATAGAGTTTCCACAAAGTGAAAGAATTCCTCAAAATGAGATGAATATGAGATGAGACATCACTGTATGAGAGTCTAAGGAATAACAGGGATAAAATCCTAAGTATCTGATGGGCAGAGAAAAGGAAACTAAATCTTTATATCCAAATTTCCTACTTTATAATTTCCTAAAGGACGAATCTCACAGTTAACATTTTCTTCAGAGCCCCCATGACATCCTTATTCCTAAGACTATAGATTAAAGGGTTCAGCACCGGAGTGAGGATGGTATAGAAGACAGATGCCATCATGTCCTTCTCAGGGGTGTGGTAGGAGCTGGGGAGCATGTAGGTGTAGACGGCAGCCCCATAGAAGAGGATGACCACAGTCAGGTGGGAGGAGCAGGTGGCAAAGGCCTTTTTCCAGCCCTCTGCTGAGTTCATCCTGTGGATAGTGAGGAGGATGAGTAAATAGGAGCTTGAAATGATCGTCACAGGGATGAGGAGCATGAGGACACAGCACAAGTACATGAGGGTCTTATAGAGTGAGGTGTCTGAGCAGGACAGGATCGTTACAGCAGGGACTTCACAGAAGAAATGATGAATCTCCCAGGATCTGCAGAAGGGGAAGCTCATGGTGATGGGAGTGAGCATGAAGCCATCCACTGAGCCCAGGAACCAGCAGCCCGATGCCAGGAAAAGACAGACCCTATGGTTCATGAGGACAGGGTAACGGAGAGGATGGCAGATGGCCACGTAGCGGTCATAGGCCATGGTGGCTAGAAGGAAAAATTCCGAACCTACTAGTGTCAGATAGAGGAACATCTGCATCCCACACTCAGGGGCTGAGATCTTATTCACACCCATGACCTGGTCCAGGAGCATCTTGGGCACAGTGACAGAAATGTACACCATGTCCATGAGAGACAATTGACTGATGAAAAAGTACATGGGGGTGTGGAGGTGGGTGTCAGAGTGTATCAGAAGGATCAGGAAAGCATTTTCAGACAACGCCATCAGGAAAACCACAAAGATGACCACACTAAGTAGAGCTGGATGTTTGGATTGTCTGAAGAGTCCCATGAGGATGAAATCCAACCTTCCAGTGTGGTTGGCCATCCCGGTGATGCTGGCCATGAGGTTTCACCTAGGCCACCAAGGAGAGTTTTGGAGTCAGTGTAACGCGTCCCTTTGTAATGAGTGTTTAGTGAGTACTCACATTTGTGTGTGCTCATTGTGCTAACCTAAGTCCCGTGGGTCTGGGGATTTGAGTATATAAATGACATATAACAAATTCACAAAACAAACTAAGAATTCACAACTATAGGCCAAAAGAATTGGTAACTGATAGTAAGGTTGTCACGGTTCAAATTCATAAACTTTCCTGATGATAACGTCATTTATCAACAAGTACTGAAAATTTGCAGAAGCACCCTCCTCTGCTAACACAGTGACTCAGTGAAAGAAAGATAAAGCAAACTCCTTATTGTAGAGTTTTTGTCATAGACAGCTGAATTGAATCAACATCGCTGGTTTAAGAAACAATAGGCATCTTCAAAATACTCAGAGGTATATGTGATATAAGAAAGATTTAGCAAGTAACTAAAGCGTAACTTGGAAAAAAAATTATACCAGATGTTTGAACCTCCTCCTCCCATAGGATCAGGCCATGCTGTGAGGCTCTGTGATTGCGTGGAGCGAGCCTCACATTCTCATGAGCAGGGAAGGGTCCTCACACACAGCTGACCCTTTAGACATCGAGAGACGTGAAGTAAGGAGCCCACACACAGTAGACTCCAGCTATGGGTCCACCTTTTTCTCTATCTATCTGCCATTCCTTTCTCCAATCTACATCAAAAAGGATAAAAATCATGTTTGAGCTCAGGTGTGGTGAGAGTAAAATGAGGAAATGTAATGAAAGTGCTTAGAATAGTTCAGTTTCCGATGAATAAACACATATACTCTTAGTGTAGATGTTAACTCTTTAAGCTAACTATTCTGCACAACCTACCTAAGAGATTGTTGCTACTATTATTATATAAGATATATTACTTCCATTCTCCAGATTCAGTACCTATTCATACATTTAAGCAGTTGACTTTCAAAATAAAAATGGCAGAAGTTCTGCAAAATAAATAAAGCATGTGACCCACTTTAAAAAAAAACAATTTGGATTTTATATTTGTGTGTTTATGTGTAAATACTCTGGTTTTATATAAATATATATATAATATAAATATATTTATGTAAACATACACAGGTGAATATATAAATATAACTATACATTTCTTATTTTAACCCTGGTTATGCAGAGCTTTTTGGAGACTCCTATGTCCTTCCTGTCTAGTATGTGGTCCTCCAACCTCATCTCCTTAAAGCTCCTCTCATTTTAAAGCTCATTAAATCTCAGGGAGGAAGAACTAGAATTTGGAGGGTCACTGCTGTTATCAGACAAGGCTTTAGTTGTTTTTGCAAACCTCATGTGCTTTATTACCTGCCAATCAATCTTTCATACAAACTGAGAAGCAGGGAGGAAAATCAAACAACACTGAGGCATCTCTGACTTCCACTCACTGTTTCTTTCTCTACCGTGACACTCACAGCCTGTGTTATATGCTGACGATGAATCGCCTCTGACTTCAACTCACTGTTTCCTTCTCTACCACGATACTCACAGCCTCTGTGTTATATGCAGAAGATGAATCAAAGAAAAATTGAACTTGAGTGCACTTAAGGAGGTCACAGTCAGTCTATTCAGGGAACAACTATTATGTAAATGTGATTTGAAGTTGAATTTTTAAATAGTTACAAAATAAGGGCAATAGACACAAAATATATCTGGCCGTTGTGAAATAATCCATAATAGCTGTTTCCACATTTTCTCTGAAAGAAATTAAAACTTTCCAACTTTTCAACTTCTGACATATTAAATGTTAAATTTTGATAGCCCTTGCCAAGAATAAGGACATAATAACTCCTCTTTCTGGGAAGACTTTAGCTGTGATTATGATGCAGGGACATTTTGGAATGAATTTACAAGTTTCAAATATATTTTGTATTCTTGTAGTAATTACAAAAAGTATTTAAGACATTCAACTCACCAAAACTTCCAACATTCTGGGATGCTTCGGTGCTTTAATATAAATATCCAACAAATCTGAGACACATTTTATGTACATATGTATATATATGAATAGATGATGATGATAGATTGATAGATAGATAGATAGATAGATAGATAGATAGATAGATAGATAGATAGATAATGTGTATCAAACACTGCCCCTACTGGCAAATGGTGGCTGAGGTCTGTGTGCAATTTAAAAACATTCCAATAAACTGCAAAACACACCTGCTGACCTCGTCCATTATTTGTGGCCAAAGTGAAGCAAGGACCAGAGGAGCGACCAGCACATGTGAAGACCTAAAAGGTGTTTGCTCAGTAAATTGAGGCAGAGCAGGAAGGCGGGGAGATGCGGGGTTTGCTAAGGAAATCTCTGCTGCACTTCAGTAAATTGAGGGGGAGCAGGAGGGCAGGGAGATTTGGGGTTTGCTAAGCAAATCTCTGCTGCCTTCAGTAAATTGAGGGGGAACAGGAGGGCAGGGAGATGCAGGGTTTGCTAAGAAATCTCTGCTGCTCTTTAGGAAATGGCCATCACTGTCATTAAGCCACTATCATTAAGCCACTATCAACAGCTCAACCAGGACACGGGACAGATAAGGGAACACTATCCACATACAGTGAACTGGCCCCCTGTTCATTCTTCTCCTTCTGTATCCGCTTGTTTGACTTTCATGTAAATTGCTTAATGCATGTTTAACTTGGGGATTTATTATAAGTATAAATGGAGTCAAATCTTTATTTGAAGCATACAGCATCCCAGGAATTGTTCTAATACTAAAATTAATACTTTACATTTCTTCTTTCCCAAGAGCCTATGAGTTACTTCCTATTATTTTCTCTCTTTACATATTAAAAAATGCAGGTTCTCAGGGTACCTGCCTAATACCACACACCTAACCTGAGATAGAACGCACGTCTCAGCCCAAGAGTGGGAGCCAGCACATGTAACTCTGCCTGATTCCTCTCAGGGACACCATCCTCCCTCTACAGTCTACACTTTGGGTTTAGGCCACCCTCTGTGGGTTTCATCAAGGAAACATAAAATGATTGAGACATTGTTTCTAGTGTTTTGTAACCCTCAGAAATCATCCCCTCTCAAAAGAAAATCAGTCACTTTTCCTCTATAAAACTTCAGTGACAGGAAAATAAATACATCATTGTATGAAAATCCAAAAATATAGAATATATATTATGTCCATAAATAATTGGAAATTAAAAATCCATTTACCATTATGTCACAGTAAATAAGTGTTGTATAGAAGTTATAAGAAAGAATAACATTTGCTTTTCTCCATTAAAAACAGATAAAGAAAAAATGAGGAAATGCTGTGAAGAACTAATAGAACATTTCAGAAGCAGAACAAGTTGAGAGCAGTGATGACCCTTTTGTTCCTGCTAGTACCTCCTGTCTGTCTGGCCAAACTCACCATCAGATGATGTCTTGAACCTCACCTAGATGGGCTGGTGGTGTGTGGCCAGGTTAAGAGCACCAAGAGGAGTAAGAAAGTGACGTGCCTGGTTTTACCGTGTCCGCTAGGGGAGGGGTTGAAAGCTTTCTCTTGATACATCACCTCTGGGAGTTGAAGAAGAATGCAATTAAGAGAGCTAAAGAAGTCAGTAGGTATCTCTCCTGAACAATTCTGGTTTTCTTCTAATAGCTTTTACAATTTTTACCTCTGTTATTAAATGCAAACTCTTAACCAATATTAATAGTAGTAATCTCAAATCTCAACATCAAAATCTTATCTATGAAATATAGGAGTTGGTTCATATACAGCTTTAGCCTTTTCCACGTTACAAAATATATTCCATATATATGTGTGATCTTCATTTAACATTCAAGTAAATGTTGTAAGATATTGTTATTTTTCTTCTAACATTTCACAGGTATGGAATCTGAAACTCAGAGGGTTACCTCCACAAATCAGTACCTTGATTAAAACTAGAACTGAAGTCATCTTCACTTCCTCGTCTTTCTCCCTCTTCATTAGGACTGATTGTAGACTGTTTCCCTCTCACTCACTTGCAATCTATATTGCTTTAGTGCTGCATTTGATTTTTATCTTTGTTTTTAAATACTGACATTAAAGTTATAGAAAAATCTAAAAAAAAACTGGTTGAATGAAAATTTTAAAATCGACTCTAATGTAATAAACCCGACAAAAATGATACTTTAAATGTTATATCTTCCCTTTAAACTACAAATATTTAGTGAGTGTATACCATGTATTAGGCTGTTGGAATAAAACAGGGAAGAAGACAGAAGAAACTGCAGCGCCATCTTAGATCTTGCAGCCAAATTCCTCTGAACTTTTCTCTAAATGTGTGCTCTGGAAAAACATTGACCATTTTCCTACGTCGTGGAGGTCTTTTCGTGACCACCTTTGTCTAGACAGTGTCCTGTTTTTAGGTGCACGTTTGAGGGCTGGAGTCTCTGACCCACAGTGCTGCAGCCTGCACGTGGTTTCTCCTGACTTCTTTGCTACTTCACTTTTCGTAAGGCTCTGAGAGTGCAGGCCCTTGTGAGTGGACACTGCAGGGTGAGAGGAAGAAGTAAACCCTACTTTTTTCCCTGTTTCTGATGAGGGTGCTGGTCAGCAGCTCTAAGCAACAGGGACCATGGGGGGCCTCAGACTTCAGCACCTGAGAGGCAGTTTCAGTCATATTGGTGAGATGCAGGCATCTGGGTTGCTGCACATCACCAGGGCAGGGTTCTCTCAGCAGCCCTGGAGTGCAGAGTCCCCATCAGCTCAGCAGTGAGGGGCACATGGGGCTCCAGTGGTGAGGACTCTTGGTCCTTGGATAACAACACTCCCCTGCCCACCTCTCCAGCCTTCCCTATAGCCCTTTGCCACCTCTAACCAATCTTCTGTGTTACATCTCTTCAGTTTGCAATATGTAATGTTTGTATATGACTGGACAGTATCTACTGGAGTTCATGTCTATCAAAGTAATTATATCACAATTGCAATCTTCTCCTAAGAATGAATAGTGACATTGTATTAAAAATTTCAACATTATAAATTATGCAGAAATAAAACAAATTATACAAAAAACACTCTAAGTTTTTCCCTAAGACAATCTACCATTTGGTATACAGTGTTACAAACTTAATACACAACATTGAATTACATTCCCAAAAGCCTCTTCAAATTTTGCTGCAGAATTAAACTCCACTTGCACCAGCTCCGAATTGTGTGTCTCTTCCTTCTTGGTCAATTTCATAGGTGTATCATTATTTAACTTGTCTTTTTTGATTAATATGTTTATATAACTTTTCATGTTTATCCATGTAACTACTGCTTTTGTGAATCGTGTTTTCTTTTCACATTTTTTTCATTGAAATGTTTTCTTTATAAATATAAATGTGGTTTTGTTATGAAAATAGTAACTGGCCAGATGCGGTGGCTCACACCTGTAATCCCAGCACTTTGAGAGGCCGAGGTGGGTGGATCACCTGGGGTCAGGGGTTCGAGACCAGCCTGGCCAGCATGGTGAAACCCCATCTCTACTAAAAATACAAAATTAGCTGGCGTGGTAGCACGTGCCTGTAATCCAAGCTACTTGGGAGGCTGAGACAGGAGACTCAGTTGAACCCAGCAGGCAGAAGTTGCAGTGAGCCAAGATCACGCTATTGCACTCCAGCCTGGGCAAAAAGAGTGAAACTCGGTCTCAAAAAGAAAAGAAAAATGAAAAAAAAAGTAACTCTTTGTGAATAGTATCAACTAAAATATTTTTATTTCAGTTTTCATTCTGATATTTTGTTTCATCCGAATTTTTTAAAGTATTTTGTTTAATATATTAACTTTAATAATTTCGTTAACTGTTTTGTGCTTACAAAGTCTTTATGCATTTGGGGATTATGTAAAGCATCTACCTTTACACTTTTAATGAGTTTCAGAGGTTTTTTGGTACCTTTGAGTTATAATACAAAAATAATTTATTTGGGTGTGATATGCAGTGAATTGCTAACATTATTGCTTTTAAGTAAAAATTAAATTCCAATGTTGAATGATATTTTCTTTTATTCATTAATTTCAAAAATAATTACTGTTTGTTCCAGGCACTATCTAGGTTTATGATGTTTGAAACAAAGATTCTTCCCACACAGCATTTATATACTAGTGGTAAATACAGGCAATAAACTAATAAATATGTAATGAAATGTCAAGTATTAATAGTCATAGTGAATAAAAAAGGCAGAGAGATGAGATGGGAATGATCAGCGAATCGATTTAACACAGGCTAGTTAGGAGCCCTTTATTTAGAAGGTGAAATTTCATCAGATCCGTAAATGAAGCAATGGAGTCAGTCGTAAACAACACGGCAGAGATGCTTTAAGCAGAGGAAACAGAGAAAGTTAAAAGCTGGGAGACTGAAAGTAACTTGTAACGTTTGAACAGCAGCAAGAAGATCTGTGGCCCCAGACTGAGGTGAGAAAGTTTGCAAAACAGAAAATGGGGTTAGAAATGGAACCAAGGAACAGGTCCTATAAAATCATGATGGTCCTGGGAAGGACCAGGGACAGGCAGAGGTGTGTTTAAGAAAGGGAAGACAAAAGTATACACGACACTCAAGAGAGTGAATGTGCACTTAGAAAAAGAAAGGAAGTCTCAGCCAATGTTTGGCCCCTGTCTTCTAAGAACTCTTCAGGAAGTTTACCAGGCATGCTCACAGTCTGTTCTGACTGTAGCCTGGCTTCCCCTCCCACCCCACCCCACCATACAACTCCCAGCAACAGACAGCACTGAGAGAATCTCCAGAGAGTGAAGGGCCCCAAAGCTTTGACTCTCCTTGCTTCTCGGTTAATCCCACTCTGAGATATCACTGGAGGACGGACAGAGAGGAAAGACATATGGAACAGGTATATGATTATCACTGAGAAGGCTTGAGCGAGAATGCAGGAAAGGGTTTGAGCTAGTCCTGATGAGACGTATGGTGTCTGGGCAAGGGGTGTGGTGGAGGAGGTGAAGTTGGATTGCCGTTTATACACACAGGAATATTGGGGCTGGGCAGGTTGGCATGGAACGCTGAAACTGAAATTTGGGACTCCAGTTGCCCAGTACACATCTACATGAAGATTATGCAAGGCTAGTGTATACACGAATCCAGAGTTCATAAGAGAAGGCAGTCCTGAAATCATGGGTTTGAGAACCAGTGTGTGTGGAGGAAACAACGGGATTGCACAAGGAAGGAGGGTCAACATCTTATACCAGAAGCCAGTGCAGGGGAGGCTAAGTTTCCACATTATCTCGTCTTTTCCATTGGTCTTTCACTGAATTCCTTTAAAGTATCTTGTTTTATTGGGTGTTCCCTCATGATAATTTTAAACCTCTAGTGAAACAATTGTCTTCCTGTATTTTCATGTTCAAAATAGTCAAGTTTTTAAGTTTGTTTTTCCTTTCAGTTGATCTATTTTGGCTAGGTTCAAAAGATCTAGTTCAAAAGATCTAACTAATTGTATTGATTAGAATACAATAAAATATATTTGGGAAGAATCGATGTTGTTAAAATGTTGCAGATTTTTATAGACAAGCATGATAGGTCTCACAGGTATTCAAATGGTTAGAGGTCAAGTCTGGATTTTAAAATAATTTTAATAAAATTCTTCCACAATAATTATTGAGATTATTCTGAAATATTTTTAATTAGACTTTTTTCAAGAGAATATTTTTTCATTTAAAAATACTTAATAAGTATTAACTGGGACAGAAAAGCTATTGATATATATATATATATTTTTGACAGTAATATTTACTTTGGAAACCTTGCTTAGGGCTAAGTTCTACCTTTTTCTACATTTTAAAAATCTGCTACTAATTACAACATTGTAGTAACATCTATTGCATTTGAGTGTTTTATTAGATATGTAGTTCTGTTTTATGCATTAATACAGTATATTATTTTCTAAAAACTGAGATTTACTTCTGAAAATTAAAAAAAAAATCCCTTTCATTTAATTAACTAGTGCTTCACCATCAAGAAATATACTGGGTGTTGATTTCATATGCTTTTCCTAAAAATAGATAAGTATAAAAATAAAATTAGGCAAAAGCATTATCTTTATATATGTAAGTTATATTATAACTGATCTCAGTAATATCTATAGTTTATACTATGTTTGTCTTAAAATTTTATTTTTGTTGCTTTTATAAACATTTTCTCTGATATCAGTTATATATATATATAACAGAAAATATAAAAGCAACAAATATAATAAAATTTTAAGAATTAAACAAACACAAAGATATAAAACATGTCAAAAATTTTGTAAATAATCCTGAAGACACCATCAGAGATATAAAGAAATGCAAGATACATGCACAGAACAAAGGAAGAGGGGCCACCACCTTTATGGACTGGAGGTCAGGATATCAAGCCAAAGAGGACCTCAAGTCCTGAAATCTAACGAAACTTGCCCTGCCAGGTTTCAGGCTTGCGTTGGCTCCATGACTTCTATTTAACTTCCAATTTCTCTTTTTCGGAATAGGAATGTCTATCCTATATGTGAGTGTCACTGTTGCATTTTGACAGCAGATAACTTGCTGTCTGGTTTCACAGGTTTTAACTGAGTAAAATCTAAGTTGAATAATGTGCTAGAGAAATATTCTTAATACAAAGAGATTAAAAAGATTAGCAAGATGGTGGAAGAGGAGCTCCTATAATCGTATCCGCTCAAAGCAGCAATGATATAGCAGCCTGTCTGGCACAAAAGTCCCTTGGTGGGAACTTCCGGATCTTGACAGGAAGTGTCAAAACTGTGGTGAATCCCAACACTGAAGAGAGCTATTTTGAGAAGGCAGGGCCACACCAGGTGGCAGGCTCACTGACTGTGGTCCTGGCTACAGACACAGAAATAACATCCCTCTGGACTCAGCTAGTGCCCTGTTTGGCATTGGTCCTGCCACCTGAACCATCTGCCAAGGGGCCCAGGGGCACTCACATTGACCAGTACCTCAAGTAACAGGCCTGCTAACCTTAGTTCTAGCTCTGAACCCTGAAGCAGTCCATGACCCAGCTCCAGTCCCCCTCAGCCATGGTCTGGGAATAGACCTTCCTGCACAGAGACCTGCCAGGAGGCAACCCTGTTCATGCAGCTAGAGGCAGGCTCTCAAAACTACATCCGACTGCCAATCTTGAAGCAGCTCTGTTACTTGGCACCCTTTTCCATTGTTCAAAAGCAGTCCTGCCCACTCAGTGACCTCCTGGGTGACACATTGAGCGATGCCCCTGTAAACAAGACTGCTGACATCAGTCCAGCTGGAGATCCTGAATCAGCCCTCTTATCCAGCTCCAGCTTCCATTCAGCCACAGCTTGGGGATATCTTATATCTTATATTTACAGGGACTATGCAGGAGGTACACCCATCCATGCAGGACAGAAGACCTCAGACTCAGCTGTGATCCATGACACAGCCCTGAGACTCAGTTCCAGGTCCTCTCAACTGTGGTCTGGGGACAATCCTTCTTGCCCAGAGACTTTCCCACCAATATAATGGGAGTCCTTCAAGGGACTCAATAGAATCCACACCCATTTCTGTACCTGGTAACAGGCATGCCATCTACAGAACCAAATGTGAACCCTGAAGCAGAGTGTCCTAGCGATAGCCCTATTGACCAAGGTACTAGAGGCAGTCCTCTCTACCAAGGGACCAGACAGGACTTATACTCAACAACCTCTGGTTATAAGCTTGCCAACTGAAAATTCTGCTGGAGACCGAGCAGTAGCCACATGACATGGCTCTAACCCTGCTCAACTGCAGTCCTGGAGGTAATTCCTATTAGCCTAGAGAAACAACAGGAGAATGTCTTTACCTACTGAAACCAGTCTATACAGACCAAAGAGCTGTTTGCAACTTCAGATGTGCACACATCAATGCATAGCTACTTTAGTCACAAAAAATCAGGCAAATGTGACACCAAAGTAATAAATACCACCAAAGTAATAAATACCACCAAAGTAATAAATACCACCAAAGTAATAAAGCTCCATTAACCAACCCCAAAGAAAGGAAATCTATGAATTGCCTAACAAAGAATTTTAAAATCATATTAAATAGGATCAAAGAGCTTCAAAATAACAGAGATCTAAAGCTAATGAAAAAATGCATAAACAAAATGAGAAATATAATAAAGACATTGAAATCATAAAAGGAAAGAATTCTTGTGCTGAGAAGATTTGTAGTCAAATTTGGAACACTCTAGCTCTCCCTCTCCCTCTCTTTCCACAGTCTCCCTCTCTCCTCTCCCCTGCACGGTCTCCCTCTGATGCCGAGCGGAAGCTGGACTGTACTGCTGCCATCTTGGCTCACTGCAACCTCCCTGCCTGATTCTCCTGCCTCAGCCTGCCGAGTGCCTGCGATTGCAGGCGTGCACCGCCACACCTGACTGTGTGTTTTTGGTGGAGACGGGGTTTCGCCATGTTGGCCGGGCTGGTCTCCAGCTCCTAACCACGAGTGATCTGCCAGCCTCGGCCTCCGGAAGTGCCAGGATTGCAGACGGAGTCTGGTTCACTCAGTGCTCAATGGTGCCCAGGCTGGAGTGCAGTGGCGTGATCTCGGCTCGCTACAACCTCCACCTCCCAGCAGCCTGCCTTGGCCTCCCAAAGTGCCGAGATTGCAGCCTCTGCCCAGCCGCCACCCCGTCTGGGAAGTGAGGAGCATCTCTGCCCGGCCGCCATCCCGTCTAGGAGGTGAGGAGCGTCTCTGCGCAACCGCCCCATCTGAGAAGTGAGGAGCCCCTCCGCCTGGCAGCAGCCCCGTCCGAGAGGGAGGTGGGGGGGTCAGCCCCCGCCCGGCCAGCCGCCCCGTCCGGGAGGTTTACCCAACAGCTCATTGAGAAAGGGCCATGATGACGTTGGCGGTTTTGTGAAATAGAAAAGGGGGAAAGGTGGGGAAAAGATAGAGAGATCGGATTGTTGCTGTGTCTGTGTGGAAAGAAGTGGACATGGGAGACTTCATTTTGTTCTGTACTAAGAAAAATTCTTCTGCCTTGGGATGCTGTTGATCTATGACCTTACCCCCAACCCTGTGCTCTCTGAAACATGTGCTGTGTCCACTCAGGGTTAAACGGATTAAGGGCGGTGCAAGATGTGCTTTTTTAAACAGATGCTTGAAGGCAGCGTGCTCGTTAAGAGTCATCACCACTCCCTAATCTCAAGTACCCAGGGACACAAACACTGCGGAAGGCCACAGGGTCCTCTGCCTAGGAAAGCCAGAGACCTTTGTTCACTTGTTTATCTGCTGACCTTCCCTCCACTATTGTCCTATGACCCTGCCAAATCCCCCTCTGCCAGAAACACCCAAGAATGATTAAAAAAAAAACAAAAACAAACAAATTTGGAACACTCCAGTACTGTAATGGAGGTGTGTAAATCTCATTAACTTTAGTGTAAAACTTGTAAAATATTCTGAATACAATTACGGAAGTGAGAAGTTCAATAGAGTACTTTAATAACATATTTCATCATACAGAGAAAGGAAACAATGAACTTGAATTTAGATCATACAGTTAGAGGAACAAAAAAATAAAATGCAGAAGCATCTGGAAACTATAAGACAACATCAAGCAAATACATATGTGCATTATGACATTCACAGAAGGAGAAGAGAGAAAAACAGAAAGCTAAAATGACAACATTTCCTAAATTTGTGAGTGATAGAGACATGCAGATTCATAAAGTTCAAAGGAACCCAAGCAAGAACAAACCAAAACATTATACCTGAGACATATTATGATCAGTTTGTCAAATCAAAGACAATTCTATAATTTGGAAAAATATGGATAAGCCCAGAGGACAATATTTTAAATAAAATAAGCCTGGCATAGGACAAATATTGCACAATTTCATTTATATGTGAAGTGTTCAATAGTCAAACACATAGAATCAAAGAGTAAAATGGTGGTTACCAGAGTTTGGAGCAAGGAAGGAAAGAGAAGATGTGGGTCAAAGGATACAAGATTTTATTTAAGCAGGAGAAATAAGTTCACGAGGTTTATGGTACATCATGCTGACTACAGTTCCAACAATTATGTACTTGAGAATTGCTAAGAAAGTAGGTATAAGAGTACTCAGCACATGAAATGATCACTTGGACCCAGGAGGCGGAGGTTGCAGTGAGCCGAGGTCATGCCACTGCACTCCGAGTATGGGCGACAGAGTGAGACTTTGTCTCAAAAAAATAAATAAATAAATAAATCTCCCAAGAAAAGCCTAAGACTAGAAGACTTCATGGTGAATTCATCCAAGCACTTAAAGAACTAACACATCCTCCTCTAATTTTTTCAAAAAAGTGAAGAGGAAAAACACTTCCAAATTCATTTACTGAAGACAACATCACCTTTAAACCAAAGCCAGATAAGAACACTAACTCCCAAAGTATTATAGGTCACTATTCCTGATAAACAGCTTTCATAATTTTTTATAAAAATTAACAAAATACTAACAAACCAAATTAAGCAGTGCATTAAAAGGATACTTCACCATAATCAAGTGGGATTATTCCTAGGATGTATAAACCAAAAGTATGTGAGACAGGTCTCAATCAGATTGAAAGTTTATTTCACCAAGGTAAAGGACATGCTTGGAAAAAAGAACACAGAATTACAGAAACAGTCTGTGGTCTGTGCTTTTCTTTAAAGATAATTTTGAGGACTTTAATATTTAAAGGGGAAAGCAGGCTAGAGGGGAAAGAGGGAGAGTATGATAATCCACAGGTTGCAAGAAGAAAAGAAGCAAAGAAGCAGGTAGGTGAATAGTCATTTATGTATTCCTTTCACACTCAGTAGAAGGATCATCACTTTATGTCAGGTAAGGAGAATGTGGAGTTACTGCCTGTTACTCTAACCTTTTATCTGTAGTTAACTGATTAGGAACAAAAAGAAAACAAAAACCAAAGGAAATGCAGTTTCTTGCATAACTCAGCTTTCAGCTTAATATCTTTTTTCCTTTTGGCATAGTAAATTGGGGTCCCAAGTTTTTTTCCCACAGATGCAAAGATGGTTCAACATACACCAATCAATAAATATGATATGCCACATTAACAGAATAAATGACAAAAACAATTGTGCATCTCAATAGACATAGAAAAAGCATTGGATAAAATTCAACATCTTTTCATGATAAAAACTCAGATTTGTTATAGAAGGAATGTGCCTTTACATAATAAATCTCACAGCTAAATCATACTCAATGGTGAAAAGCAAAGATTTTCAGCTAAGATCAGGAAGACAAGAGTGCTCACTCTCACTGCTTCTATTCAACGTAATACTGGAAACTAGCCAGAGCAATTAGGCAATAAAAAGAAAGAAAAGGCTTTCAAATCAGAGGAAGTTAAATTATCTTGCCATCTGTTTGCAGATGACATGATTTTACATATAAAAAACTCTAAAGACTCCACCAAAATCCCGTCAGAATTAAAGAATTCAAGAAACTTGCAGGATACAAAATAAACATATATAAATGGGTTGTATTTCTATACACCAAAAAGGAACCATCCAAATATGTAATTAAGAAAAGAATACCATTCCCAATACCATCAAATAGAATAAAATACATAGGAATAAATACAGCTGAGGGAGTGAAAGATCTGTTCACTCAAGAGGAGATAAATAAGTGGAAAGATATCTCATGTTAATGGGTTAGAATAATATTCTTTAAATGTCCATATTACTCCAGAAAATGTCTGATTCAGTATAACCCCAACTAAAATTCCACAGGCATTTTTTACATAAATAGAATAAAACCATTCTAGAAATTTTGTGAATGCACAAAAATATCAAATAGCCAAAGCAATATTGATAAAAAGAACAAAGCTGGAGGCTTCAGACTCCGATTTCAAACTATATTACAAATTATAGAAATAAAGCCATGCTTATATGGTCAATTAGTCTTTGATGAGGGTGCCAAAAATGCAGCATGAAGAAAGGATAGTCTGTTCAATAAATGGCATTGGGAAAACCAGACACATACATGCAGAGGAACGAAATTGGATTCTTATCCTACACTATTCCCCCAAAACCAAATCTAAATGGATCGAAGACTTAAATGTAAGACCTGGACTTGTAAAAGTCCTGGATGATGACATAGGGAAATAGCTCTTTGACATTGATCTTGGCCGTGATATTTTTGCTATGACACAAAAATTAAGGCAACAAAAGCAAAATAAGCAAGTAGGACTGCATCAACATACAAAAACTTTTGCACAGAAAAGGAAACAACAAAATGAAAAGGTAATCTCGGCAATGGGAGAACATATCTGCAAACCATATTTTGGATAAGGAGTTAGCATCCAAAATATAAAAGAAACTGACAAAATCATTAACAAATATCAAATTACCCAACTTAAAAATGGTAAAGACAGTGTGAATAGACATTCTTCCAAAGAGGGAATACAAGTAGGCAACAGGTGAATGAAAAGATGTTCAACATCACTAATCATCAGGGCCATGCAAATCAAAACCACAATGAGCTATCAGCTCACACCTGCTAGGATGGCTATTACCAGACAATACATAACAAGGGCTCTCAAGTGTGTGTAGAAAATGGATCCCTTGTACATGTGCATTGCTGGTAGAAACGTAAGTTGCAACAGCCTGTGTTGAAAGCTGTATGACAGTTTTATAAAGATTAAAAATAGAGCTACTATATAATTCAGCAATCCCTCTCTGTACACGTTCCTGAGGTCAATAATATAATTAAATAATATAATGACAACATAAGAACATTGTTAGTCATCTGTGGTGTCCATTTGAGCAGTTTTGCCCATTTAATTACAGCAATTTCTGAAACGAAATTTTACCTACCTCTAACAACCCCCTCTTACAAGTGATATTTCTGCACCACTTGGTGGAATTTACTTCCAAATTCAGATCTCTGTACACAAACTCAGACAAACTCCTTTCATGCACCGCAGGAATAATTTTCAGTGAGAAGCAAAAGTGTTCAGCCAATGTGTCACGTAAAGCAAGTACTTGACAGTTCTCTCGAAGATGCGATAGGCATGGGAACACCTGGCTTCCATTCATTGTCGGTAAATCAGGCAAGCTCAGGGCTGTGCCAAGGGGAAGTAAATTAACAGCTTCACGATACAGCTCGAGATTCAGCTTCTTGCATATTAATTAGAACAAATGTATTTCTTTCCTAATTTCTCACGTTCCAGAAATACTAGACCCATGAATTATTTTGTTAATGAAAATGATAGTGATCTGCTGCTCATAGATTTACAGAAGTTGCCTTTGTAGCATGATATACATCTGGCAAACTAAAGGTTAGTGACAAGTTTATAACCATTTTGCTGGTTTTCCCAGTTTCAGAAGAAACATGCTGAGGGGGTTAAGCTTTCCTAAGTCTCCATTATCGCACGCGACTGTTATGATATTTAGTGTAAACGTAGTAGACCATTGTCTGGAATAGACTAAATCCTAAAGAAACTAAATCTGGAACTACTTTTATTTACATACTATGAAAGAGATGAACCTATTCTTTGAATTTTGAAATGGATTCATTTTTGGTTTAGGTGGTTCCAATGGCCAATGCTAAAACTACTGGTGTTTACACTACAAAGTTCACTTCAGCCTTTGGAGAAAATGCGTTTCTTTGTACTTACTGAGATACAATAGCAGAAACACTGACCCCAGTGGCTGCCAATGTGAACCGAGGTTTACAATGTATTGCAAAGGGAGGGAGCAGCCAATACTCCCCTCTAGGGCTCTGCTAGGATTCTAAGTCTTTACAATGAGTCTCTTCGAGGGGTAAAGTGTTTAAGACCAAGTCTCATACTAAAATGCTCAATGAACCTGGGATGGGAGATAAGATAAAAGGCACTCTATAAGGTCTTTCATAGGTCAGCTACAGCAGTGCAGTTAAAAACACTCCAAAGATATTAAATCCAATGAGATAAATGGGAGCAATAAGCAGTATGGAGGGAAAACGCCACGTATAAGAAAGAAGGAAAATATGAGTGGGCTTTGTGCTGGGGACCCGGGGACCTGAGGGCAAAAGAGAGGAGAGATAGGGAGTAACGGAATTATAGAAAGAGGAGGGGACAATGCTTGCCCTTTACTACTTTTCTTGGTTCATTCTTGACTGCATCATGCTCCTCAGAGCCCTGGTGACATCTTTGTTGCGGAGACTGTAAATGAGGGGGTTCAGCACAGGAGTGAAGATGGTGTAAAAGGCAGACACCATCATGTCCTGCTCAGCTGTGTGGTAGGAACTCGGGAGCATGTAGGTGTAGAAGGAAGCACCGAAGAAGAGCAGCACTATGATCATGTGGGAGGAGCAGGTGGCCAAGGCCTTCCTGCGGCCGGCGGCGGAATTCATCCTGTGGATGAGGTGCAGGATGAGGGTGTATGAGCTGGAGATGACCATGATGGGGGCGAGAAGCATGAGGATGCAGCACAGGTACATGAGCGTCTTATAGAGGGAGACGTCAGAGCAGGAGAGCTTCAGCAGGGCAGGAGTCTCACAGAAAAAACTCAGGATTTTCCTAGACTGGCAAAAGGGGAAGCTCATGGTAATGGGGGGAGCAACAAACCATCAACCATTCCCAAAACCCAGCAGGCTGACACCAGGAGCTGGCACACCCTCTGGTTCATCAGCAGTGGGTAATGGAGAAGTCTGCAAACAGCAGCATATCGGTCATAGGCCATGGCAGCCAGGAGGAAAACCTCAGCTCCAGCCAGGGTCAGGTAGAAGAACATCTGGATCCCACAGCCTGATGGGGAAATGGTATAATCTCCAGTGACCTGGCCCACAAGCATCTTGGGCACAGTCACGCATATGTACATGAGATCCATAAGTGCGAGCTGGCTGATGAAGAAGTACATGGGGGTGTGGAGGCGGGGCTCTGAGAGGATGAGGAGGATGAGGAGGATGAGGAGGGCATTCCCAGTGAGGGCCATCAAGAAAAGAAGGAAGGTCACGGTGTAGAGGAGGGCAGCATGCTTGCTCTCAGCAAAGAGTCCCGTGAGGGTGAAATCGGTGCTTGCTGTTTGATTCTGAGAAGTTTGATTCCCTGAGCACATGACTGGCTCACGGTTTCCACCTGAGGGAAAAGAAAAGTCATTAATTTTAAATCTTTCCTCTGTACATGGCTTTCCTGACCTTTTTCTGGTAAGACATGTGCTTTGAATTATTTTTCTAAATATTGATTTAAACTGACATAAAATCATAAGTTCAAATCTTAGAGAGGTCAAGTTGTATCTTGGCCACAAGCTAAAGTGAACTACGAAACAGATCTGGGGAGGTGACTATTCATGAGCTAAGTCAAGAGTGAAGACAGGTACACTCTTTATGTCTTATTTATTACCCCCCAGAATTAAGAACACAAGTATACTGGCCCTGTTGTGGGATAGTTAGAGACTGAAGTAGGGAATGCACATTAGGTCTGTAACACAGTGTTCGTGTTGGGTTGAAATTTTCACTACTTTTTGGATACAGTAGCTCATCCAGGACTCAGTGATGGAAATCACGGCTGATAAGGTTAATATTAATATTGTTAATGGTACAAACATCATAACTAATACCATGAAATAATCTGAAAACTTGAAGTCTCCTTAAATTTCTTCTACCATTATATATCTCCATTTAAGTCCACTTTCCTCACGAAAACTTTTCAATTTATTCTGCTGTTCCTCACAAGGTTGCATTCCATAAGTAGTGCTGACTGGGGCAGAGGAGCAGAGGGAGAGTCCTGCCTGCCTGAGGAGAGTAGCTTGGGGTGCAGAACTAGTGCCGAGCAGGAGAGCAGCAGTAGGGACAGTGAGCCCTCTCCCAGTCCCCAGTGAAATCTAAGGCATTTAATTTATTAACTGTCATGCAGAGAAACATTTTTACAAGAAATCACAGCAATAAATGCTGCAGATGCCCTAAATATCAAGTATTTAGTTGAAATATAAACAAAATACTTATTTTCATTTTGCTGATACCATTTATCCCCCAAAATCATGCCTAAAATGCCCAAAATTCCGTGCATAGTGATTGAAAAATGAAGTTAAAGCACATGAGGCAGTTGTGTTGAATCTTTCATAAAACCGCAGCCTTGCAACCAAGCCTAGGGATCCTCTTGTCCTGCATCTCCTTTGCATAACAAACTAATCACCACCCCCTCCCATAAATTCATAGCTTTGCTCAGTGACTGCTTTGTCTGAATATTTCAGTTTTAATTTTCCAGTTGAATTGTTTCAATCATGCTTGATACAATCGTCTCAAAGTTAAAAAGCCCACTAACTTCTAGGCTAATGAAGAGTCAGGAGCTCCATGACTGAGGTTTGGTCATCCTCAGGGTTGCTGTACTGCAGGTTAGAGAAATAATGCTGAGGAAAAAACTAACAGTGACTGAGGCACGTGGAAATGCAAAGTGAAATACAATGCACTGTTCCTAGGGCAAAAAAACAATAACAAAAACAAAAAAACAAAAACAAACCACACACACAAAACAAGAGACAAAACAAAAAAAAACCCTGGGACTTCAGGAAACCTAAAGTCAGAATTACAAAGAGCTAGCAACAAGAGTCAGGTATCTTTGTTCCTTACTTATCCCCTTTATAAAGCACTGAAGAGACAGGTCATCAAGACACCTTTCAACAAAGAGACTAACATGGCACATAGAGCACAAACCATTTGCTCCACCTCTTCTGCTCCATCAGAGAATAAATCTAAGCCACGCCAGCTCAGTGAAGCTGCTTTCACCATTCTAAGGCCAAAGCAAAGGAGTTTAAATTCAGAATGAAAATGAGAAAATTACATCATCAGTTTCTTCACATTAGGGAATTGAGGTGTTTATTGCTTAATTCTTTGCCCTGTTTTCCTTTATTTATTTATTTATTTTTTCCTGCTTATTCATCTTCCCTGTACTTGGCATTGTCTCTTCCCTGGAGCTTCTATTTTCTTTAAGACCCTCTCAGAATCCACTATTTTGGTATTTTTGTTTTGTTTTGCTATTTGTTTTTGATGGTTATATTCTAACTTTCCACTCACGGTCCACGTGGGAATTAAACATGTTTTTCATTTATGCGATGCATCTATCCAAAAGCAAATCCATCTTTTTCATGACATTGCACATTTTTTAAACAACTTCATTTTTCTAGTTTAAAATTATATTTTCATATCAGACATTTAAAATAAGCTCTCTCTTTGTAAAAGCAAATCTGAACCTCAGAAAGGGAGGATCATGCAAAACCAGTGTCAGAAATCTGTAAACTAAATATAAAATCCTAAGACCCCTAATCAACAGACCCCCTCTAGGCCAAGAGAATCTCAGGAAAGCTGAAAAGCTTAATTGCAGGACATAAGAAGGGAGACACACTTCATTACACCCATCTTTTGGAATTTAGGCACAACTGACCAGCAATAACATTGAAATAGAGTTCCTAAGACTGACAAAACAGACTCTGAGTGGCAATAAGATACCAAATTCCAACCTGACTCTGGTATAGCATCACATGACAGACAGCAGACCCTGAGGAAAATCTAAATATTCTACCCCAAAGTATGTCTTTGACATATTTTGAAATGGCCCTGCAAAGCCATCTTTCGTGGGGAAAAGTTGCATCTGTAGACACTCTCCATTAACACAGCTGGGGCTTTCCCAGATTCAGGAGAAAATATCAGAGTCTGACAACCTTTAAGGCTCTAAAACATTTACCATTTATTATATTTGCTTCCAATTAATTGTGTAATCTTAGTCAAGACACTAAAAGCTCTGAGTGTCACTTTCTCAGAATCAAAAGAAGGAGTGTTATGTACTTGCTATGCTTCTGTGACTCTTAAGACATCTATGAATCTGATGACAGAATGTGGCCTAAGATTTCTCCATGACAGGGTGACCTTCTCCCACATCGCCCCTCTCCTTAAAGGCTCAGAGACTTACCTTGAAATATTAGTCTCATCGAATTTAGATTATATAATTTGGGAATGAAAGAGAATGGGAAAAGGGAGCCACTTTTCTCAGTGCCTGTGAGGTTCCGAGACTGGTGCTGAGTCCTTCTAGCATGTCAATCATACAAGTACTGAGTAGTGTATTCATCCCTGTGTACAGTCATCCCTCACTATCTGTCCTCAGTACCAGGACATCGTGAAAATACCAAAGTCCATGATGCTAAAGACCCTAATATGAAATGGCAGAGTATTTCTATATAACCTACACAAATCTTCCCGTATGCTTGAAATCATGTCTAGATTACTTATAACTAATGCAATATGAATGCTATGTAAATAGTTGTTATACTGTATTTTTTAGGGAATAATGACAAGGAAAAAAGTCTGGAGGATGGAGCAAGATGGCAGAATAGAAGGTTCCACTGATCATCCTCCTGCAAGAACAGCAATTTAAAAACTATCTACACAAAAAACACCTTCACAAGAACCAGAACTCAGGTGAGCACTCACAGTACATGGAGTTAAATTCATATTTCTGAATGAGGCATTGAAGAAGTTGGAAAAACAGTATTGCATCACTGACACTACCACTCCTTCATCCCCCAGCAGCGGTGGTGTGGTATGGAGAGCTTCTCTGTGCACTAAGGAGAGGGAGAGCCAGCAATTCTAAGACACTGAGCTCAGCGATGCCCTTCTTATAGCAGAAAGACGACCCAGACCAAATTCAGCTGACACCCACCATGAAGGGCACATTTAAACCAGCCATTGCTGGAAGGGAATTGCGAATCCCAGTGTTTGGAACTTGAGTTACCCAAGCCTCACCATGAAGGGCTAAAGTGGCTCTGGAGCCACAGACAAACCTGAAGGGCCGTCTAGGCCACAAGAGCTGCAAATCCTAATGCTAATCTGGGCCCAGAGCCAGTGGACTCGGGGGACACATGACCTGTTAAAACACCAGCCAGGGCAGCTAAACTCATCCCCTAACCTCAGCCTCCACAGCTTGTGGCTCCAAAAGAGGCCTCTTTCCTCTGCTTTAGGAGAGGAGAGGGAAGAGTGAGGAGGACTTTGTCTTGCATCTTGGATACCAGCTCAGCCACATCAGGGTTGGATACCAGCCAGAGTCATGAGGGCCTTGGGTGAAACTCTGAGGCATGCTGGCTCCGGGTGAGACTCAGCATATTACCAGCTATGGTGGCTATGGGGCAAGACTCCTTCTGCTTGAGGAAAGTGGACAGAAAATTAAAGAAAATTAAAGGAGACTTAGTCTTGCACTTTAGTGCAACTATTGTTACCATTGTTATTCAACATATTACTGGAAGTTCTAGCTAGAGCAATCAGACAAGAGAAACAAATATAAATAAATCTGTCTATATGTAAATATATCTATATATATAGATAGATATAGATATATAGAGATATAGATATGGCATCAAATTTCAAAGAAAAGTAAAATTATCTTCGTTCACAGATAGGACAGGACCTTATACTTGGAAAAACCTAAAGTCTCCCCAAAAACCTATTAGAACTAATAAATTCAGGAAAGTTGCAGGATACAAGGCAGATTTCTATATGTCAATAGCAAATAGATTAAAACAAATTTAAAAAGTAATCTCATTTATGATAGCCACAAATAAAATTAAATAGGAATTAACCAAAGAAGTGAAAGAGTTCTCTAATGATAACTATAAAGCATTAATAATTGAAGAGGACACTAAAAATGAAAACATATTCCAGGTTCATGAACCAAAAGAATCAATATTGTTAAAATATCCATAGTACTCAAAGCAATCTGTAGATTCAATGTTATCCTTATCAAAATACCAATGACATTTCTTACAGATATAGAAGACACTATCCTAACATTTGTATGAAAGCACAAAACACCCAGAAGAGCCAAAATTATTCTAAGCAAAACCACCAACCAACCAACCCACCAAAACTGGAGGAATCCCATTGCCTGACTTCAAATTATACTACAACAGAGCTACCATAACCAAAACAGCATGGTGCTGGCATAAACACAGATACATAGACCAATAAAACAGAATACTCAGAAACAAATCCACACACCTACAGTGAACTCATTTTCTACAAAGTTGCAAGGAACATACACCGGGGAAAATATCGTCTCTTCAATAAGCAGCACTGGGAAAAGTGGATATCTATATGAAGAAAAATGAAACTAGTCCCGTCTCTCGCCATATACAAAGATATAGTCAAAATGGACTAAAGACTTTAAGACCTCAAACTATGAAACTACCAGAAGAAAACATTGGAGAAAATCTCCAGGATATTTGTCTGGGAAAATATTTCTTGAGTAATACTCCATAACACAGACAACCAAAGCAAACATGGACAAAGGAGAGCACATTATGTTAAAAAGCTTCTGCACAGTGAAGGAAATAAATCAACGAAGAGACATCCCATAAAATGGAAGAAAATGTTTTCAAACTACACACCTGACAAGGAATTAATAACCACAATACATGGGGAGCTCAAATAAATCTATAGGAAAAAATCTAATGATCTGATTTATATATTGATAAAAGATTGAATAGACATTTCTCAAAAGACAACATACAAATCAAAAACAGGCACATAAAAAGTGCTCAACATTGATCAGAGAAATGCAGATCAAAGCTACAATGAGATACCATCTCATCCCAATTAAAATGGCTCTCATACAAAAGACATGCAATAACAAATGCTGGTGAGGACATGGAGAAAAGGGAACCCTCATAAACTCTGTGGGAATGTGAAGTTGCATTTAAAGTTGTATTTAAAGGTGCAACAGAGAACAGTTTGGAGGTTCCTCAAAAAAACTAAGAATAGAGCTAACGTATCATCCAGCAATCCCGCTGCTGGGTATATACCCAAAAGAAAAGAAATCAATATACTGAAGAGACATCTACACTTCCATGTTTGTTGCAGCTCTGTTCACAGTAGCTAAAATTTGGAAGCAACCTATGTGTTCATCAACAGATGAATGGGTAGAGAAAATGTGCTACTTATACATGATAGGTACTATATAGCCACAAAACATAATGAGATCCTGTCATTTGCAACAACATAGATGGAACTGGAGGCCATTACGCTAAGTCGAATAAGCCAGGCACAGAAAGACAAACATTGCATGTTCTCAGTTATTTGTGGTACCTAAAAATCGAAACAACTGGACTCATGGAGATATAAATTAGAAATATGCTTAGCAGATACTGGGAAGGGCACTAGGGGGGATGAAGGGGTAGGTGGGGATGGTTAATGGATACAACAAACTTGTTAGAATGAATAAGTACTAGCATAATAGACTGACATCGTCAATAACAATTGTACACTTAAAAATAACTAAAAGGGTATAATAAAATTGTAACACAAGATAAATGCTTGAGAGGATACTCCATTTTTCATCATGCATTTATTATGCATTACATTCCTGTATGAAAACATCTCATGTACCCCATAAATGTATACACCTACTATGTCACTATAAAAAATAGAAACATTAGAAAAGTCTGTACCAATGTGACCATGATAAGCCTAATTATATTTTCAATCCATGATTGGTTAAGTCCATGATTGGTTGAATCCTCAGATGCAGAATCCAACTCATAAGCCCAACTGCAGAAGCAGATACTGACACCAGGAGACAGAATGAGCATATTCTCTCCTTGGCTGGTACCCACCCTGTCTTCCAACATTGCTTCTTCCAATATCTCAGAGTATCTTTAAACCACACACTTTCATATTCCTTCATAACTTCTCGTATCCTGCTTCTTTGCTGTGAATTTACCAAATGCATTTCTGTATAAACTCTACCAGTCATAAATGCTCAGATAATATGACAATTTCTGTATGAAGGCGTGCTCTACTCAATCAGTGAGAAATCTCACACCTCAGACATCACAATCCTTCTTTTATACTCTTCACACAAGCTTCAACTCACTCTTGTATTTTAATTATTCCTAAGTTTCAATGAAAATTCCACATGAATAATATGTATAATTAAAAATTAATGGGCTATCCAAATGCTGTATAGGTATGAAAGTTAGAAATCTAAATAAGTGTTTAAAAATGGCAGGTGGAGGGTTATTAATATGTAAAATTGCAAAATTCTAGATATATTTTAGGTACTGCTATGAAATCCTTAATGAGCTGTACACTTATTTTTTTTATGGATATACTTCAATAGTTGTACAAGCTTCATGTATAGCCACAAATATAAACATATTCTAGAACATAAAATGACAAAATGGTCAACAAATTTATCCATCATCTGAGGTCCTTGAGGGACTTTTGATGAGTGGACCCCGAGTACCATCTGACAGATTTACAATGTGAACATCACATAAACAATGTTTTTGTGCAGCTTGAGATGTTACTATGGCATTACCTTGTGCATTCTGACTAATCCATAATTATATTTAAAATTTGCAACAGTGCTCCCTATTTTATGTTCATAACATATATCATCATCTGGCATGACCACATCATATGTTTTACCTATTCACTGTTTGGGTTTTTGTTGTTGCACAGGGAGACCAAAATATATTTATTTTCTTCTCTGTTGTTTTCTAACATTAGCACTATGCCTGGCATATATCACTTTTGCACCAATATAATAGTAAAAATTGATTATTTGTTAAATGAAGGGAAAATGATGGTTAGAGAGATTAGTGCAACTCCTTTAGAGATGAATTTAGTAATATCTCATAACATTGAAGATGTTCTTTCTTCACTACCTAAGACTTCCAAGGAGATTATACAAGGATAGATACTCTGTTACATTATAAAGCATGAAAAAGTGGTAAACCTAAATATTAATATAAAGAAAATGCACACATGATCAATATTAATACCAATTTATCGTGAACATTTCAATTAGTAAAGTTGAAGGAAAATATGTTGCAGAATGATCAGTGTGCTACCATTTAACAAATACATCCTGCTAAAATATTACATTTGGACACATATCTGCAATAAAAATATTAAAAATTGATAGGGAAGATACACACCTGTTTAAAAAAATTGGTCTGAGGACACTAAGAGAGGGAATTCAAGAGAGCACAGATAAGACTTTGATGTACCTGTAAAATATATACCGCCCTGTTTTTGAGTCAGGGTCTTGCTTTGTCAACCCAGGCTGGAGTGCAGTTTCGCAATTGTGGCTCACTGCAGCTTCAATCTCCCGGGCTCAAGCGATCCTCTCACCTCAGCCTCCTGAGTAGCTAGGACTATAGACACGTGCCACTATGCCTCCCTGATTTTTTAAAATTTAATTTTTGGAGAGATGAGGTCTCACTATGTTACCCAGGCTGGTCTCAAATACCTAGGCTAAAGCAATCCTTCCACCTCAGCCTTCCAAAATGTTGGGATTATAGGCATAAGCTACTGCCCCTGGATGATGTATATATGATATTTATTTATATTTTTTATATCAATAGGTTTTTGGGGAACAGGTGGTGTTTGGTTACATTAATAAGTTCTTTCATGGCAATTTGAGAATTTGGTGCACTCATCACCCAAGTAGTGTACACTGTACCCAATGTGTAGTCTTTTATCCCTCACCTGCTTCCACCCTTTCCCCCAAGTCCCCAAAGTCTATTGTATCATTATTATCCCTTTGCATCCTCATAGCTTAGCTCCCACGTATGAGTGAGAACATACAATGTTTGGTTTTTCATTCCTGAGTTGCTTCACTTAGAATAACGGTCTCTAATTCCATCCAGTTTGCTGCAAATGCCATTATTTCATTCCTTTTCATGGTTAAGTAGCATTCATATATATACATATGAAGATATATGAAGATATATGAAGATATGAATATGAGTACATATGAGTATATATGAATATATGAGTATATGTGTGAATATATGATTTTATCTACTCATTGATTGATGATCATTTGGGCTGCTTCCATATTTTTGCAATTGTGAAGTGTGGTGCTGTAAACATGTGTGCAAGTATCTTTTTCGTGTAATGATTTATTTTCCTTTGGGTAGATACCCAGTAGTGGGATTGCTGGATCAAATGGTAGATATACTTTTAGATCTTTAAGGAATCTCCACACTTTTCCATAGTGGTTGTACAAGTTTACATTTGCACCAGCAGTGTAAAAGTGTTCTCTTTTCAGCACATCCATACCAATGTCTATTTTTTAAAGATTTTTTGATTATGGCCATTCTTGCAGGAGTGAGATGGTATTGCATTGTGGTTTTGAATTTCATTTCCCTGATAATTAGTGATGTTGAGCATTTTTTTCATGTTTGTTGGCCATTTGTATATTTTCTCTTGAGAATTGTCTATCTGTGTCCTTAGCCCACTTTTTAATGGCTTTGTTTTGTTCTTGCTGATTTGAGTTTCTTGTAGATTCTAGATATTAGTCCTTTGTTGGATGTAGAGACTGAAGATTTTCTCCCACTCCATGGGTTGTCTGTTTACTCTGATGATTATGTCTTTTGCTGTGCACAAGCCTTTTAGTTTAATTAAGTCCCATTTATTTTTGTTTTTATTGCATTTGCTTTTGGGTTCTTGGTCATGAAGTCTTTGCCTAAGCCAATGTCTACAAGATAACATTTTCTGATGTTATCTTCTAGAATTTTAATAATTTCAGGTCTTAGGTTTAAGTCTGATCTATCTTGAGTTGTTTTTTCTATAAGGTTAGAGATGAGGTTCCAGTTTCATTCTTTACATGTGGCTTGCCAATTTTCTCAGCACCATTTGTTGAATAGGGTGTCCTTTCCCCCACTTCTATGTTTTTGTTTGCTTTGTTGAAGATCAGTGGCTGTAGTATTTGGTTTTATTTCTGGGTTCTCTATACTGTTCCATTGGTCTATATACTGATTTTTATGCCAGTACCAAGCTATTTTGGTGACTATGGCCTTATAGTACAGTTTGAAGTCGAGTAATGTGATGCCTCTGGTTTCATTCTTTTTTCCTAGTCTTGCTTTGGCTATGTGGGCTTTTTGGTTCCATATGAATTTTAGGATTGTTTAGGATTGTTGTTCTGTGAAGAATGATGGTGGTGTTTTGATGGGAATTGCATTGAATTTGTCCATTGCTTTGGCAATATGGTCATTTTCAATTATTGATTCTACCTACCCATGAGCATGGGATGTGTTTCAATTTATTTGTGTCATCTACGATCTCTTTCAGCAGTGATTTGTAGTTTTCCTCATAGAGGTCTTTTACCTCCTTGGTTAGGTATTCCTAAGTATTTTATTTTGTAGCTATTGTAAATTGGGTTGAGCTCTTGATTTGCATCTCAGCTTGGTAGCTATTGCTGTATTAACAGAGCTACTGAGTTGTGTACATTAATTTTGTACTCTGAAACTTTGCTGACTTCATTTACCAGTTCCAGGAGCTTTTTGGATGAGTCTTTAGGGTTTTCTTGGTATACGATCATATTATCAGCAAACCGACATCATAACTTCCTCTTTACTGATTTGGATGCCCTTTACTTCTCTTGTCTGATTGCTCTGGCTAGGACTTCCAGAACTATATTGAATATAAGTGGCAAAAATGGGCATCCTTGTCTTGTTCCAGTTCTCACAGGGAATGCCTTCAACTTTTCCCCATTCAGAATAATGTTTGCTGTGGGTTTGTCATAGGTGACTTTTATTACCTTACAGAATGTCCCTTGTATGCTGATTTTGCTGAGGGTTTTAATCATAAAGGGATGGATTTTGTCAAATGCTTTTTCTGCAACTATTGAGATAAACACAATTAAAAACAA
This sequence comes from Pan troglodytes, assembly GCF_028858775.2. Lineage (NCBI taxonomy): Eukaryota > Metazoa > Chordata > Mammalia > Primates > Hominidae > Pan > Pan troglodytes. The sequence goes on from NC_072398.2 coordinate 607,657, forward strand.
AAGTCACATGGTTATGTGATGTATCACATGTATTGACTTGTATATGTTAAACCATCCCTGAATCCCTGTTATGAAACCCACTTGATCATGATGATTTATCTTTTTGGTATGCTGTTGGATTCTGTTAGATAGTATTTTGTTGAGAATTTTTGCATGTATGTTCATCAGGGATATTGGTCTATGGTTTTGTTATGTCCTTTCCTGGGTTTGGTATTAGGGCAATACTAACTTCATAGAATGATCTAGGAAGGTTTCCCTCTCTATCTTGTGGAATAGTGTCAGTAGGATTGATGCCAATTAATTCAGCTGTGAATCCATCTGGTCCCAGACTTTTTTTGTTGGCATTTTTTAATTACCATTCCAATCTTGCTGCTTGTTACTGGTCTCTTCAGAGTTTCTATTTCTTCCTGGTTTAATCTAGGAGCATTGTATATTTACAGAAATTAAATCCTCTCCTGTAGGTTTTCTACTTTACACGCATAAAGGTGTTCATAGTAGCCACCAATAAGCTTTTGTATTTCTGTGATATTGGTTGTAATATCACCTGTTTCATTTCTAGTTGAGCTTATTTGACTATTCTCCTGATTAATCTTGCTAACAGTATCAATTTTACTTATTTTTTCAAAGAACCAACATTGTTTCATGTAGCTTTTGTATTTTTTGTTTCAATTTCATTTAGTTCTGCACTGATTTCTGTTATTTCTTTTCTTCTGCTGGGTTTGGGTTTGGTTTGTTCTTGTTTCTCTAGTTCCTTGAGGTGTGACCTTAGATTGCCTATTTGTGCTCTTTCAGACTTTTTGATGCAGGCCTTAATAGTATGAACCCCTTATGATTCAGGAATTCCATTAATAAGGATGTATCCAATTTAAATGGGTATATCAAAGAGATATCTGCACTCCCATGTTCATTGCAACATTATTCACAATAGCCAAGATATGGAATCAACCTAAGTATCCATCAATGGATGAATAGATATAGAAAACAAGACATATATCCACAGTGAAATGTAATTCAGCCTTTAAATAGAAGAAAATCTTGTTCATTTGTATCAAAGTTGGATATCGTGTTGTATGTATCAAAATATTATAATTGTATATATAATAGATACATATGTTTATGTGTATAATGTATATTATATATAATACAAAATTATAATTATATATGTAATATATATGTGTTGTATATATCAAAATTGCTAAGTGGGTACATTTTAAATGTCTCACCATGAAAATTGGTGATATGTTCTTTAGGTTAATTTCATCATTACAAATAATATACATGTATCAAAATATCACATTGTACCCCATAAAATATGTATTTTAATATTTCAGTTAAAAATATTTTTTTAATAATGCAATAAGAACATGAAAGTGGAAAAATGATTATAGACATTTTGATGTGGAACTGAAATCAGAAACATGAATATTAATCTATGATTTCTACACACATTTATATATAGATGGTGTCTACTTCATCCTTTTTCTTTTCACATTTTATAGATATAATTTGAAATTTTTTTATTCTATCTTCTTGAATTAGGAGATTAGTCAATATTTAGCCTTCCTTTCTTCTTAATGATCTATGGGGATAAATTTTTCTGTAACCACTGGTTTAGCTGCATCCTACACGTTTTATGTCATGTTTATATTATTCTGTCAAAGGCCCACCTGTGATTGATTTTGGTGAGAATCCCATGTGCACTAGAAAATAACGTGGACTTTTCTTACTGTTGTGAGCATTGTTCCATATCTACAAGTTTTGTTGCCATTAAGTATGTTGTATAAATCTTTTATAACTTTAGTAATTTGGAGGTTTATGTGCTCTATCACATATTGGTGTGTTAACATACATACCATTAAATTGAGCAATGACTGGGCAAAAGGAAAAATCAAAGGAGAATTAAAATCTCAAGACAAACAAAAAATACAATATACTAAAACTTATGACATGCACCAAATCCAGTACTAAGAGAAAAGTTGATTGCAACGAATAGCCACATGAAAGAAAAAATTCAAATTAACCAACTTTTTACCTCAAGAAGCTAGAAACAGAAAGCCTAAGTCCAAAGTTATCATAGAGAATAAAATATTAAAGTAGAAATAGGAGACTAGAAAAACTAGAAAAATCAGCAAAACTATTTAAAAATTAGAAGGTGATAAACCTTAGCTAGACTAAGAAAAAAAGTATCCTCAACTAAAATGAGAAATATGAGGAGTCATTAGAACAAATGCCTCAAAATGAAAAGGATCATAAAAGACTATTATGAAAATTATGCACTTATAAATTAGATAATCTATAAGAAATCAAACTTCTTGATTTATACAACCTACCAAAACTAAAGAGGAAATAGGAAGCCTGAACAGACCAATAAGCACAAATTAGTAAACAAAAGATTCCCAGAGAAAAGACCAGAACCAAATGGCTTCGTGGATGAATTCTAAACATTCAAAGAAGAATAGCAATCCTTCTTAAACTCTCTCAAAAACCAGAAGAGAGCGCGCCCCAAACTCATTTTATGAGGCCAACATACACTTATATCAAAGCCAGACAAAGATAATCACAAGCAAATAAAACTGCCAGTCAATATCACTGATAAACATAGGTGTAAAAATCTTCAACAAAATACTAACAAACCAAATTCAACAGCCCATTAAAAAGAGAATAAACCACAGCCAACTGAAATGTATCTCTGGGATGCAAGAATGCTTCAACATAGGCAAATCAATCAGTGTGATATAACACATTAAGAGAATAAAAAAATTTGCAGCAAAAACATTTGACAATTCATGTAAAAACTCTGAAAAACAGGTATAGAAGGAACTTAGTTCAACACATCATATAAGAAAAGCCCACAGTTAATAAAAAATGAAAATGTTTCTCCTATGGTCTGGTACAAAGTGAGGATGTCCATTGTCACCAGTTCTATTTAACATGGTACTGAAAGTCCTAGCCAAAGCAATGAAACAATAAGTTAAATTATGATAATTTTTTTCAACATAATTGTCCTCGTATCCTATATTTTCCAAGGTACTTGAAGACCCCTAATGGACAGGAGATTTTTTTAAAAGACAATTTAAAGGGCCAACTGTGTAGTCAGACTTTATATTCTTATGGTGATGTTTACTTTTGTTGTAACACACTAGATCACTTTCTTAGAAGTTCCCTAAAGGTGGGGGTTTGGGGGAACTAAGTTACAGGAGAGTCTCCCTGCTGTGGATTGGGGACAGTTGAGGGACCATTTTTGAAATGATTATTCACGACTTGAGCCAGATCAGATTATCTAGACTTAGTTATTGAACTAAACATCTTTGGAAAATTAACGGTGTTTTTGGCCTCTTGCCAATCAAGCGGTCTTTTCAGGCCTCTCTTAGGTGGAGTCATGAAAACAACTCATCACTCCCTCAATACGTGTCTATCACTGCGCAGTTAGGGTCACATTCTTCTTACTCTTGCAAGGCGATGAAATGCAATGAAATGCACATCTACTCAGCTGGGCCTTGGATTGCCAGAGGCAGAGGGCTTGAACTTAATTTTATTCTTACCTAGAGCATGAGCCCACGAAGCTTCCTCAATAGGATAGCAATGTAGAAGGGCCACAGTGCAGAAATAGAGTTTCAGTCAATCTTATTCAACTTGAACTTCTACATGAGAGCTGGGTTGTATCAACATCGAGGATAAAGGGGGGAATCTCAAACTGCTGGTGGGAATTACAATGGGTTTTCTGTCTTGTTTTCTGGTTTGAGAGCGTGCACTGAGTCAATGCCAGGAGTTTAAAAAATACGTACAAGCTTCCACTCCTAGGGAAGCGTAGTATGGAAATAATCAGATGAGTGGGCAATTTATTAAAAAAGTCCATTCCGGTGTTATTTGCAATAAGAAAGTGGAAGTAACCTAAGCATCTGCTAACTGGACACGTACTAAATAATTTAGGTTTTAGAACATAATAGAATTCTAAGTGACCACTGGAATGTGAGGTGATCTATGTTCATCTTCATCCTATAGCAGGTTCATTGTATTCTTAAGTGAAAAGGTGGCATATTTTCAACCTATATAATCATCTCCTTACAACTGTATTCTCTTTGAAATGAAATCCCTTAATACATACACAGCATGTATTATAATCTTGTTCTTAGAAATAATCAAAAAAGGTAAAGATTTTTACAGTCTTTCAAATTACACAAAGCCATTATTTGCAAGCATCCCTGCCTTGGGCCAAAATTATATTATCCTTTCTCCCTTTCAAGTAGTTTCCCCAGTTTACACAGGGAGACAGAAAAGCAGTTCTCTTCATTAAACCTTCAGCTATTCAGAAGCTGAGGCCCAAAGATATGGTTTTAACTATGTTCAAACATGTTTTCTGATTTTAATTTTTCCAAGTTTATAGAATACTTCATTAACATCACTGGTCATTTCAATTAAACACTTTGGAAATCCAGGGAAAGAACAATTTTGATAACATCAACTGACATACGTAATCCTAAACTTTGCATTTAAATTTTCAGTCATGAAAGAAAGTGTTTTCTGCTTCTACCCTTGAGAAATGCCCCTTAATGGGACTTACCTCCTGTTTGCTTCAAAGAAGGAATATATGAAGAATCTAGCAAAAGCCAATGACTTTTTTACATAAGCTCCAATTTTAAAATAGTTAAATCACTTATCAGTGAAGCTGGAAATAATTTTAGTTTTTTGGTGTTTTTTTGCTTCTAGCATCACCCTTGACATGCAGTTCTATGTGAGCCTATAAAAGTCTAACTTTGTTAATCTTCAGTTTCCACGTCGTCTCTTCAAACCTGAGATGCCAAGGAAACTTTCTTTTAAAGATTTTTAAAAGGTACTAAGCCTTCTAAAATGAAAGTTTTTCATTCATTTATTACACTAGTATTTATTAAGGGCAAATTCTGTATTAGGAAAAATTTTAAGTGCTTGCGATGCATAACAATTCTTGTTTTTAGGTATGTGATGATTTAATAAAACCAAATAAGCTTAAAGTGCTCATAAAAAATACGATGTGAAACAACCAGAGTTGAAGCTACAGGTATTTATTTACCATTTTATATTCTTAGCTAGTTGTATAAACCAAAGGAATGTAGTCAAAACAAACCAAGTATTTTCTTGGCCTTTATTACCTGGGATTTAGAAGGAAGCACACAGTGAAATGCTGCTAAGTGTGTGACATGGTCACGGGAGTCACCCAGGTTTAAGAAATCCATCCTCAGTACAATCCCAGCTGAGAAAAAAGCTTAAAAATGCATCTGGTTTTTATCATTTGTGTGTGAATCAGCCTGTTTTAACTAAATAACCTATCGATGCCATAAAGTTGTCTATGAATACAATTGCTTTATGTATGGAACTTCTGTGTAGAGTCAGGACCTGACGTTTCAGTCATTTTGTTTTCACAGAATTGTCAGAATTCTTAGCAGAACTTCACTTCATTTAAAGTCAGTTGTCCAACTTGACAGGGATGTTCTGTCACTTTTTCAGATTTTTAATTTTTGTGGATACAGAGGTCTGCATTTTCTTTTCTTTACGCTAAATAATTATCTAATTATCTTCAGTTTCTCTGATCATTCCTTTTTGCCTGATATCTTCCTGAGCACTGAATAAAGCAGTTAATAAGGTATTTAATAAGTAGACTTTATGCTTTCTTCTATTACAATTTTATATTGCATATAGATGTTTATTGTATAAAACAAGTCTGTAGAAGCAAGGGTTCAGTTAATTTTATATCCATATCCCTTACCTGCAGAAAGACCCCACAGGGAATCTGATTACCCCTCAATGTGGGTCATCAGGTCCTTGGCTAGACCAGCCTAACTGGCATCCAACAGCAAATGAACATGGCTTTTATCAGCATGTTGCTCTGAAGGGACCTTTGTCCCCAGGTCATTATTAGGGTTAACAAGCTGGCAGCTACACATTGTGCCATGTGCTTCTCCCCTTTGTTTTGTTTTTGAGACAGTCTTGCTCTGTTGCCAAGGCTAGAGTGCAGTGGCACAATCTTGACTCACTGTAACCTCCACTCTGAGTTCAAGCGATTCTCCTGCCTCAGCCTACCAAGTAGCTGAGATTACAGGCATGTGCCACCACGCCCAGTTAATTTTTTGTATTTTTAGTAGAGACAGGGTTTCGCCATGTTGGCCAGGCTGGTCTCGAACTCCTGGCCTCAAGTGATCCAACTGCCTCGGCCTCCCAAAGTGCTGAGATTACAGGCGTCAGCCACCATGCCCGGCCACTTCTCTCATTTGTAAATTGTTTATCAGTATCATGGCTTGGCACAAAACACCAGACCAGAGGTTAGAAGATGTGGTTCTGAAGCCCCATCTGCCTCTTGCTGGAATGGGGCAATAATTTGCTGTGAACATCAGCTTCTTCATCTCCCATGGGGCTAATTCTTTCTCTAAATACTTTATAAGATTTTGTGAAGATCAGAATCAAAATCAGGTAGTTAAATGTTTTCAAAACTAGGGACAGTCTTCTATTTTTTCCTCATTACCTGGATTAGTGCATGCCATGTTTCAAGTATACAACTGATAATTTAGCAACTTAAATATTATGTATATTACTCAATATTAAAATTTATATATTATTTTAATAAAGAAGCAAATCTGGTGACCACAAATTACCTTATGTAAGAATTTGGTGAGATGACTGGGGAAAAATCCTTGGTCACTCCCGTTTACAGTGGGACTAGTTTTATGTGTGAAGGGAGTGGATACACACCGTGTGTAAAATGAGATTAAAATTTTTTTTAAGTTGTATTAAAGTAGAGCCTACAATAGAAAAGTGCACACACATCAACAGTGGAAAGATTGATAAATCACCAAGAAAAGAACATGTTGATGTAACCACCATGAAATTTGTTGAATAGACTCAAACATTGAATAAGTCACCTCCTTCCATGCCCCGATCACTAATGTCCATGATATCCCTAGAAACTTGTCAAAATGCATTTCACTGATTGCTTCAGGTATACTCTTGAAATGTCTGTCAATGTTAGAGTTAAATATTCTAGTTAAATATGCAAAGAATTAATCTTGGAAACATAAAAGTCCTAATTTTTAATACATAGCAACTGAGGAAATGGGAAAGAAAACACAGATGTCCCAGGATAGAGCACAAACGCAATGTGAACTGAAGGAGTTTTGTAGAGGGAAGAAAGATCGAGAAGGTGCTAGCTAAGGCAGGAGAATGGAGAACAGGGAGGGCATTAGTGCAGACACACAAAGGAATAAAATGTGAATGGAGCTGAATTAAAATAACACTGAGGATATTTCATAAATGAATCCTGGTCTGTTTCTTCACTTAATCCCTCCAGGACATTCTTCCATCTCTTTTCCATGTGTTTGATTTCAGGGTAAAGATCAAATTATTAGGAACCTTCTGAATGAAAAGCCACCTAGGGGTTAGCATATTGAAGGGAATATTCTTTATCTACATCAGCAACAATGGAGGAAACATTTTTCCTTCTGTCTCTGTGTTGACACTAGAACATAAGGCTGAGTAACCTTTGCTTAGTCTTTGTCAACTATGTAACCGCTCTGTCCAATGTTTTCTAAGCCTTGTATCAACAAAGAAAATAAACACCAGGTCCGTCAATATTTTTTATGTCTCATATTTCAGGACCTTACACACAGGAGAAACTAAAGTTACATGAATGGTGGGGTCAGTGTAGGCTTTGCTTAGTATTCCACCAAAGTTACACATCTATCAAAGCACCACACCTAACTCCAACTAATTACAAAAATACTTGTCTTTAGCATATCAGTGAAGATGTTGAGAATAAGAAAATTGAGAAACTTATTCCACGGGAACTAAGTTAGCTAATAAAATGTCTTGGTTTATTCATTCTACATTTATCTATTAACAATTTGAGCATAAATGGCAGTTTTGTAGGTTTTTGGCCATGTAACAATCTTAATGGCAGAGTCAATTTTCAATCAATGAATCAATATTTCCAGGAATGTATTGGACTCCATGTGAATAAAGGCAGGGCAAGTATTTAATTTCAGAGGTAAGTGATAACATTCATAAAATATAACTAAGAACACGGAACCAAAAATAATATCACCTTCCTAAATGTTTTCTAAATAAAATTGCTACACATTTAGCACTAGAAAATATTTTACTTGTATTGAATGTTTGAAATTAAGTCATCAAGGAGGTGGCAAATGCTCCTTCCAATTTCCATTCAAAAGTTGGTCGGCAATACAGACAGGCAGGACTGATGATCACAGGTTAACAATAGAGACAGGCAGGACTCATAATCACATGTTAGCAATACAGACAGGCAGGACTCATGGTCACACATTAGCAATACAGACAGGAAGGACTCACGATCACACGTTAGCAATACAGACACAGAAGGACTCATCACACGTTAGCAATACAGACAGGAAGGACTCATGATCACACGTCAGCAATACAGACAGGCAGGACTCATGGTCACACGTTAGCAATAGACAGGAAGGACTCATGGTCACACGTTAGCAATACAGACAGGCAGGACTCATGAACACATGTTAACAATAGAGACAGGCAGGACTCATGATCACACGTTGGCAATACAGACAGGAAGGACTCCTCACACGTTAGCAATACAGACAGGCAGGACTCATGGTCACACGTTAGCAATACAGACAGGCAGGACTCATGATCACACGTTAGCAATACAGACAGGCAGGACTCATGATCACACATTAGCCATACAGACAGGAAGGACTCATGGTCACATGTTAACATGGGCACTTCCAAGAGCCTCTTGGCGTGCCATGAATGGTTTGTAGGGCTACTTGACTGACAATGCCCTCTGGAAATGTTTGTGAATCCAGTTGAACAAAGTTGACTAATGTGGAGATGCTCACCAACTTCGCTACTGTTCCTAAGTAATCCTTGCAACAGGATGATTTTGTCTGTTAATTTTGAATTGCTAAAAGTGACACTGAACATTCTTCAGAACCAATACCATATTTTCTGTAATAGCTGCGTTATTGGCCGCAGCACCACAGATGTTTGCACTAGTCCCTGCTAGTCCTTCCTGATCACAGTCACCACCCCTGATGCTCTGGGAGTCCCTGCTAGTCCTTCCTGATCATAGTCGCCATTCTCATCTTCAGAACCAATACCATATTTTCTGGAATAGCTGCATTACTGGCTGCAGCATCTCAGATGTTTGCACTGAGTCCCCGCTAGTCTTCCCTGACCACAGTTGCCACCCTGATGCTCTGGGAGTCCCCACTAGTCCTTCCTGATCATAGTCACCACGCTGATACTCTGGGAGTCCCTGCTAGTCCTTCCTGATCAGTCACCACCCTGATGCTCTGGGAGGAGCCACATCTCCCTAGTACTTTCCTCAGAGCTGCAGCCACATCTTTATTCCTCAAGCTGTAGATGAGTGGGTTGAGCATGGGTGTGAGGATGGTGTAGAAGGCAGACACCACTTTATCTTTCTCTGGAGTGTGGTAGGAGTGGGGCAGCACGTTGGTGTAGAAGGCTGCCCCGTAGAAAACGCTCACCACCATAATGTGGGAGGAACACGTAGCAAAGGCTTTGCGCCGGCCCTCAACAGAGTTCATCCTGTGGACAGTCAGGAGGATGTGCGTGTAGGACACAGAGATGACAGATAGAGGGATAAGCAGCATCAGCACACAGCAGGCATACATCAGGGTCTCATAGAGTGACGTGTCTGTGCAAGACAACTTCAGCACGGCTGGGATCTCACAGAAAAAGTGATTGATCTCTCGGGATCTACAGAAGGGGAAACTCATAGTGACAGGAGTCAGCATGAACCCATCCAAGGAACCACCAACCCAGGAGCCGACCACCATGAATAAGCAAACCCTGCGGTTCATGAGGAGAGGGTACCGTAGAGGGTTGCACACAGCCACATAGCGGTCATAGGCCATGAGACCCAGCAGGAAGAATTCCCCTCCAATCAGGGTCAGGTAGAGGAAGATTTGAACTGCACAGCCCAGGAAGGAAATGGTCTTGTCCTTGGACAGGAGGTCCTGGAGCATCTTGGGGACAGTGATACAGATGTAGATGGTATCCATGATGGAGAGCTGGCTGAGCAAGAAGTACATGGGTGTGTGGAGGCGGGAGTCCATGTGGATGAGCAGAATCATGACCACGTTGGCTGTTATAGCCACCACAAAGATGGAGAAGACTATTGCAAAGAGAAGCCCGGGGAAGGCAGGATGGGTGATGAGGCCTGTGAGGACGAAGTTAGTGGAGTTCTGGAGAAGACCCTCCATGCCCATGGTCCATGACAAGCTCCTTGGGCTGTAAAGGCAGAAATCTGGCAGCTTATTTAACGACCTGATATGTAGGAAGAGCCCACCAGGAATAGTATGTCAGAAGCAGAGTGAGATCAAGAAAAGATCACCTACTTCAGGATCATTTGAAATCCTGGGTTTCAGTATTAATGATCTGTATGATATTGGACAGAAAATTAATCTCTCAAATAACTCAATTTCATCATCTGTGAAAGGTCATCATAGTTCTGTACTCTACAGGCTGGATGTGAGATGTAAATGTAATTCATACAGTACCTGGTTTAGAATCTGATTTTTACTTTGAACTATCTTCTGAATACATTTCATAATCTTATCACTTTTAGATTGAAAGTTTTCTGAGGGTGGTTACTGTGCCTGATTTCCCATTTCGCCTTGCAATACATGGTTTGAATTTAAATTGCTCTCTGCATCTCCATTGAGATGATTGTCATAAAGTCATCCACAGACATCTATTTGTGACTTAAGAGATTGATAGAAAACATCTAGATAACTGACTTTTTTGGCTGTTGTTACTGAACAGCTTTATGAAAGTCTGGAACATCAAAGCAGTACAGATGACCTCATTTGGGGTCAGGAGCCACACTGTCTTGTGGTTAGACTTTTGTCCTGCAAAAAGAGTTCATGTTTTAGGCATGGACTGCTGTGAGAACTTGTGTCTATTTGTTCTCACAGAATAATTCGGGGATCATAAATCTGGCAGGACAACCACCACAAACTGCTTCAGAGCAGGGCTTTAGTTTCATTATCATGGTGGTCTTCCTGGTTGACAATGTATTCTGCTAAAAATTTTATGACTAGATGCTGCATCATAGAATTCAATCATGATCTAATCTTCTTAAAATATTGTTTAGCCAAAATGTTAGAGTTTCTCTGACAGAGTGGCATCCTGAACCTGTCCTAATATTATATCATCCTAGTAATCCACTGCTAGTTGGGTTTTTTCCTCAAGTTTATTTCTCTACCATTTTACTGATCCTTCATTGTTCATAAGTAAAAATAACTACAGTCGGGTGCAGTGGCTCACACCCGTGATCCTAGCACTTTGGGTGGCCGAGGCAGGCAGATGACCTGAGGTCAGGACTTCATAGACCAGCCTGGCCAACATGGTGAAACCTCATCTCTATTAAAATACAAAGATTAGTCGGGCATGGTGGCCGGTGCCTGTAAAATTCCAGCTACTCAGGAGGCTGAGGAAGGAGAATCGCTTGAACTTGAGAGGCAGAGGTTGCAGTGAGCTGAGATCGTGCCATTGCACTCCAGCCTGGGGGACAAGAGTAAGACTTCGTCTCAAAAAACAACAAAACAAAACAAGAAAAAACTATAGATGGTAAAGAAATTTCTGAACTCAGACGACACAGCAGTATCAAACATTCCTTGAATAACTGGAATGAATTCTCATGCTTTTTTGAGTAATGTGAATGGGTGTCCCTTTTATATGTTCAGGGATACTGAGGGATGAATTGTTCTTTATTAGATTATGGTGTATTTCTTCTCATATTAGTGACAGGATTACTGAAGAAACTTATATCTGTCAAACGTTTTGGCCACCAATACTACAAATGTATCTGAATCTTTTGGTTCTAGAATAGTCAAAATTTACAGTCCCTGAAGCATCAAGAAGGAATAAACTCCCCTTATGTTGAAGCAAAAACAATAGGAACAGTAGAGACAGTTTTCCTTCTTAGTGCTCAAAGATGGAGATATGAGTAATAGGCCTAGAAGATGAGTAAACATCCAAAGGGAGAAAAAAAAAAACAATTTTTGTGTTGGTCTGTGCTGAAACTTCAGTTTGTCACACCTTGGTTGAGGAGAAAGAAATACATGAGCATCAAATATTAACTCCTGTCAAGCATGATAAAAGTCAGCTACTTTTGCCTTCTCTAACAGGTGAAAGATTTTCTTGTGATAGCCACAGCTTTGAATCATGGGTCAAGAGACTATTTAAATATACAATTCCAATGGCAGTGGCTTTTGCAATAGCTTGTTGGAAATTAAAAATATTAATCTCGCAGACAGTAAGTTTGTCTTGACCCACATCTATTGTTTCAGTTAAATGCATTATGGATATTATACATTAATTACTATAGTGTTAAGTTAGCTGACAATCATCCTTTTAAAAATATCCTTTGAGAAACTGAAACAGGCAAGAATGAGACAAACGAAAATGACCTAAGAAAATAACCAATTACTTTTGAATCAGAACATGAACCAGAGCATTTTGTTTCATGTAAATAATCAGACTCCACTTCACAAGGTATTCAAAGAGGAGGCAAAACACTATTGCCTCAGATGTCTATGATAAGAGGATAAGAACGTTTTCAACTCCCAGATCTTATCTTACTGTAGGATCCTAGAAGAGGAGAGTAAAAAAGCTGAAACAGGATAAAGATATGATTTTAGCCACCTCCTTTATTTTTATACAACCGAGACCGTGTTAAAAAAAGAGGTTCCTTGTGAGTGTGAGTGTTGTGCATACATGTGTGTAGTGTGTTCATATGTGAGTGTGTGAGCATGGTATGTGTGGTGTGTGCATCTGTGAGTGGGTGGGGATATGTGTAGGGAAAAGGCCCTGCTAAAGAGCAGAACACTACACTGCTTGGCACAAACGAGCAATTCACCCATTTCAATGAAGCCAATATTTAGAACCAAATGTGACATGTTCAAATGCATGCCTAGTATTATTCCATAGGATACTGGGCATTGCAAGTAGACAGTGAAAATATCTGCATTATGGACAAAACATGTCAGTTACTTCTGTTTACATCAGTTCCGAGCATCTACATTTTAACATTAGAGTTGATGCTATTGTTTAGCATTACGTGTGGTTTGGCTTATTCACACATACAAGATCCTAGATTCCATTCCCCATCAGCTCATCTTTCCCTCACTATCATCATTCTCCACTCTAAGACACTTAGGTCCCTTCATCAACTAGTCTTTCCAAAAAAAGAAAAAAAAAAGCTTATTTGCGTGATCAAAGCTTCAGGCTCTTCAAGGCGGGGAATGATTTCTCCCCAGTGCAGATTAGAACATAACCCAGAACCCCTGACCCCCAGGACCAGTTATAACATCACCCAGTGTTGCAACATAATTATCTGGCAGGAATGGGAGGGTGGGAAGATCAAGCCGAGAGGTGGAGGACACCAAGCACAGAAGCTCCACATCTGTTATCTGCACACTTGGGGCTGATGGTTGAGGGATGAGTGAGCTCGCCAAGAGGCATTTATTCTACCTGTGGTCTGCCACATGGAGAAGAGGGAAAGAAGGAGAATCTCTGCAGGGTGCCAGGTGATCAAAGCTGTATGTTTCAGGACAACAGCCTGGAGTTGTTCTGGGAGAAGCCATAGAAATCAAGAACAATTTGTGACTCACCGAAAATTGAAGAGATCTCCAAGAGAGGTCAGATATTCTTCTACCAGGGAGAAGAGCTTAGAGCAATTCATTCTGACACCCCTTTCCGGGAATTCAGCATGACTAGAGCTATGAGAAGTACCTGCCAGTGTCCTTTCTGTGGCAATAAAGCTGCTAACCAGAACTGATCTTCTCCACTTGACACAACGTAAAACACTCACCTAGCACTGGGTGAGCTATGAAGATTGATAGAACTGACAATATTCTTAAGGGGCACATAGTTAAGTTTGATTAATGTATCATATCAAAAATCCTCATAGAAGCAGATCATTTTAAGTCTAAAGTGAGGATTTCTAAAAATGAAAATATATTGGGGACTTTTTAAAGGTGTTTAGCCACAAATAACAGCGAATGCCATTGTGCTTTGCTCAGCTGTCAAATTGCTCTGGGGATGACGCGCATAGTTACTTCTCCAGACCTCAGTGTTCTTTCAGTAAAAGAATGGCATGTCACCAACATGTTACTAATCCTAAGTGCCACATAGCTCTAAGAGTCATCGATTATTTGTTCCTGAATGAGAAAAAGGGGGCCAAGGATAGTATATTGGGATCTTTCTGCTTTGATTAAAGCTTATGAGAGAAGATAAATGGTGTGGAAGGCACTAAGATGGAAGATGAGAAACAGGAAGTTTGGTATTCCCCAAACCATAAACCAATAGGGCTTTACGTGTGCCAGGTACTTTAGAAGTTTTACATACATGAAGTCATAGCAAACCAGAAGATGCTATGCATCAGTTTGAGTAGTGGACAAAGGTACAGTTTCCCCTTATCAGTGGGAGACAGTTTTCAAGACCCCTGCTGGATATCTGGAACTGCAGACAGTACTGAGCCCTATATATACACCATATTTTATCCCATGCATACATACCTATGATCAAGTTGAATTTATAAGTTAGGCACAGTAAGAGATTAACAATAATAAAATAGAATACCTAAGACAATATACTGTGGCTATAACTTTTTCAGTTTGATGTGTGACAGCAAAACTTGCATAATTTTTTCCTTCTTCATGATTTCAAAGATAAAGTTTTTCTTAATATAGATCTTGGCAAACTCAACTTATGAGGGTTTCTCTCTCCTTAAGTCAAGAACTTTCACCTTTTTAGTTAAAGCAAGCACCTTACAGCCTCTCTTTGGCACATCTAAATCGCCAGCTTCACTAACTCCATCTCTTTGGGGCCATTAAGAAAAACTGAGTTACTTGAACACAAGCACTGAGTCCGCCACAGTCGATTTGATAACCTAGACAGCTACTGAATGACTCAGGGGGTAGCATAGACAGTGTGAATCAACTAGACAAAGGGATGATATTTCCACCACTACTCAAAATGGTGGGCAATTTAAAATTTGAGATTTTTCATTTAATATTTTTTACACATGGTAGATAGCAACCTGGCGGATTGCAGGTTAACTAAAACTATGGAAATGAAAGTGTTAAGAGAGGAATACCATGTCAGAATTCTTTACCTCAAAGGTTCACCCTGGGGCTAGAGACTGAAAGGATCTTAAAGCATGAAACTTTTAAAGAGAATCTAAGTGATCACTGCTTTGAAAATAGTGGATCACAAGAACCAGGAGAAGACAGGAGTCAGTTCAGTTAAACAGTGCAATAGTAGAGAGGGAAACCGGTCTGATTCCGAAACTCGAGACTGAAGGAGAGAGGACATGATCAAAGACAATGTAAATAATGTCAAAAGGCTCGAAAATGGGAATTAGCAGGCACTAGGGGTGGAAGAAAGAGAGGAGAGCCCAGTCTAACTACAGCTGAAGAGCCCGTGGAGAGCTGAGGTGTGTGGGGTGGAGTGCGGCTGGAAAGTGAAGGCGGAGAGACCAGAACTCAGCGTCGAGAAATAAGGTGCAAATAGGAGTTGTTTCAGTCAGAAAGTTACATGCTGAAATAAGGTACTTATGAAAGATCCACCTGGCAGTTTTAGTCTCGAAAGCAAGATTAATATTAATTGCTACTCATAAGTGTTCACAGCCACAGTGGGCTTTGGCCAGGAACTCTTCTTCTACCTACACAAGCTACTCCTGGACTCCGTCTACTTTTATGAACGAACGCATTTGGACCTTGGCTTCCTACATTCATCAGATTTTATCCCCTTCTCTCCACAGCAACGTAGTATCCAAGGATGTGAATTTCTCTTTTCCCTTATCTCCAGTTCTAATTACATACTGCCTTAGTTACCACCCCCCTTTATCTGCCTATTTATTTAAACGGTAACTGTTTTCATTCGTGGAGAAGTAACCTACTTTCCCTCCCATCCCAACTGACAATTTGGAAATTTTCAGTGTGGAAAGTTAGGCATAAGATCGTTTTCTTAGCTTAAAAAAAAAAAAAAATCAGCACTATAATGGCATGTAGGTGAACATTTATTGAACGCTTACTATGCCAGAAGTTAGTTCAGTTTGAAGAATACAGGTTTTAATGCTACATGCCAACTTACCTGAACTACATTGTCAAGGATATCACCAATGGACTAGAAAGAAAGAAGTACATCTGGTTTCCTGGAGCATTGAGAGTAAAAGGTCTAAATTCCAAGCTGCCAGCAGGAGGGCTGTGATGTGGATGTGCAGGGGAATGCTTCTGGGCAGCAGTGTCAGTTCGTGTGGTGGCAAATAGAAATCAAAGGATCTGGCATATGGCCCATCCAGTCCACCCTGCTAATGCTGTAGAAGAGGGAGAGTGAGAGGGCATGGAGGATTACACAGGAGCAGCAGAGGTGGAGGTGGAGGTGAGTTTGGCCCATCTAATCCACCCTGCTAATGCTGTGGAAGAGGAAATGGAGAGTGAGGGCATGGAGGATTACACAGGAACAGCAGTGGTGAGGTGAGGTGAGGTGAGCTGAAGCAAGGGGCAGACACCTGCAGCTATAAACACAATGCACTCAATTATTATACCCCAACAGTCTGAGCTTCCAACATGTCCACATCTCCCCCTGGGCTCCAGTTACTCAGCTCAACAGGCTTTTATATGGCATGCTAAGATGGCTTCTAGGAGAACTCTAATAGTTTTATTAAAAAAAAAATTTTATCTTAAGGCACGTGTGGATGCCTTATGGGTTCAATAAAAGAGGAAGGAGGTTAAAATGAAATAAAATCATAATTTCCCTCCAAGCATGCAGGAAGTCTTCAGCCACACCTAAATGCATATGAACGGAGCAATTAATCATTTAACTTAAAATGTAAATTAACAAAATATTCAGAGGGCAATCTATGCTTATCCAATAGTACGCACCCCTGCTACCAATTAAGTCTGAAACTTTCTCATTGTGAATACCAAGCACATTCTTCCAACTGTCAGCTCTTACATGCCATTTTCCTCCAGTAAATCTATTCATGTTCTTCTAAACTATTACATTTCCCTTAGCTTCCCACGTTTCATGCTAAATACCCTTTTTCCAGTTGTCTGCTTGCCAGATAGTGAATATATGTTATTTATGCTTAATCTTGAGAAGACCACTGCCTCAGTTATTAGCAGATAAGCTCACAGTAGTAATAGTTACAGAGTAATACCTGAAGAAAACATCCCAGTATCTGGGTGATGTTCTGTTTTTCATGAAAATCTAAGGATCCTACCTCAGAGAAGCTGGGTCCAAGTCTTTCTACAGCAGTAGTAGAATGTCAGACTTCTTAAATACATTGTGTAGGGGTGAGGCTAGGCCAAAAAGTCTTTTCACTAATAGAGTCCCACATCCCCCAGGAAGAATTCCTGGGTTAGCAATTAATCCAGGTTGACTGGGTTCACCATGAACTTTAGAAGCAGCCCGTCCTTTCTTGCAGAGGGTGCATTGTTTTCCCAAGTGAAGGACTGGAATCGTTTCTTGGTATTTCATCATGAAAATGTCTTACTGAATCTTGGCATCTCTCCAGAGAGATTTTAAGGGCAGTGATGTGGGGATAAGAGCCTCGCTCGAAATTGAAAATTAGATTTTAAATTTCTTTAGAAATAGAGGCTATGACAAACTAAAAAAAGCTCTTTCTCAAAAGTCACTGGCCTCTTTTGTTTGGGAAGAAATCTTTAAAGTTATAAATAAGTGTGAACCAAAAAGCATTGGAGCCAAGCCTCAATCAATGTAGATGTTTCTGGTGCCAAGGTTGAGGATGCACCTGGGAAAAAGGAACACAAGATGACAGGAGCATCTGAGATTTGTGCTTCTTCCAAAGAGGGTTGGGAGACTTCAATATTTAAAACGGAAACAGTGGGCATTAGAGGAAAAAAAAGAAAAAGGAAAAGTGAATAAATGAAGTAGTTGCCTTCTTTCCAGGCTTTAATCAGTGTTGACTGAATTCGCACTTTAGATGTGACATGAGGGTTTAGAGGAACACTCAACTGGGTGTTCATCTCCTGCTCATTGAATCTGGATTGTATATAAGATAAGGTACACAGTAGAGGAAGCTCATCTCCTGCTCAGTGAATCTGGATTGTATATAAGGCGGTACACAGTAGAGGAAGCTCATCTCCTGCTCAGTGAATCTGGATTGTATATAAGATAAGGTACACAGTAGAGGAAGCAGTCAAATATGCATTTGTTTCAGGGGAGTGGAGGGATGACTCCCAGGCCTGTCTTTGTCCACTGCCTGTCAAGATAAGCCATTCATTTACATTGTCAGCATGAGATTCAACAGAATGGTTTTTGGGTAAAGATCTTTGGGCCAGCAAGGAATTTCCTTGCTAGCAGATTGTGAGGGAGGTCCCTTGGGGAGGTATGTAGCCTTCTACCTGTGTAGCTGTCCATTCGGGAACAGTATGGAATCTGTAGCCATACAGTCGGGAACAGATATGGAATATAGTTTTGCATGACAGAGTTCCCAAGCTTGACTTTTCCCTTTGGCTTAGTGAGTTTGGGTCCCAAGAGATTTTCCTTCTACTTTCTCCTATCTTCTATTTTCACAAAAGTGGCATTTGTCACTTAGGTTAAGTGTTTTTCAGAATTATTTGTCTTACGTGTAGTACAGAAGAATATTGAATTCAATAGGAATAAAGGAGACTTAAGAAAAATGATGGAAATAATGCAATTGGTAGAGAAGAAAAAAGTGAGGGTAATACAAGTTACACATTTTCTAAAATTTTCACCAGAGCATATTAAGATATTTAAACATTAGGAAAATTGAACTTCTTAACATTTATTTCTCTAATGGGGAAAAGAAGGTGATCTTATTACTAAAGTTCTGCTTCCCAAACAACGTCATTGAATGCTTTTCATGCATTAAGTCAGCTAATGGGCACATTACTTATGATTTTTAGTCATCAAATCCATTGGACACATACCTTATACCCTCTGCTACAGGTAAGCAGAAAACCCTATACCTTTTTCAGCCTTTAGAATGTGATTCAATAATTCCTGAAGAATATTTTATATGTCATCCATAAAGTTCTCCAACTAACTATTGGATTGATTGGATACACTCTTCCCTCTGGTGTGATGTGTCTTTCTCCAGAGCCAAAAATGGGTTACAACCAATATTGATCCTCTCAACCCTGGATTGATCTTCAGTGCCCGATTTGGCTACAGCCACAGGGGAGTTGATTTTGCTGTCAACAGCCACATCAGTTTTCCTCAAGGTGCCATATCACTAATTTTTATAGTTATGTCATGAAAGCGTTTGAGAAGTGCTGCTATATCAGTTAGGTTGGGCTTGTATTAACAATTTTCCCAAGGAAAAAATAACAGACCTGTGAACAATGTATTGATTGGTATTAGTTTCTAACTCATGTTCATGTGTCACAATACTTTGTCTAGTGAACTTAGTTATATAAATAATTTAGACTTTTTACAAGAGATATTTTGTGGTGTCTCAATCTTCCATGTTTCTTATTCACCTTTTTTCCTTCCCTTTAACTCTTTTCAGGAAGTAATCCTTTTATATCAGTAGGTATAGACTTGGTTGCTACAAGCCATGACTGACTCCCACAGTTTGGAGTTTAGATTGTTTTAATTTCAGATAATTCTGCCTGCTCACTCTCACTCCATTCCAAAGTGCCACTTGACATTTTTGGGTGAATCTGTATTTGGCAAAACCTTGCTAGCTCCTATAAGACTTAATTTTTTAGTGTTCTATATTTCTGAAGATATTGGCCCTCTGCTCATGTCTCTGAAAAACAGACTATTAATCCATTTTCACACTGCTATACAACACCCCAAACTGGGTAATCTATAAAGAGGTTAAGTGGGCTCAGTTCCACATGGCTGGGGAGGCCTCACAGCCAACGGTGGAAGGTGAAGGTGAAGGAGAAGCAAAGGCATGTCTTACATGGCAGCAGGCAAGATGCATGTGCAGGGGAACCACCCTTTGTAAAACCATCAGATCTCGTGAGACTTATTCATCATGAGAACAGCATGGGAAAAACCCACCCCCAGGATTCAATTAACTCCCACCAGGCCCCTCCCACTACACATGGGGATTATAGGAGCTACAATTCAAGATGATATTTGGGTGGGGAAACAGCCAAACCATTATCAGAGACACATTCCAATAAGTTCTTAACTGGAGGTTCTGGCAAGAAAAAAATATGCTGAGATTGCCAAGATCTACAGTAAGAATGAATCTTCTTTGAAATTGTGTAGAAGGAAAAAAAATGTGGTAATTTTGCTGTCACACCTCAAACTGCAAAACTTACAGCCACAGTGTGTGATAAGTGCTTAGGTAAGAAAGAAAACGTATTACATTTATGGTAGAAGATGAGCAAATATGTTGTGACTGACAGCAGTCAGGTTCTATAGTTCTATACTATGGTTTCAGGCTTCCCCCAAAAGACTTAGAACACAGCCTGAGGATAAGATGGTGACTGCTATATTTGAAATATAATATTTGAGTTGATTCTTTATAATGGTCAATGGACAGACTGTCTAAAGGGGAAAAGTCGAGAGAAGTCAGGGAAGTAGTTGAAGATGACCATTTTTGTCATGACTGAGCAGAGCCAGAAACAGGCTACTCCATGATTTTTAGTGGAATACACACCTTGTTAAGAGCTCATTGGTGACTACTAAACCTCAACTTTATGCCTACCCCATCCCAAACTGTTCATTGTTCAGAGCCTTCATACCTTTCAAAAAAATGAAATCCTTAAAATCCCAGGCAGCTTTCCAAATCCCATAAATGCCCTATAGTTGCTGGCATGGGGGTCACTTGTTTCCAGGCAGAGAATATTTAAATTCAAGGGCAATGATAAAGTCTTGTATCCTTCATTTCAAGTCTTCAGCAGCATATGCAATTTCTTCAGAAAGTGGTTACCTTTCCTGAGGACACACACCTCCCCACAACCTTCTGTAGGGCCCCCGTGACATCCTTGTTCCTAAGGCTGTAAATGAGTGGATTGAGCATGGGAGTGAGGATGGTGTAGAAGGCAGATACAGCTTTGTCCTGCTCAGGGGTGTGGTAAGAGTGAGGCAGCACGTATGTGTACATGGCAGCCCCATAGAAGAGGCTGACAACCACCATGTGTGAGGAGCAGGTGGCCACAGCCTTTCGCCTCCCCTCTGCCTCGCTCATCCTATAAACAGTAATGAGAATTCTTGTGTAAGAGCCCGAGATGACAGAGAAAGGGATGAGGAGCATCATAATACAGCAGACATACATGGCTGTCTCGTAGGCTGATGTGTCCGTGCAGGAGAGCTTCAGAAGGGCAGGCACCTCGCAGAAGAAGTGGTTGATCTCCCGAGAGGCACAGAAGGGGAACTGCATGGTGACAGGGGTGAGCAAGAAACCATCGATAGACCCTCCCAGCCAGGCTGCCACCACAATCAACCAGCAGATCTTGCGGCTCATGAGGACAGGATAGTGCAGAGGGTTGCAGATGGCTACGTAGCGATCATAGGACATGAGTCCTAGGAGGAAGAACTCAGCCCCTGCTAAGGTCAAGTAGAGGAAGTGTTGGGCAGTGCATCCTGCAAAGGAAATGGCTCTCTGGCTCATCACCTGGTCGACCAGCATTTTGGGCACAATGGTGGAAATATACAGGATGTCCATGAGGGAGAGCTGGCTGAGCAGGAAGTACATGGGGGTGTGGAGGCGGGAGTCTATGTGGATGAGAATGATCATGACCATGTTGCTGGCTACGGAGGTCACAAAGACCAGGAGAATGAGGGCAAAGAGAACCCAGGGGAAACGGACATTGCTGAACAAACCCAGAAGGATAAAGTCGGCATACACGGAATAATTGCTCTGCTCCATAGCTCTGTAGGGTACACAAGAGATATGATAAAGTTGGAAAGGTATCTGATTTACATGAAACATTAAGATGTAGTCATGAACAAACCAAAGTCAAAATCTTATTTCTTGAAGCTCAATTTCCTGAGAGAACTGCCTGAGCAGGATTGTGCTACATCTCATTATACCATCATTGTTCATTTAAGGATTTTCTTGATTTGGTGATTACTATTTAGAGTTCATGATCAAACAATCTTTTTGTTCATGACCATTTATTTCTGTCTTTCGAGTACCACCTTACATTGGTGAGGATGCACATAAGAATGGAACCAGCCTGATTCAATAGGATAGGGTGGTGGGGAGGAAAGGATTGTCCACATCCTACACTGCTCTCCTTTATACTAGACTCTAGTTCTCACACTTAGAATCCAGTTTGAAGATCACCACGAGTATATATTTGCCTATGGAAGAATAACTGCATTATTTGACCTAATTTACACCATTCTTGACACGCTTGTACATTGTAAAATTTGAGTGCTCAACTTACATGTATCAGGTGGAGTATTGCAGAATGAGCCTGTGTTAAATAAAAAGAGCTGAGTTCTGAGAAGTCATCCAAGAATTCATAGGAAGAAAAATCATGGGAGAAAACGTTGAGGGTCAAGTGGTGTTTGCTTTCCTTCTTGCAGCAGCAAACTACCGATTATTAACATACAACTCGTTAAAATGTTAGAATCCCATTTAACTTATGAAAAAATAAACTAGTTTAAGTATTAGAGATAGGGTATCCCAAAAGAAGGGATCTCTCAAACTTGAAGTTAGATTCTGCATATATATCCATATCAGTTAAATATTTTACCACAATTTAGGAACACTTATGAGTTATTTGGATAGCTTTTCCCTGCATCATATAGATCTGCACTATCCAGTGTGGTAGCCATGAGGCTTATGAAGCTGTGAAGCCCCTGAAACATGACTGCTCCAAATCAAGATGTGCCATCAGCACAAAGTTAACAATTCAAACACCTGTTAAAAACATATGCAACACGTCTCCTTAAAACTTTATATTATGGTAACTTTTAGATATATTTGGATAATATACATTAAAATTAGTTTCACCTATTTTTTACATTTTTAATGTGGTTACTAGAAAATTTAGAATTCTCTGTGGCTCCCCTAGGATTTCTACTAGGCAGCACTGGTCTAGAGTTATCCCTGAGAATATGACAGCTCCAAATACCTTCATCCAAACAAGTCCTCCAGAATTAAACACACCACAAATTAGACAGAATTGAGCCAAAAAATTTAGGTGTGTACCAAATTACAAAAATGGCTTTACTTGTATATGCATTCACCTGCAAATAGCAGTAAGAACATTAATAAGTGATTCGTAAATTTTACGTTTCCAAACTTTAAGATACTAGACCATTCTACAGTTGAAAATAATGAGGCTTAAGGAAACTTCCCCAAGGAGGAACATTGTTCTTTAAACAGTGACAGTATAATTGTTCTATGCTGTTTTCTAACAGGACAAAGTAGACATCAATTCATTCCATAAATGTTTCCCGAGAGGCACATTGGGTAAGCCAAAATTTGATATTCTGAAAGGCCCTGAAAGAATGTAAGACATCGTCTGTCTTCGAGGAGCCTAGAATTGAGGCACATGAACGTGTGTTGTGTGACCACAGGTGCACTTTCAGAATGGTTTTAAGACCTCAGCAGTTTTGACTTATTTGGTATGTGAACAAAGGACAATAAAAATGATGGAAGCTGCAGCCCACTGGCTGGTAGGCAGGAACTTCACACCAGGGCCCCTCAGTACATTCCACCACAACCATGCCACAGTGGATGGATGGAAAACGATGAAAATTCAGATTTTTACTGATGAAACCCACATTATATCCTTATGTATTTTTCAGTTCTCATTCTTGAAATATTACCAGCTTTATGCCAGAGCTTTCCATCGGCTGATTTATAATGTATCTATTATTTTAAAAACTGTTAAACCATTGGGAAAATTAAAGGCAAACATTTAGTAGCAATTTGTATGATGGAAATGCTGAATGCTCACCCAGACCTGGTTGTCCATCATTTAGTAAGAACAAGATCCTTGGAGGGCTATGGTTGTTATTTCACAGTAAATTCAGAGAATGGTGGCTGCCTACTGGGGACCAGCCCCAGTGACTGCTATTGGTCCACTGGGAATATTAAAGCCCAAGAGGAAAAAATGGGTCCAAAAATATCCTTATCAGGGCAGCTGTGTCCCGAACCCTGACCATGAATACTCCTGGCCCTGAAACTTGCTAATGAGACCCTGGGGATCTCCCCAGCTTACTTCACCAAAGGGAAAGGGGAGAGATGAGTGGCTCCATAACCACTCAGATTTTACAACCACCTTCCAAACTCTGGTAGTGTTGATTCATTCACTGTATTTTAAGAATTACCCAGTATAGCAACATTTATGAATACTTGGAAAATAAAGGAATCAACTGGATTATACCATGCCCCATGTAATAACTGTCTATGCATAACTCCAAACCTTAGTAAACATCCAGTTCTATGTATACTTAATATTTAGCACATCTTTCCCACAGTCTTTATACAGAATATTGCTGTGATTGAATATGAGGCACTCAGCTTAGTTGGTTTACATTCATGTTGAGTTTGCTTATATAATATACAATATTGTGAGGTGCATTCTCTGGCATAATTCATGGACAATGGTTTACTATGCTTTAGAAGCTTATCACCAAGTTGTTAAATGCTTAACAGTAGAACACCCTTGCGGCAGCATCATGCTTGCCCCAGCATTTAGCACTAGTATCGAAACTCACAATATGGATTTCTTTGATTATGAAGAAAATTGAACATAGTGTATATTTTGGCTATTTTGATTTTTCATGACCTTTTCTATATAGGTGATGTGTCAAGATTAGTGTCTAGAAGATTTTTATTATTAATCTTATGTTCTATTTAGTGCAGCTATTTTGCCCCCCGAGTTACATGTAACTGTAACTATTTGATGTTTAGGGCAAAAAGTTTTGAAATATTTTAGACATTTTCATTCTGTGTGCTGGATTTTTGAAAAAAATTTTCCATCCAGGTATGTGATTAATATACAAGTTAAAATTTTTTAAAATGTAATTTTTTGCATTTAAAATCTTTGGTCTAGACATTAAAACTATGCAACCATTGGTTTATGAGGTCAACCATATGATAAATTTGTCCTTTAAGATCATGCCAGTGAATTCTATCTAATTGGAATTCTTCAAATAAGCAGGAATTCAAGTGTGAATGATGAGCAGGAATGACCTAAGTAACAAGGAGAACTGTTGGAAATGTGGGAACACTGTCATGGGTAAAATTAGTTTTCACCCTTGTTGCATGTACAAATTCTGGTATAAAAAGCGGGTACTAAAAATGAGTGCCAGGTTAGCCTTAAGATTGTGATAGCGACAGTTAGCTTTGGGAATCTCACCCTTTGCTGTCCATTATGTTTTTCTCTTCAATAGCAGATCCAGCAGCAGGTAGCCAAGTTTTCTACTTTTTCATTTTTGTTGTCGTTCTGTCAGACCCTGCTCTGCATCAAAGATTGGCACAATTCTTGGTGACCATCTAACTCAGAATACGTTTGAGTGCTAAAAGGCTAAGCTAGACAGGACATGAGGACAACAGGCATAAGAAAGGGAATAATCTTGAGAAAACAGGGCTAAATGGTGACCCTGACTATAAGACATTTAATTCTCTGTACAATCAGATTCATTATGTTTCCTCCCCAGCAGTATTTTCACATGAAGTGTCACTTCTAGTTGTGGAAGAAAAGCCATTTTCTAAAGTAAAATCACTTGGGGAATCTTTAGAACGATAGAGAAGTTTTGATTAAGGCCGAGGGATTGTCTTGAAGCAGACCAAGGGCATGATCACCTTCAGTCTCTACAGAAGTTGAACTGAGTTCTTCCCCTGTCTATTCCTAACCCTTGAAACATTCTTGGCATGTTTAATGTTCACAATGCTACATGACATGGTTTTTAATCAAAGCTGGCTTTATATTCTATCTTCATCACTGATAAGCTTCTGGACGTCTGGCAAGCCACTCACATTCTTTTCAGCTTCTGGGAACTTCTAAGTATTAAGTATGCTGCAATGGTTTCTCGGAGCAGGATATGGAGGGTCTTCCTAACTAAACCATTTTTAGAGATGCTTATGAGTTACCTAACAAGGCGGAACACTATGATTTAGATAAGCTCTTTATGAAGATTTTAAAATTATAGGTGAATATATGTTGCAATGATAAAAACTGTTGGAATCATTATGCAGACAGATCTGTATAGAATTCAAGTAATCTGCTACATTCTGATGTACAGAAAAGATGAGTCCATAACTACTAAGAAACGAGATTGAATTATCTAAGATTTATATATGAGTAGTACTATCCACAAGTATCTGCAGTTCAAAGTCAGATGTATCAACTTCAACATTCTCCAGTATTTCTCTGGTTTGAACCAAAACTTTCTAGTAAGTCCAGAATCTATTTAAAGCATCCTGCGATTGATCAGCATCAAGACTGCAAACTTACCTTACACAGTATTTTCCCCAAACACGATGATCTGAAGATTTAGAGAAAAACCTTACAGAACTAAGGTAGTACATGCGATTGTTCAGCATTTCCTTTTATGTAGTAAGTATGGGGAACTAAGAGGCATACATCAGACTTTCTAAACTGGAGGTATTCTATGTTCTGTATTTCAAACTTGTTTTCTGAACTGAAACAGGAGAGTCTATGAATTCAAACAAGAAGGTACAGTGGATTAGGCATGGGAATTACATCTTGTTGGCAGAAGGATAAGGGTCAGTCCCTAACTTATTGAGACTTTTTAAAATACAGCGATAGGTGAATCATTTGAAGATCTAGAAATAGACCAGCCTGAATCTGTAAATGCCTAATGTCAGTTGACAGCAGCTGCGTTACGCAGGCTGTTAAGATAGAGATCCAGTGACTTAAATAGGAGAGCTTGCATCATGGTGATGGCTAGTACTCCCATTCAGGAGATACATTGACATCACTGTCTCTGGGGTCCTTGTCCCTAGCCTGCAATTACAGTTCATATAAAATGTGACAAACTCCTTAAGAAAAATGTAACCTCTCAATTTACAAATTAAACACCCAGATAAGTCAGGTTGCTGGCAGCTGCAACTTAAATTGCTTTTTTCTCTTTTACTTTATTCACGACATTGTTTTGAAAGTTTCTCTTTTTACACTTCCCACTTCCAGGCATCTCTCTTGAAATAGAAATCAACGTTTCTAAGGAAGTATTGTCTTGCAAAAGATACATTTTGAGCCATTCCCCATCACTCAAGTATTAGTATGTAATCATCCTGTCTTTCTTTTAACTTGTAATACATAAAACTTTCAGCATTGCAAGCATTTAAAAATATTCATTTTACTAATCTCAGTGTATATAAGATCTTTGAGTTACTTCAAGAAGTAAGACCTTTTCTCATCCAGTATTCTCACAAGGGCCCACACTGATTCCTGGGGGGAGCGGGGAAGGGCAGGGGGGAATTTTAGACCCTGCAGTCTTGTTGTGCTGCAATCTATGCCTGCATGACCTTGGCTCTTTCATGTAATTCATATTTACCTCACTGGTGTTTAAATTAGTGGGGATTGGAATTCAGGTTTTCTGAGGCTGAAGCTTATGCAATCTGGGGCATCTTAAGAAAACAGGCTACAAATCATGATTGCACAGGTATAATATTCTCTTCAGTGAAACTCCAACAAATTACACCTTTAGAAAGCTGACAAAATACCACAAAGGAATACATAAACACCCCAACTTAAATCTTAACTGGTTGAACTTACCACTTTTACCATTTTTTCCAACAACTGGCTACATTACTGTGTACTCTAATATTTTCTATAAGCAAGAAGAGATTCAATCCTAGTATGGTTGGTTAAAATTTTTAAATTTTTTGGTAGTTTAGAAAATTATTTGGGTCTTTCCCCTTTGTTTAGGATTGAGGTCCAATCTAAGAAAACCACTGTTAAATTACTTTCATATATGACCTGCCTTAGCTTCCCCAAAAATTGACCTTAGAAAATATTTGAAACTGAGAAAAATGATTCAGAGCAGTCTGAAGAATGTGAGCTTTACCAAACGTCTTAGGCTCAGAGACACGAGCATGAGAATTCAATAACTTCCCTACCCAGTCCTGCTCACACATGCGCACCTGGGGTTGTTTAAAGGAATTTTATACTTCCCCCCCACCCCGCTCCCCCGAAGTTTCCAGACTAGCTGATAAGTTACCTAAAATGTTACAAGTTGTACAATATGACCTTTACCCGTTATCTTCATGTTCCCTAGAGAATAGTGTACAGCTGATCAATAGCCACAAAAGAACAATGTCTAGTTGATCAATAGTTTGTCAGCTTAGAACTTCCCTTTTCCCTTAGAGGCCCCATTATAACTGCTGTTAGTTGGAGCATTTATTTAAGGCTACTAGAATCTCTTCTTAGATTGCATTTCCCAATCTTGGTCCAAATATACGTGTTAACTTTGCCTCAGTTTCTTCCTTTAGGTTGATACAACCATCACCACCATCCATCTCCAGGACTTTTTCCTCATCCCAAGCAAATCTTCTGTACCCATTAAACATTAACTATTTTCTCCTTTTCCTCATCTCTGGTAAGGTCTATTCTGTTTCTGTGGATTTTCCTCTTCTAGGTACTGTAGCAAAGCTGTACAATTACTACTTGAGATCGTCACTACCGCAGTTACTGTTACTGCTTGAGATGCTCATTACAGAACTGAGCGAAGGGAGGGAGGTAGAAGTGGGGGGCGGGGGGTGGTGGGGGAACCCACTGTTTGAAGGCTAAGCTCGGGGAAGAGCTCCCAGCTTCTAGTGAGCAAGGGCAGCCGCCCCAGCTTCTCAGCCCCCCGCATGTATCGAGTAGAAGCAGCCGGGAGGACGCACGACTGATCAGCTGCGTGATTGATTGCAGGTGCACGTGGTTGCGATCGGACTTTCCGACGCACCTAATGACACACACTTGTGCCTGTGCGTGACGCCCTCCGCACCACCTCCGCGCGGCAAACGCAGTTTCTCAGTTTGCCAACATTCTGCATTTATGAGAAGCAGTTTTGCTGCTTACTCGTCCGGCCTCCAGTGGTAAACCGAGCTGATCACGACCCTCGCTCTTTCGGCCTCCAACCCTTTTTTTTTTTGTCTGTCCCTGTATTACGGGGGTTGAGGTCAGCGGGACTCCGATCGGCCCTCGGTCCCGAGGGCACCCACACGGTTTGTTCATCTCCTGTAAAGACACAGGCGTGTCCTCGTCCCCACGTTAGTAACTCTACAAAAGCAAAAAGCTTTCTGGGGCTGCAGCCGGGAGCCAGGCCATTGCTGAGGCCTCCGCTCCACAAGCTGCGGCGCAGCTTCTGCCTCTTGGCCTAATTGCTGCGAGGTAACACTTTCCATTGATGGTGAAAGAAGCTTTTTCTGATGAACAGAAGGCACAGAGAAAACAAGTTGAGGCTTATCCTTCTCGTGCAACAGTGTAGCAAAAAAGCAATTCTTAAACCTTCCATTTGCGCTTACACAGGCGGGTCTGTTAGATGCTGTGGGTTGTGACAGCTCTTTCTCCCAGCTGTGCTTCCAAATCCCTGACCTCCTCGCTTCTTACGTGGAGAAGGTACAATTTACAGGGGATGAGCAACAGCTGCGCAATATATTCTCCTGCTTCAAAACCCAGAGATCTTGGGACATGACCGCTACCTGAGTTTCTCCAACACCCGAAGAACTCCTGGGACTTCAGTAACGCCCCGCAGGTTAAGATGACTTTTGCCTGAAATTAATCCCACCTATGCTGTTGGCAAAGGTCCCTAGAGGCCAGTGTCAGTCACGTTGCCTTCCCCCAAGCCGGTTGCCTTTCCCGCAAGCCGGTCGCTTTCCCCTAAACCCGTTCATTTGGGAGATCTAATCCTGTGCTTCCTGGTGCTTGAGGAGGGGGGAGTCAAAGCACCTCCAGAAACCCCCCTGAAACGGAGTTGCAGCCTGGACTGGGGAAGCCCCCCTGTTCGAGGTGCCCAGGTCCAGCACCGCTTCTGGTTTCCCGGCAGGGAGTGCCGTTCTGGTCAAATATAGAGTAGCATTGATTAGCCTAGTGATTTCCCTTATTTCAACGAGAGCAAAGTCCTGGCACTTTTTCTGTTGAGAAGAGAACTGTTATAAGACCTTCTGCCCAGAGGTCTGGCGGCATTCTCTTTTGCAATGTCCGATTCTCTACACTTACAGCTTTTCCACTCTAGGGCTCAACCCTTGGCTCCTTTTAGATCCGTCAACTACCAAAATTAGCCGTTGCCTGAGTCAACATTATAAAGTAGTGAAGCTCAATTCCCACATCTTGAAAAGCTCTAAGAAAACCTCCTGAACTTTCTGCACACCTCACAGATGCCACTGCACGTTCCCAATCCACATTTGTAGCCTCATAAGCCATAGTCAAAGTGAGCATTTCTGTAGCCACAAAAGATGCTGCCAGCCAGTTTTCATTCTCCCTCTTGTTTACCACTTTTGATAGGTGCTGTAAGTGGGGCAAAATAGTCTCTCAGGCCCTGAAATAACAGAAATGGTATGTACCAAACTCCAAACGAAAGAAAAAAAATAACCAAATTCTTCCCCATGTTACCCTGATTCAAAGGCTTCCCGTTCTTCAAACCTCTGGGGCACTGACAAGTACCTTTTTAGAGCACTAGCCTTATGTTGCTGCTGGCAGACTTGTAATGGGGTTTCTCCTTTGTCTGGCTAGTTTTAGTTTCTGTTCCATCAGACCTTCCTCGTTCAAGTCTCTATAGGACCCTGGCTGTCCCTGCAAGTTTCTGCTAGTCTCTGCTAGTCTTTATCTATCCCTATCTGTCCCCATGTTTCCTGCAAGTTCCTGTTGCAAGTTCCTGTCTTTCCCTACCTATACTCTTTCTCTCTATCCCTGCTTATTTATCCCTCCAGGTCTCTTCAGGTCCACACTTGTCCCTAGATGCCCCTGTTCAGGCACCACTTGTGATAGACTTAGTACAATTACTACTTGAGACCATCATTACAGGACTGAATGAAGAAAATGAATGTAGAAATGGTAACAAAAGACAGAAGAAAATGGTTTTAAGGAAAGGCTCGCTTAGGGGAAGAAGAGAGATCCCAGCTTCGAGTCAGTAAAGGCAACCACCCGAGCTTCTCAGCCCTCCGTATTTATTGGGTAGAAAGAGCAGGGAGGAGGATGTCACGATTGGTCAGCTACTTGATTGATTACAGGTTCACATCATTGCTATCAGACTTTCAGACGTACCTAATAACAAGAAACACTTGTGCCTGGGGCGTGACCGCCCTCAGCATAACCTCTGTGTGGCAAACGCAGTTTGTCAGTTTGCCAACATTCTGCATTTATGAGAAGCAGTTTTGCTGCTTACTCACCCAGCCTCCAGTGGGGTACTCAGTTGATCACGACCCTCACTCTTTTGGCCTCCAACAGGGTACCTCAAATGAGTAGAATCATACAATATTTGCCTTTATACTTCACTTCATTTTCAGGGTTCATCCATGTGGCAGAAAATATCAGAGTTTCATTCCTTTTGAAGGCAGAATAGTATCACATTGCTTGTATATATCACATTTTGCTCATTTATTTGTCTATTGATGGACACAACCTTTTGGCTATCATAAATAATGGAGCTATGAACACTGTTGTACAATTTTCTGAGTTCGTGATTTTAATTCTTTTGAATTTCAAAAATAATTTTGAAATTCTTTTGAATGGTATCTTCAATAAGTTGAGACATATACATTTGTTGTGTAAGTCACTGAGATTTTGGGGTGTTGTAGGTAAGTCCTATGAAGGACTCAGTGTGAGCAGACTGGTGCACTGTTCTCCCTTTTCATGGATGCATAGGAACATGGTCAGGGCTAGAATGACAAAACACTGGCTATTTACCTTGAAATACTTTAACATAATAATAAAGGGAGTTTAAAAAGGAACTGATTGTTTGAGATACTGAAGAAATAGAAATAGATTCAGAGATTAATGAAGATAGATACTTAGAGCCAGAACTACAGTTAGAAACAGAGATATAGATTCAATGTTCTCTCTCTCCCAAGATAGAAAGATAGGTAGATAGATAGCCGGAGGATATGAATACAATTTGGTAAGCTGATTCTTAAAAAGATGATCAAAGAGCCAAGAATAGCAGCCAAGATAATGTTAAATAAGAACAATGCAGATAAATGGTCATGCCAGAAATTCAGACTTACTTTCAAGTTAAACCATTAAACAGTATGCAATTCACACATCACAAGACGAACCAAAAAAAAAAAGAATAAAGAGTTCAGAAATAGGTCCATGCATCTACAGAAATTTTATGAAGCCTTATTTCATCTGACAAATGTTTGTTGAATTTATACTATGTACAGCCATCTATTGAACTATTAAGACCCTTGGGATATATTTGTTGGCAAAATAGGTGCCTGTCCTCATGAAGCTGCCCATGTAGCCCAGAGGCAGTGAACAATAATAAACAGAAGAAAGAAGTTAACTATATAGTCTGTCAATGTCAAATGGTATAGAGAAAGGGAAAAAGTAGATTGAGAGAAAGAATTGCTGAAGCTGTGGTAACGTTTGTTGCTTTTTACAACGTCATCGATAGTACAGATCTCTTTGGAAGGATAACATTCATGCAGTCTTGAGGACATAAAGAATTTAGCCCTGAAGAGAGTGTTGGGGTGGGAGGGATCCCAAGTGGAGAAAAAAAAAAAAAACAAAACTGGTAGGACAGGCCTGAGGTGAGAGTGTACATGGCTTATTCAAAGAATGACAAGAAGGCCAGGATGGCTGGAGCAGTGAGGGAAACAGTGGCACGAGCAGACATCTAAGAGGTAATGGGGGAGAGGAGCATGAAAAAGGGCCCTGTAGAGCTTCCTGTAAGAATTTTAGATTTTACTCCCAATAAACGGTGAGCTATACTGGGGTTTTAATCACCAAAGTGGCATGATCTGACGTTTCTTCAACTGCTGCTTTAGAAATAACCCTTAGAGGATTTAGGTAAAGCAGGAACATATTGTAGAAATGGTTGGAACCTAGGTGTCTTCTGAAGGTAGGGCCAACAGGATTCCTTTACTAGTTGGATGTCGGTTTCAAGGGAAAGAGAAGCACCAGGGGCAACTCTAAGGGCTTGGATTGAGCAACTGAAATTGTGGACCTCCTACCAGTGGGCCTAAGGAAAGACGCAGTTGCAGGAAGTTTAGGGTGGGAAGACAGAGGCGCAGATCAGTTTGGTGAATGCCAAGTTTGCTTTGAACTGAAGTCATTCATACATAGATATTATTATATAGATACATGTTTATAGCTAAGAACCCCAATGAGCTTAACAGAGAAAAGGTAAAGGAAAAAAAATAAGAGGACCCATAACTGAGCTAGAAGCCCTCCAGTATTAAGAAGTGAGCCTGGAGAAATGACACAAGGAGAAAAAAAATTAAAAGGAAAAACAAAACAATGAGTTAGGAAAAGCCGTCAGTATGGTGTACTTGAAGACAGATGAAAATGCAACAAAACAAAACACACATCTTCAATCGAGGGAATAGACAGTTATATCAAAACAAGGAAAAAAACAGACAAACAAAAACTGTGCTGATGGCCCTGAAAGATTTGATTTATCCACATAAAGATCATTGAAATGAGAGGTAAATATCCTGAATAGAGAGGACAGTGGAGGAATTAGGGAGACCAAGAGCAGGCAAAGCTTTTGTGGAATGTGACTATAAAGGAGACAGAGATGTCACTGCAGATCTGGGAAAAATAAATTTATCAAGTTGTATTGGGAAAATTGTTTGTTCATATGGGGAATGGAAAATTTGCCTAAAGTCACATACCACAGATATGTTTTAGGCGGGTTAAAAACTAAAAGGTGAAGAAACAAACAAACAAAAAAAACTATGAGCTTTTAGAAGATAGGATAATATTTTCTTGACTTCAGCTTATGAACAGATTAGTTAAGACACAAAAAGAACTAATATAAAGTAAAATATTGGTAATTCAATTTACAAATAAATAAAATTTAAACACTTGGATAGGTCACAAACTAGCAGATGTGTAACAAAACTGAAAACAAAATATCCAGCACATGTATAAAAAAATTCTTATGTGTCTATAACAAAAGGCCAAAATTTGATAGCAAATGGGAAAAATACTTGAATAGGTACTTTACAAAAGAGAAACTCTAAATGGCTGATAAATCAAAGAAAAGTTACTCAACCTCATTATAAGTCAGAAAAATATATACCCATCAATTCTACCCATAGTTATATGCACTATGTTTTTTGCATTTATATATGAAAACATAAGGACATAAATGTCAATAGCAAAAACATTCATAATAGCCCCAAGCTGAAAATAACATACATACCAAATAACTATAGAATAAATATATCAATTAAGATATTCAATGACTTTGCATATGCTAAGGAAAATGAGCAAACTATACAAGATAATGAGCTGAATATCACAAAAATTATATTTAGCAAAAAAGTCAAAATAATATATTCAAAGTAACTTCATTTTTAAAGTTCAAAAATAGGCAAGAGTAAACTCTGTTGTTTAGAGATAGATACCGTATTAGTCCATCCTCATGCTGCCATAAAGACATACCTGGGACTGGGTAATTTACGGAGAAAAGAGGTTTAATTGACTCACAGTTGCTTAGGCTTTACAGAAAGCATGGCTGGGGAGGCCCTAGGAAACACACAATCATGGGGGAAGGTGGAGGGGAAGCAGGTACAATCTTTACAAGGCTGAGCAGGAGAGAGAGAGTGAAAGGGGAAGTGCTTCACACTTTCAAGCAACTAGATCTCAGGAGAACTCACTCAGAATCATGAGCACAGCAAGGGGGAAATCCACCCCAGGATCCAGTCACCTCCTACCAGCTACCTCCCTTAACACTGGGAATTACAATTCAACATGAGATTTAGGTGGGGACACAGAGCCAAACCATATTGATACATAAGATGTAAAACTATGAAAATAATAAAGGAAACTAGTCACCTATCAGCTAAATGACAGTACCTGATTCATTCAGGCCAAAATGTGAAAGTATTACTAACCACAGGTTCTTGGGCTCCTGTGCAATAGAAATGGACATGAGACCAAGCAAGTTTTCCAGACAAGGCTTTATTAAGGGCTTATGCTCGAACACAAGGGAGACAGCACTGGAATGACAGTTCTCTGGCTGGTTCCCCATGGCTAGGTCTTTGCTGTGTTTTAAGATGAGTGACGTGGATAATCATGAGGTATGGGAGGCTCTTTATACATGTGGAGTGGAGCACAGGATATGCAGGCACAGTGAGAAATTATGTGAACACATACATTGCATGATCAAAAAATGGTGGGTAAGCCCTTCCCTGGGTGGAGATTTTAGTATTATAATGAAGCAAGGGGTAAAGATCAGTCATTCTTCTGGTTTTACGCACATGTGAGTGATAAGGTTAACTCCCTTGAATAAGATTTATGGTGGAATGCTGCTTATCTTAGTTTCTTCAAGTTATCCATGCAGTGGATATCGTGCCAGTGGAGGTGGTGGTGCAAGGTCTGGAAGTTGGCAGGTACGGGAAAAAAAATGTGATAGTAGGAGTGGGGGCCAAGCCCTGTCCTTACTGTGTCTCAGAAGTAGGTTATGTGTATTGATACAGTTCAGACACACATTGTATCCCTGAT
The DNA here is from genome assembly GCF_028858775.2 of Pan troglodytes. NCBI lineage: Eukaryota > Metazoa > Chordata > Mammalia > Primates > Hominidae > Pan > Pan troglodytes. The sequence goes on from NC_072398.2 coordinate 643,254, forward strand.
ATAATGAACTGATACAGTTCAGACACACCTCATATCCCTGATATAATGAACTGATACAGTTCACAGACACACATTGTATCCCTGATATAATGAACTGATACAGTTCAGACACAACTCATATCCCTGATATAATAAACGGATACAGTTCACAGACACACATTGAATCCCTGATATAATGAACTGATACAATTCACAGACCCACACTCTATCCCTGATATAATGAACTGATACAGTTCAGACACACCTCATATCCGTGATATAATGAACGGATACAGTTCCGACACACATTCTATCCCTGATATAATGAACTGATACAGTTCAGAGACACATTCTATCCCTGTTATAATGAATGCATACAGTTCAGACACACATTCTATCCCTGATATAATGAATGCATACAGTTCAGACACACATTCTATCCCTGATATAATGAATGGATACAGTTCAGACACACATTCTATCCCTCTTAGTGATGCTAAGCCTAAGAATCTAGGAGTATAGAAACTTTAGCAAAATCCCGTATAAATGGACTGCATAGACCACATGAGCTGTGTTGTGACTTCCCTGTGAATGAGATGGGTCACACCATAAGATGATAGATAGTATCAAAACTTTGCAAAATTTATAATTAGTGGTACGGGGGGGGCGGGGGGGAAGTAAGACATTTTTTCCTTGCTCATCAAAAGGTTCATGGTTGGTAACTTCTAACAAAAGACAGATTCGCAACAGAAAAGTATAGCAAATTTACTTAGTAGAAGTTTCATGAGGCATGCGAGCCTTAAAAGTATGATTAGAACATTTAAAAATATGATATAATGGAAATAAACTTAGGAGGAGGACTTAGTGAGGTTTGTTCAGATTCTTAGTGGCCTCCCCATGTGACATTTTTTTCCCTCTGGGCATTGGTCAGGGCCCCTCTGGAATAAAGGGCTTATTACCTTCTCTCAGAACAGGTAGGTCTGAGAATTCTTTTGTGGACAGCTCTCAGGGGAGAAGGGCAGAAAAAATCAGAAAGTGACCTTTCTACCTCTTCAGTTTTCTCAGTTTTCTTCAGCTTATTTAGTACGTCAAGTTTGCATCTGATGAAAAAGCTGAACACTGTAAAATATTTAAAGAGGTTTATTCTGAGCCAATATGAGTGATGATGGCCAGGGAAAAGCCTCAGAAGATCCTGAGAAAGTGTTCCCAGGGTAACTTCTGTCTCCCTAAAACTTAGGGAAAGAACTTGCAGGCAAAGTCATAAATCAATACATGTAAAATATACATTGTTTCAGCCTGAAAAAGCAGGACATGAAGTGGAAGGCTTATGAGTCATAGGTGGATGCAAAGATTTTTCTGATTGGCAATTGGTTGAAAGAGTTAAACTAAAGACTTGAAGTCAGTAGAAAAAAATGTTTGAGTTAAGGTAAGGGAGTTTGTGGAAGCTAAGATTCTTGTTACATATATGAAGCCTCCATGTAGCTGGCTTCAGAAAGAATAGATGGTAAATGTCTCTTTTTGGACCTTAAAAGGTGTGCGCCTCACAGTCTATCTTTCCTGGATCTGGAAAAGGCCTAGCTGCACTAATGGCAGATGCAAAATTTCCCCCACAAAAGATAGCTTTGCAGGGCCATTTTGAAATCTGTCATATAAATATATTTTGTGGTAAAATATTTTTATTTCTTTCAGTGTCTACTATCTGTCATGTGATGCTATATGGGAGTTAGGTTGGAATTTGGTATCTTATTGTTTTGTCAGTCTTGTGATCTCTATTTTAATGTTAATTCCAAAATGGAGGGAGTGCAACAAGGTGTGCCCAATCCCCCTTCCCTCATGGCCTGAAATTTACTTTTTCAGATTGCTCTCAGCTCCACTGGCCAAGAAGGGGAATCCATTCAGTTGACTGGGGGGCTTAGGATTTTACTTTTAGATTTCATCAAGAAGCCATATTTGGAAGGATCATGTTCTGAGCCCTGACAGAGGAGTTTAAAATTTTTCACATCTGTCTATTAACTCATCATAGACTAAACTAGTTTACGCAGTTAAATAAAATAATGAACTATTTCAAAACAACATTTGACTCTAGTAGACAGTGTCTGCACAATCATAGCAATCCAGTTGTGAAAAATGTTATAAAAGAACCAAGAAATAACCGTGTGACTACAAAACAATGAGGGATTAGGCATCAGAAGACTAAAAATAAGCAACATACTTGAGTGTGCTCTATTTTCCATCTCTCTCACTTTATTGTATTTACTCTTGCATTCCATGAGACAGTGTTTCTGCCTCTATCCAAAATTAGACCTCCTACTTGGGCTCTGTGTTGCAACCTCAGAAAATAATAATAATAATAATAATAAAATAAATCCCAAGCCCTGTAGTTGACTGAATGGAAACTCTCTTGCCCAGGGAGATCTCAAAGAAATCTGAAAAACTAGTTCATGCCATGACAGGAAGGGAGGTCAGACATGACTCCTTGTACTCCGTTTGTTTGGAGTTTAGGTACAACTGACCAGCATTAACATTAACACAGTGATTATAAGACGGACAAAACAGACTGTGGCAACAATAGCAAATTCCAACCTGACTCTGATATAGAATCACATGACAGATAACAGGCCCTGAAGGAAATAAAAGTATTTTACCGCAGAATGTATTTCTTTGACATGTTTTGGAATGGCCCTGCAAAGCCAACTCTTCTGGGGGAAATCTGAATTCTGTATAGAATCTGCTTCCCTTTCTATGTCTCATAAGGATCCAGAAAACATTTAACTAAGAGTCTGACACCTTTTACCATCTATCCTCTCTGAAGCCTGCTACTGAGAAGCTTTCATAGGTGGATTAAAAAGTTTTTTGACTGGCAATTTGTTGAAAGAGTTAAGCTAAATACTTGTGGTCTCTAGCATTTCCATTGAGTGCTAAATGACTGACCAGCATTAACATTAAAACAGAGATCATGAGACTGACAAAACAGATTATAGGTGGTAATAAGATACTAAATTTCAACCTGACTCTCATATAGCACCACATGACAGATAGCAAACCATGAAGTAAATAAAAATACTTTACCCTGAAATATATTTATTTGACAAATTTTGAAATGGCCCTGCAAAGCTATCTTTTGTGGGGGAAATTTTGCATCTGTAGAGAAACTTTATTAATGCCGCTAAGCCTTTTCCAGATCCAGGAGAGAGTATCTAAGAACCTGACACCTTTTAAGGTGAAAGAGAGACATTTGCCAACTATTCTTTCTAAAGCCTGATACATGGAAGCTTCCTCTACATGACAAGAACGTTGGCTTCCGCAACCCCATTATCTTAACTCAAGCATTTCTTTCTATAACAAAAACCTTGGCTTCCACAACTATGTAATCTTATGCATTCCTTTCTACTGACGTTTTAAGTCTTTAGACAAAGCTTAACTCAACCAATTGCCAATCAGAAAATCGTTGAATCTATTTCTGACCTGGGAGCCTTGACTTTAACATGTCTAAATTTTCTGGAACCAATATATACCCTTCATGTATTGATTTATCTCTTTGATTATAACTTTGTCTCCCTAAAATGTATCAAACCAAGCTATAACCCAACCACAATGGACACATATTCTCAGGAACATCTGGGGTTGTGTCCTGGGCCATGGTCACTCATGGCTCAGAATAAACCTCTTCAAATATTTTAGAGTTTCACTTTTCTTCATCAACATTATTTGGTGCCCAATGCAGGACCTCAGAGAAGACTAAGGACTGTCCTCCCCAAAAGGAGTTGTGTGAACTTGGAAATAAGGTACCAATATGGGCTTGTTACCAGTGGAGGGTCTTGACTACAAGTTGTCCAGGTCCTGCTCCCAGACCTTGGTGTTTTCTCTTTTAGGAAGTTAGCATAAATTGGCCTTAAGTTCCCTGTCTCCAGGTCTCCAGATCATATTCTCCTGCTGCAGGCTCATTGAAAGCCTCCTGACTTTGAGCTTCTTCATAGGTGGAACTGGTAAGTAAGTCTTCCTGAGCCACAGAACCCTTACGTGGTTAATGGTACTTTGGTTTATTCTGAGCTGGTCTTTTCCTGGGAACTTGTTGTTTCAGATTCTAATTTTGGATTCACAGGTTCATTCTAGAGTCTTCTCATTGCTTTTTTCTCCAAAAATTAGTCTCAATTGGTTCATCTGTGCATTTGCTTGAAAAACCTGACTTTGTGTAAATGAATGAGAGACAGCTTCTGAGCCCCACTGCACTGAAACCCACACTACAGTCTGGCTCCTCCATTAAAAAAAAAGAAAACCTGGGAAGCAAATCCTCTAAGACTGAGAAAAGACAAGGAGATGACCTCCTTTGGGGCACCCATGGGGGTTTTATGGCACTTGCAATTGTTTGTGTAAATGTGAAGTTTTGAGAGCATGCTTGGTTTTCTAGTACTCTGGCTGGTTATGTATTATAATCTGTTCTGGCACATTTGTAAACTGATGGGTAAATTCAGAGCTCAAAGTTGACCTGCAACTATAGAATTAAATATGGCATCTGCTTAGTTCTTGATTTCTCTATTTTCTTTTTCTGTTTTAAATGTATTGTTGCTTTTCTACTGGTATTGAGATAAAACCCATTGTTTAAATTAAACCATCTTTTGCAAGCTGGTGAATCTGTATTGCTGTCTTGTGACTAGAGTTCTGAAATAAAATCTATGGGATCTTTGTATCCATGTATCTATGTTGAGTTGTGTTTATGTTACATGTACATGTATTTTCTTATATGTTGTAACTGCAAGGTATCAAATGGGCTTAAAAATAAAGGATTACTCATAAACTAATAAAGTCCAAATGCTCTTCAAGTTCACATGACAAGTAAATCTTCAATAAGTAATCTGGTTTTATAATTATTAGTAAAATAAAATTTGAAATGCCTTCAGAATTGTCAGCATACATTTTTGTCTGGATTTATTGGTAAAATAGTTTTGTATTTAGCTGTGTTGATATTATAAGGTACCAAACTTTGTCATGAAGGTTATAAAACTATAAAACCCATCCCTTAATGATCTTTGCATAATTTTTTATAAATAAGACATTTAATATTGTTGATTTATTGAAAATAGGTAAAACCTTAGCTGGCAAAAAAAAATCAAATAAACATATATTTAACATTTAGGTTCTTATGTAGGTAAACACCTGAAATAAACACAGCCTATAAGAATGGTTAGCTGAAAATAACTAATGATGACTAGCTTTGTCTAATATGTCAGTTTTTATAAGTAACCTAGGAAAACTATTTTAAAAAATAAGTTAGTTAACTTTAATGGGATAAGTGCTTATAAATGAACTTGTCATATAATTTAAAATCTTAAAGTTAAATTAAATAATACTCATTAAGTGTCTGGATCACTTCTAATTTAAAAAACAGAAAAACATATTTCTAAAATAATATAAAACGGTTCTCATCTATAAAATACTGATATATGACAGACAATTCAAGATTTACTACTTCCTAGGTTTTCACAAAAATTTAAGGTTACTAAGAATAAAAATTCTTGTTAATATATAATTCTGTATTCAAAGAGTGCCAAAGTAAGTTTTTTTATGAAAAAGAAATTATAATAAAGACATAAAAATATGTTCTTATTAAAAGGAAAATAATCTTTGTCAAATTCAAAGGCTATTATACAAATCCAAAGATGTATTTATTTTAAAAAATGGGTAAAAAGAATAATTTTGTATGAGAAAGAGTCTTGTATAGTAAATTTAGTCCTAAAAAAAAAAAAACTCGTTATTTAAGAAAGAGGGAAATTTTGGACAAAACAGAAAGTCCAAGTATGTCATAAATAGTCTGTGTAAGATATGATAAAGTTTATAAAGAGAATTTATGAAAGAAAAGTTTTGGAGGCTAAAGCTACTCTTTCTTAGATGGGAGGCTCAAGTAACTCCATCTTGAATGGTGATCTGCCCTGTTGGCTTCTGATTAACTCCAGGTGGGAAGGCCTTTAAGATTTCCAGTTTATTTATTGCTCCTTGTGTAAGAGCAGGTACTTATTATAAATCCTGCCCTTAGGACAAACAACTTTTACATTATCATACTTCAGTTGTCCCACACATGCCTTCTGAATCATTCCTTCCCTATGGCATATAAGCCCTGGGTTCTGGGGTTAATGGCACAGGAATTTACCATCTTATCTCACTGCTGCCTGAGACACAGACATGGCTTCTGTTCATAAGTCCCTGTTAATTGTTTCTGCCTAAGAAACTGTATTTATCAGCCTCTTTCTTCAGCATCTCAGCTTCCTCCAACTTTGGATAGGTTTGTATAGACCTGCTCACTGCAAAACAATTTTGTATGTGATTAAGCTGGTGATAATTTAAAAAGAATTATTCGTATTAGTGTTTTTAGAGATTGGGATTTAATATTAAAAATACAAATAGAAAAACCACCTATTGGGTACTATGCTTATTACTTGGGTGATGAAATAATCTGTACACCAATCCCTTGTTACATGCAATTTACCTATATGACACCTACCCAAGTACCCCCCGAACCTAAAATAAAAGTTCATAAAATACATGAATATAAAACTGAAGAATTGGTTAGAACAAATATATTTTCTTAAAGTATTGATTTACTTTTGATGAAATTACAAAAAGCTTTACATTTTTAATTCTATAATCTCTTTTTGAAATTTCTCTGAGGCCAGGCATGGTGGCTCATGCCTGTAATCCCAGTGTTTTGGAAGGCTGAGGTGGGTGGATCATGAGGTCAGGAGATTGAGACCATCCTGGCTAACACGGCGAAACCCTGTCTCTACTAAAAATACAAAAAATTAGCTGGGTGTGGTGGCGGGTACTTGTAGTCCCAGCTACTTGGGAGGCTGGGGCAGGAGAATGGCGTGAACCCAGGAGGTGGAGGTTGGAGTGAGCTGAGATCGCGCCACTGCACTGCAGCCTGGGTGACAGAGCGAGACTCCATCTCAAAAAAAGAAAGAAAGAAAGAAAGAAATCTCTCAGATTGATATTTCAGAAGCTTAACTCCTGATATACCCCACTGTTTTCAGCTTTTCTCCCTTTGAGAAGGCCTGGAATGGTAACTCCCTCTTTTAACTTTTGTTGTCTCCTATAACTTTTTTTTTCTTCAATTCTAACTGTGTTATAGCCTGATACTAAAATGTTTTCTTTTGAAGATTTAAAAAAGCGATGTCTTCCTCTGTTGTAACTTAATTTGTTACTCTTGACTTTTCTTAAAATGTGTAGGGCCCAGGGTCCCTTTGAAGGTTCACTGAAAAATCAACTCAAAAAAGACAGATTCATTGAGAAGCAGATATGCAGTTTTTTGGGCATGTATACATGGGTGTGCTCAGAACAAAGATCCAATAAATGGGGGAAATTGTGCATTTTTATGCTTAGGTTCAAAAAATTAGGGACATCCATCTAAAAATATGATGGAAAAAGGGTATAATTCAATGTTAGTGGACTGTGTGGGGAAACCCCAGCAAGGCCTGCCTGTGTAGATTCTTCTTAACCTCCTTGAACATTCATTTTCTTCCTTCTCTGTGTGGGGGTCTTACACTCTACAGTTCAAAAGGAAGATCAGATAATTTCCTTATGTTCTTTCACAGAAAGGCAGAGAAAATATTGGAGTAATATTTTTAGGTTTTATGGCTGGCTTTGAGAAAAAGGAGTTTCAGTTTTGAGGACTCATCTTGGGAAAGAGAGATTCTAGTTGCTACGACCTGCCTTGAGGGAATATGGGACTTGCAAACAGGAAGCTAGAAGAAGGCCAAAGAAAAACTTTTACTTCTGCAGCTGCCTCTAAATCCTTCATTTTGGGATATTGTTTTCTGAGCTCTAACATAGGTTTAAAAGTGCTCAGTATACCCAGGCAACATCCCATGCTGTTGCTAAGAGTCACATATTCCCCTGCTCAAGGTCTCTATAACAGTGTTCACTCATGACATGGAACACACTCTTCCTGTGTCTGATTAATTCACATTATCTTTTCATGAGGCTTGACTTTCAGGTTATCCAAATGGGCTTCCAATGACTCAAAACAATCACTCTGCATAAGGTTTTTCTTTACTTTTTGACAGCTAGCCTAGGAAATACAGATTTTAAGATAATTACTGTGTTGTTATAAAACCCTTAACCATTTTAAAACCTAAAAGTTTAGGTTTAAAACCAGGTAGGGTTTTATATTCATGTAACTTTCTATATTGCTTTTGAAGTCTTTTGATTACCATTCTGGTTAAATGAATAACTATTATTTTACAATGACTTTTGATTCATTTTAATCAAATGTTTTGAGCCTTTCAATATCTTTTGACAAACATCCTCAAAAATCAAATTCTAAGTTAAGTCTCTGACTTAGACTTATTGCTGGGGGTTCATCAAAACTATACAAATTAATTACCCAGCGCTATACCATCTTTTTACAGTTTTCAATTAAGTCATAAACTCCACTATCACCACCTCCAGCCTGATGATTAGATGTCACCTAAAAAACTCCCTCCAGCCTCATTGAAAAGGGTCTTTATCAAATATTGTTACTAACCTTTTTGCTCTTAAGTTTCAGGTATTTGACTTCTGGGTACACATATCTCATTTAAAAAGGAGCACTGACTCCTACTGAATCTTAAATGTCAATGCTGACATTGAAGCGAGAAATTTTCCCTGAGCCCTTTGTGGGCAGGAACTGGAGTGCATGGTGCCAGCAGGCGCAAACTCTGTTCACTCAAACCTGCTGTGATCAACCCGTCATGGGAGGGAGCATGCAGCTGAGCAGGTGCAGGAGCTGGGGCTAGCACTTTTGGGTGCCGGCAGGAACAAACTTCATTCTGGCCCCATGGCAGCGTCTAGGGGAGTGCCTGTGACCCCCAAAGCCCCAGAAGGAGTGTTACAGTCAGTGCCCTTTTAGCTTTGACATCCACAGATGGCTTAAGTGTTAATAGCTTAGTGGAGGGTAAGTGTGACAGCCTTTTGCACCTGCACCCAAGTTCTTGTCTGACATCCAGGAGGAATGAGGTTGCAGGAACAAATTGGAGATGGTAAATGCGGGGATTTCATTGCTGATGAAAGTGGGTCTCAGTGGGAAGAGGAGCAGAAAAGGGAATGGATTGGGAAGGTAAGCTTCCCCTAAAGCTCTGAAGCTATACCATCAAGCTGTCTCTCTGAAATGAAGCCAATTTGCTCCAATATCCAGGCATAGTCACTGATGTCCTGCTGCTTCTCTTCTTTGCCAGCTGAGCCTGGTATTTTATGGGCACAGGATGATGGTGGGGACAGGCCATTGGTAGTTTTAGAAAAGGCAACATTAGAGTGGGAAACAGGAATGTATGTTCTCACTCTGGGCCACGGTTCCAGGTTTGAGGGTGGGGCCCTCACCCACCCTCTTCGGCCCAGAATTTTTCTGCTTCCTGTCGCTATCAGTATCTGACATCAAATGTAAGTTAACCAAAGCCTCATCTTCAGAGCTGGGAGAAGATGAGAGTGAAAAAAACTGCTTTTGTATGACACTAAACCAGGCTTGTATACAAAGGCATGAATACTCATTTAATAATTTTTTCTCTATCTAAATTAATATAATTTGTTCTATGCCTCAATGTTAGACAATAAATGCTAGCTACCTGTGAGTTTCCGTCTTCTGTCAGAGCAAGGCAGGAATTAAGCTCTTTTTCTTTAAAATGTTGCTGATTCCTTACGTTTTGTTTTCCAGACTAAAAAAAAAAATGCCTTTTCCTTTTGAGCTATATGTAGCTTACAAAATTGGTAAAACAACACAGATAGATTACCTTTGTCTCTCTACCTAATATCTGCCAAATGTAAAACCTACTTAGACTCTCACTGGGCCTGATCTGTCTTCATTGCTAAAACCTTGCTGCTAAGGCTACATAGGCATCTTCCCTCTAGTCCCAGGGGCTACTGTGGAAGAGGTGGGCAGGTGAGCTCGTAAGGGATTAATTTCAGAGACAGAATTATTTCAGAGCCTCCAAATCAAGGACAGGCATCCAGATGCCTAAACAGCTGGCAAGGTAGGGGCCTTTTCCTCCTGGGCTGTTACATGGCTGCTTTCCATCCATCCCAACCATATAGAATTTTATGCTTGTCCCAGGATTAAAAGAAAATTACCAAGAGCATAACAAGAAACCTCGTCACAAAGCCTCCTGGATATACTGCTCCTAGCTGTGAGATTTATGCAGATATATGTAACTTTTTAAATCAGCCACCTCAGGACAAATGATGAAAAAGACCACGAAAAAGCACTGCAGCACAAAACAAGCCTCTGTGTTCTTTAGCTTAAATGGTTTCAACAAAATGCGTTTGTTATTTACAGCTAATTGCTAGAAGTCTGTAACAAAAATCAAGATTATTGTATTACTCAATGCATCGAATGTATTGATAAGTCAATTTTGTAACCTTATCTTTTGGTTTTGGGCTCTTATATTGCTTAAAGATCGTAAGGGCTGATAAATGCCTGCCCACCTCCATTCTCATCCGGCCCTACAACATTTAAATTGGCTATAAGTCTTTTGGCTCTAAGCCCCTTGGCCATACAGATCCCACCAAAGAACATGATGCACCTGGGGCAGATAGCCATAGCCACACACTCTGGCAACAATAGAGGACAAATAAAACTTTGGCCATCAATGTTGCCTCTGGAAAATCTTGACCTGAGGGAGTATAATGTAAACGAAAAATAAAAGTATAAGCCCCCGCCCCAACTGACACTCTCCTGGTTAAGGAGGTCGCAAAGAAACCAAACAACTAGAAGAGAGTTCAGACATGACTCTTTCTACCCCCTCTCTTTGGAGTTTAGGGACAACTGAGCAACAGTAACATTAAAATAGAGGTCCTGAGGCTGACAAAACAGACTCTCTGCAGCAACAAGATACCAAATTCTAACCTGACTCTGGCATAGTATCATATGACAGATAGCAGGTCCTGAAGAAAATCAAGATCTTTTACCCCAAAATATATTTTTTGACACATTTTGGAATGGTCCTGCAAAGCCATTTCTTGTGGGGGAAATTTGCATTCTGTAGAGAATCTCCTTCCCTTTCTGGGTCTTTTATGGACCCAGAAGATACTTAACTAAGAGTCTTACACATTTTACAATCTATTCCCTCTGCAGCCTGCTACTTAGAGGCTTCATCTACATAACAAGGACTGTGGTTTTGAAAACCATCTTACCCTAACTGAAGCATTTCTTTCTACTGATTTCTTAAGTCTTTAGACAAGGCTTAACTCTTTCAACGAACTGCTGATAATAAAATCTTTGAATCCACCTATGACCTATAAGTTGTCACTTCCAGAAGTCCCGCCTTTCTGTGCCAAACCAACATACATCTTACAAGCATTGATTTATGTCTTTGCCTCTAATTTCTGTCTTCTCCTTAAAATGTTTATTGCCTGTAATTTCTGTCATCTTAAAATGTATAAAACCAAGCTGTCACCTGACCAATTTTGGTAAGATTATTCTTGGGATTTCTTGAGGCTGTGTTACAGGCCATGATCACTCATATCTGGCTCAAAATAAACCTCTTCAAATATTTTAGAGTTTGGCTTTTGTCAACAGCATATATATATATATATATATATATATATATACACACACACACACACACACACACATATATACACATATATAAAATATATATATATAACATACATATATATTATATGTAATATACATAATAAATATAAAAATACATACACATATATGTATATGTACATATACATATATAAAAAATATTCCCTTAACCCCATGTCACTATCCATGTATAACTTTATATTTGTTCCATTATTCAGAGCAAACTTTTGTGATTTTCTTCAATTTTTGAGCCTCCTTTCTCCTTAGTCTACTTCACAAGATATTCTGTCCAATCACTCCATCGAAGCCCCTCTGTGAAGGATAGGAATGACTGCACTCTTGCACTCTCAGGCAATCAACTTTCTGTTTCACGTTACTTAAACTTTACCCAAAAACTCACATGTAGACCCCTCCCTTCTATTAAAAAGACTGTCTTTTCTAAGCTTCTACCACACCACACTCCTCTGGGTGCTCCACATCTTTTTTATCTCTTTCTTGTCACTTTTTTTGTGGTCTGACATTTAAATATTGAAATTCTCTTGTCCTGTTCTTTAATTCTCTTAACACACAATCTGCATATCAATAATTCTCAAACCTATCTTCACATCTACCACCTAAAATGATATCTAGACTAAAATATCTAGCTGCTTGACATTTTTATTTAGATATTCAATAGACATTTCAAACTTAACATACTCATAATAAAGCTCTTAATCTTATACACACACCCCACATTCCCCTGCAGATGACCGTGCTCATAAGAAAAAATATTGATGCATAAAATCATTGGATTGAGGTAAAACAGAGCTTTTTGGGGGTTTTTTTCTGTGTTTTCTTTTTTTTATTATTATACTTTAAGTTTTAGGGTACATGTGCACAATGTGCAGGTTAGTTACATATGTATACATGTGCCATGTTGGTGTGCTGCACCCAGTAACTCTTCATTTAACATTAGGTATATCTCCAAATGCTATCCCTCTCCCCCCGACCCCACAATAGGCCTTGGTGTGTGATGTTCCCCTTCCTGTGTCCATGTGTTCTCATTGTTCAATTCCCACCTATGAGTGAGAACATGCGGTGTTTGGTTTTTTGTCCTTGAAATAGTTTGCTGAGAATGATGGTTTCCAGCTTCATCCATGTCCCTACAAAGGACATGAACTCATCATTTTTTATGGCTGCATAGTATTCCATGGTGTATATGTGCCACATTTTCTTAATCCAGTCTATCATTGTTGGACACTTGGGTTGGTTCCAAGTCTTTGCTATTGTGAATAGTGCCACAATAAACATACGTGTGCATGTGTCTTTATAGCAGCATGATTTATAATCCTTTGGGTATATACCCAGTAATGGGATTGCTGGGTCAAATTGTATTTCAAACAGAGCTTTTTGAAAATGTTAAAGTTTTGAAAACATTACCCAAAGATTATTTTTGAAATGCCAAGATGCATAACCCAAAAGAAAAGTTCATAAGATGTATCCATCACTAGCCATTAAAAAGTACTTTAAATCAATAAAAGTATCTATCGCTAGCCTTTCCTAGGTGTTGACTTATGATATCTTCCGTCATTGAGAGTCAAATATAGTAATAACTGCTTTCTAAATGCTACTGCTTTTTGCTTTTTTTTTTCTTTTCTGAGACAAGGTCCCACTCTGTCATCCAGGCTGGAGTGCAGGGCACGATCATGGCTCACTACAGACTCAACTTCTCGGGCTCGATAAATGCTACTGCTTTCTGAAAGGCAAAACTCATCATGCTGTTATCATCTCTTGCTTAACTTGATACAATCAAAGCACAATATTCCTCAAAAACATAAAAAATAAATTAAAAGTATAGAAATGTCTTCACTCCATTTCAACAAATAGATCCACTATCAATTTTGTTGCTCAAGCTTAAAACCTGGGCACTCTTCTGGATTCTATTTCCTTCAGACCTCATACTTTATTAATCATCACCTGTTATTCACACCTTCAAGTGCATCCCAGTGATACTACTTCCTGTCACCTCTACTCCTAAAACTCTAACCCGTGCTGAAAGTGTCTCTCTTTAGAACGCAGGAAAAGCCTCCTAACAGGTGTTTTTAGTTCATTCTTTATAAAGCAGCTAGAGTAGCATTCTCAGAATGTTATTTATAATCTGTCTTTTCTTTGTTTGAAACCTCTCAATGGTTTTTCTTTACAAATTAAGTCAAGTTCCAACTTCTGTACCACAGCATGAAAGGCCTTTTCTGATCTGTTCCCTACCCATGTTTTCAGACTTGTCTTCTCCACCCATTACTCATTCGGGATCTGCATCACTGTCAAGCCTTCTGAACACATCATTGCCATTTCAGAACATTGGCACGTGTTATTCTTCCTACCTGGAAGGCTCTACACCTGGATCTTTCTATTCCTGTCTCTTTTTTTTTCTCAAATACAGCCTCAGAAACCTTCTTGAACACCGTATCTAGGGTAACCCTCCACCTACCTCCACTATCCCATTATACTATTGTATTTACCACATTATTATGAGTTATATTTTAAATTTGTATCAGAGCATAATGTACACACAAAAAGGTATTCAATATACAAAAAATTTAGACTTGATTGATTTTCTTAAACTGAACATTGGGTATACAATCAGCATTGACATCAATAAACAGAAATTCAAGAACATGCTCATGCATCCTTCCAGCCACCGGCCCTCCAACAGTATAGGATAGTTTTGCTGTATCTGTACTTCATATGAAGGTACTCTTTTGTAGCTTGCTTCATTAGTTCAACAGTATGTTTGTAAGTAGTATTAGAACATCTATTCTTATTTTATGAACATGTCACAATTTATCCATTTCACCATCAGTGGGCTTTTGATTGCTTCCATATTTTATGTTACCATATGTCTTTTGGTAACATTATGCATACATGTTGTCTGTTTTTTGTCATTGTAACAGCATATCTGAAGCTGAGTAATTTAAATAAAAGAGATTTATTTAGCTCACATTTCTGCAGGATATACAAGAAAAATGGTGCCAGTATCTGCTCAGTTTCTGGTAAGGGCCATGTGCTTGGTCAAAACATGGTAAAGGTCACAGGGTAAAGCAGATATGTGTGAAGAGAGAGGCAAAAACCAGAGGAACATCTGGCTTTATAGCCACCCACTCTCCTAGGAACTAATCTATTTTTGTAAGAACTAATCCAGTCTTGCCAGAGTGAGAACCCACTCACTATCACAAGAATGGCATGAAGCCATTCATGAGGGATATGACCCCATGACCCAAATATCTTCCACTAGGCCCCACCTCTCAACACCACCACATCGGGAATCAAATTTCGACATGTATGTTGGTAGAGACAAACCATGTCCCAACCATAGCATTCTGCCTCTGACTCCAAAAACCAATGGCTTTCTTACATACAAAAATACAATCATTCCATCCCAGTAGTCCCTAGAGTCTTGACTTGTCCCAGCACCAACTCAAAAGTTTAAAGTACAAAGTCTCATTTGAGACTGAAGGCAAGCTCCTTCCAACTATGAGCCTGTGAAAGCAAAGCAAGTTATTTACCTCCACATTACAATGGTGGGACAGACATTTGGTAAACATTCTCATTCCAAAAAGGAGAATTTGACCAAAAGAAAGAAATGACAGACCCCATGTAAGTCTGAAACCCAGCAGGGCACACATTAAATCTTAAAGTTCCAGAAAAATCTTACTGGACTCCATGATCCTGGGCACACTGGTGTAAGGGATGGGCTCCCAAGGCCTCAGGCACCTCCGCCCTTATGGAATTGCTGGGCATAGTCACATATCTGCTCTCACAAATTGGAGTTCTATGCCTGCCACTTCTCCAGGCTGAGATTGCATGCTGCTGGTGGCTGCAACATTCTGGGGCCCCACTCCCATGCTGCCCCCATGGTTCTGTTAACCATTGCCCCAGTAGGGACTCTCTGTGGCAGCTCTGGGCTCACATTTCCAGTGGGAATTGCCTTAGTAGAGGCTCTTGGCAGTGGCTCCACCCCTGTGGCAGTTTTCTGACTGGACTTTCAGGATTTCCAAGCTGTCCTGTGAAATCTAGGTAGCACATGTAATATCTCCATGGCTCTTTTAATTTTGGCACTTGCAGACTTACCATGTGGAAGCTATGGCTTACCATTTGGGCTCTCTGGAGTAGCCAGAGACACATATGGGGCTTTTTGAGCCACTGCTAGATGTACGAAGCAGGGTCCTGATGCAACACAGGGCACCAGGCTTAGGATAGTCTTTCAAAATAACTCTGTTTTCTCAGGCCTTGGGACTGCAAAGGGAAGGATAGCATGGAAGAGCTTTGAAATGCCTTTGGGATTTTGTTCCCTTTGTTTGGACTATTAGCACCTGGCTCCTTTTCATCCACACTAATCTCTTTAGCAAAGGGTCTGTTGGCTGTACCTCTGGTTTCCTCTCTTGAAAACACGAATTCTTTACCACATAGCTGGGCTGCAAATTTTCCAAAAATTTACACTCTGCTTCCCCTTTTCCTGGCAGTTAACCTTATGCAGTTAGAAGTAGCTACATAGCAGCATGAGAGCTTTTATGCTTAGAAATTTCTTCCACCAGATATTCCAGTTCATTACTCTTAAATTCAGTCTCCCATAAAGTCCTAGGCCATGGACATCATGGACCCAAGTTCTTTGCAACTGTAGAACCAGGTTGACCTTTCCTCCAGTTTCCAGATAAATACTCCTCATTTCCTTCTGAGAACTCATCACAATGGCCTTTACTTGTCTACATTTCTAACAGCATTTTGGCCAGAACCGCTAAAACAATTTCTAAAAAGTTGCAAATTTTCTCTTGTCTTTTTATTTTCTCCTGAGCCCTCTCTTTTCCTAAGCCCTCACAATAATTGTCCTTAATGCACCCTTCATGGTAATGCAGTTTTTTTTTAGCCCCCTCCTCCAAACTCTTCCAAATTCTGCCCATTACCCAATTCCAAGCCACTTCTATATTTTCATGTATCTTTATAGCAACACCCCACTCCCTGGTACCAATTTTCTGTCTTAGTCCATTTTATGTTGCTATTGAAGAATACCTGAGACTGAGTAATTTATTTAAAAAAAAGAAGCTGATTTTGACTATCGTTCTGAAGGCTGAGAAGTATGAGAAACATGGGGCCAGCATCTGTTTGACTTTTGGTGAGGGACAAATGCTAGCTCAAAACATGGTGGAGAAGGTCAAAGGTGGAGCAAAACCTGAAGGATGTACTGGCTTTATAACAACCCACTCTCCCAGAAATGAATTAATTCCTCCAAGAGGTAGTTCAGACTTGCCAGGGTGAGGACTCGCTCACTAACACAAGAATAGCACCAAGCCATTCATGAAGGGTCTGCCTCCATGACCCAAACATCTCCCACTAGGCCTGACCTCCCAACAACACCATATTGGGGATCAAATTTCAACATAAGTTTTGGTGGGGGCAAAATAAACCAAATTCAAACTATAATATATCTATTAAGAATTCACTCAAGAATGGACCTGCAGGGGTGCAGGATATGGATATGTTTAGCTTTAGTCACAGCTACCACACACAACATGGTGGATATATGTGTTTTTTTGCTTGCTCACTTGTTGTATTTATTTTTGTTCATTTTCTTTTCCACACTGGAATGCAAATTTCTCAAGTGCAATTGCTTTGTTTGTCTTGGTCACAGCTATAAAGCATGAATGAATGAATGAGGAAGCTGTATCTGAAGAATATAGTGTTCTATCAATCACATTTCTTGAAATTCTGCCATCTAGTCTATTAATTAGAATTATTATCCTACAGAATTTTCTTGCTTCCCTGAAACTTACTGTTCTTACATGTAAACTATGACTCATAACAAGTTCTGCTTCCTTTGTTATGAAGTTGTTAAAGGATGATGAACCTGGCAAGGCACATAAATTTTTAAGTTTTAGATAGAGATTGATGAATATGATTATGATTATGACCATGATGATGTTTGTATAATGATAACCCCACATGGTGAATTATAATTTTGATAAAGTCACCCTTTAGTTGATGAGTGAACTCTTTATATAATTGGGATACGAACCATGTATCGGCACATGCTTTCTTTCCTCAATTCCTGGATCCATATGGAACATGAATATTAACTATGCCCTAATACTATTACATGGCTGATATATGCTTAATCTTGATGATCTCATGAGATATTTGAAAAGCATTTTACTGCCTTCCTAACCCATCCCCCTGTATGTTTCTGCAGTGTTTTAGAAACCCCGTTACCCCTCAGATATGCAGTGTTCTCATGATGTCTTTTCTGGGCAATGTCCTTTGCTTTCATCCATTTATTTTAAGTTATCTGACAAATAGTTTTCACTAATGTGTTGCAAAATAAAAAAAGATAAATACCATACTTTTACTGAAAGTAATAAGCACCTGATTGTAGTGAGTACAATACCTATTTAAGAAGACTATGTTCAATGACTCTTTCTACCAGCTTGCAGATGGAAACACATTTTTGTGTTTATGGAGCCCTCTTGTATTTATTTAGAATACATGTGAACATGGCAGGAGAAAGGGAAGGTATAAGAAAAAAAGAAAAGAGAAGGAAAAGAGATCAAGAGGACTTTTTTTACATTAGTTTTTTTTTTCCACCAAGTTGTACGCTCTTTGAGGAAAAAAACACATGACACTGTTTTTCCTCTGCTTCCACACCACACAACCACCAACATATAAGATGTATGGGACCAAATGAGTGGGGGATTTTTGATACACACCAAGTAAACAATCATTTCTGCAGTGGACACCACTTGGTGTCCTCCAAATCAATTCCATTCGGTCACTATCTACAGTCAAATGCACTAGCCCAAGCTAAACTCCCATGACCATCGGCCACTATCTACAGTCAAATGCTCTAGCCCAAGCTAAACTACCATGACCATCTGCCACTATCTACAGTCAAATGCGCTAGCCCAAGCTAAACTCCCATGATCATCTGCCACTATCTACAATCAAATGCTCTAGCCCAAGCTAAACTCCCGTGACCATCTGCCACTATCTACAGTCAAATGCACTAGCCCAAGCTAAACTCCCGTGACCATCTGCCACTATCTACAGTCAAATGCGCTAGCCCAAGCTAAACTCCCGTGACCATCGGCCACTATCTACAGTCAAATGCGCTAGCCCAAGCTAAACTCCCGTGACCATCGGCCACTACCAACAGTCAAATGCTCTAGCCCAAGCTAAACTCCCGTGACCATCTGCCACTATCTACAATCAAATGCACTAGCCCAAGCTAAACTCCCGTGACCATCGGCCACTATCTACAGTCAAATGCGCTAGCCCAAGCTAAACTCCCGTGACCATCGGCCACTATCTACAGTCAAATGCGCTAGCCCAAGCTAAACTCCCGTGACCATCGGCCACTACCAACAGTCAAATGCTCTAGCCCAAGCTAAACTCCCGTGACCATCTGCCACTATCTACAATCAAATGCACTAGCCCAAGCTAAACTCCCGTGACCATCGGCCACTATCTACAGTCAAATGCGCTAGCCCAAGCTAAACTCCCGTGACCATCTGCCACTATCTACAGTCAAATGCTCTAGCCCAAGCTAAACTCCCGTGACCATCGGGCACTATCTACAGTCAAATGCGCTAGCCCAAGCTAAACTCCCGTGACCATCTGCCACTATCTACAGTCAAATGCGCTAGCCCAAGCTAAACTCCCGTGACCATCTGCCACTATGTACAGTCAAATGCTCTAGCCCAAGCTAAACTCCCGTGACCATCAGCCACTATCTACAGTCAAATGCTCTAGCCCAAGCTAAACTCCCCTGACCATCTGCCACTATCTACAGTCAAATGCGCTAGCCCAAGCTAAACTCCCATGACCATCTGCCACTATCTACAGTCAAATGCTCTAGCCCAAGCTAAACTCCCGTGACCATCTGCCACTATCTACAGTCAAATGCGCTAGCCCAAGCTAAACTCCCGTGACCATCTGCCACTATCTACAGTCAAATGCTCTAGCCCAAGCTAAACTCCCGTGACCATCTGCCACTATCTACAGTCAAATGCGCTAGCCCAAGCTAAACTCCCGTGACCATCTGCCACTATCTACAGTCAAATGCTCTAGCCCAAGCTAAACTCCCGTGACCATCTGCCACTATCTGCAGTCAAATGCGCTAGCCCAAGCTAAACTCCCGTGACCATCTGCCACTATCTACAGTCAAATGCTCTAGCCCAAGCTAAACTCCCGTGACCATCTGCCACTATCTACAGTCAAATGCTCTAGCCCAAGCTAAACTCCCGTGACCATCTGCCACTATCTACAGTCAAATGCGCTAGCCCAAGCTAAACTCCCGTGACCATCTGCCACTATCTATAGTCAAATGCGCTAGCCCAAGCTAAACTCCCGTGACCATCTGCCACTATCTACAGTCAAATGCTCTAGCCCAAGCTAAACTCCCATGACCATCTGCCACTATCTATCTGGAGATAGTGTCAGATCCCACAGGGTGAGGGCTCAGTCCCATAACACTGCCTTCCATTTCCAGTGCCAATTAAAAGCCCCAAGTTGTCCTGTACTTTTGACCAAGTGATTGTAAATTGGGGATCCCACGGCCCTTCCTTGGGTTCAGTTAGTTTACTATAAAGGCTCACAGAATTCAAGGAAACACTTACCTATGTTTACCATTTATTATAAATGATATTACAAAGGATACACAGAAACAGTCAGATGAAAAGACACAGAGGGTGAGGTCTGGAAGAGCATAAGAGCTTCTGCCTCTGTGGAGTTGGGACATGCCACCCTCCAGGCACATGGATGGGTTCTTATCACCCTCCTGTTCAGCTTCATGAGTTTAGCTGTCCAGAAGTTTTCTGTCCTCTCCTTTTGGCCCTTATATGGAGACTTTATTGAATAGTCACGATTGAAGCATGGACAATTGCATAGAAATATGATTGAACAAAGAGTATGACCTAATGTTGATAGAGTGAGTGGGGACACCCACGAAGGCCTGTCTGATCGGATTCTTCTTGGCCTCTCTGTATAGCATTCCCTCCCCCAGGGTATGAGAGAAGACCTCTTTTGAAACAGAGGTCTTATGACATACAGTCAGACAAGGTAGTCAGATAATTTCTTTGTGACCAAAAGCGGGGAAAGATTGGATTATATTTTTAGTTTCTAAGGCTTTCTTTGGGGAGAAAAAGAAGCAGGTGAAAAGAGGGAAGGCAAAGATCACAGAGAGAGATTCAGTTTTCTGAGGCCTAAAAAACCACAACATCATAACATAACTATGGAGTTATGAACCAGAAACCCTAGCCAAAAAACCAATATTGTAATCATATGACTCCCTCCCTTTTTGCTTCATCTTTTGATGAAAGCACAGCCACAGTGACCACAGAGTCTCCCATTTACCATATGCATGGGAAGGAGTCGACTGTCAAAAGACACCTCCTGACACCCTTTGAGGACCCTTGAACCTCCCCAAGGCCCTCTTCAGAGCTCCAGTCACATCCTTGTTTCTAAGGCTGTAGATGAGGGGGTTCAGCATGGGTGTGAGAATGGTGTAAAACACAGAGAGGACTTTGTCCTGGGCTGGCTTGTGGTAAGAATGTGGCAGCATGTAGGTGTACATGGCAGCCCCATAGAACAAGGACACCACAGTCATGTGGGATGAACAAGTGGCAAATGCCTTCTTCCTGCCCTCCACTGAGCTCATGCACTGAACTGTAGTCAGGATTCGGGCATAGGAAGCAAGGACTACAGAGAAAGGAATCAGCAGCATCAAAACACAGCACACATACATCACTGTCTCATAGAGGGCTGTGTCTGCACATGCCAACTTCAGGACTGCTGGTGCCTCACAGAAGAAGTGGTTAATCTCCCGGGAATTGCAGAAGGGAAAGCTCATGGTGATGGGGGTTAGGAGGAAGCCATCCAAAGAGCCCCCAAACCAGGAACCTGCTATAATCATCCAACAGACCCGGCGGCTCATGAGGACAGGGTATCTCAGAGGGTTGCAAATGGCCACATAGCGGTCATAGGCCATGAGGCCCAGCAGGAAGAATTCAGCTCCCACAAGGGTAAGGTAGAGGAAGTGTTGAGCTGTGCACCCCACAAAGGAAATGGTCCTTTGATCCAGCAGGTAATTAACCAGCATCTTAGGCACAATAGTGGAAATATACATCATGTCAATTAAGGAAAGGTGGCTGAGGAGGAAGTACATGGGTGTATGAAGGCGCAAATCTGTTTGGATCAGGAAGATCATAACCCCATTGGCCATCAGTGCGGTGAAGAAGATGATAGAGATGATGGCAAAAATAAGACCTGAGGTTTCCTTTCTGTTGAACAGCCCCATGAAAGTGAAGTCTGTAGAGGATGTGTTGTACTCTTCCATTGATCCTACAGTTGTCCCGATATAAGGTAATATCTTCCAAATAAGATGATAGCATTCCCAGGGCAGTAAAATAACAACATGTGAATTAATTGTTAGGGAGCAAACTTTTAAAAGTGGGAAGAAAACATTTAAAAAATAGTATTCTTGCCACATTGAGACTGATATCTAGCATTTAATCTATTCCAGAAGGTTTTTAAATAAAATTGGTCATTATTAATCAATAATTGCTTAAATACATTGGAGAAGATGAGGTCAGCAGATGATACTGTATTACGATGATGTGCATAACAATGCCTAAGGTTGCATACCATGCTACACAGCAGTTACACATACCATGGTCCAGTGTATGCGTGTGTGTATTACCTTAGATGCATTTAAATTTGTATTATTATTTAATGCGTCTTTGTATGGTCGGCATCACCACTACTTTCAAAACATCTTTGGTGCTGGCTGTGAGTAGCTCATGTCTTCCATTTAGCTACAAGTATGGGTTATCTAGCATTTGGATCACCAGTCACTGTCTACATCATGAGAGTATACTTGGTGTTAGTTTATCCATGTCCCAGACAAACTATAAGGGATGAAATAAAAAGGGCAACAGAAACTCAATGGAAACTACTCTTGCAAATTTAGACATAAAAATTATTCTCAAGAGACATTCAGTGTTGTAGAATTTTATTTATTTCCAATTTTAAGATGATGAAGAATTAGCATTAGGATTATGATTAGCATTACCATTAGAAATCAGTATTAGCAATTAATATTCAGAGGAAATACCACAGGGACGTAAACATTGAGCTATAATTCACTGATTATTTTTGGAAATTAGAATTTTTCATAGTTCTTCATAATTAATAAAAACTGAGTGTGTTTTATACAATTTCAGGTTACAATAAAGAAACAAATATCCACAACAAACTTCATGGAAGGAAAGGATGATTTTTCACATTGTTTAAGGCTAAAAGTGTCCCAAGAAAGACATTTTACCAACATATTTGGGAGTAAAATTTATCAAACTAGTCTAGTGCTCCTCTAAATATTCTAAAAATATTAGCATTTGAGTCAATTGCCCAGAAAAAGAAGTTGCTATTGAGAATAATGATGATGACATCGTGGAGTTTATTTTGCAAAGTGTCATGCTAAGAAGTACTTTGTAACTATTGACTCCCTGATCTTCACAATAAAACTAAGAAGTGAGGAGCTATAAAAGCCTCTCTCACCAATGACAGCATTGAGGGTAACGTGTTGGTGGTCACGGGGTCTGTTAGTGCCAGGAGTGTTTGGACTAGATAGTCTCAATTCATTATATATTCATACACATGGCATTGTGTATATAGGAAGCTTTATATGGGAATAGCAGCTAGACATTTACTGTAATTAGCAAATAAAATGTACCAAGCATGTGAACCTGCTAAATTGTTAACAATGTAATAACTAATGTGACTACTGAAAATTAGTCATACTTGAGAGTAGATCACATAAATTATTATAATCAGGATTGCTGTTTTATGGATATAAACTATGTGTACAGATATACACACATATATAAAAATGTACACATAGATACATCATATGTATATTTTATATATATATATAATGTATATTTTGCCAATTCAGAATATTTGGTGTCAGGTTTTATACATTTTTATGATACTATGTACAATGTCATCATTACTTACAACCTCCCTCATTTTACTTTTTTTAGGTTTCATTAATGGAACCTATAAAAATATATTTCTAAAGGGAAACTCCTCTCCAGTTTATGTCGCAGCCTAAATATTAGCAGTATTTCAACTACTTCCACACTTCCTACATTATGGGTTTGACTTTTATCATGCGATAAGACACCAGAAACAGAGGGAAAATCGTGTGCTGCTTCACAAAGTCAAACAGTGGTCTCTGCTGTCTGTTCACGCTTACTCCCATTTTATACACACACACACACACACATATGTAATAGCGCCCTCTGCTCTCTGTTCACGCTTACTCCCATTTTATACACACACACGTATATGTAATAGCGGGCTCTGCTGTCTGTTCACGCTTACTCCCATTTTATACGCACACACGTATATGTAATAGGGCCCTCTGCTGTCTGTTCACGCTTACTCCCATTTTATACACACACGTATATGTAATAGCGCCCTCTGCTCTCTGTTCACGCTTACTCCCATTTTATACACACACACGTATATGTAATAGCGGCCTCTGCTCTCTGTTCACGCTTACTCCCATTTTATACACACACATATATGTAATAGCGGCCTCTGCTGTCTGTTCACGCTTACTCCCATTTTATACACACACACGTATGTAATAGCGGCCTCTGCTGTCTGTTCACGCTTACTCCCATTTTATACGCACACATGTATATGTAATAGCGCCCTCTGCTCTCTGTTCACGCTTACTCCCATTTTATACACACACACACGTATATGTAATAGCGGCCTCTGCTCTGTTCACACTTACTCCCATTTTATACACACACAGACACACACACACACACACAAACATATATATGTAATAGCGCCCTCTGCTGTCTGTTCACGCTTACTCCCATTTTATACACACACACATATGTAATAGCGGCCTCTGCTATCTGTTCACGCTTACTCCCATTTTATACACACACACGTACATGTAATAGCGGCCTCTGCTGTCTGTTCACCCTTACTCCCATTTTATACACACACACGTATATGTAATAGCGCCCTCTGCTGTCTGTTCACGCTTACTCCCATTTTATACACACACACGTATATGTAATAGCGCCCTCTGCTGTCTGTTCACGCTTACTCCCATTTTATACACACACACGCATATGTAATAGCGGCCTCTGCTGTCTGTTCATCCTTACTCCCATTTTATACGCACACATGTATATGTAATAGCGCCCTCTGCTCTCTGTTCACGCTTACTCCCATTTTATACACACACACGTATATGTAATAGCAGCCTCTGCTGTCTGTTCATGGTTACTCCCATTTTATACACACACACGTATATGTAATAGCGCCCTCTGCTGTCTGTTCACGCTTACTCCCATTTTATACACACACACGCATATGTAATAGCGGCCTCTGCTGTCTGTTCACGCTTACTCCCATTTTATACACACACACGTATATGTAATAGCGCCCTCTGCTGTCTGTTCACGCTTACTCCCATTTTATACACACACACGTATATGTAATAGCGCCCTCTGCTGTCTGTTCACGCTTACTCCCATTTTATACACACACATGCATATGTAATAGCGGCCTCTGCTGTCTGTTCATCCTTACTCCCATTTTATACGCACACATGTATATGTAATAGCGCCCTCTGCTCTCTGTTCACGCTTACTCCCATTTTATACACACACACGTATATGTAATAGCAGCCTCTGCTGTCTGTTCATGGTTACTCCCATTTTATACACACACACACACACACGTATATGTAATAGCACAGGGACATACATATTGAGGTATAACTCACCGATGATTTTTGGAAATTGGAATTTTTCCGTAGCTCTGGCAATTAAGAAAAACTGAGGGACTGTTTTATACAATTTCAGGTTACAATAAAATCCACAACAAACTTCAAGAATATAAAGGATGATCTTTTATCCATTATATATATATATATATATAAGTATATACATTCATAATTTCCTCCCATAGATTTATATATGTATATATGTAACTCTTCTGTGGTTCTAGCTTTTTCTATGGCCAGCTAGCCCTGCAAACCTAGCAATGCAAAGGGAAATTCTAAAGTCTACTCCATTTTGCAGCCAACTGGCCTTACTTTTCCTATCTGCATACAAAAGATCTAATTTATCAGAGAACAAGCCCTCCTCAAAGTAAATTATGATTTTAAGTAAAATGTTTTGTAAAATTAATTATCTGCTCTCTCACTAGAGTGAGCACAATAAGTAACTATACTTGTTGAATATCTCCTGGGCATAGATTGTACAGCTTTGCTATGGTTTAGTACACATAAAAATAATCAGAAAATGTTTGGAATGATTCTGTGACTTTATATAGGCATTTGTTTCTGAAATGATGAAGGCAACATACAGTAAAACAAAATTTAGAATTAAATGAATTGAGTTCTTCCTCTGGTCACGACATTAATTAATTCTGTGACCTTGGATCCTCTTCCTAAACACCCTGAGCCTCAGTATCTGCTTATATTAATTGATATAATAAACATTCAGGGTTACTTTAAGAATCAAATAAGAAATTTATAGTTACAGGTGCAAATATTTTATACAATACCAAGTAAAATGTAAGATATCTGCAAATTATTTCAAAACTATTGGTAAATGGGTGCGAATTCTCAATCTCTCATTTAAGCAATCTACATATTCAACTAAAATCTATGAATTTAAATTGCAAATACCTCCTGATCTTCAGAAAAGGTCTGTAAACCCAGGTGCTCCCAGTGAAGTTACATCAGCAGTTAAAGTCTATCTTTTCCCCCAAGTATCCTTTGACTTGAAAGGATTGTTACTTAGTAGAAATTCTCAGAAAAAACTGTGCATTTCAATTAAGCTCGCAGAACATCTAAATGCCTTTGAAGAGCAGAAGTATGCTTGGCCTGCAAATTTTGAGAAAATTATTTTTAAAAAGTTAGTGGATAAAATAGACATAATTTTATTGGATAAGATTGTCTTTTAGGCCTACCTAAACTATTTTTTATTGCATAATACCGTACACCAAGAGATAAATCAATGCATTTATGTTATCCTGACATTTGTAAATATTCTCTACTATTTTATAAGGGGTACATGTTGGTTGAGTAGGGATGGCCGCAAATATTTTCCTCCCACATCACTACAATTTGAAGGTAGGACACAATGCTTGCCCAGGACTGTGATAATCACCAAGCCCATCCTTTAAATCAAGTGACAAGATAATTCCTAACTTGTAAGTTGCAGCCTTTGCTTGCTTCCCTATGACCACTGGTGAAGTTTCCGCCAAAGAAAAGAGCAAGCTGCATGCTCCTTCAATGCAGCAGCCTTGTTAGGAAACTCTGCATTAGCTTAGATTAAAGCTGCTTCATGCAGGATTCTTCCTTGCCTTCTGAATCTGCTTGGAACCAGTTTTCTCTCTTTGCAACATTCAACATTTCATAATGTGAATATGACTACAAGGTTTTCTGTCCTCCTTCTCTATACCAGTCATACTTCTCCAGTTATTTTATGCATTCATGTATGAATTTTTTTCCAAAGTGCTCAACTTCCAGGTATTTACCGGGGATAGCTTTTGCAATGTCTATTTTAGAATATAATACCTCAATTTCAACAGATTACTGTAGGTGTGGTTTTTCCTGTACAGAATACACTGGCAATATTACTTTTCTGTTGTTATCCCAGACACATTGAGTCATTATATACACATTCAAACTTACAGTTACCTTTTCACATGAGAAGTTCTCAAGACAGGTCAATACAGTGTTGTGCAATTTTGAGACTAAATACAAAAGTATATGTTCCTAGTTTTTCTCTGTGTTCCTAAATTCTGTTTAGTATTTCAAAAAGTTGGAATCATTAAGAATGAACTCATATTGAAATAATAATCATACAATTATTAGATAATAAAGCACTAATGTACTCTGACAATTTTAGAGTAACTTAGAACCACATTCTTCAACCCACACACACCTACAAGACCCACAAAGAGACTACACACTAGAATAAACCCCTCTACTAGAGAGACCTGTTATTTCTGATGAGAGTTTATTTTATGCTTGGTGTGATGGACACTAAAAAAATGCCTGTGAATCACTGGCAAAGTGGATCTGAGAAATCCAGGTGTCTGCACATTCTTTGAAATCATTGTGGAAAAAAGGATTTTTAAAATGCTTGCACGTTTGACAGTCAGGCAACGAGTCTATGCTGGAAATTAGAATGCCTGTAGGAGTCTGCCTTACGTCAGCTCTGTGTCTTTAATGCAAGCATCTTCAACTCTCCAGTCATCAGTGTTCTTATCTGTAAAATGAGGGGAAGGAGACAAAGACAATGCACTGTTCAGAGATTCAGGAAGCCTGGTTCCTAGTCTGTACTTTAGAAACTAGGAGTAAGTACAGGTTTTTCCTTTAGATCTTTTGTGCCTTTCGAACAGTATTGTCCTTATCCTATCTAATTCATAAGACTAAGGTTTCCTTAAATTATTTTTTTAAAAAAAGCAGCAAACATTTAAGAAAAGATTCTTTGCACTGTTACACTCAATGGCATCCTTATACCTGAGATTTACAATACTCACTCCATGTAATTCCCACAGATAATCAAACAGGCAATCTTTTTCTCAATGCACTTGCATTTGGCATGGAGGGAATGGGACAGTCATTCCTCATTATACTTGTGCCTGAGATTTCCAGCCCAGGAGTTGCAGACAACTCTGCCTCAACTTTCTTAGATCCAGTTTACGTAAATCTTGTTTATGTCATATAAAGAACGTAAATTCAGTCAGACCACAATGAAATGTTCTGGAAACCCAGTCATTTGCATATGCACCAAATATTTAAAGTGCTACTATGAGGAGGAGTCAGTCTAGGTGCTCATCAGCATTTGACTTCTTACCTGTGAAATTCCTGCATAATTCCAAAAGACCTGGATTTTCATTAAGGGAATAGGAAGAGTGGAACAAACAAAGTGAGTCTAAGTACAGCAGAAGCTCCTAGATGATCCATTTTAATTGCCTAATTTTACTCAGGGATGTTGCATCATTTAGACAAAACCGTAACTATTAAATCCAATTATTTAATTTTCAAAGAGCTTCATAATGTATTCATGTGTTCTATATGTTCTCACATTTCTCATATCTCCTCTCATTCATGCAATCTGAATGCTACCCACTCAAAACAGCATGTGACACACATCACTAAGTAGACATCAAGGAATAGAATATACATAATTTTCATAAAAATTATCCAAATATCTAATTTTATTCCAAACTGTATTCCAACAAAAGATGATTATCTGTCACTTACAGAGAGCTGAATCTGTTAGGATAGCCATTCAGAGTAGTAGATAGAGAAGGTTATGTATAATTTAGTAAATCAAAAACTTACTGATAAACTACATCAACTTTATGTAACTAAACAAGCGATGAAGAACTAAGACTTTTTAGAAGGTTGAAGGTGATATTTTGCTAGAAGGAAAAATGATTAGATTTAGTAGACTTAAATTTTCATCTAACTTATACCAAGAAGAAAACACACAAAGCAATTCATAGTCATTGGTACCCACAACAGGAAATCCTTCAACATCTAGGCCATCTGGATGCCAAAGTGCTGTCAGCATGTTACCGTGAAGATCCAGTATGCATAGATTTCTAATTTGGATTTATGAACTTGGCATGACTGAAGGTATCCTTAGCAACTGATGATGGAGTTAGGACAAAGAGAGACATGCAACAAGTTTATTAGGAGCTATTTTTGTAATATAACTCTGCAGAAGGAAGTATTATTAAGCCAAACAAATAAATGCCACCTTAGAAATCCTTGAAACAATTTGCATTGCCAGGACAAATTGCATAAATTCTCCAGCCTTCTAGAAACATGTAATAATGTCTATTTCTTATCTTTACAGGGAAATATTTAGCAACTAAACAGGTCTGAAAAACTAAAAATGCAGGGAGAAAGCAGCAGACCAGTAAAGAGTGCCGAATTATTCTGAGTGTTCTGCTTTTGAGATCCCTGGAGCGACAAGGGAGCGCCCAGATTGAAAAGAGGCATGAGTTTAAATAGTTTTCTTTGAGGGACATGGAATGAAGTGCTCTGGGAAGGAGCAAGTTTCTCCCTTTTGGATCTCAGGAGACTTTAATGAGACGGACTTATTACAGCTAATGAGAAGTGTATCGATGGAGTGGAAAACAGTGAACATTTAAGTGACATGGGCTTTGAGAACGTGTTTCGACTCCTGTGCTTCGAAGTGTAAAACTGATTTCCTGAGTGTTTCATCAGAAAGTTCTGCCAGCAGCTCTTCCTCACAGAGAAATGTGGGAATAAATGTGGAAAGCCATTAAAAAGATAAAAAGTAGCTTTATTTCTATTATATTTTAGTAACATAACATCTGTTATGTTTATTGGTAGTTTAATAATTATTATTTTATTTGAGCATAAAGGTAATGCATACCCATCGGGAAAAACATAATACCAGAGAGGGTTATCGAAAACACATCATAGAGATGATTATCCTTACAAAATTGCACTTATACTGTATGTGTTTGTTTGTGTGTGTGTATGTTCGTGGGTATGTGTGTGTATGTACCAGTAAACTACAAGAGCTTTATGTAACTAAGCAAGAGGTAGAGAACCAACAGAGAGACACATGCAGAAACTTAAACACTATAAATAGATATGGCATTTACACAACAACATATATGTGTGTGTGATGAGTGTCTGTGGGTTTACATGTAATTCCACAATTTGCATTGTTCACAAAATACAACATAAAAAGTGCCCCGATGTGAAATATTCTCCCAAATGTAGCATGCACTATCCACAAAGTACTATACTTTATGGATATGCTCAATATTATTTAATTAATGCTCCATTTTTATAACATACATACAGTTTTAATTTGGGGGACTAAAAAATAATATGCTGATTAAATCCTTATGTCTAATTTGAGTATAGATTTTGGAAGTTTTCTTCATTAACTTTTCCTCAGTCAATATTATTTAATTCATTTGTGTGAATATTTTTAAAGTTTTGATTTTGTTAAGTTGCACCTCAAAAATATTATCAATTTATTTTTTATATTATCAATTCATATCTATATATCAATCATTTCATCTATCTATAAATAAATAAACACAAACACACACAGATCTGGAAATTCTGATGTAAAAGGACTAGATTTAATGTTTTCTGTTGTTTTTCCTAGAAAGGTTGATTACTTTTTTTAACTTCAACTTTTTTTTTTTTTTTTATTATACTTTTAAGTTTTAGGGTACATGTGCACATTGTGCAGGTTAGTTACATATGTATACATGTGCCATGCTGGTGTGCTGCACCCATTAACTCATCATCTAGCATTAGGTATATCTCCCAATGCTATCCCTCCCCCCTCCCCCCTCCCCACAACAGTCCCCAGAGTGTGATGTTCCCCTTCCTGTGTCCATGTGATCTCATTGTTCAATTCCCACCTATGAGTGAGAATATGCGGTGTTTGGTTTTTTGTTCTTGCGATAGTTTACTGAGAATGATTGTGGAAGTCAGTGTGGCGATTCCTCAGGGATCTAGAACTAGAAATACTTTTTTTTTTTTTTTTTGAGACAAGAGTCTCACTCTGTCTTGCCCAGGCTGGAGTGCAGTGGCATGATCTTGGCTCACTGCAGCCTCCACCTCCAGGGTTCAAGTGATTTTCCTGTCTCAGCCTCCCGAGTAGCTGGGACTACAGGCACACACCACCACGCCTGGCTAATTTTGTATTTTTAGTAGTGATGGGGTTTCACCATGTTGGACAGGCTGGCCTCGAGCTCCTGACCTCAGGTGATCCATATGCCTTGGCCTCCCAAAGTGTGGGAATTACAGGCATGCACCACTGCACCCGGCCAACTTTTATATTTTTACTATTCATTTATTTAACTTCTTTTTAAAAAATCATTTTATTTATTTATTTATTCATTCCACTTTATTTGAGATTCATGGTGTACATGTGCCTGAGTATATTGTGTGATGCTGAGGTTTGGATTATAAATGATCCCATCACTCAAGTAGTGAGCATGGTACCCAACAGTTTTTCAGCACCTACCCCCTCCCTTCCTCCCACCTCTAGGATGTAATCGTTGCCATCTTTGTGGCCAGGTGTTCAATGTTTAGCTCCCATCTATGAGTAAGAACATCCAGTATTTGGCTTTCTGTTCCTGTGGTAATTCACGTGGGATGATGGCTTCTGGCTCTACCCATATTGCTGCAAAGGACAGGATTTCATACTTTTTTAATGGCTTCATAGTATTTCGTGGTGTATATGTGCCACATTTTCTTTTTTTTTTGCCACATTTCCTTTATCCAATCTACCATTGATGGGCAACTAGGTTGATTCCATGTCTTGCTATTGTGAATAGCATGGTGTTGAACATATAAGTACATGGGTCTTTTTGGTATAATGATCTATTTTTCTTTGGGTATATACCCAGTAATGGGATTACTGGGTCAAATGGAGCTCTGTTTTAAGTTCTTTGAAAAACCTACAAACTGTTTTCTACATTGGCTGAACTGATTTACATTCCCACCAACAGTGTATAAACATTACCTTTTCTCCACAACCTCAGGAGCATCTGTTGTTTTTGGCTTTTTAATAATGGCCATTTTGACTGGTATGAGATGGTATCTCATTGTGATTTGATTTGCATTTCTATGATGATTAGTGATGTTGAACATTATTTCATGTTTGTGGCCAATTATATGTGTTATTTTGAGAAGTGTTTTTTCATGGTATTGGCCACTTTTTAATGGCGGTGTTTGTTTTTGCTTGTTGAATTATTTAAGTTCCTTATAGACTGCAGATCTTAGACCATTTTGGCATACATAGTTTGTGAATATTTTATCCTTTTCTTTTTTGGATTAAACGAATTTTTAAAATTATACTCTAAGTTCTGGGGTACATGTGCAGAATGTGCAGGTTTGTTACATAAGTATACATATGCCATGGTGGTTTGCTGCACCCATCAACCCGTCACCTACATTAAGTATTTCTCCTAATGCTCTCCCTCCCCTTGCCCCCCACACTTCAACAGGCCCCAGTGTGTGATGTTCCACTCCCTGTGCCCATATGTTCTCATTGTTCAACTTCCACTTATGAGTGTTAACATGTGGCATTTGGTTTTCTGTTCCTGTGTTAGTGTGCTGAGAATGATGGTTTCCAACTTCATCCATGTCCCTGAAAAGGACATTGACTCATTTTTTAAATGGCTGCATAGTATTCCATGGCGTATATCTGCCACATTTTCTTTAACTAGTCTGACATTGACAGGCATTTGTGTTGGTGTCAAGTCTTTGCTATTGCGAATGGTACTGCAATAAACATATGTGTGCATGTGTCCTTATAGTAGAATGATTTATAATCCTTTGGGTATATACCCAGTAATGAGATTGCTGGGTCAAATGGTATTTCTAGTCCTAGATCCTTGAGGAATTGCCACACTGTCTTCCACAATGGTTGAACTAATTTACATTCCCACCAACAGTGTAAAAGTGTTCCTATTTCTCCATATCCTCACCAGCATCTGTTGTGTCCTGACTTTTTGATGATTACCATTCTAACTGGTGTGAGATGTTATCTCAGTGGTTTTGATTTGCATTTCTCTAATGACCAGTGATGAGCATTTTATTATATGTTTGTTGGCCATATAAATGTCTTCTTTTGAAAAGTGTCCATTCATATCCTTTGCCCACTTTCTGATGGGGTTGTTTTTCTCTTGTAAATTTGTTTAAGTTCCTTATAGATTCTGGATATTAGCCCTTTGTCAGATGGATAGATTGCAAAAATTTTCTCCCATTCTATTGGTTGCCTGTTCACTCTCAGGATAGTTTCTTTTGCTGTGCAGAAGCTCTTTAATTTAATTAGATCCCATTTGTCAATTTTTGCTTTTGTTGCAATTGGTTTTGGTGTTTTAGTCATGAAGTGTTTGCTCATGCCTATGTCCTAAATGGTATTGCCTAGGTTTTCTTCTAAGGTTTTTATGGTTTTAGTTCTTACATTTAAATCTGTAATTCATCTTGAGTTAATTTTTGTATAAGGTGTAAGGAAGGGATCCAGTTTCAATTTTCTGCATATGGCTAGCTAGTTTTCCTAACACCATTTATTAAATACGGAATCCTTTCTCTATTGCTTGTTTTTGTCAGATTTGTCAAAGATTAGATGATTGAGCAACCCCAAGACACGTAATTGTCAGAGTCTCCAAGGTTGAAATGAAGGAAAAAATGTTAAGGGCAGCCAGAGAGAAAGATCGGGTTACCCACAAAAGGAAGCCCATCGGACTAGGAGTGGATCTCTCTGCAGAAACCCTAGAAACCGGAAGAGACTGTGGGTCAATATTCAACATTCTTAAATAAAAAAATTTTCAACCCAGAATTTCATATCCAGCCAAACTAAGCTTCATATGTGAAGGAGAAATAAAATCCTTTACAGACAAGCAAATACTGAGAGATTTTGTCACCACCAGGCCCGCCTTACAAGAGCTCCTGAAGGAAGCACTAAATATGAAAAAGAAAAACCTGTACCAGCCACTGCCTAAACAAACGAAAATCTAAAGGCCATTGACACTATGAAGAAACTGCATTAACTAATGGGCAAAATAACCAGCTACCATGATATTGACAGGATCAAATTCACGCATAACAATATTAACCTTAAATGTAAATGGGCTAAATGCCCCAAATAAAAGGCCCAGACTGGCAAATTGGATGGAGTCAAGACCCATTGGTGTGCTGTATTCAGGAGACCCATCTCATGTGCAAAGACATACATAGGCTCAAAATAAATGGATGGAGGAAGATTTACCAAGCAAATGGAAAGCAAAAAAAAAAAAAAAAAAAAATGCAGGGTTTACAATCCTAGTCTCTGATTAAACAGACTTCAAACCAACAAAGATCAAAAAAGACAAAGAAGGACATTACATAATGGTAAAGGGATCAATGCAATAAGCAGAGCTAACTATCCTAAATATAAATGCACCCAATACAGGAGCACTCTGATTCATAAAGCAAGTTCTTAGAGACCTACAAAGAGACTTAAACTCCCACACAATAATAGTGGGAGACTTTAACACCCCACTGTCAATATTAGACAGATCAATGAGATAGAAAATTAACAAGGATATTCAGGACTTGCACTTAGCTCTGGACCAAGCGGACCTAATAGACATTTACAGAACTCTCCACCCCAAATCAACAGAATATACATGCTTCTCAGCACCACATAACACTTATTCTAAAATCAACCACATAATTGGAAGTAAAACACTCCTCAGCAAATGCAAAAGAATGAAAATCGTAACAAACAGTCTCTCAGACCACAGTGCAATCAAATTAGAACTCAGGATTACAAAACTCACTCAAAACCACACAACCACATGGAAACTGAACAACCTGCTTCTGAATGACCACTGGGTAATTAATGAAATAAAGGCAGAAATAAGTAAGTTATTTGAAACCAATGAGAACAAAGACACAATGTACCAGAATCTCTGGAACACAGCTAAAGCAGTGTTTAGAGGTAAATTTATAGCACTAAATGCCCACAGGAGAAAGTGGGAAAGACATAAAATTGACACCCTAACATCACAATTAAAAGAACTAGAGAAGCAGGAGCAAACAAATTCAACAGCTAGCAGAAGACAAGAAATAACTAAGATCAGAGCAGAATTGAAGGAGATAGAGACACAAAAAAACCCTTCAAAAATTCAATGAATCCAGGAGCTGGTTTTTTGAAAAGATTAACAAAACAGAATGCTAGGCAGACTAATAAAGAAGAAAAGAGAGAAGAATCAAATAGACACAGTAAAATATGATAAAGGGGATATCACCACTGATCTCACAGAAGTACAAACTACCATCAGAGAATACTATAAACATCTCTATGCAAATAAACTAGAAAATCTATTTTATCCCTTTCTATAGGTTGTTTGCTTACCCAGTTGATAGTTTCTTTTGCTGTGCAAAAGCTCTTTAGTTTAATTAGGTCCCTCTTGTCAATTTTTGTTTTGGTTGCAATTGCTTTTGAGGATTTAGTCATACATTATTTCCCATAGCCAATGTTCAGAATGGGGTTTTGTAGGCTTCCTTCTGGGCTTCTTAGTTTGAGTTATTACATTTAAATCTTTATTTCATCGTGATTTAATTTTTGTATATAGTGAAAGGCAGGGGTCCACTTTCATTCTTCTGCCTATGGCTATCCAGTATTACAGCACCATTTATTAGGTAGGGAGTCCTTTCCCCATTGCTTGCTTTTGTCAACTTTGTCAAAGATAAACAGGGTGGAGGTCTGTGGCTTTATTTCTTTGTTCTCTATTTGGTTCAATTTGGTCTATGTGTCTGTTTTTATACCAGTACCATCTGCTTTGGTTACTGGAACATTATAGTATAGTTTGAAACCAGGTATTGTGATATCTTTAGCATTATTCTTTTTGCTTAGGGTTACTTTGGCTTTTTGGTCTCTTTTTTTGTTTCATCTTAATTTTATAATAGTTGTCTCTAATTCTGTGAAAAATAAAGTCTGTAGTTTTTTATGAATAACATTAAATCTGTAGATTTCTTTGGGCCACTTTAATGAGATTAATTCTTCTAACCAGTGAGCATGGAATGTTTATGTGTTTGTTTGAGTCTTATTTACTTTCTTTCAGCAGTGTTTTGTGGTTCTCCTAGCAGAGATCTTTCACCTCTGTGGCTAACTGCATTCCTAGATGTTTTATTTTCGTGGCTGTTGTAAATCGAATTGAGTTCTTGATTTGGATCTCGACTTGAATGTTTTTGGTGTTTAGAAATGTCACTGAATTTTGTACATTAATTTTGTATCCTGAGTCTGTTCTTGAAGTTGTTTCTCAGTTCCAGGAATCTTTTGGCAAAGTCTTTTGGTTTTTGGGGGGTATTGAATCATATTATCAGCAAACAGACATAGTTTGCCTTCTTCTTTTCCTTATTTAGATGCTTTTTTTTCTTCTTGCTGTGCAACTGCTATGCTATAAACCATTAGATGGCACTTGTGGGTAAGAGCTGACTGCAGCCAATGTGGCACCCCATGCCCTAGAACTCATCCCGAGGCTCCCACCTGTGTCCATCCTGGCTAATTAGTTTACATCACTCTTCCCACAGAGCCTACATGTGACCTCAGAAAAATCCTCAGCACAGCAATCCAAAAACCTAGCAGTGATCTTTGCAACTAGCATGTACCAAAAACTCATCAGTTTGACAAAACTACCTTGAATTCTTCTCCTGTATTAATAATTCTTCACATTTCATTTGAGCATCATTGTGAATGCCTGATGCTTGTCAGGCTGAATATCTCTGGATAGGTCCTAGAAGGCGCCAGACTCCTGTTGCTCTATGGTCCCCAATCATTCCACCTACACTCCTTCCCATGCACAGTCCTGCATTTTTTAATGTAAAACCATTGACTTCTTGAGAACATCAATTCATATCAAAAATCACTCTATGTGCTACACAATGCCTACATATTTCTAAAGTCTAGTAATAAAATGACATATATTTATGACATTATGAATTTCAGAATAGTGACAAAAACCTTTAGAAATGTTACTCACGTTCTTCCTCAAGTTTCCAAAAGGGTGGTGCATGACTTGATAGTTGGCGTGTTAATTTTGTTCTGAGGGAATCGACAACCATATCTAGGAGAGTATTCCCTATTCACTTCAGTAGAAACTCAGGCTAAGGCAACAGAGTCATCCAAATGGTAGACTGAGTTACTGGGAGAGCTAAAAGAAAAATTAATCTCTCTTCTAGCCATTACTAATTCTTCTTTGAGCACAAATTATGCATTTTGCTAGCTGGTTCCAACCAGGGGAAGCGCAAGTTTCTAAGAGGTTTCCCGCAGAGTCAGGCTGAGTTTTGAACTGATTTTCCTGCAGGGATGGCCAAATGGCCCACAAGTGGCTTCACATTCCATCAAAGGCTGAATATCTGAACTCGAGATGAAATTCCCAATGATGGGTCATGAATAATCAAATTCTTTAAAAAAAATTCACTCACTCCAAAAAGGCCTTCTCCTGAAGCAGCATCCCTCTTTTAATAGGTTTTGGTTTTCTGGTGTGAGGTAATATAGACATTTTCCCCCCTCTTCCATATACAGATGATGCATTTCCAGTATTTTCTTATATATGCAGAACAGGGAAGGAATGCTAACTTGGAATGAGGGGCTCCTACCATATGCCCCAACCATAAAACTAATTAATATTTGGCCCATGTTCTTCTAACTTTCCAGGAAATATTAGCCTCACTGCTCCCGCGTCTTCAAAACAACATATAACCAAACTCCCAAAACAAGACCAATTAGATTAACAAACTTTTATTATTTCATCCCCATCCCCTATCCTAACTTCTACAAACACCACAATTCTTTGATGAGAACTCCTAATGATTTACTGACTGAAATCCAATCAAGAAATATAGTATCAGAGAGTTATATAATTGTTAGAAAACTGTTTTAAAATGAAATTTTATATTTTAGAACAATGAGGTTTACCAAAAAATTGAATGGATAGTTCAGAAAGTTTTTATATATCCCCTCTCTTTTCCCTATTGTTAACATCTGGCATTAGTGTAGTACATTTGTTACAATAGATGAATCAATTTTGATACATTATTATTAATAGTTCATATTTTACATAAGGATGAGTCTTTCTGTTCCAGAGTTGTATGTTTTTTTCCACAAATACATAGTACCATGTAGCATAATCTTATGTAACATTAATTACTGTGTCATATAGAATAGTTTCACTGCTCTAAAAGTCCTCTGTGCTCTGTCCGTCCATCCATACTTCCCCCAGACCCCTTGCAACACTTATCTTTTTCCTGTATCCACAGTTTTGTTTTTTCCAGGATGTCATGCAGCTGGAATCACACAGTATGCAGCCTTTTCAGATTGGCTTCTTTCACTTCACAATATGCATTTAAATTTCCTCCATGTCTTCCAATGGCTTGATAAATCATTTATTTTTAACACTAAATAATAGTCCACTGTATGCATGTGCCACACTTTATCCATTTAATTTCTGAAGGACATTCTGATTAAGTCTATGTTTTGGAATGTATGAAAAATCTACTATGAACATAAGTTTCCAAATCAGCAGAGTTAATACCAAGAAACACAATTGCCAGATCATATGATAAGATTATGTTCAATATTGTAAGAAACTGTCAAACTGTATTCCAAAGTGGCTGTACAAGAGAGTGTGCTTTTGTCTGTAACGGATCGATAGAAATGAAAGAAATTGTAAAAACTGAATATAAAAGTCAATCATCTTTTCAAAGAATAGCTGAAATAATGACTAGCATTTATAAGGTTTTATTGCATTCATCATTTTACTTGATTTTAAAATCTTACAAGAAAAAAAGTATGTATTAAGTCAAATTTTATAAAAAAGAAAGTTGGTCCTCAGAAGCATTGTATGATTGACAGAAATTCACATGGTATTTACGTGGAGCTGAAACTGATGATCAGTTCTTATGGGCCAGCCCTCTCCTTCTCTTCTGATTTGTTGTGTTTTTTGTACCTCAACATCTTCTTGGTTGGAAATGCTCCCTCATAT
Organism: Pan troglodytes; assembly: GCF_028858775.2. Classification (NCBI taxonomy): domain Eukaryota; kingdom Metazoa; phylum Chordata; class Mammalia; order Primates; family Hominidae; genus Pan; species Pan troglodytes. The sequence goes on from NC_072398.2 coordinate 682,411, forward strand.
TATCTGGCACATACTGTTGTCCAAGACAGTCTGACAAGATTGAGGAGATGTTGAGCCTCCAGCTGAAGAGCCTTGGAAAAGCTCTTCCTGGATTTCAACTGAAAACCCTGCTCTGTTAGGCAAGACCAGGTCTATTTTCTTGATTAAATGCTCAGCCCAATGCCAAGCTGAGCTGTTCTATTTGGCTAAATGTTTTGTCAAATACCCAGCAGCTTTTTTCAGTACAAAAGGAGGTGTGGCTATCTTTCATTCACCCACCATCTTCAGTCGCTGCAGAACATCACTGAACCCAGCTTGGATTTTGTTAAACCAATGACAGTACAAAGCCTGGCACAGCAGCTTGTAGAGGTGGCCTGAGGGGTTTGGGATGTGGTCCTGGTTTTTACTACTGTGTCTACAATTTAGGCCAAACATTTTTTCTCCAGTTCTTAGCCACTTAAAAAGAAATCATACTAAGTGTATAGAACACCCTTGACGTAGCCAACTCAATCTTAGAAAAAGACTTTATTTTATATTTCATAGAGCACTTTTCCAACAAGGATAAGATGTGTTGTCTACTAAACAAATTAAAAAATAAAAGACTGTATCCAACCAGATAAGGACTCAAACAAGCACACTCTTCCATGATCAGTTCTCATGGGAGGACTCTGTAACCGTAAAAGAGCAGGCCTTCAGCAGCTCGAAATAGCCATGTTAACTGACACCATCTTGCAGTCACTGGTGATGAAAACTTGACATCTGCTGCTGAAGTCTCTGCCACCTCAGAGACTCTTTCTTGCAAGACTGATGGACCACCCGGCCTGGACCAGGACCGCTTTTCTCTTCTTCTCTCCCCCTGGACTGGTTTGTGATCCTTTCTCCTATCCCTTTTCCTTCTTGTGTTAAATGTTAGTTTGTTTGTTGTGAAATGTTAAACCTATAACATTTACATATTGATTAAGTATACTATTATGTATGGTTTGCAATATTGACTGACTTGTGGAGTGGCTTGAGTCTGTGTGCCCGCAGCACTGACTACCAAGTGAATGAAAAGTATTAAGGAGAGTTGCCCCCTTGGGAACTCTATGTAGCTCATGGTGGCTTTTGTGATTGAAACAGCATCAATAAAATCCTGACATTGTGGAAAGACACAAGCATGTGTGGTCCTGGTTATTTCTAACCTTGCACCGCTCATGACACTAAGTCATTTACAAGGGTTTCCAGTTCTAATTTTCACATGAAAAGCTGGGTATTTCCTTCCCACTTTGCAATGCTATCCAATGCAAAAGCCAGTGCTATAGAGAAGGAAAAATATGATGCTGTCTACTACTTTTTTAAAAGAGAAAAGTTGGTAGAAATAGCTCCAACAACACTAACATCTGCACAGGGATCCCAAAAGTCTAAAAATGCTAGTGAATTGGAGAAGAAGCTGTAAAGTGATTACAGAAACTGCTAGTTAATAGGGCATTTCGTTCTCAACTACCTTTTGCTGTGTCTTCCAATGTAACAGTTAGTTACCATATTAAAAAAATAACATTACAGACTCCCTCCCCCATAAAGATTTAGTCTTGGCATTTCTACAAAACACATGATTCATTTTTTTTCAGCTCCAAATGTAGACAAAGGAGGAGTATTTTCAGTGGTTACTCAAAGAAGAGATATTTGGATTTTCTAAATCTTGGTGTAAGTCTATGGAGATTTTTCTTTTACAGTTTTATGACAGTTTAGTCTCTTCCATATGTCTTTCAAACCTTGGCATCCCTAAACCTTTGATAAGCCAATTGATGGATTGTTTAAACAATATAGTCAAAATCACCAGTTCTTATGGAGCCATTGAAGATGGGCAGAATATGTAATATTAACTCAACATTTTGGGGCATTCATATACACAAACTGCAATCAGAGAAGTGATATGAGAGAAGACTTGGAATCAGTAGAAACAAAAGAAGAATAAACATGAGTGGTGTTTCTAGAACTCTGGCATTATTTGTGTGTGACTGTTACAGCAACTTCCCATTTTTGATGGGGGTACTGTTGATACACCATTTAGCACAGCTGGTATTGGCAGTTCCTGTCAGCATCATCTGTGGTATCCATGATATGACCCCATATATGCCTGAACAGGATGTGGAGGTTTTAGACCATCAGAATTCTTTCCTCATCACACCACATGTCCCCTAACATCTTGCCACAACTCTCTTCAAGGCACCCATCACATCCCTGTTCCTCAGACTGTAGATGAGAGGGTTTAATAAGGGTGTGAGGATGGTATAAAAGGCAGAGAAGACCTTATCTTTGATTGGGGTGTGGTAAGATTGGGGAAGCATATAGGTATACAAGGCAGCCCCATAGAACAATGTCACCACCATCATGTGTGAAGAGCAGGTGGCAAAGGCCTTCTTCCTCCCTTCAGCCGATGTCATCTGATGCACTGTGATGAGAATCCTGGTGTAGGATGCAGTCACCACCGAGAAGGGGATCAGCAGCATTGCAACGCAGCACACGTACATCACTGTTTCATAGGTGGTTCTGTCCCCACAGGCCAGCCTCAGCATGGTGGGTGCCTCACAGAAAAAGTGATTGATTTGGTGAGAGGCACAGAACGGGAGACTCATGGTAATGGGGGTGAGGAGAAAACTGTCCAAAGCCCCACCGAACCAAGAGCTGGCCAGGATCATCCAGCAGACCCGCCAGCTGATGAGGACAGGATAGCGCAGTGGGTTGCAGATGGCCACGTAGCGGTCATAGGCCATGAGCCCCAGCAGGAAGAATTCAGCCCCCATAAAGCCCATGTAGAGAAAGCACTGAGCGGTGCAGGCGATGAAAGAGATGGTCCCCTCGCCCATGAGATAATCTACCAGCATCTTGGGCACAATGGTGGAGATGTATAATGTGTCAATGACGGAGAGGTGGCTGAGGAGGAAGTACATGGGGGTGTGGAGATGAGGGTCTATGTTAATCAGGAAGATCATGACCCCATTAGCTATCATGGCCATGAAGAAGACGGCACAAATGACACTGAAAAAGAATCCTGAGCCTTTATCGTGAGTGAAGAGCCCCATGAGGGTAAAGCCTCTGGTCAAGGTTCCATTGTTTTCATTCATGGTGCTGAGTTTGAACTGGAGGCATAAGAAGAGAAGCAGGGTCAATGAAAATGACAAAAGATAAATCACTTAAACATGTCTGTGTAAACATTATTAGATTAAAATCTTTTATGTAGCTAATATAAAACTTTTTTTGGTGTGGTAGATTTGTAGCTTCCTTTTTCTTGGCTATTTCTTTTTGATGAAGAATAATTTCAACATTAGGACCCCATGGGACGAAGATGAATGAATGTTTGGCAATTGATACTTGGCTTAAGGGAGTTTCATTATGATTGAAGAAAATCTGGGCCCTAGAGAGGATCCTTCATTTGGAGTTGGCTCCATTTACTTAAAATGTGGATACAACTGAAAGACTATTGATCCAATCAATTCAAACAACCCAATAAAATAATTCAATAGGCCATTGGCTCAAATTGGGAATTTCTGTGATAATTTCAAAACCTATTGGTCTCATCCAGAAATAACCATAAATTGTAGACACAACTGAAAACTATGTTGAACTGTAATAAACATGATTACATTATCTGCCTGATCATTGGCCATTCTTATGTGTTCTCTCACCATTTGTCAATTTCTCATCCATTTGCACACTTAATCTTTATTTATGGAGAGAGTACTGTGCAGTGATCTAAGCTCTGGGGATACTGTAGTAAATAAAAAGAATATGAATCATGTGACTTACATTCTAGTTATGAAATAAGCACAGTAAATCAAAAGTGGGAACCATGGTTCCAGGTAATGCAAATAAGGGCTTTGCGGAAAACTTCAACACAGACAATGAAAGATAAAAGAAAATTCATGTGAAGATTTAGGGCTAGGGTGTTCCTACAAAATAAATAGCAAATGTGACATCCCTAAAGCAAAAAGGAGTTTGGGATAGTCAGGAAACAAAAGTCAGTTCAGGAAGAGAATTGCAAGTGATGAAGACAGTGAGATATTAGTGATCAGTTCTTCAAGGTATGCAGGCTGGGGTAAAGAGAACAGAATTATTTTCTAAGTGTTATCAGTAGAATTGAGTTGCAGTTTGTAACATGTAACAGTTTAACTTTAACATGTTCATTATGATCTTTCTGTTTTTTTCTTTTTATCTCTTTGGTACATTTGAGTCATTTTTTGTTTTTGCTTAGTGTTGTATTTTTGTGGGTCTTGAGGGCTTAGACTGGGATAGACCAGGTTGTGCTTTCTGTCCTAATATCCTCCTCATTTCACTCAAAACTTCCTGATTTGGTTGGTCAGTCGTAAGCCTTGGAGATGGTGACTGAATGAAATGCATAAAAGATCTTGTAGGCCAGAGGCAGGAAACCATACACAATCTTAGATAGCTATGGGTGAGGCATTCACATCTTGAATACACGATGAATATAAGAATATCTTTTAAAAGTTTCCTCATCAGGTTTAACACTCTTTGAAATCCAACTTGATTTTTGAATTCTTGGACCCTTCTGTGTGCACTCAGGTGTTACACCAGACAGAGAGGCAGATGATGTAGCAGTAAGTGCACAGAGCCGGCAGCCAGCTTCCAGAACACTGTTTTGGAGTAGGGGGTTGCTCAATTCTGAAATACTTGCACTAAGAATGCTTGTTTGGGGTCCTGGCTTCATCATTTGCAATGTGCCCTAATGCACATTACTTAAAATCTTAGAGCCCGTTTCCTGATCTATAATTAGGATATCACAGGAAACTTACGGGATGTTGTCATGATCAAACGTCATGTAGCATATGCAAAGGACCACAGCTGAGTAAATTCAAATGCTAATCTATGATAAGCTGTTGCGCTTGTGAGAGAATGCTGATAATGAGGACACACAATATCTTGCCGAAGGCAATATTGCATTTCTTAGCTACTGTGTGTATACCACAGGCACAAACAATAGGAGACACACTCTAAAAAGCACGTGTCACCTGTTGAGCACTAGGGGACACACTCTAAAATTATGTGTCACCTGTTGAACACTAACTAGGCAGGGCTGCAGGCTTGTGCATTGTCTTCTGAATTATTTAAAATGATAAAATCTCAGAACATTCTTCCTGATCATGCAAATAATTGCCATTAGAGGAATCTTTTAGCAAAAGATATGGACTCGTAAAAGACTAGTTTCTGGGAAAACTCATTCCAGGAAGAAGACTGTCATTTCCTAAGTTCACTCTCAGATTAAACAATGAGAATCAAGATGTTAGGTAATAGCATTACATGAACAACAGGGCCTAAAAAATAATTTGCAAGTGTCTACATATTCTCCAGGGTGGCCTGTTTCAAACTTCTCAGTACATGCTCACGAAACCACAGAAACGATTCAATTTTTTATCTACACTGAAAATTAAAAATCTTGAGTACTAGAAAAAGATGAACCCTAGCGACTCCTCAGTAGAGAAAAGCCTCTTCGGTTTTGGCCAGCACACGTACAAGGTCTCTCATGGCATGAACCACTCAGAAAAAGGATTGGCTGTGTGTCTCTGTGCCAGATTTTCTCTGCAGCAGGGTCTGCTTCTCTGCTTTCCCCATTCTTACCCTCCCCTAGCCAAGAAATTGTGGAGAAAAAGGGTAGAGTTTTGCAAGTAGACCAACAAAGGAGGTTCTTGAAGGAGTGTTCTCAGCACAGTGAACAGGAGACTTCATTTAGGAAAGTGAGAAATACACAGACACAAGGAAAAATGCTAGCTAACAAGAAATCGAAACCTTTCCTTTCTAAGTTTTTCCTTCTCTTTCAACAAAAATTCAAACATAACTGCACAGTTTTGCTTACTGGTTTAGAAGAGGCTGAGTGGATCAGGTGGTGAGGGGAAAAAGGGGCTGAAGATTTATTCTGTCCACTGTCCACCCAAAATGCAGATCCTCCATCTAATGGGTAGCATCTCATCTAATGAGCTCCTCATGATGACCTGATGAATTAGAAGGAGCTTCCTGCAATGTCAATGGGAGCAGAAACAGACGATAACATTAGGGAGCACTTCAGGAGAGGATGAACACACTCAGGCTAGTGCAGTGCTTTACCCATGACGATAACACTAGGAAACACTTCAGGAGAGGATGAACACACTCAGGCCAGTATGGTGCTTTACTCATGATGATAACACTAGGAAACACTTCAGGAGAGGATGAGCACACTCAGGCTAGTGCAGTGCTTTACCCATGATGATAACACTAGGAAATGCTTCAGGAGAGGATGAACACACTCAGGCTAGTGTGGTGCTTTACTCATGATGATAACACTAGGAAACGCTTCAGGAGAGGATGAACACACTCAGGCTAGTGTGGTGCTTTACCCATGATGATAACACTAGGAAACGCTTCAGGAGAGGATGAACACACTCAGGCCAGTGTGGTGCTTTACTCATGATGATAACACTAGGAAACACTTCAGGAGAGGATGAGCACACTCAGGCTAGTGCAGTGCTTTACCCATGACAATAACATTAGGAAACACTTCAGGAGAGGATGAACACACTCAGGCTAGTGCAGTGCTTTCCCCATGATGATAACACTAGGAAACACATCAGGATAGGATGAGCACACTCAGGCTAGTGCAGTGCTTTACCCATGATGATAACACTAGGAAACACTTCAGGAGAGGGTGAACACACTCAGGCAAGTGCGGTGCTTTACCCATGACAATTAAAAACAATTCCAGGATGAGACGTTACAAGAAAGGCTGCAAAGAAGAGCGCTGAAGACATAAAATTTTGTTAGGGTTGTGGAGGATAAAACTTGAGTAGCTCTCCGGGATGCAGAAAGGCAGATATTAAATGGTAAGAAAGATAGACATGGGCTGGGCACGGTGGCTCACCCCTGTAATCCCAGCATTTTGGGAGGCCGAAGTGGGCGGATCACCTGAGGTCAGGAGTTCAAGACCAGCCTGGCCAACATGGTGAAACCCTGTCTCTACAAAAATTAGCCAGGCATGATGGCGGGTGCCTGTAGTCCCAGCTACTCTGGAGGCTGAGGTGGGAGGATCGCTTGAACCAGGGAGGCAGGGGTTGCAGTGAGCTGAGATTGCACCATTGAACTCCAGCCTGGGCAACAAAGAAAGTCTCCATCTAAAAAAAAAAAAAAAAAAGAAAGAAAGGTAGACATGGAGTATTGGAATTACAAAAGCAAAATATAAATAATCAGTGTTTTAAAAAGAGTGATTTCACAAATAGGAGAGAATTATTAATAAAAATTGAAAAGGAAAACTTGGGAAAGGAACAAAAAGACTCTGTATATGGATGTTTCATTTCATTAATAAATACACTGTGCGTGTCTGGGAAAGTTATTTGAAGTAAAAGCATCTGGCAGCATCTAATAAAAACATAGTTGCATGCAAACAAAACACAAGAAAAGGAAAACACAGTCACCTACACAGGCTAAAATTCACACTGACCACAGGTGTCTTCCTGATAAATTCCAAATAAAAGTGAAAAAATGTCTAAACTGAAGATATACAATGTTTCAGTAAAAAGAGAGAGCTCTGGAGCCAGAATTTCCTTGGGTTTGATCCTTTCTCCACCACCAAATTGTGTGACCACAGATACTGAAATTATTTTTGTATCCGTTTCCCCCATTTGCTCTGTAATAATAGAAAGGGCCCAAGTTTCAAAGTTTACATCATTCACACACATCAGTTTCTTAGACTAGTATCTAGAATGTGCTATCTGTTCAGTAAAACTTATTATCGATATCATTAGATACATTTTAGTTGAGAGTAATGTGTGGCTCAAACAGGAAGACATTCTGAGATAAATTAGCGGGAATAAACAGTAAGATACAGCTGAATATTTTTGTAGATCAAACAAAATTAAGAAAAGGGAAGAAACTGTAATATTACTAACAGTAAACGTTGAATTCAGGTTAAATATATATATATTTAAAAATAATGTAAATATGATTGCCTCATTGCATAGAACTCAAAAGATTCTTATCAACAAAGACATATATATGTAGAAATAGATAGATACATATATATCTACGACATCTAATCTGTAGACACAGATAGACATACCTATCTCTGTCTATACAGAAAACAGGGTCTGAAAATGGAATGCTAATACTATACATGCAAAACAAATTCTATTTAAATAGAATGTAAAATTAAGAAGTACCAGAAAGCAGCTTTCATTCATTTATGTATTTATACATTCAAGTATTTATTGTGATCCAGTATTCACTAGACATTTTTCTAGGAGCAGAAGATACCATTAACAATATTCCCTCTTTCTTGGAACATACAGGGCAAAGGGCTGATAATAAATAAAAACATATACAATTATGAAGAATCTAACATTTTTTCTAAGTAAATGAGCCAGAAAAAAAATACATTTTTTTTTTCTGGAGCCTATGACTCCAACACAGAGGCAACTATAAGAATAAGAACAATTTTGAAAAAGATTAACCAAATCAGTTACTGGTATTAAAATGAGTTAAAAGAATGTTTGTATGTGTGTACATGTGTGTTTGGGTGTGTATTAAAATGGTTTAAAATAATGAAAGAAAAAAAGGCATAACAGCACAGGAAATTAACACGAAGCATATGATGAAATGAGATAGAAACAACTAGGTTAATCATGGCTACGACATCATTCAGAGTAAACATCCGCTTTCAAAGTGTAGATTTACTCTTCAAAGAAAACAAAACAAAATGTACAAAATGGAAAAGAAAACTAAAAAATGCAAAAAGGAATGACATAGTATATATAAACTACAATATAAGGTGATATTATAAATGGAACAAAGAGAACAATTCTGTAATTTGGATTTTAAATGGAAATGTATTATGTGCTTAATATATTCAGTTAGCTTCCATAGGACAATCTCTTTTTTTTTTTTTACTAAAATATATTAGAATTCTAAAATCATAATAATAGGTTCACATCTAAATCAGAGAATTTGAAATACTTTAACGTATGCCTAAAACACTACTTAGACCAAAGGAAGTTCAAACTTTCATTAAATTAAATATATTATGTATGGAAGCCTATAGGATATAGCTAAAGATGTATCCAGACAAAATTTTATAACCTTTAATAATGTAATTCTTATAGAAAAAATATGTGATGTTAATAAAGATTCAACCCAATACATTAGAAAAATATCTGCAAAATACATTTAAATAAGAGAAAGACCATATAAAAGACTTAAATAGATATTAATGGATTTTAAAATAAGCAGACTGAATATTTAAAGTTGATTCTTTAAAACTGAAACAAAATAGACCTATTTCTGGCCATGCTAATGATATTTGAGGGCAGAAAGGATGACACAAAACATCATTAAAAGTAAGAAAAATGATCCAACTACAGATATGAGAAGAGTGATAAAATATTTATAGTATGAGAAGTTATTTTAACATTATATTAATATAGTTTGAAATTTTAATGAAGAAGAAGACGATTTTAAAGTATAGTTTTGTATGAGTGCATGCATACACATAATATGCATATATAGTTATAAGTAGATATAATGCATACACACAAATATAGTCAAAATTCTTAATATGCATATATAATTATAAGTAGATATAATACATACACACATACAGTTAAAATTCTTAATGTGCATATATAATTATAAGTAGATATAATGCATACACACACATATAGGTGGGGGGAGGGACAGCATTAGGAGATATACCCAATGTAAATGACGAGTTAATGGGTGCAGCACACCAACATGGCACATGTATACATATGTAACAAACCTGCACGTTGTGCACTTGTACCCTAGAACTTAAAGTATGATAAAAATAAATCAAAAAAAAGAAAATACCAAAGAAGATCTCTAAATTTAGAACAATTTAAAAGTTTTAATGGAATTCTGCTTTCCCAAAATTCCTAGTTCAGAAAACATCCCATAAAAATCTTCTAAGGACAGAAAATTTAAAAATCTTTGTATACAAAAAAATGGAATTAATTAATCATTTATTTTATAAATATATATAGCCTTCAAAAGACAGAAAACTCTCATAATTATAAACCAAGTTCACATATATAAATATTTCCCAAATGAATATTAATTATTAAACTCAGAAGTACATTAATAACAACACATCTTCAAACCTGTTCATATAAACTCCTTCTTTTCCCATTCTATCCCCCTTCAAAGATTCTTGGTTGTTTGTGAGCTAAAGATCAAGTTTTGATTGTGGTTTGTATGTCCCTAAGTGACCTGGATACTCAGCTCTCTACTCTGCAGCACTCTGTCAATTCCTGGCACCTCTCTCCCAGAAAATAGCCTGACTCAGGAGCTCTCTCTGCCTGGAGCACAATTCTCTCTTCATCTGGTTACTGTAGACCCAGGTCTCAGGTCACTTATACTTCTTGCAGGAATCCCCTATGGTTTTAATAACAATGTCAAATGCCCCAGCATATATGAACAAGTAGTTACTCATAATATCAACAACATATCTACAAAAATATTTCTTTTTCTTTTTCTTTTCCTTTTTGAGACAGGAACTTGCTCTGTTCCTCAGGCTGGAGCACAGTGGCACGATCACTGCTCATTGTAGCCTCAACCTTTTGGGCTCAAGCAATTCTCCTACCTCAGCCTCCTGCGTAGCTGGGACTACAGGCACAGACCACCATATCCAGCTTATGTTTTTGTATTTTTTGTAGAAACAGGGTCTTGCCATGTTGTCCAGGCTGGTCTTGAACTTCTGGCCTGAAGAAATCTTCCTGTCTTGGTCTCCCAAAGTATTGGGATTACAGACATGAGCTACCGCACCCAGACACAAAAAAAATTTCTATATAATAACAATAAAAATGGTAAAATAACTGGTAATATGCTAAACTTTTGGAGAACATTTATAAAACTAAATAATTCAGTATTAATTTAAAAAGCAATAGAAAATTATTCTAGAGGAATTTGTCAAAATGATTATAAATTTGATCTGAAAGGACAAACACATATGAATTGTCTGGGGAAAAACAATGATAAAAATTGACTTTGACCTCTGTAGGACCAGTGTGAAATGTAAAGGATGAGTAACTGAATAGAAAAAACAAGGCTCAACAACTAAACGGAAGAGTATCTGGAAATAAACACTGCTGTCTCCCGCCAAAATACAAAAAACCCACATATGCGCAAATGTTTCACACAAGTAAGATGAGAATTCGGATAACTGGGAAAGGTAGAGTTTATATATATGAAGAAAACAAAATTGCAACTTAGAGGTAAAGAGTAAGACTTTAAAACGCACACTCCAGATCAAGTGGCTCAAAAATTTAAGTACAAGAAATAAATACATTCCTTTATGAAAACTTTTTTATGATGTTTGAGTCTCTTTAATGAAAAGGTATGTTGTTTGTATTCTGAAAAAATGCTAAAGTAATGACAATAAATTAGGATTTTTATTGTGAAGAAGCGGGGAACATCACACACTGCTAGTGTAAGTACAAATTGAAACCATTTTTTTCTGTAAGTGTCTGGCATTTAGCAAACTTAAAAAATCCATCTTTTAGCCACTTTCATCAGTTTATTCTGAGGAAATAAATAGTATGAAGTGGGAATAATATGTGAAGACATTAAATAAATTATTGCCATTGATTGTGAAAATAAACTAGAAACAATCTTAATGATCAACATTAATGGGTTGACTAAATCAAACATTGCTCAATTTACATTATACTCATTGATAATGGTGTAGCTTAGTTGTCTTTTCATGTAAAGATATACATAATGTATTTTTAAGTAGGAAACATAGCACTGCCTATTTACAAACATATATGTGCATAGATAAATTATAATCACGTGTAGTCAGCCTGGAAAGTTTTGGGTTGGGATAGGAAAAAAATGCGCCCAAAGGCAGAAATGAAGCTCAAGGTAGAGCAATCAGGAGATTTTGCTGAACTGAATGGAGATTGAAGAGTCAGGAATACACTTTACCAGAGCATCCGAGAATCTAATTATTTATTTTACTCATCACATACTATGAACTTTGTATTTCATGCCTTTCCAAATAAGATGGACCACACTCGGATGGTTACCAGAGTTTAATGAAGACATCTCGAGTCTTTCTGTGATGCGCTCTGACAGGGGCGAGCCCCATGCTGCCCTTGCCCTCATGACACCTCTTCAACTTGTTTCTACAACTCTCTTTGTTGTTTTTATTTGCTGCATGCTTCTGCCTCCTCAAATATAATATGAGCTCTTTGAGGGTAGAGTCATCCTCTAAATAGTCCTTCTATCAACAGCCATTAGCACAGCCTTGTATGTATTAGGTGGTCTATACATCAATTGATTACTCCTAGAACACTTTATCTTTTCCCATTTCAACCTCATACTAATAATTTGAGAGCACAAATGACAGAAGATTTGCTTTGATATCTTCTATGATATTGCATTGTGACAAGTGGCTAACTTTGAAGACCACTTAAATGCAAATAAAACTGATCTTTGGAAAAGAAAGCAAGCTAATGATGCAGTCCAGAAGGCAATAGGAATATGTAGGCCACTTGGTCCCTTCTAACCTCACAGGAAGTGTTATGCCCGTGCTTTCAACATAGCCTGACTGACAACATCTGACCAACCAACCATCACACGATAGCAAGAATGTTCCTGTCTTTCAGATACTGTCTCTTAGTGTGTCCAAAATGGGTCACAAAAAGCAATCAATAAAATAAGTTCACAAAAGAGTGACTGAATCTATCAAAATGCTATCAGGGTAGTTGACCATTTTTAAACATTTTTTCAAGAAAGTGATGTTTGTTTTAAATAAGTGAGTGGCACTTATGAATAAGAGCTCAACATTTATATACTCATAGACATAAAGATGGCAACAACAGAAAATAGAGACTGCTAGAAGGAAGATAGAGGGGCAAGGATCAAAAACTAACTATTGGGTATATGCTGGGTGCCCGTATGATGGGATCATTTACACCCCAAACCTCACCGTCACAAAATATTACCAGGTAACAAACCTGCACATGTACCACCTGAATCTAAAATAAAAGTTGAAAAAAATTTAAAAATTAAAAAAATTAAATACATACATGAGTGGGTATTTTATAGATGAAACAACAGAAAATGTACAGCCTTCCTCAAGTGTTTCCATGGTTATTGATGCCCAACTGGTGACTCCATTTAATTGTAAAAGTTCCACTTTTCCCTGAAAAATGTATCTTTAAGTGTGCTAAATGAAGAGTTTGACAGTATTCAGGAATAGTTCAACAGTAACCTATGTTTTTAGTTTTGACAACTAGGTTTTTGTCTAGTCTTTCCTTTGTTAGTTCAGTTAAAAGTATTTACCTCTGTACTCCTGGAATATGCTTAATTCATTTCCTTCAATCAAATCTTCTTAAAGTAAACATGCCAATTACTCATACCTCCACCAAAATTCCTACCTTCCAATCCCATTCGATTTAATTATTTTGATCATCTTACCTAATTCCCTGTAACTTAGAAGATATCACATTTGTGAGAACTGAACATGCACAAAATATCTGAATTATCTTAAATGAGTGAACTTCCCTATTTGTTTTTCTCCTACTCACACACATTATCTAAGAGAGCCAAATGGCTTTCTTACTGTGAGTATGGAGATATAAGTTGATGATAGTGGATCACTTACAGGTATAATATATCCAGAGAGAGGAATATGAGGTAAAGACAAAATTGTTTACAAACAACTTCACAAGAGGTGAGACCTTAGAAACAAGAGATAAAAGGGAACCTTCTTGATCTTCTTGTTTTCTGTCTTCATATTAGTGTCTTTCCTTGAAAAGATGAGAGGAGATCCAGGTTAACAGGCAAAAGCTTCAAAAAAAAAGAGAGTGCCAGTTAGAGGTATTTGAAGATGACCACTTAACTGAAGGCATGGATGTCACACTTCAGCACAGTGCACACAGCTCCAGGAACCAAAGAGGGAAGAGTTTAAGTAATCTAGTATGTGACATCATAAACATCCTGAGATTTCTCATGGAGAAAACTCCTTCTAATAATCCAGAAGGAATATCAACTAAACTGGTTCTGATGGGTACTGAAAACTGTACTCAAAACATGTAAGTGGCAAGCAGAGAATGTGTTCCACAACAAATGCCTGGGCTGCCTCCTCTGCAGTTTGTTTGTTTGTTTTGTTTTTAATTAACAGCTTGAGAACAGCTGTTTAATGCATGTTTCATCACAAAACTCTGTTATTTGTTTCCCTAGAGGGCAAATGAGTAATATTGGAAAAATACCCAAGGAAGAGAAGAGAAGTTTTTTATGTGGTCATTTAATTTCTCACTTTAACAATAGTCATGATCTAATCTTTTCATTTTTCTCTTGCATTAAGCAGCTTCCCAATAAACATCACTCATTTACTAAATGTCACTAAGAAAAACTTTTAATTGCCAATTCAGTAAAGGTACCAAACAATCTGTTAAGAAAATATATCAGGCAGGCTCTTGATGAACAGGTTAGTGTAAAAATCCAACTTACGGAAACTATTGCTACAAAACCCTTTTGAACACATGATAAGAGATGAAGTTGATGAAAATCACTTTATACTCGATGGGTGGTTCTCATTCTCCTGAGCTCAGGCGACCTGCCTGCCTCGGCCCCCGAAACTGCTGGCATTATAGGCGTGAGCCACTGTGCCCGGCCTGGTTGCATTCTCTTGATGCATAAGGTGTACGGTTATGAATCATTTTTGTTTAGTCTTCTCATAGTAATATATATGAATGTAAATTATATTGTATTACCGATGTATCAACTTTAAATGATAAATCTATGCCTGGTTTAAAAGATGAAATTGACACGTGCATATGTGCTGTTTTCCAACATTCTATTTTTTTGCCTGCTAAGTTTTGTTAGTTATATTTTGCTACTTATCTTGTGACACATCATAACATACACATTCAATTTTTAACTGTAGAGATATCAACTGGGCTTTAAATGTGTTTAATCATAAAACCTAAAGAAAACAAAACAGCATGTAAAATAGTTTGTGTCAATGTTAGTTCCAAGAAAAGGAAACAATGTGACTTAAAGGTTTAATGGATTCTTGACTCTTTTCTATTTCAGATTGCCTCTCTCTGCGCCTTTCACCATCCACCTCAGATTTCCTTATTCATATACATGGCAACTTCTATTAGTTTTTTTTAAGGGATACTACTCATGTGAAAATGCCTACGTCTTAGTTTTAGCACATACACACATATATATAAATGTAACAAATATTTATATGTACATAAATATATATTTATGTGTGTGTGTATATAGAGAAAGAGAGAATATGAGTTGTAAAGTAAAAAATGCAAACATAGACAATGACAATATTAGGTAGCCATAACTGGAAACACTTTATATGTACAAAAGACAATCATGACAGGCATAATAAGCTCAGTTATGTTATTTTAAAGGAATCAAAATTTGGAAGGAGGAGGAACAAGACGGCAGAATAGAAGGCTCCCCCAATTGTTCCCACTGCAAGGACACCAATTTAATAACTGCCTACACACAAAAAGCACCTTTATACAAACAAAAATCAGGTGAGCACTCACTGTACCTGACCTTAACTTTATATTGCTGAAAGAAGCACTGAAGAGATAGAAAAACAATTGTGAATTGCAAATGCACCCTTGCCTCATCCCCCAGCAGCATCAGCATGGTGCAGAGAGCAATTCTGTGCTCTGGGGAGAGGGAGAGCACAGCAATCGTGAGGCATTGAACTCAGCGCTGCTCTGCTGGAGCAGAAAACAAAGCTGGACCAAACTCAGCTGATGCCCATCCATGGAGGGAGCATTTAGACTAGCCTGAGGGCAGCTGATGCCCATCCATGGAGGGAGCATTTAGACTAGCCCGAGGGCAATTACCAATCCCAGCCGTCTGAACTTGAGTTCCTGCAAGCCTTTCCACCATAGACTAAAGTGCTCTGGGGCCTTAAAAGAAACATGAGAAAAAGAAACCAGGCCACAATGACCACAACTCCTAAATGAGTCCAAGCGCTGACCTGGCCCAGAGCCTGTGGACTATGGGGGGACACAACCTACTGAGACACCAGCCAGAGCAAGTAAGGGGGTGCTGGAACCCCTCCCCTAGCCCCAGGCTGCACAGTTTGTGGCTCCAAAAAAACCCCTTCCCTCCACTTGAGAAGATAAGAAAGAGTGAGGACTTTTTCTTGCATCTTGGAATCAGCTCAGCCACAGCAGGAGAGGGCACCAATCAGAATCATCAGAAATCACTACAACTAATCAGTACCACTGTGCCAAAGCTTTGAGAATTTCATCATTGATCTAATCATTGCCCCACCCCCTAGCTCCAGGCCCTAGATTGTGGACATTTCTAGACACTCCTTGGGCCAAAAGGGAACCTGTTATTATGAAGGGAAGAACCCAATCCTGGAAGCATTCATCACCTGCTAACTGAAGGGCCCTTGAGCCCTGAATAACCAGCAGTGATACCCAGGTACCACGTTGAGGACCTTAGGTGAGCCTCTGAGATTACTGGCTCACAGATGAGACTCAGCACATTCCCACATGTGGTGGCTATGGGGTGAAACTCCTTCTGCTTTAAAAAAAAAAAAGTGGAGGAAAGAGTAGACGGGACTTCGTCTTGGACTTTAGGTATTAGCAAGACCTTAGGAGGGTAGAGCGCCAAGTGGGCTCTTGGTTTCCTCAATTCTCGGACTTGGCTCTTGGGCAGCATTTCTGGTCCTGTCCTGGGCCAGAGGGGAGCCCACTGTCCTGAAGGATGAGTCCCAAGCCAAGGAGCCTTCCCCACAAGCTGACTGAAGAGCCCTTGGGCCTTGAAGGAACATCAGCAGTAGACTGGCAACATTTCCCATGGGCATGTGCTGGCCATGGCCATAGGGTGAGGCTCCTCTGCTTTTGAAAGGGGAGGGGAGAGTGGGAAAGACAGTATCTTGTGGTTTGAGTGCCAGCTCAGCTGCAATACAACAGAATATCGGGTAGATTTCTAAGGTTTTTTACTTTTGTCCCTGACTCCCAGATGTCACCTCTGGACCTTCCTGGGGCCTACGGGACCTTGATACCCTGAAGAGAAAGATACAGGCCTGGCTGGCTTTGTCACCTGCTGATTTTAGAGCTGCAGTGCCCTGAGCAAACATGAGTGGTAGTCAGGAAGTGGTTACAGCAGGCCGTGGCTGAGATTCAGTGTTGTGCTAGCTGCAGGCCTGAACCAGGGCACTTTTAGTGGTGGTTGCCACGGTGGTGCTTGTATAACTCCACTCTTATCTCCAAGTGGCTCAGAACACAGACAAAGATTTCGTTTGTTTGGGAGAAAGTAAGGGAAGAGAACAAGAATCTTTGTCTGGTAATGTGTAGAATTCATCCAGATCTTGTTCAAGAATATCAAGGTGGTACCTCAATGAGTCTCAAGAACTACAGCATTACTGGGCTTGGTGTGCCCCCTAAGGTAGACACAGCTTAGATCACAACACACATGTACTTTTGAATATCTTGAATGCCTTCCCAAGTAGGATGTGTACAAAAAGCCCAGATAGTGAAGACTACAATAAATACGTAACTCTTCAATGCCCAGACACTAAACATCTACTATCATCAACACCATTCAAAAAAACATGACCTTACCAAATAAACTAAATAGCCAACAGGGAACAATCCTGGAGAAACAGAGATATGTGACCTTTCAGACAGGGAATTCAAAGTAGCTGTTTTGAGGAAACTCAGGGAAATCCAAGCTAACACAGAGAGGGCATTCAGAAGTCTATCAGGTAAATTTAACAAAGAGATTGAAATCATTAAAAAGAATCAAGCAGAAATTCTAGAGCTAGAGAATACAATTGGCATGCAATACATTAGAAAGATCACTCATCATGACCAAGTGGGATTTATCCCTGAGATGCAAGGATGGTTCAACATAGGCAAATTTATCAATGTGATGAATCATATTAACAGATGAAGGATAAAAGCCATATGATCATTTAAATTGATGTTAAAAAAAGCACTTGATAAAATGCAACATCGCTTCATGATAAAAACCATTTAAAAACTGAAGATACAAGGAGCATAACTCAACATAATAAAAGCTATATATGACAGACACACAGCTAGTATACTGAATGGGGAAAAACTAAAACCCTTTCCTCTAAGATCTAGATTATGACAAAGATGTCCACTTTCTCTACTATTATTCAATATAGCACTGGAAGTCTTAGCTGGAGCAATTAGACAAGAGAATGAAATAAAGGGTATCCAAATTGGAATGGAAAAAGTAAAATTATTCTTGTTTGTGGATGATATCACCTTATATTTGGAAAAACCTAAAGACGTCACCAAAACCTCTTGGAACTGATGAACAAATTCAGTAAAGTTGCAGGATACAAAATTAACATTTAAAAGTCGGAAGCATTTCTATCTGCCAACAGTGAACGATATGAAAAAATGTAATCTCATTTATCATAGCCATGAATAACATTAAATACCCAGGTATTAACTTAACCTCAGAAGTGAAAGATCTCTATAATAAAAACTATAAAACACTGATAAAACAAATTGAAGAGGAAACAAAAAAATGGAAAGATATTCCACGTTCATGAATGGGAAAAATAAATATTCTTAAAATGTCCATACTATTTAAGCAGTATACAGATTCAATGCAGTCCCTATCAATATACCAATGACATTTTTTACAGAAATGGAAAAAACAATCCTAAAATTTATAGCAACCCATAAAAGACCCTGAATAGACAAAACTATCTTTAGCAAAACCAAAACTAGAGGAATCACATTAATTGACTTCAAATTATACTACAGAACTATATAACCAAAATAGCAGGATACTGGCACAAAAACAGACACATAGACCAATGGAACAGCATGAAGACCCAAAAAGCAAATCCACACACCTACAGTGAACTCATTTGCAATCAAAGATGCCAAGTACATACATTGGGGAAAAGACAGTCTCTTCTATAAATGTGCTGGGAAAACTGGATATTCACATGCAGAAGAATGAAACTACACCCCTATCTCTTGCCATATACAAAAATCAAATCAAAATGGATTAAAGAGTTAAATCTAAGACCTCAAATTATGAAACTACTACAAGAAAACATTGGGAAAAGTCTCCAGGACATTGGTCTGGGCAAAGATTTCTTAAGTAATACCCTACAAGCACAGACAACAGTGCAAAAACGGACAAATAGGATCCCATCAAGTTAAAAAGCTTCTGCACAGCAAAGGAAACTATCAATCAATGAAATGAATAGACAATCCACAGAATGGGAGGAAATATTTGCAAACTACCCATCTGACAAGGGATTAATAACCAGAGTATATAAGGAGCTCAAACAACTGTCTAGAAAAGAAATCTAGTAATATAATTATAAAATGGGCAAAAGATCTGAATGCACATTTCTCCAAAGAAGACATACGAATTGCAAACATGCATAGAAAAGGGTGCTAAACATCATTGATTATAAAAGAAATGCAAATCAAAACTATAATGAGATATAATCTCACCCCAGTTAAAATGGCTTATATCCAAAAGGCAACAACAAATGCTGGCAAGGATGTGGAGAAAAGAAAACCACTGTACACTCTTGGTGAGAATGTAAATTAGTATAACCACTTTGAAGAATGATCTGGAGGTTCCTCAAGAAACTAAAAACAGAGCCATTATATGATCCATCGATCCCCCTGGATATACCCAAAATAAAGGAAAAGAGTATCAAAGAGATATCTGCACTCCTATGTTTGTTGTGGCACTTTTCACAATAGCCAAGATTTTGAAGAAACCTAAGTATCCATCAACAGATAAATGGATAAAGAAAATGTGGTACTTATACACAATGGATTACTATTCAGCTATAAAAAATAATGAGATCCTTTAATTTGCAACAACACGGATGGAACTGGAGGTCACTATGTTAAGTGAAGTAAGCCAGGCACAGAAAGATACGCATTGCATGTTCTCACTTATTTCTGAGATCTAAAAGGAGAATTAATTTATTTCGGGAAAGGAAGAACGGTTTCTTGTTCTGTTTAATAAACCTTGACATTGAGATGCACTCAAGAGCCTGGGGTAGAAGTGGAGAAATGACCCACACTACCTCTGCCCTTCTAAAGCCTAGAGCAGGCAGATCAGGTCACTCCAGGTGAAAGAACACTCAGGAGTGGATGGAGCAGGCAATGTGCCCTTTAAGAGGAGCAGGGCAGAAGTCTTCAAGGAATGATAAAATCATTGCCCAAAAGTTATAAATTTCCTGTACAATATAAAATGTTCTCAGCCACATAAGAAAACTCAAGAGAATTCTACAAAGTTTGAAATATGCAGTCCATATCCCTAAGCCATATTGAATTAAACCAAGAAAACAACTTAACAAAAATATATACATTAATGACCACAGTTATGATCAATAATTACAGCAATAGGCCAGACGCCATGGCTCATGCCTGTAATCCTAACACTTTGGGGGGCCGAAGTGGGTGGATCACTTCAGACCGGGAGTTCAAGACCAGCCTGGCCAACATAGGAAAACTCCATCTCTACTAAAAATACAAGAAATTAGCTGGGTGTGGTGGCCCACGCCTGTAATCCCAGCTAGTCTGAAAACTGATGGATGAGAATCTCTTGAAGCCAGGATGTGGAGGTTGTCTCCAGCCTAGGGGACAGAGCAAGACCCTGTTAAAAAAAAATTACAGCAATGTCCAGATGCACAGTTTCCTTGTACAGTCTCTCTAGTTCAAGAAAATTGTATTAGCGTTCATGTATTCTGATTTGAAACTTGTATTTAAATTCATTTCACTTATGTTTTACAAATGATTTTTTTTATTTTTATTTTGAGACAGAGTCTCACTCTGTTGCCCAGGCTGAAATGTGGTGGTGTGATTCATGGCTCACTACACCCTCAACCTTCTGGGCTCAACTGATCCTCCCATATCAGCCTCACAAGTAGCTTGGACTATAGATACCTGCTACCATGCCAGGATAATTGTTTTATTTTTTGTAGAGATGGGGTCTCAGTATGTTGCCCAGGCTAGTCTTGAACTCCTGGACTTAAGCAATACTTCCACCTCCGCCTCCCAGAGTGTTGGGATTACAGGTGTGATCCACCATGCCTGGCCCCAAATGATTTTGATTTCCCTTTTCCCCTATGTTAGTTTACTTCATTGTCCTGATTCTTCTATGTAATTTTTATCCCACTAGCCGTTCCCTAAATTTTTCTTTTCAATATTAAATGATGTTTTCAAAATATAAATTTCACTGTTAAGTATTTTGAACAAATCTTATTTATGACTTCATGGTAGACATTTACTTAATACAATTTTTCCTATTTCCCTCCCACCTCCATAAGGCAGGGAGTGATCTTTCACTTGGTGAGGACCCTGCAAGACCAATTCTCATTCGTTTTAAAAACACATTTGTCTCTTGGTATTCATTGTGGGGTTTGGTTCCAGGACACCTTGTAGGTACCAAAACCTGAGGATGCTTAAGTGCCTTATATAAAATGCTGCGGTATGTGCATGTAAGCTATGCACATCCTCTCACATACTTTAAATCATCTTTAGATTACTTATTATACCTCACGCAAGGTCTATATATCACTTCATTGGGATTGATTCAACATAGTGCTCAGAACATGGCAAGTTTTGCTTTTTGGAACTTCAGAACATTTTTTTCTGAATATTTTTTATCTGCAGTTGATTGAATCCACAGATGCAGAACTCGGATAAAGAGGGCTGACTGTATTTACTAAAAGCTTTTGTAATTCATCTCTGCTTACTCTACCACTGAAGTAATTCATTCTCAACATATCTTTTGTGAAACTCATTAATCAGTATCTGTGGAATGGGAATAACCATAGCTATTAGAATGTGTACCTTCTACACCCGGTAGCTCTGTCACCATCATGGAGCTGTTTGTTTACTGCAGTTACATGTCTCCTGTCACACTGGAATGCTCATTGTTCTTTTTCCTTCCTTTACCGAAATATAATTGCAAAATTAAATAAATATGTTTTGAAACAATTAAGCCTAAATTGAACAAATTATTCTGAAAAACAAAATAAAAGATAAGTTTTATAAAAATTGAGTAAAATGTGGATGGTAACAACATTTTTTAAAATTATCAAACAGGCCAGGCATGGTGGCTCATGCCTGTCATCCCAGTACTTTGGAAGGCCAAAGTGGGCGGATCACCTGAGGTCAGGAGTTTGAGACCAGCCTGGCCAAAATGGTGAAACCCAATCTCTACTAAAAATACAAAAAATTAGCCAGGCATTGTGGCAGGCACCTGTAATCCCAGCTAGTGAGGGGGGTGAGGCAGGAGAATCGCTTGAACCCAGGAGGTGGAGGTTGCAGTGAGCCGAGATTGTGCCATTGCATTCCAGCCTGGGCAACAAGAGTGAAACTCTAAAAAAAAAATTTTTTTTAATTATCATACAGTTCTATTATAATAGGAACTCTGAATGATTTTTAAACATTTTTGAATTTACAGGTCACATTTTAAAACTGTAAATCATTTGACTATTTATTTTCATGCATAAGAGCTAATGAAAATTTTCTGTGAAAGGAAACCGACTCTAAATAAAATGTATGATTATTTTTCACACACACACACACACACACTGCCCTGTGGAAATATTTTGAAGCACATTTAAAATGTTATTTCATAAAAATAAAATTTAGAAATAAGGAGGACTTAGAACTAATAAAATAAATTATAAACTTACCCTATCAAAAATGAGCTAAAATTATTCTCAAATGAACACACATGCTTTTCAAAGCTTTTTTAAATCAACAATGCAAATATGTTGGGAACAGACAACCAAAAAATTTTTTTAAGTCAAACAAAGACAATTTGGTAAATCTGAAAGCAAGAGGCTGAAATACAGCTTTAGACAGGGTATTTTCTCCCAGCCAAAACTGAAACTTAAAATCATGTTTTAAAATAAACACTGAAAGAGTCAAAGCATCAACCAAGAACTGACCAGGCCCATTATGTTACATGTTTTTAGAGAAGTTGTCTTCTTGGAATAAGTTGAAAAATTATTGTGAATTATTTGGAAATACTATTTCTCAAGATTTTGCCTAGTTCCATGGGATAACCCTATGTGAAAATAAATTTCTCTCATAGTCTGCCAAACAAACAGTGACACTTAAAAATAATTTATTCAAGTGAACTTCATGCAATGTAAAATTAACCATTTTAAAGTGAACAATTCAGTGGTATCTTATACATTCACAATATTGGGCAACAACAACCTCTACTTCCAAAACATCTCCACGATCCCAAGCTGTAAAACCCCTTACTCATTAAGCAGTAATAAGTGTTGGTGAGAATATGGAGAAATTAAGACTCGTGCATTGCTGGTGGAAATGCAAAATGGTTCAGCCATAGTTGAAAACAGTTTGACAGCTTTTCAAAACACAAAGTATAGAATTATTATATTACCCTGCTATTCCACTCCTAGTTATATACATAAAAAGTACCACTTTTAAATTAATACTCTGATATTCAACCCAATAGATATACATTTATAGAAATTATACATTAACAACAGTTAGCAATTGTAACAGTAAGTTAAAATATGTACATGAATTATTTTCAGAGTAAATGCAAGTTAACATTTTGCAGTCACCAGATAGAAAGAACTAGTTATATAAAATTGATTTTTAAAAAATCTGAGCAGCAACTGACTCATCAGCAAATTTGTGGGAAGCTGAAAGACAGAAACTTTTCAACTATTGACAAGGAGTGTAACTCAAGAAGTTGATATACAACAAGGTGTCAAGAGAAATATAATTACAGGTGTGCAAGAAAGAATAAATCCATCAAATAAAGAAGAAAAGAAACTGGAGAGCACAAACCTTTGTCATCTGTGTATACCATATAGATGGTCTGTATATGTGTATGCTATTTCCAAAGAGCAAATGTCTTCAAGTTACAAGCACAAAAGAACTTTGAGGTTTCATTCAAATGCCTGTTCAAGCTATGAGGTTTTTTCAACCTTCCTAGACTTTCAAATGACCTCCCAGCACATTCAGTCCAGAATCAGTCATTACTAACATGCCTAGATCCTACTCACAGCTAGAGCTCTCAGTCAAGGTAAAGCCTCGGGGCCTCACCTGTTCTGCCTGTATCAGGTCAAGGAGTTGGCCCCAAGAGTGGGGAGACAGGACCCAGCATCCTCTGCCTCCCCCAGCTCATGCATTCTTCACTTCAGCCCACTGTACCCTCAAAGTTGGAGGTGGGAGGGAGGGAAGTTGTCTCCATGTCCTCACCAACACTTGTTATCTTTTGTCTTTTTGATAATAGCCATTCTAACAAGAGTGAAGTGATATCTCATTGTGGTTTTGTTTTGTGTTTCCCTGATGATTAGTGATAATAAGCATTATTTTTCATATACCTGTTGGCCATCTGTCTGTCTTCTTTCCAGAAATGTCTATTCAGGTCTTATGCCCATTTTTAAGTTGTGTTATTTATTTTCTTACTATTGAGGTTTTTGAGTTCCTGATATATTTTTTCTACTAATCACTTATCAGATAATATAGTTTACAAATACTTTATCTGATTCTGTGGGTTGTCTCTTCACTCTATTGGTTGTTTCCTTTACTGTGCAGAACCTTTTTAGTTTTGCATAATCTGATTTGTTTATTTGTGCTTTTGTTCCATGGGAGTTTGAGTTTATATCCAGAAAAACATTGCCCAAACCAATGTCACAGAGCTTTTCCCTATATTTTCTTCTAGCAGCTTTACAGTTTCGGGTCTTATATCCAAGTTTAATTCATTTTGAATTGATTTTTGTATATGGTGTGAGAAAAGGGTTCAATTTTGTTCTTTTGCGTGTGGATATCTAATTTTTCCAGTATCATTTGTTGAAGGAACAGTCTTTCCTCAGGTGTGTTTTTGGCACATTTGTCAAAAATCAATTGACTATAAATGTGTGGGTTTATTTCTCAGCTCTAAATCCTGTTCCACTGGTCAATGTGCCTTTTGTAATGCGTGTACCATGCTGTTTTGAGTGTCGTAGCTTTGTAATATATTTAGAAAAAAAGTAGTGTGATGCTCCCCTTTTGTTCTTACTGTTCATATAAATCATTTTTTTCTCCAGTTCTGTGAAAAATGACATTGAAATTTGACAGGAATGTCATTAAATGTGTAGACCCCTTTGGGTAACATGAAAAATTTAACATATTAATTCTTCCAATCCATGAATATGGGATAGTTTTCATTTATTGGTGTCTTCTTTAATTTCCTACATCAATGTTTTATGCTTTTCAGTGTAGATATTTAACCCTTTTGGTTAAATTTATCCCAAAGTTTTTGTTTGTTTGATTTGACACTATTATAAATAAAATTGTTTTTAAATTTCTTTTTCAGGTATTTTGTTGTTAGTGCATAGAGAAATTATTGATGTATGTTGATTTTGATTTCTGCAACTTTATGTGAAGTCTTTCAATTGTTCTAACAGAGCTTTTGTGGAGATTTTAAGTTTTACATGTTTAGGATCATATTGTCAAGAGGAAAGCAGAATCTGTAAATCTGAAGGCACTTGATTCTTCACAAGCTGGACACAGGCAATTGGAAAATGATACATCTGCAACTAGGTCTGTAATTATAATCCAATTGGTTTGACAAAGTCTCACATCCCTGCATACCCCAAACATTTCCTCTCCCTAAGTCCCTCCTGGTGGTAAGGTACACATCGTTCCACTCAGATCATGCAGTTCACCATCCTCACTCACGTGGTCTGCCTTCCACCAGGTTTGCACTTCTCCAATCTATTGTCACCAAAGTAATATTTCTGAAATGCAAGACTGATCATTTTCTACTGTTTGTAGACATCTGGGTCACAGAAAGCAAGGAATTATTCCACAAAACAAAACAGGAAACAAGGCACGATTAGAATATTTGCCACTCCTGCTTGGTCAATTGTCTGACCTTTGCTCTTGCTGTGCCTTTTCCCTGGCATCATCACATCCCTGACAAAGTCCCTCCCCCTTCCCCAGCCATGTGTAGTTATCTGAGGGGAACAGCTAGGCACCTTTAACACTGAGCTCCTGGGGCTGCACTCAGCATCTTCTGCTTGATTGAATGTGCACAGCACAGGAAGAAGCGAGGTGCCAGAATGAGCTATACCCTTTCCACATGTGCATCAAAGCATTTCATACACTTTATAGCACCTATTAGCACACAGAATTACTAGTTCAAATTTCTTGGGGAAAGCAGTATGTAGTATTCACCTTTGAATTTTATTTAGTGAATATTTTAGATTTAATATAGCATAACAAATATTTACTGGATAAATGAACAATTGAATATTTGATACTCTACCTCTTCTTATTTGTCTAATAAATTACATACTTCAAAACTCAGCTCAGATGTCACTTTGTGCTGGAAATCTTCTCTAAAGCTTCTTTTCACCCCAGGCTAATATGTTTTCCACAGTCTCTTAACGGAATTCGGGATTCAAAACCTAGCACTTGATGAAGACTGTTAACCTCAATAACAGACCTTAATCTTTCAGGAACCAACCATGTGGGCCAAGACAGCCTCCAATAAGGGTGGACAAATGGCTGGATTGTCTCAGCAGTGAATAACTACATTGCAATCAGCAAGTTTTCTAAGATATTATATCATGTGTACTGCTCAAAAAAGGTGGGAGGGAGGGGACATATTTTAATTATTTATTTAAAATTAATTTCAATTATACAGAAAATTAGCATAAATAAAAGTAGTACAAAGAACATCTATATGAACCCTTTTTCTTCCTCATTTCTCCCTCTCTCTCAATTTTATGCCTTATAACCTTTATCCTCTAAGTAGTATCATTATGTATTCCCAGAATATGAAAATCTCCTATAGAATTAGAAAGTAGTTATGAACTTCAGTAACTGTAACATCAATATAATATGACTGAATAATGCATTTTGAAGTGAGACGGAGTATAAATTGAAAAGCTTTCTAGTACAGGAAAGCGATTTCTAAAAGAGGTGTGAAAATGAGATCAAACACCATGGCAGTCTT
This sequence comes from Pan troglodytes, assembly GCF_028858775.2. Lineage (NCBI taxonomy): Eukaryota > Metazoa > Chordata > Mammalia > Primates > Hominidae > Pan > Pan troglodytes. The sequence goes on from NC_072398.2 coordinate 709,399, forward strand.
GGAGTCTGGGAAATAACACTGGTATAACATTCTCATATGTGAAGTGCAGAGAGAAGGAAAAGTAAATTACTCTCAAAATGGTCTACTCCATAGCTTTTTGAAAGGCAGGTCCCACTGTTAACATTTTCTTCAGAGCCCCCATGACATCCTTATTCCTAAGACTATAGATTAAAGGGTTCAGCACTGGAGTGAGGATGGTATAGAAGACAAATACCATCATGTCCTTCTCAGGGGTGTGGTAGGAGCTGGGGAGCATGTAGGTGTACATGGCAGCCCCATAGAAGAGGATGACCACAGTCAGGTGGGAGGAGCAGGTGGCAAAGGCCTTTTTCCGGCCCTCTGCTGAGTTCATCCTGTGGATAGTGAGGAGGATGAGTAAATAGGAGCTTGAAATGATCACCACAGGGATGAGGAGCATGAGGACACAGCAGAAGTACATGAAAATCTCATAGAGTGAGATGTCTGAGCAGGAGAGATTCAATACAGCAGGAACTTCACAGAAGAAATGATGAATCTCCCGGGATCCACAGAAGGGGAAGGTCATGGTGATGGGAGTGAATGTGAAGCCATCCACTGAGCCCAGGAACCAGCAGCCTGATGACAGGAAGAGACACACCCTATGGTGCATGAGGACAGGGTAACGGAGAGGATGGCAGATGGCCACGTAGCGGTCATAGGCCATGGTGGCTAGAAGGAAAAATTCTGAACCTGCTAGTGTCACATAGAAGAACATCTGCATCCCACACTCAGGGGCTGAGATCTTATTCACACCCATGACCTGGTCCAGGAACATCTTGGGCACAGTGACAGAAACGTACACCATGTCCATGAGAGACAATTGACTGATGAAAAAGTACATGGGGGTGTGGAGGTGGGCGTCACAGTGTATCAGAAGGATCAGGACAGCATTTCCAGACAACGCCATCAGGAAAACCACAAAGATGACCACACTAAGTAGAGCTGGATGTTTGGATTGTCTGAAGAGTCCCAACAGGATGAAATCCGACCATCCAGTGTGGTTGGCCATCCAGGTGATATTGGCCATTGGATGTTTGGATTGTCTGAAGAGTCCCATCAGGATGAAATCCGACCATCCAGTGTGGCTGGCCATCCAGGTGATGTTGTCCATGAGGTTTCACCTAGGCCACCAAGGAAAGCTTGGGGTTAAAGTAATTTGAGCCTCTGAAACAAATTGTGTGTGTGTGTGTGTGTGTGTGTGTATTCTAACCAAAGAAAGGCCCATGGGCCTGTAGATTTGGGTGTTATAAATTATCTGCAATTCAAGAAATTTACCAGGAACTAAGAATTCACAACTGTGGATCAAAAGGGTGATTTGTACTGAAGTTGCCACAGTTCTGAGTCATGAGATTTCCTGATGAGAGTGTCTATTATAAACAAGTCCTGGAAATTGGCAGTGTCACTGCCTTATGCAGACATGAATAGTGAATTATTGAAAACAAAGGAGAATTTTGTCCCCCTGTTTTTAGAGTTGTTTAGAGAAGTCTAAAGTGAATTACATTCTCTGGTTTAAGGATCCATCTGGAATCTTAAAAACTCCCAAAAGTGTATTCCATATAGGAATGATTTAGAACGTGACTAAAATATCACTTGTGGAAAATCCATACCAAACATCTGCACCCTTCTACCCACAGTATTGGACAATGCTGTGAGGCTCTGTGGTTTCGTGGAGCAAAACCCCACACATCCCCATGAGCAAGCCAGGGTCCTCCTACACACCAGACTCCTCAGAAACCAGAGTCACATGGGGTGAGGAGCCCAGGGACCGTGGCTGGACTGCAGGGTGGACCCAGCTTCCCCTCTACCTGCTATTCCTCTGTTTACTGCACATAAAAATAGATGGTAAGAAAAGGTTTGACCTCAGGGTTGATGAAGATTAAATGCAGAAAAAGTAATGAAAGTGCTTAGAATATTACCAGTTACAAATGAATAAATACATACACTGTCAAAGAGTTAATATCTACACAAATTATTCTGCAGACTGTATTACTATAATCATTTTATGATATGAGCTTCATTACTTCAGTTTGCTGATTTTATCACTTAGTCAGACTTGTAAGAATTTGGATTTGATAATTTCTCTAGTGCCAGACAACTTGTATGTATACAGTTTACATTTATTTTATATAAATTTATAGATATGCATTTTTATATATGTGCAGATTTACAAATATAAGAATACATTGTATATGCATATTTACAAATAGAAATGCATATATTAATGTAAGGTATGTCTCTTATTTTCATGTTGAGCAGAGATTTATGCAGAATCCACCTTCTTTGTGACAAGTGCATGCTTCTCCAAGCTCAACTCCTTAATGCTCCTGTCATTCGCATTAAATCTCAGGGGGGCATAACTGGGATTTAGAAACTCCCTGCTATTTACCAGGCAAGGCTTTTGGTGTTTTTGCAAATATCTGCTTTATTGCCTGCTACAGTGAATTTTTTCATGGAAACTGTGAGGCAGAAAAGAAAATAAAACACTAAGATGTCTCTCACTTCAATTAAATTCCTTCCTCTATCTTGCTACTCACAGCCTGACTCTGTGTTAGCTAGTGCAGGAATCAAAGACAAATTATATTTGATTAAGCTTGAGGAGGTCACAGTCAGTCTATTCAGGAAAAAACATATAAACATGATTTAAAGTACAACTTCAGATTAGAATAGCTATGAGCTACATTAACAAGGCTAATAGAAGCAAAATACATTTAACCTTTCTGAAGAGAATCACTGATAACTCCTACATTTTCTCTTAAGAAGATTAAAACTTTGCAACTTTTCAATTTCTGACATGTTGTTAAATTTTAGTATTTATCAATAGGAAGAAAATATAGGGTCCTTTTTCTGGGAAGACTTTAGCAGTGGTTATCATACAGTCATATTTCAGGAAGAATTTCCAAGTTTCAAATACATTTTGAATTCTTTTAATAATTCTAATTAGACTTATTAATATTTTCAAGTTTTTGAGAATAATAATTAGATGCGGAGACTGGGCAGCTGTTTGCTAAGTGAATGGAGGGAGACCAAGAGGGCAGTGCGGGAGGGGAGGTGGATGCTGCGCAAATCTCTGCTGCACTTTTGTAAATGGGAGTCCCTGTCATTAAGCCATGCTGAACCTGGGACACCAGATCAGTGAGGGAAAACTGTGACTGCAGCATGCAGCACAACTGGACTTTTTCTTTCTTTTATTTTTCTTGATCACATTGCTTGAGTTTCCAAACAGCACAATGCATGTTTAACCCAGGGAATAATTAATAGTGGTGGTAGGGCAATATTGAGCATTTATGTGAAGCTTACAGTATCCTAGGAATTGTTCTAAATGCCAGTTTACCACTTTTAATTTTCCTCAAGAACCTATGAGGTATATAATCTAATTTCACCATTTACAGATTTAAAAGTTCAAGTTCTGGGGTATCTATCTAACATCACACAGCTAACCCCATGGAGTAAGTACATTGGTGCAGGTGCGGGACCCAGAGCATGTCACTTACCTCAGTTCTCTTGGGGACACAGTCCTGCTTCCGTAGACTAAAATTTGGGTTTTAGATAACTCACTATTGGTTTCACCAGGGAAACATAAATATGATTGAAACATTTGTTGCTAGTGTTTTCTAACTCTAAGACCTAATTTCCATTCAAAGAAAAATTAGTTGTTTTTCCTCTGCAAAATTTTCATCCCACTAAAACAAACGTATCATTCAATAACAGAGGAAGAATATATATGATTTTGTCCATAAATAATTTGGAAATGAAAAACCCGTTTACTAATATGTTGCAGTAAATAAGTATTATATAAAATGAGACTCAAAGGAAAAATAAAACAGATTGGCTTTTCTCCATAAAAATAGATGATAGAGGAAAATGAGGAAATACAGTCAAGAACTAACAGAAATGTTTCAAAAGCAGAACAAATCAAGAACCGTGACCACCTTTTGTTCCTGCAATACTGTCTACCTATCTGGTGGAACTCACCATCAGATGATGTCTTGACCCTCATTTGGAGGGGCTCATGGTGTGTGGCTGGCTTAACTGTGCAAAGAAAAACAAAAGTGACATCATCCCTGGCTTCACTGTGTCCATTAGGGGCGTAGATAAAAGTTTTCTGTTAATAAGTCCTCTCTGGGGTTTTGAAGAAGAATGCAAATAAAGGAGCTAAAGAAGCTAATAGGTATCTCTGTTGCCTTTTTCTGATTTTCCTCTCATTTTTTTTTAAGCGACAGAATCTTACTATGTTGCCCAGGCTGGAGTGCAGTAGATTTTTACAGGTGAGATCACAGTGCACGAAGGCCTCGACCTCCTGGCCTCAAGTGAACCCCCTCCACATCACTCTCCTGAATAGCTGGTACTACAGACACACACCACTGTGCCCAGCTGTTTTGTTGTTGTTATTTAATCTTCTTTTATTGTTAAACTGAAAATCTCAACAAATATTAACAATAATGTCAAAGTTAGCCATTACTAATGAATTTTTACCTATGATATATGAGTTAGTTATATATGGCCTTTTGTGTTTTACACAATATTTTCATGTGTATGTGCCTCCTCCTTTAAACTTTAGGAAATTTTTATAAAATATTGCTATTTGTGTTCCAATCTTTCACAAATATAGGCTTTGAAACTCAGAGTTCAGTTGATGTGTCAAAGAGAGTATCGCTGATCAGTAATGAACTCCATACTAAAATTGAGGTTGTCTTTTTCACATCTTCATTGCTATCACTCTTCATTAGCTTGTTATGTTCTTTCTTCTGTTATTCACCTGCAAGCTGTGTTACTTTAGTGATGCATTTAATTTTAAAGTTTGTTTTTATTTTAAATATTGATATGACTAAAAAATCTAAAATCACAGTCTAGTACAAATAAAATTTAAAAATCAACCGTAATGTAATAGTTCAGATAGAAACAAAACTTTAAAATTCATGTCTTGACTTCATACTATGAATATTTATGAAGTGTACACCATGTAACAGACAGTTGGAATAAAATAGGTAACCAGGTGGAAGCAACTCCACCCTCTTGGATCTTGCAGACAAGTATTTCTGAACCGTTTTCTGTGCGTGTGTTCTAGAATGATGTTGATCGTGTTACCATGTCATGGAGGTCTTTTCATGAAAAAGTTTGTCCAGATGGTGTCTGTCTTCTGTTTGTTGGGCCCACGCTTTAGGGCTGGTGCCTCCACTGACTTCTAGGGCTTCAGCCTGCAGAGAGCTTGTCCTGACTCCTGTGCTACCTGGTTTCCTGTAAGGCTATGAGAGGGCAGGCCCTGGTGGAACACTGGAGAGCAGGAGAAAGAAGGAAACTGTGTCTTATTTCCTGCTTCTGGTGATGATCTGTGGCGGCAGCAGCAGCAACTGCAGGCAGCAGGGGTCCTGAGGGAGTTGTGGGCTTACAGTCAGTTTCAGCTGCATTTGTGGGGATGCAGGCATCCAAGTTGCCGCATATCAGCATGGGAAAGTCACACAAGCAGCCCTGGGTGTGCAGTCTCCATCAGCTCAGCACTGAGGAGCATATGAGGCGCCACTGGTGACAACTCCTGGTCCGTGAGTGATAACACTCGGCTCCTTGCTGCATCAGCCTTCCCTCCAGCCCTTTGTGCCACCCTGTAACCACTTTTGTACATTAAATCTATTCTATTTAAAATGGGTTAAGTGTATATATGTGACTAGACATTGATATCCTATCAAATTAATTATACCACAATTAAAATCCAAATAGTGGTTATTTAGGTTGTGTTCAAATTTCTAAGTGATAAATTGTTTGACATTTTTAATAGATTATGTACAAAGGATTCTCTTTTTATTGTATATATTTAAGGTATGCAACATATTTTTATATACATAGTGAAATTATTGCTATTACTACAGTCAAGAAAATAAGCATGTCCATCTTTACTTTGTGTGTATGTGTGTGTGTGTGTGTGTCTACATGTGCTAAGAGCACCTGAAACCTACTCTCTTGGCTACTTCCCAGTGTACAATACAATATTATTAGCTATAGTCATCATGCTATACATTAGATCTCTAGACTTATTTATCCTACACAACTGCAACTTTTAACTCTTTGACCAACATTTCCGTATACTCTCCCCCGCCACCTTTCCCAGATAGCATTCTCTAAGTGTGTTTTTTCCTAAAGTGATTTGCAAGAAGATACAAAGTTTTCAAATTTCTTAATATCCATCAACTAAATTCCCTGTCCAAAAATGTTTTCAACTTGTGTTACAGCATCACAGCAATAAACTTTACATGTACCAGGACTGAATTCTATGCACTTTTCCATCTTAGTCAATTTGATAGGTACATCATTGTTCAATTTGCCTTTTTGATTACTAATGTTTACATGACTTTTGATGTGTTTAACTGTTGCTTTGTGAAATATCTGTCAAATCCTGTGCACATTTTTTCTATTTCCACATGTGTATGTGCATATATATTTATATTTCATGTGTATATATTAATAATTTTTTCTATTTTATTAAATTTTATTGTATTTTAAGTCCTGGGATATACGTGCAGGATGTGCGGGTTCGTTGCATAGGCAAAAGTGTGCCATGGTGGTTTGCTGCACCTATCAACCCATCACCTAGGTATCAAGTCATTGATATATACTCATATATTAGCTATTTATATATGATTTAGCTAGTATATATAATATACTCATATATTAGCTATTTATCCTGATGCTCTTGCTCCCCCCAACCCCCTGAGGTGCCCCAGTGTGTGTTGTTCCCCTCCCTGTATGCATGTGTTCTCATTGTTCAGCTCCCACTTATAAGTGAGAATATGCAGTGTTTGGTTTTCTGTTCCTGCAATAGTTTGCTGAGGATAATGGCTTCCAGCTCCACCCATGTCTTTGCAAAGGACATGATCTCATTCCATTTTATGGCTGCATAGTAATCCATGTTGTATATGTACCATGTTTTCTTTATCCAATCTATCTTTGATGAACATTTGTGTTGATTCCATGTCTTTGCTATTGTGAGTAGTGTCGGAATGAACATACACATGCATGTATCTTTATAATGGAGTGATTTATATTCCTTTGGGTATCTACTCAGTAATAGGATTGGTGGGTCAAATGGTACTTCTGGTTCTAGGTCTTTGAGAAATCACCACATTTTTCTCCACAATAGTTGAACTAATTTACATTCCCACCAACAGTGTAAAAGTGTTCCTATTTCCCCACAGCCTCACCATCATCTGTTTTTTCTTTACTTTTTAATAATCACCATTCTGACTGGCATGAGATAGTATCTCATTGTGGTTTTGATTTGCATTTCTCTAATGATCAGCGATGTTTAGCTTTTTTTCATGTTTGTTGGCCACATAAAAGTCTTCTTTTGAAAAGTGTCTTTTCATGTTCTTTGCCCACTTTTTAATGGGATCCTTTGTTCTTTTTCTTGTAAATTTGTTTAAGTTCCTTCTAGATTCTGGATATTAGACATTTGTCAGATGAATAGATTGCAAAAATTTTCTCCCATTCTGTAGGTTGTCTGTTCATAATGATGATAGTTTCTTTTGCTGTGCAGCTCTTTAGTTTAATTAGATCTCATTTTTCACTTTTTGGTTTTGTTGCAATTGCTTTTGCTGTTTTTGTCATAAAATCTTTTCCTGTGCCTATGTCCTGAATGATATTGCTTAGATTTTCTTTTAAGGTGTCTATAGTTTTGGGTTTTACATTTAAGTCTTTAATCCATGTGAGTTAATTTTTGCATAAGGTGTAAGGAAGGTGTCCAGTTTCAATTTTCTGCATATGGCTAGCCAGTTTTCCCATCACCATTTATAAAATAGGAAATCCTTTTTCTATTGCTTGTTTTTGTTGGGTTTGTTGAAGATCAGATGGTTGTAGATGTGTGGTCTTATTTTTGAGATCTCTATTCTGTTCCATTGGTCTCTGTGACTGTTTTTGTACCAGTACCATGCTGTTTTGGTTACTGTAGCCATGTTGTATAGTTTCAAGTCAGGTAGTGCGATGCCTCAAACTTTGATCCTTTTGCTTAGGATTGTCTTGGCTATACCGGTCCTTTATTTGGTTCCATGTGAATTTTAAAATAGTTTTTTGTAATTCTATGAAGAACGTCAATGGCAGTTTAATGGGAATAGCATTGAATCTATAAATTACTTTGGGCAGTATGGCCATTTTCACAATATTGGTTCTTCCTATCCATGAGCATAAAATATTTTTCCATTTGTTTGTGTCCTCTCTTATTTCCTTTAGCAGTGGTTTGTGCTTCTCCTTGAAGAGATCCTTCACATCCCTTCTTAGCTGTATTCCTAGGTAGTTTATTCTTTTTGTAGCAATTGTGAATGGGAGTTCATTCATGACTTGGCTCTCTTCTTTTTTTTTTTTTTTTTTTTGTTGAGATGGAGTCTCGCTCTGTTGCCCAGGCTGGAGTGCAGTGGTGCAATCTTGGCTCACTGCAAGCTCTGCCTCCTGGGTTCACGCTATTCTCCCTGTCTCAGCCTCCTGAGTAGCTGGGACTACAGGGGCTCTCTTCTTATCTATTGTTGGTGTACAGGAATGCTTGTGACTTTTGCACATTGATTTTGTATCCTGAGACTTTGCTGAAGTTGCTTATCAGCTTAAGGAGCTTTTGAGATATGATGATGGGGTTTTCTAGATATAGGATTATGCCATCTGCAACAGAGACAATTTGACTTCCTCTCTTCCTATTTGAATACCCTTTATTTCTTCCTCTTGCCTGACTGCACTGGCCAGAACTTCTTATACTATGTTGAATAGGAGTGGTGAGAGAGGGCATATTTTTCTTGTGCTGGTTTTCAAGGGGAATGCTTCCAGCTTTTTGTACATTTAGTATGATATTGGCTGTGAATTGTCACAAATGTCACAAATAGCTCTTATTGAAATATGTTCCATCAATACCTAGTTCACTGAGAGTTTTTAACATGAAAGGATGTGGAATTTTATTAAAGGTTTTTTTTCCTACATCTATTGAGATAATCATGTAGTTTTTGTCTTTAGTATTGTTTATGTGATGAATTACACTTATTGATTTGCCTGCGTTGAACCAGACTTGCATCCCAGGGATGAACCCGACTTGATTGTGGTGGATAAGCTTTTTACTGTGTTGCTAAATTCAGTTTGTTAATATTTTATTGAGGATTTTTGCATTGATGTTCATCAGGGATATTGGCCTGAGGTTTTTGTTGTTGTTCTTGTATGTCTGCCAGGTTTTGGTATCAGGATGATGCTGGCCTCATAAAATGAGTTAGGGAGAAGTGTCTCCTTTTCAATTGTTTGGAATAGTCTCAGAATAAACGGTGCCAGCTCCTCTTTGTGCATCTGGTAGAATTCAGCTGTAAATATATCTGGTCCTGGACTTTTTTTGGTTGGTAGGCTATTACTGCCTCAATTTCAGAACTTGTTATTGATCTATTCAGGGATTCAACTTCTTCCTGGTTTAGTCCTGGAAGAGTGCTTGTGTCTAGGAATTTATACATTTTTTTCTAGATATTCTAGTTTATTTGCATAGAGGTATTCTCTGATGATTGTTTTTATTTCTGTGTGGTCAGTGGTAATAACCCCTTATTGTTTTTTTATTGTGCCTATTTGATTCTTCTCTCTTTTCATCTTTATTAGTCTAGTTAGTGGTCTCTCTATTTTATTAAGTTTTTCAAAAAATAAGCCTCTGGATTCATTGAATTGTTGAAGGTTTTTCATGTCTCTATCTCCTTCAGTTCCACTCTGATCTTGGTTATTTATTGTCTTCTGGAAGATTTTCAGCTTGTTTGCTCTTGGTTCCCTAGTTCTTCAATTGGGATGTTAAGGTGTTGATTTGAGATCTTTCTAGCTTCTTGATGTGGGCATTTAGTGCCATAAAATTTCTTTCTTTCTTTTTTTTTTTTTTTGAGATGGAGTCTCACTCTGTTGCCCAGACTGGAGTGCAGTGGCGTGATCTCAGCTCACTGCAAGCTCAGCCTCAAGGGTTCATGTCATTCTCTTGCCTCAGCCTCCCGAGTAGCTGGGACTACAGGCACCTGCCACCATGCCCAGCTAATTTTTTGTATTTTTAGTAGGGATGGGGTTTCACCGTGTTAGTCAGGATGGTCTTGATCTCCTGACCTCGTGATCCACCCGCCTCAGCCTCCTAAAGTGCTGGGATTACAGGCGTAAGCCACGATGCCCGGCCAAAATTTATTTCTTAATACTGCTTCAGCTGTGTCCCAGAGATTCTGGTACATTGTCTCTTTGTTCTCATGGGTTTCAAAGAACTTCCTGATTTCTGCCTTAATTTTATTATTTACCCAGGAGTCATTCAGGAACAGGTTGCTCAAGTTCCATGCAGTTGTGTGGTTTTGAGTAAGTTTCTTAATCTTTAGGTCTAATTTGATTACACTGGGATCTGAAAGGCTATTTGTTATTATTTCAGTACTTTTGCATTGGCTGAGGAGTGTTTTAATTCCAATTATGTGATCAATTTTAGAGCAAGTTCCATGTGGCATCGAGAATAATGTATATTCTGTTGTTTTGGGGTGGAGAGTCCTGTAAATATGTATCAGATCTACTTGATCAAGGGCCGAGTTCAAGTCCTGAATATTCTTTTAAATTTTCTATGTTCATGATCTGTCTAATATTGACAGTGGGGTGTTAAAGTCTCCCACTATTATTGTATAAGAGTCTAAGTCTCTTTGTAGGTCTCCAAGAACTTGTTTTATGAATCTGGGTGCTCCTGTATTGGGTTCATATATATTTATGATATTTAGCCCTTCTTGTTGAATTAATCCCTTTACCATTATGTGAGGCCCTTCTTTGTCCTTTCTGATATTTTTGTTTAAAATCTGTTTTGTCAGAAACTAGGATTGCAACCCCTGCTTTTTCTGCTTTTACTTGCTTAGCAAATTTTCCTCCATCCCTTTATTTTAAGCCTATGTGTGTCTTTGCACACGAGATGGGTCTTTTGAATACAGCACACCAATGGGTCTTGACTCCATTCAGCTTGCCATTCTGTGTCTTTTAATTGGGGCATTTAGTCCATTTACATTTAGGGTTAATATTGTGTGAATTTGATCCTGTCATCATGATGTTAGCTTGTCATTTTGCAGGCTTGTTGATGTAGTTGCTTCATAGTGCCATTGGTCTTTCTACTTCAGTGTGTTATTGCAGTGGCTGCTAACGGTTTTTCCTTTCCATATTTAGTGCTTTCTTCAGGAGCTCTTGCAATGCAGGCCTAGTTGGTGACAAATTCCCTCAGCATTTGCTTGTCTGAAAAGGATTTTATTTCTCCTTCACTTATGAAGCTTAGTTTGACCAGATATGAAATTCCAGGTTGGAAATTCTTTCCTTTAAGAATGTTGAATACTGACCCTCAATCTCTTCTGGGTTGTAGGGTTTCCACCGAGAGGTCTGCTGTTGTTCCGATGGGCTTCCCTTTATAGGTGATCTGTACTTTCTCTCCAGCTGCCCTTAACACTTTCTCCCTCATTCCAAACTTAAAGAATCTGATGATTATGTTCCTGGGGTTGATCTTCTCATGGAGTATCTTACTGAGGTCCTCTGAATTTCCTGAATTTGAATGTTGGCCTGTCTTGTTAGGTTGGGGAAGTTCCCCTGGATGATATCCTGAAGTATGTTTTCCAACTTGGTTTCATTCTCCCTGTCTCTTTCAGGTACACCAATCAGTCAAAAGCTCAGTCTTTTTACATAATCACATAATTCTTTGAGGTTTTGTTCATTCCTTTCCTCCAATCTGTCATTAATGGGCATGTAGGTTGATTCCATGTCTTTGCTATTGTGAATCATGCTGCAATGAACATTCATGTGCACGAATCTTGAGGTGTCTTGGGATCCAAGGCCCTGGTGGCCTGGGCTCATAAGGGGGATCTCCTGAACCATGGGTTGCACAAATCCATGGAAAAATCTGATTTCCCAGGCAGGGTAGCATGATCACTCACCGCCTCCCTTGGTTAGGGGTGGGAGCTCCCCTTGTCCCATGTGTTTCCCAGGTGGGCCGTCACACCACCATACTTTTCCTTGCTCTCCATGAGTCATAACAACTCCCTAGTCAGGCCCAATGACAGAACCTGGATACCTCGGTTGCCAGTGCAGGATTCACTCACCATTTCACTTCTTCTGTGTGGGAGATTCTGCCCACAGCTGTTTCTAGTCAGCCATCTTGGCTGTATGTTAAGATTAGTTATCATTTTCACATAGTGTATACTACAGTTGTTTTTTTTTTCAGTTTTGGTTTTGAGAAATTGTGTGCCATCAGAATCTTTAAAATGTTTTGTTTAATACATTAGTGCTAATGATTCAGTTTAGTGCTTTTGGGACTAGAAAGTCCTCACATATTTTGGAATCATTTATCTTTATATTTTTCAGTAAATGAGCTTAAGGATGTTTTTTGGTACATTTAACTTTTAATACAATAGTAATTTGGGATGTGATATTCAGTGGACTTCTAACAATATTGTTTTCAAGTAGAGCATAACTTCAAATGTTAAATGCTTCTTTCTTTTATTCATGCATTCAAAAATATTTATTCAATATTGGTTATGTGACAGCCATTATTCTATGCTTATTATGGTCAGAGACTCCACCTTTGTTCAGCTTATATTCTAGGATAACTAAAAGCAGTAAACTAATAAACACATAAGATAAAATCAGGTATCAATAACCATAGTGAATAAAAATAAAGGCAGGGTGAGGGGATAGAAAATCATGAGGGAATCTATTCTGTACTGGCTGGTTAGACGAACTTGATTTAGCAGGTGAAATTCTATCATACACATGAATGAAACAAGGAGTTAGACACTAAACATCTAGGCAGAGATTTTTTATTTAACTTCCTTTTAGGTTCGGGGGTACATGTGAAGGTTTTTACCCAGGTAAACTCATGTCATGGGGGTTTTTCGTAGAGATTATTTCATCACCGAGGTATTAAGCCCAGCACCCAATAGTTATCTTTTCTGCTCCTCTCCCTTCTCCCACCCTCCACCCCCATGGGTGTTAACTATAACTATTGTTATAGTTAACAATAATGTAGTGTACATTTCAAAATAGCTAGAAAACAAGACTTTGAATGTTCCCACCATAAAGAAATTATAAATATTTGAGGTGATGGATTTGCTAATTACCCAGATTTGATCATTACAAATGTATATTATTTTACATTATGATACATGTATAAATGTATTGAGACATCACACTCTAATATCTAGATTATGGACCAATGAAAAATTAAATAAAACTTTAAAGAAAGTAGAATATCTATCATGACCCATTCAAGTACCTTTTTCATACATGTTCCTTCTAATTTGAAATAATTTTATCTACTCATTAAATTAATTCCATAAACATTGGAAAAAAGTATCTATTATGGGTGAGGAAATATAATTATTTTCTCATCTCCTAGACAACAAATTAAGAGGGATCTTGGCCAGGCACAGTGGCTCACGCCTGTAATGCCAGCACTTTGGGAGGCTGAGGTGGACGGATCACAAGGTCAGGAGTTCGAGACCAGCCTGGCCAACATGGTCAAACCCTATCTCTACTAAAAATACAAAAATTAGCCGAGTGTAGTGGCATGTGCCTGTAATCCCAGCTACTCGGGAGGCTGAGGCAGAAGAATAATTTGAACCCAGGAGGTGGAGGTTACAATGAGATCATGCCACTGCACTCCAGCCTGGGTGACAGAGCAAGACTCTGTCTTAAAAAAAAAAAAATCCCAGTAGCTACCAAGACCATAAGACCATCTTTGTCTCAAGGATTTTTCCTTTTCTCCCCTCGGTGGCATCAGCTGCCTGCAACACTCTGATGGTGTAAGGAAAGTGGCATCCAGGAAGCTGATGGACTTCAAGGACTGGGAAAGTCAACTGGAGCGCATCCAGGAATCCTGTCTCTAGCTGTCTAAACACTTGCCATGAGAACCAAGGAAATCACGCAGAAAAGTAATACCTTTTCTTAACATGGAAAAATAATGCCGTTTCTTAACATGGAAAAGTTCTCAATGAGTTTTGTAGTCATGAATACACTCTTTATCTCTGCTAAAACTAACCTTTTCACTGAATGAGCAGAAATGATGGCTTCCCTCCAAAATAGAACAGACTGTTGGGTCTGTGCGGAATTGCCCCTTTCTTCCACCACAGTCTTGCCATGACGCATTCAAGCCACCAACCTAAGTACTTGGAGTCATTTCTATACCTGGTATGGGGCGTTTCACCCATTTCCCTCTCATGACCGTAACCCAACTCACCATAAACCTCATGAATGTATTGCTGTTGTACACGCTGCATGGGGATACAGGACTGACTTTCTCAGATATTCCTAGGTACCAAAACATAATGTTCCAGCAAATTCCTACTGCAAGTCTAGGAATTCGAGAATATCTCTAACTCCAAGTGGGCAGATTCCATTTCAGTGTCTCCTAACTGTGCCCCTCTTCAACAGAAAATGGCCAGATTTATTGCATTTCTGACTTACCATAGAAATGGAATGAAATTTGACATTGGGCAGTTATAACTGAGCAGCTTTGCTTCAAAATGCATTTTTAAACCTTTTTTTTTCCTCCAAACTCTAATATAGCCTTGATATACATTTTAAAACTCTTTATTTTTCTCCCTTTCCCACAGGCCCTCCTTTGCACCGCACTCACTTATCTATTTATGTGCTTATTTAGAAATTCTAGGGGCTAATTTTAAAACAAACCAGGCATACAGACCTATCTGTGAAATCCTCCTTCTTAGAGGGTGTCACAAACAATTAGTCCACCACGAGTGGGCCAAAGTCAAGATGACGCCAACCAAACCTCTGGATGGGTGATTACTCAAGATAACCATCAGAATAAGACACACAGACCGTGCACCCTGCAACATTTCTGCATGTTTCTCATACCAAGTTTCCCTTCTTAAACCCCCTCCCCCAACCCAAAGAGTGGAGATGGGTTTTTAGAGACTGGAGTTTGGCCATTCTCCTCAACTGCTTGCCTTTGAAAAATAAAGCTGCTTTCCTTTCACCAAACCCTGTTTCTCATGTCCTGGCCTCCAAGTGGTGAGCAGTCAAACTTGAGGCTGTTATAAGGATAATGGGGACTCCATCACCTTAAATATTTGTCTTTTCTTTATGCTAGTAAGATTCCAACTATTATCCCTCACCTATTTTGAAGTGTACAATAGATTAATGTTAACCATAGGCACCATACTGATCTATGAAGCATTAGGTCTCATTCCTTCTAGCTGTATATTAGTACCCATTAATCAATATCTCTTTACACTCCCCCTGCCCTACATTTACTGGCCTCTGGTAGCCACCAATCTACTCTCTATCTTCATGAAATCCATCTTTTTTAAGCTTCCACTTGCAAGAGAAAAAATGTGATATTTGTCTTTTTGTGCTTGTCTTATTTCACTTCACGTAATGACCTCCAGTTCCATCCATGTTTGAGTGGAGCTGGTGGTACTGGTGTGGCTAAAAGAGTGGCTGTTTGCTTTCTGAATTTATTAGCAAATTCTTCTCCCTCCTTGGGCAAGCCCCAGGGTATGGTCTGAGGCTGGGCCTGGAGGCTTGCTATCTAGGGGTCTGAGCCAGGCAGAATTTCCCACCTCTTCTAGGGGCAACCAGCTCACATTTGCAGGTGGACTATACTGCTTGCTAGTACCTCTCTGATCAAACACCACTGCTGGCAGGTACACTGAGGTTTCACTAACATCTGTGCATATATCTCTGTGGGCTCAGCCTCTCCACTTTGTTTTTTATCTCACTTCAAGTGGTCAAGCCATTCCTTTCCCCCCTAAATTCTCATTTCCATGAGGTAAGAATGGAATGAACTTTCTGGGAATTGTCTTAGAATGCTAAGGAAGGTGGATGTGTGCCTCCCCAGTTCTCCTGTTTCAATGTGGAGAATATGGGCTCTGGATAATCCTTTTTTAATTGTATTATGTATTATATTGATGTCGACTTGTAGGAATTCCTTATGTATTTTGGATATGAATTGCTTACCTGACATATGGTTTTGAAATATTTTCTTCCATACTGTAGGCTGCTTTTCATATTGTTGATTGTTTCGTTTGCTGTGCAGAAGCTTTTTAGTTTTATGTAAAACTAGTTGTTAATTTTTGTTTTTGCTGCCTGTGCTTGTGGTATCATATCAAAGAAATCTTTGCCAAGACCAGTGTCAATAATTTTCTTTAGGTTTTCTTCTAGGCACTTTATGGTTTCAAGTTGTTTGTTTTAATTGTTAATCCATTTAAGTTGATGTTGGCATATGGTATAAAATAAGAGTCCAATTTTATTGTTTTGCATGTGTATTTGTGGATATCCAGTTTTCCCAATGCCATTTAATGAAGAGAGTATTCTTTCCCCATTGTGTATTCTTGATACCCTTGTTGAAGATTAGTGGACAATGTTTATGTGTGGATTTGTTTTTCTGGGCATTCTATTGGTCTATATGTCTGTTTCTATATCAGTGCCATACTGTTTTGATTATAATAGCTTTGTAATATATTTTGAAATCAATGTGATTCCTCTGGCTTTGATATTCTTGCTCAAAATTGCTTTAGCTTTTCTGGGTCTTTTGTGTTTCCCTAAAAATTTCAGAATTTGTTTTTCTATTTTTGTGGAAAATTTCATTAGGATTTTGATAGGGATTCCCTTTAATTTATAGATTGCTTTGTAGAGTATAGACATATTATCCATATTCATTCTAGTTCATGAACATAGGATATCTTTCCACTTATTCTAGTCTTTTTTTTCATCAATGTTTAGTAGTTTCCAGTATACAACTCTTTCACTTCCTTGGTTAAATTTATTTCTAAGAGTTATATTCTTTATTATGAATATATAAAGGAGATTTTTTCTTAATTTCCTTTGCAGAAAATTAATTGTTAGTGTACACAAATTCAACTGATTTTTATAAGTTTTTATAAGTTGGCTTGGTATCCTAAAAAATATTGAATGTATTTATTAATTCTAACAGTTTTTTGGGTGAAATCTTTAGACTTGTCCAAATTTAAGGTTATGTCATCTAGTAATATAATTTTACTTATTATTTTTATTCTTATTACTTAGATGTCTTTTTTATCTTTTGCTGACTTGCTCTAGCCAGGACTTATGGAGGCAAGCCCTTTCTTCACTCTGTCAGTGTTGTTTGAAGGCTGGGGAAGGGGAATAAAATGTATTGTATAATATGGATTAAATATGTTTTAGCTGATTTTTATAAGGGGTTGGTACATATATTTTGACTGTAGATTAACATAAGTGTATAAAGGGAATTAATATGTTTAAAGAAGAAAAAAATTGGTAGCACACCTTTCAAAATAATATTTTGTTCATGTGATTATAAAATATTACATACAGTTCCAAAATAAATATTTTATATAAAAATTGCTATTGCTCTTTTTAATTCTCTTGTTGACATATGGTTAAAATATTCATGACAAAAATGACAGAGTGTAGATGAGAATCAGATCCCATTTGTATCCAGTTTCTTAAACATAAAGATATGCTTTCTAATTGTTTCTACTGTCTGTCATTTAAAGTTAATTTCTTCTTGTTTAAAATTTTAATGGTCAGAAGAAAATCCATACTCATAAATTTTCTTCAGTTTTGGATGTTGATAGAAATGATCACCCATTAATATATACCGAGTGTATATAAAATGACATGGAAGTTTAATATAACTTTTGCAGAGGATTCTTGGGTATAAGACAGAAACATTAGAAATTATTAGTCATATTACTTCTCTGAAAATAGTAGTTTTAGAATGACTTTGTATTCCTGTTACAGTTAACTTGGATTATGTTGTATTAAACTGTTTTAAGTTATAAAATACCTAA
This sequence comes from Pan troglodytes, assembly GCF_028858775.2. NCBI lineage: Eukaryota > Metazoa > Chordata > Mammalia > Primates > Hominidae > Pan > Pan troglodytes. The sequence continues at coordinate 727,203 of NC_072398.2, forward strand.
GTATCACAATACCTTGCAATAACAAAGGTGTGTTTATCACTCACACTTCATCATGGCTTATTGATGGTTCTGCTCTGAGTCCTCTTTAATCCAGGACGCAGCCACTCTGTGGGACTTAGCACCATGGATGGCAAAGAGAAAACCTTCCTGACTGTGAACCACATAATGACCCTTAAATTTTCTGCTTGGAAATGCACATGTTACTTCCATTTACTCATATTGACCAAAAAGATCAAGGCCTAGCCTTCTAGCAATGGGAGAGCATAATTCCACCATTTTAGGTGTTGAGGGGGAGGTTGCATAGGAATGAGCAAGAATATTTTAGACCATAATATCATATGCTTCACTACCAAGTAAACTATTACAAAATCTTAGAAATCCACAATAGTATTTTTAATTGGAATTTTGGAAATATTATCCATGAAATTGTCACCAGCAGAGTGGACCTATGTGAAGTGGGAGAGAGACAGGAAGGGAGGGAAACAGAGGAGGAGAAAGAGAGAGAGTGAAAGCGAGAGAGAGAGGGAGAGACAGAGAGAGAAATATTATTTGGTAGCTTTCATCCTTAAACCTTTCTCTTGTACAGGTACTATTTATTTAAATTAATCAAGAACCACATTCCCTATGATTGGTAAAAGTATCACCAGATTTATATTCATTTATGTACTTACTTGTTCATGGTGATGAGTTACCTTTTCCATGTGGTAAAGTAGAGTACACTGTATTTTGTCTGCAACCTTATTTTCTGTCTGGCTTTTTGTGAGAACATGCTCCTACAGAACTTTTCTTTGTTCTCCAGGGTATAAAATAAAATATTATTTGTTGGAATGGGAATTCTATAAAGGCCAAGATGAATTACCCGTGGTTTTGGGAATAGCTGCCTGGGACTATAGAAAAGTTAAAGTCTCTGGACCAAACGAGAGGCACAGCTAGCTACTATGTGGGAAAATCCTGTCCCAAAGGCTCTATGATGACACTGGGCAGAGCCAATCTTTGTTATCATTTAAATAATGCCAAAGATGGCTGAATAGGAACAGCTCCGGTCTACAGCTCCCAGCGTGAGCGACGCAGAAGATGGGTGATTTCTGCATTTCCATCTGAGGTACCGGGTTCATCTCACTAGGGAGTGCCAGACAGTGGGCGCAGGACAGTGGGTGCAGCGCACCATGCGTGAGCTGAAGCAGGGCAAGGCATTGCCTCACTTGGGAAGCGCAAGGGGTCAGGGAGTTCCCTTTCCTAGTCAAAGAAAGGGGTGACAGACGGCACCTGGAAAATCGGGTCACTCCCACCCTAATACTGCGCTTTTCCGACGGGCTTAAAAAAACGGCACACCAGGAGACTATATCCCGCACCTGGCTCGGAGGGTCCTACGCCCACGGAGTCTCGCTGATTGCTAGCACAGCAGTCTGAGATCAAACTGCAAGGCGGCAGCAAGGCTGGAGGAGGGGCACCCGCCATTGCCCAGACTTCCTTAGGTAAACAAAGCAGCCAGGAAGCTCGAACTGGGTGGAGCCCACCACAGCTCAAGAAGGCCTGCCTGCTTCTGTAGGCTCCACCTCTGGGGGCAGGGCACAGACAAACAAAAAGACAACAGTAACCTCTGCAGACTTAAATGTCCCTGTCTGACAGCTTTGAGGAGAGCAGTGATTCTCGCAGCATGCAGCTGGAGATCTGAGAATGGGCAGACTACCTCCTCAAATGGGTCCCTGACCTCTGACCCCCGAGCAGCCTAACTGGGAGGCACCCCCCAGTAGGGGTAGACTGACACCTGACACGGCTGGGTACTCCTCTGAGACAAAACTTCCAGAGGAACGATCGGACAGCAGCATTCGCGGTTCACGAAAATCCACTGTTCTGCAGCCACCACTGCTGATACCCAGGAAAACAGGGTCTGGAGTGGACCTCTAGCAAACTCCAACAGACCTGCAGCTGAGGGTCCTGTCTGTTAGAAGGAAAACTAACAAACAGAAAGGACATCCACACCAAAAACACATCTGTACATCACCATCATCAAAGACCAAAAGTAGATAAAACCACAAAGATGGGGAAAAAACAGAGCGGAAAAACTGGAAACTCTAAAAAGCAGAGCGCCTCTCCTCCTCCAAAGGAATGCAGTTCCTCACCAGCAATGGAACAAAGCTGGATGGAGAATGACTTTGACGAGTTGAAAGAAGAAGGCTTCAGACGATCAAACTACTCTGAGCTACAGGAGGAAATTCAAACCAAAGGCAAAGAAGTTAAAAACTTTGAAAAAAATTTAGACGAATGTGTAACTAGAATAACCAATACAGAGAAGTGCTTAAAGGAGCTGATGGAGCTGAAAGCCAAGGCTCGAGAACTACGTGAAGAATGCAGAAGCCTCAGGAGCCGATGCGATCAACTGGAAGAAAGGCTATCAGTGATGGAAGATGAAAAGAATGAAATGAAGTGAGAAGAGAAGTTTAGAGAAAAAAGAATAAAAAGAAACGAACAAAGCCTCCAAGAAATATGGGACTATGTGAAAAGACCAAATCTACGTCTGATTGGTGTACCTGAAAGTGACGGGAGGAATGGAACCAAGTTGGAAAACACTCTTCAGGATATTATCAAGGAGAACTTCCCCAATCTAGCAAGGCAGGCCAACATTCAGATTCAGGAAATACACAGAATGCCACAAAGATACTCCTCGAGAAGAGCAACTCCAAGACACATAATTGTCAGATGCACCAAAGTTGAAATGAAGGAAAAAATGTTAAGGGCAGCCAGAGAGAAAGGTCGGGTTACCCACAAAGGGAAGCCCATCAGACTAACAGCGGCTCTCTCAGCAGAAACTCTACAAGCCAGAAGAGAGTGGGGGCTAATATTCAACTTCTTAAAGAAAAGAATTTTCAAACCAGAATTTCATATCCAGCCAAACTAAGCTTCATAAGTGAAGGAGAAATAAAATACTTTACAGACAAGCAAATGCTGAGAGATTTTGTCACCACCAGGCCTGCCCTAAAAGAGCTCCTGAAGGAAGCACTAAACATGGAAAGGAACAACCGGTACCAGCCGCTGCAAAATCACGCCAAAATATAAAGACCATCGAGATTAGGAAGAAACTGCATCAACTAACGAGCAAAATCACCAGCTAACATCATAATGACAGGATCAAATTCACACATAACAATATTAACTTTAAATGTAAATGGACTAAATGCTCCAATTAAAAGACACAGACTGGCACATTGGATAAAGAGTCAAGACCCATCAGTGTGCTGTATTCAGGAAACCCATCTCACGTGCAGAGACACACATGGGCTCAAAATAAAAGGATGGAGGAAGATCTACCAAGCAAATGGAAAACAAAAAAAGGCAGGGGTTGCAATCCTAGTCTCTGATAAAACAGACTTTCAACCAACAAAGATCAAAAGAGACAAAGAAGGCTGTCACATAATGGTAAAGGGATCAATTCAACAAGAAGAACTAACTATCCTAAATATATATGCACCCAATACAGGAGCACCCAGATTCATAAAGCAAGTCCTGAGTGACCTACAAAGAGACTTAGACTCCCACACATTAATAAGTGGAGACTTTAACACCCCACTGTCAACATTAGACAGATCAACGAGACAGAAAGTTAACAAGGATACCCAGGAATTGAACTCAGCTCTGCACCACGTGGACCTAATAGACATCTACAGAACTCTCCACCCCAAATCAACAGAATATACATTTTTTTCAGCACCACAACACACCTATTCCAAAATTGACCACATACTTGGAAGTAAAGCTCTCCTCAGCAAATGTAAAAGAACAGAAATTATAACAAACTGTCTCTGAGACCACGATGCAATCAAACTAGAACTCAGGATTAAGAAACTCACTCAAAACCGCTCAACTACATGGAAACTGAACAACTTGCTCCTGAATGACTACTGATATATAACGAAATGAAGGCAGAAATAAAGATGTTCTTTGAAACCAACAAGAACAAAGACACAACATACCAGGATCTCTGGGACACATTCAAAGCAGTGTGTAGAGGGAAATTTATAGCACTAAATGCCCACAAGAGAAAGCAGGAAAGATCCAAAATTGACACCCTAACATCACAATTAAAAGAACTAGAAAAGCAAGAGCAAACACATTCAAAAGCTAGCAGAAGGCAAGAAATAACTAAAATCAGAGCAGAACTGAAGGAAATAGAGACACAAAAAACCCTTCAAAAAATTAATGAATCCAGGAGCTGATTTTTTGAAAGGATCAACAAAATTGATAGACCACTAGCAAGAATAATAAAGAAGAAAAGAAAGAAGAATCAAATAGATGCAATAAAAAATGATAAAGGGGATATCACCACCAATCCCACAGAAATACAATCTACCATCAGAGAATACTACAAACACCTCTACGCAAATAAACTAGAAAATCTAGAAGAAGTGGATAAATTCCTCGACACATACACCCTCCGAAGACTAAACCAGGAAGAAGTTGAATCTCTGAATAGACCAATAACAGGAGCTGAAATTGTGGCAATAATCAATAGCTTACCAACAAAAAAGAGTCCAGGACCAGATGGATTCACAGCCGAATTCTACCAGAGGTACAAGGAGGAATTGGTACCATTCCTTCTGAAACGATTCCAATCAATAGAAAAAGAGGGAATCCTCCCTAACTCATTTTATGAGGCCAGCATCAACCTGATACCAAAGCCTGGCAGAGACAACAAAAAACGAGAATTTTAGACCAATATCCTTGATGAACTTTGATGCAAAAATCCTCAATAAAATTCTGGCAAAATGAATCCAGCAGCACATCATAAAGCTTATCCACCATGATCAAATGGGCTTCATCCCTGGGACGCAAGGCTGGTTCAGTATATGCAAATCAATAATTGTAATCCAGCATATAAACAGAACCAAAGACAAAAACTACATGATTATCTCAAAAGATGCAGAAAAGGCCTTTGACAAAATTCAACAACGCTTCATGCTAAAAACTCTCAATAAATTAGGTATTGATGGGACGTATCTCAAAATAATAAGAGCTATCTATGACAAACCCACAGCCAATATCATACTGAATGGGCAAAAACTGGAAGCATTCCCTTTGAAAACTGGTACAAGACAGGGATGCCCTCTCTCACCACTCCTATTCAACATAGTGTTGGAAGTTCTGGCCAGGGCAATTAGGCAGGACAAGGAAATAAAGGGTATTCAATTAGGAAAAGAGGAAGTCAAATTGTCCCTGTTTGCAGATGACATCATTGTATATCTAGAAAACCCCATTGTATCAGCCCAAAATCTCCTTAAGCTGATAAGCAACTTCAGCAAAGTCTCAGGATACAAAATCAACGTACAAAAATCACGAGCATTCTTACACACCAATAACAGACAAACAGAGAGCCAAATCATGAGTAAACTCCCATTCACCATTGCTTCAAAGAGAATAAAATACCTAGGAATCCAACTTATAAGGGATGTGAAGGACCTTTTCAAGGAGAACTACAAACCACTGCTCAATGAAATAAAAGAGGATACAAAGAAATGGAAGAACATTCCATGCTCATGGGTAGGAAGAATCAATATCGTGAAAATGGCCATACTGCCCAAGGTAATTTATAGATTCAATGCCATCCCCATCAAGCTACTAATGACTTTCTTCACAGAATTGGAAAAAACTACTTTAATGTTCACATGGAACCAAAAAAAAGCCCGCATCACCAAGTCAATCCTAAGCCAAAAGAACAAAGCTGGAGGCATCATGCTACCTGACTTCAAACTGTACTACAAGGCTACAGTAACCAAAAGAGCAAGGTACTGGTACCAAAACAGAGATATAGATCAATGGAACAGAACAGAGCCCTCAGAAATAATGCTGTTTATCTACAACTGATCTTTGACAAACCTGAGAAAAACAAGCAATGGGGAAAGGATTCACTATTTAATAAATGGTGCTGGGAAAACTGGCTAGCCATATGTAGAAAGCTGAAATGGATCCCTTCCTTACACCTTATATAAAAATTAATTCAATATGGATTAAAGACTTAAACGTTAGACCTAAACCCATAAAAATCCTAGAAGAAAACCTAGGCATTACCATTCAGGACATAGACATGGGCAAGGACTTCATGTCTAAAACACCAAAAGCAATGGCAACAAAAGACAAAATTGACAAATGGGATCTAATTAAACTAAAGAGCTTCTCCACAGCAAAAGAAACTACCATCACAGTGAACAGGCAACCCATAAAATGGGAGAAAATTTTCGCAACCTACTCATCTGACAAAGGGCTAATATCCAGAATCTACAATGAACTCAAACTAATTTACAAGAAAAAAACAAACAACCCCATCAAAAAGTGGGCAAAGGCCATGAACAGACAATTCTCAAAAGAAGACATTTATGCAGCCAAAAAACACATGAAAAAATGCTCATCGTCACTGGCCATCAGAGAAGTGTAAATCAAAACTACAATGAGATACCATCTCACACCAGTTAGAATGGCAATCATTAAAAAGTCAGGAAACAACAGGTGCTGGAGAGGATGTGGAGAAATAGGAACACTTTTATACTGTTGGTGGGACTGTAAACTAGTTCAACCATTGTGGAAGTCAGTGTGGTGATTCCTCAGGGATCTAGAACTAGAAATACCATTTGACCCAGCTATCCCATTACTGGGTATATACCCAAAGGACTATAAATCATGCTGCTATAAAGACACATGCACACGTATATTTATTGCGGCAGTATTCACAATAGCAAAGACTTGGAACCAACCCAAATGTCCAACAAGGATAGACTGGATTAAGAAAATGTGGCACATATACACCATGGAATACTATGCAGCCATAAAAAATGATGAGTTCATGTCCTTTGTAGGGACATGGATGTAATTGGAAATCATCATTCTCAGTAAACTATCGCAAGGACAAAAAACCAAACACCGCATGTTCTCACTCATAGGTGGGAATTGAACAATGAGAACACATGGACACAGGGCGGGGAACATCACACTCTGGGGACTGTTGTGGGGTGGGGGGAGGGGATAGGGATAGCATTAGGAGATATACCTAATGCTAAATGAGGAGTTAATGGGTGCAGCACAGCAGCATGGCACATGTATACATATGTAACTAACCTGCACATTGTGCACATGTACCCTAAAACTTAAAGTATAATAATAATAAAATAAAATAAAGTAAATAAAAAATTTAAATAATGCCACGATAAAAAGAGTGAAACACAGTAGAGTGGATGCTGCCCTAATGGCGATGGTATTTTACAGACATTCGTGCCATCACAGGAGGAATGAAGGAAAGCAAGTCCTAAATAAAGAAGTCCATGTTTTAAAGAATGGCAACTGTAACAGATTGTACCAATGAATGAATGAATCTGCTGAACTCGTCCACAGTCTCTAGTTTAATCAAATATCTCATGCTCAAGACAACAACATAGTGTAGGGGTCACATCAGCTAAATTCTTATTTATTGCAAAATAGAGAGAAACATTTTTTATTGGTTTACATCAAACAAATTATAGGATATTGAAACCATCTCCACAGAGAATGTGAAGCAAGTTACCCAGCTGTGCTCACACTGTGCAAATTAAGTAAGCTGTGATCTGTGCACTTTATCACACACAAAAAAGATTCTGTATAATTAGAAAGATCTATGCTTCTTTTATGTCTTATTTTGTTGCTTTTTTACATTGACATACTTTGAAGATATTTACAGTACTGTGAATCACATTTCAGATGCATAATCACTTTTCAAAAGATAAAGCTAGATGTTTCTGCTTAGCAGCATTTCGATAAAGTTAGTCCAGAGACTTTAACTTATCCTAATACTATTCCTAAGAATAATGGACTCATTGTAGTAATAGCATTTATTTGATTTTATTTGTGGAACCATTTGCCATATTGAATTCATTTACTTTTCATTGTTATTTCATGAGTCTCTGTATTAGTATTAAAATGCATGGTAATCAGTCATTAGTTCACTCTGATATCTTCAAGCATATGTATACTTATATTCTCATTTTCCACTTGGTTTCTGCAGTCACATTTGAATTCCCCATTTCTTAAAGAGAAGGAGATCATGATAAAAAGACAAAATGCTATATTATAAATTTACTAGATTAAACATTTTGTCAAAAGTTCTCTAGTAAAGGCATACAAAATTCCATGTATTCAATAGGAAACCGATGGTAGTTGCCAAGCTTTAATACTGAAGTTATTAAGATGTCAAAGCCGAGAATCTGAAGAATTTGTTATTAAACACAAGACGGAAGCTATTTAGTGAAAAGTTAGAAAGGCTCTTGACCCTTGGCTAAGTCTGATTAGAGCATCTTCAATTTCCAAGAGAGATCAAATTCTCAGTTTGTTACTAAGCTCCAATAATGTACTGAATTTTGACATTTTAAGTGCTTGGCTTTACAGATTTATTTTTCTTCATAAGAGAAAGTGATTTTGAAAGTACATTGTCAATGGACTCAAAAATTCGTAATTTACTATGTTTTTAGCTCATTTTATCTAAGTATTCATCTAGCTTCTGTGAAAAGTGGCTATGTCATCTGTTATAATCTGTCATGCTTTTATTAACTTAAAATTACCATCTAAAGATTGTGCACATTCTTTGCATTTGCATAGAGATCATTAAAAGGAGAGATAAAACATATTTTACCATTTTCTGTTGATAAATATTTAGACTTTTTACAAATGAATGATGTTGTGTGTAATTTAGACTGCACATATGTGAGTGATCCTAGGATAAATTATAGAAATGCCACCTGAGTAAATTTGTGCATTTAATATTGAACTAATTTATGTTCTCCTTGGCAAGGTATGAGAGTATCAATTTTTACACCTACTAGCTAATACAATTTCACCAACTGGCATGTAATATACAACTACTGAGTATCATTTTAATTTGCTTTTTAATTTGTATGTGATTAGAAGGATTTTTCTAATATCATCTAATAAAATAATCATTGACCACATGAGTGACTATTATTTTCCATTCTACTTTTGCTTTATTTCTTACCGTCTCTTAGATCTAACTTCTCTCCTTAAGAACTTTAATCTCATGGTCCATCTTTAGGGGGATATCTTGCAAACAGTCCAATAAGCATTTTGCAACTTTCTCTTGCCTCAGAGCTGTGTTTTCTTCTCTATGTTTTCTTGCCATCACTATGCCATCTACTCTCAAATTTGAATCTCCATTTCCAATCTCCTTTTTGAACTCTGGCTTTAAATGTTCAATAACCTAATTCAATTCTGCAGTTGAGTGACTAATGAACGTTTCAGTATTATGACACTGGCCTCCACCCACAAATGTTTATGCCATCCACCCACAAATGTTTCCCACCTAGCTCACTAGATGGGAACTCTACTTTTTCAACCCTAGATTCTTACTTCCTTTCCATCTATTACCAACATTGCAGCCATGGCCTGTTGGTTTCACCTTGACAAGCCATTCATCTATCCACTCTCGCAATTCTCCAGAGACTTTGATTTTCCTCAGAGTCCTCACAATGGTCTACAAAGCACTGAAAAATATAGTCTACGATGCTCATTTCTTCTTGGATCAGATCTTCTACTGTTTTTTTCTCTCGGTCTTGATTAGACCACTTATTTCCTCTTCCTGTCTTGTTGCCTGAATAATCTGTTTACCCAGAGTGCCCTCTCCACAGATGTTTTTGTAGCTAACGACTTTCCTTCTTTCAATTATCTGTCCAAATGTTACTAGTTTTGAGGGTCTGACTCTTTGAAAAGTATAATTCTCTATGAACTCACAAAGTATTTTCTCTTGCAGATTTCATATTTTGTGTTTTTTCCATAGTGTTTTAAATTTTAACACAATATATTGCTCCGTTAATATCTGTTTTCCCCAGTAGAATTTTAGCTCTCAATGGTCAGGAATTTTGTGTGTCTTATTTACTGATGTTGCCCAAGTACCTTGACTAACCCCTAACACATATGGAAATCAACATATAGTGTTGAATAAGAATCCATTTAAGTCAATGCATAATTTTTTTTTCTAATTTTGAAGAATTACTTATGTATGTTTTCTATTTTATTTTAGGAAGATACGAATGTAAAAAATTAGAGAGAAAGTTGAATGAAAGAAAATTCAAGAGAAAACTGAATTGAATAAAATTGAGGCAACTGGAAGACAAACAAGGAGAATTATGGAAGAAACTAGAATGTTAAGAAAATAAACAAAGAGATTCATAGAATATGATACATAGAAATTAAAGTGGAATGATGGCAAGAATTCCAGTCACCTTCCTTAGGTTTTGACAAATTCAGCAGGTGGGAAGACCAAAATATATGATCCTTAAATATTTCAGCACAGCAGCTTTCATGTCCTTGTTCCTTAGGCTGTAGATAACAGGGTTCAGGGTTGGGAAACTACTGTATAGAACACAGACACCAGAAGGTCAGAAACAGAGGGAACATCTTCAGCTGGCTTCAAGTAGGCCATTGCAGCAGTACCAAGAAAAAGAGTCACAACAACAAGGTGAGGAACACAGGTGGAAAAGGCTTTGGACTGACCCAGAAGAGATGGGATCTTCAGCACTGTAGAGAAGATGTGGATATATGAGAGAGCAATGGTGATAAAGCAGATAAAACTCAATGAGGAGGTGACAGCGACTGCTCCAACTTCAGCCAAGTACTCATCTAAGCAAGAGAGTTTGAGTAACTAAGGGATCTCACAGAAGAACTGATGCACCAGCCTGGATGCCTTGAGGGGCAGAGAGAACGTTGTGGCTGTGTGCAGGATTCCAGACGCTCCACCACTGAACCAAGAGTAAGTGACCATGTTGATGCAGGCACCCCTCTTCATAATGACCTCATAATGCAGAGGGCGGCAGATGGCCACATATCTGTCATAGGACATCACTGTGAGCAAGGCCATCTCTGTGCAGGCCAAGAAAACCACCAGGAAGACCTGAAGGATGCACCCCCAGAGAAAAATGGAGCTACTGTGGGTCACATTGCCCACAATGGCCTTGGGAAGGGTGACCAAGGTATAACAGAGGTCTAAGAAGGGCAAGTGTTTGAGGAAGAAGTACATGGGATTATGGAGATGCTGATCAAAGGTGGAAACCATGATAATAAGGAGATTGACAATAAAAGCCACCAGAAGAATTAGTAAAAGCATCGCACCAGACATAAGCTGCTGCCACCAAATGTCAGAAAATCCCATGAGTTGGAATGCAATCACAGATGTATGATTTGACACAGTTTCGCTAGGATTAGAAAGAAAATGGTTTTATAGACAGAACTACCAGGGTATTGAAAGTAGTTTTCTCATAATCTCTAATTTGTCTACCCTTAATACGTTGGAGAACAGAGGCTTGCATCTCCCATATTTTTTACTCTTTTTTGAGGTAAGTTAGAGCAAAATCATGGTACCAATAAAACTAATTATTAAGTGAATGAATTGAATTTATCTACTTTTCTCACTCTATGCGTAACAGCTCCTGGAGATGTCATCTTTTGTTATCTGTCACATTTACCTTAGCCACTCTCCACCATCCCCATGACCTTCCTAAAATAAAAAATGAAATAAAATCTGTATCTCTTAAGCCAAGGGGGGAAAGTCTGTTAGAATAGACAACTCAATGGTCATCTTTATCAATGAGCAGATATGTCACTGGATGAACTCACTTGCCTCACAGCCTCAGTAAAAGATAACTACATAAATGGTTTCATTGCAATTGTGAAATAAATACAAGAAGTGTGTCTAAGCACTTTATTTACAAGTCTCATGAAAAAGGAGAAGAAAGAATTTCTAGGCCATAAGTCAATATGTTATCTAATCATATTAAATACCAACTCAGTGGGTTAGCATGAGGCTCGATCCTATATTCCTGAAAATTCAAAAATAAAAAGAAAATTTGCTTTTTCTATTACATTTGCAAGTGTACAGACTAAAAAAAGGAGGACAGAAGGCTGAGATCAGGGAGCAATAGCAAATCAACACAGAAGAACACCAAATATAATGATCAGACAGAAGGAAATATGTCAAAGAAAGGTTATATAGTGATCAAGAGAGGATCACTCCTGTTTGTCTCACTCTCTAGCCTCTAGTAGACTCTGTCAACCATTGCCAACACCAACACCCCCATGGTATTATGAAAATTTCAACTTACACGTATTGAGTAGTACACCTGTTGGTCATCAGAATTTAACTTTTAAAAATATTCCAACAAATATTGGATGGGCTTCAAACTTTGTCACTTTTCAAAGTTATTTTTTTCCCTGTATGATTATTTCCAGTATTAATTCCCCCAGTATTTGAAAAAATGGAAACTTAAAAAGTACTATAAAATAAAATTAAGCCAAATGTCTAAAGGGAGAGTGCAACAGAAGAAAGGTCACATAATGTAGTAAACTTCTCTTCTCCTAAATCAGTAATGTTGCAAAGAAAAGAGATCCCAGCTTCATTTAGACTTCTCCCCTTTTAATATTTGTGACAAAAGTGATTAGGGAATTAAGAATGAAATTGGGACATGACTTTAAAATTAGGTATAAACATAAGCTTCTTGGAGCCCAGGAGAGGGTCAACAGGGACACTTTGATGATTAGCCCCAGTAGATTATGTAAGGAAACAATGAGGATTCTTACCTACAGGAGAGCTTTGATAAATTTGTCTTGGTGACTATATAAAGAACACTAGAAATATTTCCCTTTTGACTCCTCAGAAACCCAGGCTTGTCATTCTTAAGAAGATCCCTTTACATTTACTAAAACAGAAACCTTTAGTCAGTACAGTTAATAACTTCTTAGTGTTTCCTTAGTAGTCATAATAATTCACTGCATTGGCCCCCCTCTCTGTTCTCTTTTTATTCCAAATTTTCTTGCAAGGAAAAAGTTTTAAGAAAATGCACAATAAAACAAGTATTTACAATAAAGCAAAGAACCCCCTAAAATCACAAAATATAAAGAATGTTATAAAAAGTTCCAGAACTAAGAGTACACTTGTGTTTTATATCAATAATAATTTATAGTTTACATTTACCATGACAAATCAAAACCTTGCTATATTCCAGTATACCTAAAACAGAATGATTGAGAAACTTGAAGATAATATGGAAAAGTAACATCTTGAAGGTATAATATAGTAGTAACTGATAACTCCGCAATTCCATAGTCAGTGTTCTTTACCTTATCTGTATTTGTATGTGTGCTTATAGTACTGATGATCTATCTATCTCTCTACATATACATGCATGTATGCATATATTTTGTACGTATGTATCTATTCATCATTTTTTCATTCATTTATTTGTCAATCTATCTATTAATGTTAAACTGTATGCCCTGATGTGAGATAAAACTCTGAATGACACATTTCTTATTGCTGGTGAAACCAACACAGATACTCCTTGGCTAAGTGATAAGTTAGTTACTTGCAATCATACCAAGGGTATATTTGCAATTTGCTGCACACATCAGATAAACCAGAAATATTGCCCAGGGCAGAGCCAGCTGAAACCTTTTCAACCACACAATCCTCATTAAAGTCTTTTGCAAAATTGTAGTGGGGAGTACCCATATTTCAGTACGTGAGATGGACACCTGACATTTTTAAGCAAGGCAGCCTCTCTGGAGGTTGGGTGTCCTATGTGCAAGGCTACAGCAGGTCAGAATGTGAGGTGGTCTACTGCTATGAAGGGATGCATTTTACCTCAGAGTTATAGAATATACTCTATAAAGTTATATAGAACTTTATATGGAAAGTTAAGGTTCTTGGGCATCCAGCAGTATCCCAATGTCTTCCATGCACATTTTTGAACACTTTGCTGCAAAACCAGAACAAGGGTCATCTCCAAGATGTACGGGTCATCTCCAGAACTCATGCTAACTAGTCAGCAGGCTTCCTGTAATCAACTCTGCTGAGGTATATGAAGTATGTTCTTGACCTTACTTCCAGTATTTTTCATTTTAATTTATACTTTTTACATTCCTTTCATATGCAGATGAATATGAAAACAACATTTCTTTTTCCAGAACAAAAGAAACCATAGTATCTATAAAAGTGTCTACATCTCTTCATTATCTTATTATATTATTGGTCATATTTGTATGAATTTTAAATTAATTATTACTTATTTTGTCCCACAAGTGAAACTTGTAAAATTTTATATATTTTTTAAAAGTGACTCAAAGCTAGTTACAAATTTACATTTTCTAACTAAATCCTCCTGGCCTGTTTCTTCCCATGTTTGCCATATTCACTGGTGGTTGAAGTTCAACTCCTTTATAGATATTTTGCAAATGTTGCCTGTAATGGCACTGGGGTTTCATCTGATACATTTGACATTTGAACTGCAATTATGTTCATTAGTTTTGCTTTTTATACAAAATTAATATTATACTTTGATTAGAACATAATAATACATCATTCACAGGACTTGCCCAATAATTTTTACTTTTCTCCGCACATATTATACAGAAAACACTACCAGAGTAGTTAATCTAATGCTGTGAATTATTCATCTCATCTTACCTGGACATAAAACTATGCTCTCTATAAAATATAAGGTCCCTGAAGGCAGAAGAGTGTGAGTTTTGTACCACTCACTCCTGAAACAGTTCCTGTTATTGGCTTTTAATAAGCAGACATTGATTTTTTTCCTGCCACCATTTCCCTAGTCTTTTTCTTCATCAGAAGCTCTTGTTTGCTCATATTCTTGAAGCTACACACAAAAATTATTGAGGTTATTGCCATCACCCATATTTCCTGAACAAATAAATCTCTTCAAAATATCAACTACTACCAAAAAGACAGGAATCTTAAAAAATTTCATAAACATTTAGGAAACAACTACATGTTATTTTAATGATACTTGAATATAAACATACAAACTCCTCTATGACTTTTCAAAGCTAGAATAACATTGACATATTGCTGATATTGCCAGGTAAGTTCATACTTTATTTCTCAAACTTTTAAAGCTTACTAGCCCCTCCTGATAGTATTTTAATAAATTATTCAGATTTACCTTTTGCTTGCTTATTGTTAATTTAATTATCAGATATTTTACAGATATTTGTGTCTTACTAAATTAACAGTTTTAAACATAATTCTTCTAAACACTTTTTTGTTTGTGCACAGAATAATTATTTTATTTTTTCATTTTATTATTCATTATATTTCATTTCATATAATATTATGAATTTGTCCATGGACACTTTACTGAGTTCATTATTTTTATCATTTTTATCTTATTTTGTATTTTCCAAAGAAATAAATTTATTTTAAAAAAATTTTGTTTCCGTAGGTTGTTGGGGAACAGGTGGTGTTTGCTTAAATGAGTACCTTCTTTAATGGCGATTTGTGAAATTTTGGTGTACCCATCAACTGAGCAGTATACACTGCATCCAACTTGTAGTCTTTTATCCTTTACATCCTTTACCCCCTTACCACCCTTTCCCCCTGAGTCCCCAAAGTCCATCGTGTCATTCTTATGCCTTTGCATCCTTATAGCTTAGCTCCTACTTATGAATGGGAATATATGATGTTTGGTTTTCCATTCCATTCCTGAGTTACTTCACTTACAATGATAGTCTCCAATCTCATCCAGGTTGCTGCAAATGCCACTAATTCATTTCTTTTTATGGCTGAGTAATATTCCATCATATATATACATATATGATATATATCATATATGTATATATCATATATGTATATATACATATACATTTATCCACTCATTGATTGATGGGCATTTGGGTTGGTTCCACATTTTTGCAATTGGGAATTGTGCTGCTATAAATGTGTGTGCAAGTATCTTTTTCATGTAATGGCTTCTTTTCCTCTGAGTAGATACCCAGCAGTGGGGTTTCTGGATCAAATGGTAGTTCTACTTTTAGTTCTTTAAGGAATCTCCACACTGTTTTCCATAGTGGCTGTACTAGTTTACACTCATATCAGCAGTGTAGAAGTGTTCCCTGTTCACCACATCCACCCCCAACATCTATTTTTTTTATTTTTTGATTATGGCTATTCTTGTAGAAGTAAGGTGGTATTGCATTGTGGTTTTGATTTGCATTTTCCTAATCATTGGTGATGTTGTGCATTTTTTCATATGTTTGTTGCCTGCTTGAATAACTTCTTTTGAGAATGTCTGTTCAAGTCCTTAACCCACTTTTTGATGGGATTGTTTTTTGTTTGTTCTGTTTGTTTGTTTGTTTGTTGCTAATTTGTTTTAAGTTCATTGTAGATTCTGAATATTAGTTATTTGTGAGGTGTATAGATTGTGAAGATTTTCTCCCACTCTCACTCTGTGGGTTGTCTGTTGACTGTTTCTTTTGCTGTGCAAAAGCTTATAAGTTTAATTAAGTTTGAGCTCTTTATCATTGTTTTTATCGCATTTGCTTTTGGGCTCTTGGTCATGAAATCCTTGCCTAAGCCAATGTCTAGAAGGGTTTTCTGATGTTATCTTCTAGAATTTTTATAGTTTCAGGTCTTAGATTTAAGTTCTTCATTCATCTTGAGTTGATTTTTGTATAAGGTGAGAGATGTGGACCCAGTTTCATTCTCCAACATGCAGCTTGCCAATTATCCCAGCACCATTTGTTGAGTAGGGTGTTCTTTCCCCACTTTATGTTTTTGTTTCCTTTGTCAAAGATCCGTTGGCTGTAAGTATTTGGGTTTATTTCTGGGTTCTCTATTCTGTTCCATTGGTCGAGGTGCCTATTTTTATACCAGTACCATGCTGTTTTGCTGACTATGGCATTATAATATAGTTTGAAATCAGGTAATCTGATGCCTCCAGGTTTGTTCTTTCTGCTTAGTCTTGCTTTCACTATGTGGGCTTTTTTTGATTCCATATAAATTTTAGGATTGTTTTTTCTAGTTCTGTGAAGAATGATGGTGGTATTTTGATGGGAATTACTTTGAATTTGTAGATTGACTTTGGTAGTATGGTCATTTTCACAATATTGATTCTATCCATCCATGATCATGGGATGTGTTTCCATTTGTTTGTGTCATCTATGATGTCTTTCAGCAGTGTTCTGTAGTTTTCCTTGTGGAGGTCTTTCACTTCCTTGGTTAAGTGTATTCCTCAGCATTTTGTTTTATTTTTTGCAGCTATTGTTAAAAGGGTTGAGTTCTTGATTCAATTCTCAGCTTGATTGCTGTTAGTGCATCACAGAACTACTGGTTGAAATAAGTCTCTTATACAAAAGATCTCTGTGCCATCTTCTTTCCAATGTTCATGCCATCTATATGGTGGAAAATACTAATATATATCTAATATATATGAAATACATGCCACCTATATTTACTACATATAACTGTTTTAGATATCATGTCTTATTGAGTGTTCAATAATAATAAGGGTAACTAGTACACAAAGGTATCGCCATCACAGGTTCTGGGGCTAGAAGTTCTGGACTTGGAACCTGACTCTCTCGATTAATTATATGACCATGATCATTTTATGAAATGTTTTTCCTTCATCTTACTTATATGGTGATATAATATGTGATTAATACAATTGTGATAAATGTTTAAATTGGTCTCAAATATTTTAATTATACTATTTGGTGAGGCCTAAAATTTATTCATAATTTTGTTCTATTACTAGTTGTGGGATAAGTAGTTTTGGAGAAAGAGATGTATGATGGTCATCTTCATTAGGCCAATGACTTTTTGAGAGTTTGGCCTCAATAGGGAAATAATCTGCTATTCATGTGAAGTAAGCTAAATATGTGATTATCTGTTTGAGATGGCACATTCAATAGGTATGCGATTGCATGGTGATTAAATAAAGGCATAAATAATTTTATAATGTTTTCTAAGCTGTCTTAAGTATCTGAGTTTTAAAATTTATTATTTTATGAAAAGTAAAAATATAAATATTTTTGCTTTTTTCTCTTCATTCTTAATTTTTACTCACTCTCCTAATTAAAGTATACATGTCTCATGTTTATCATTTGGCAGTATTCCCCAAAGATATCTACAGTTACGATGCAATAGATTTTTTTTTCAGAAATGGAAAAGCCAATCCTCAAATTATCATGAAATTTTAAGGGGCTTTAAATAGTCAAGTCAATATTTAAAAAGAAATCCAAAGTTGGAGGGCCAATCACTTCCATTTAAAAACTTACTAACATACTGTGGTACTGACACAAAGATAGGCATGTAGATCAATGGAATACAACTGATAGGCCAAAAAGAGTACCATTTTTTTCTCAAGATGGCAGAAGAAGCTTTTAGCATGCCTCAGCCACTTGGAAATGCAAAATCATGCATAAAGACTAACTCTTTGAGCTTTAATACAACAAGGAAAATGGAAATCCTCCAGAATAGTGAAGGGCACCCCATATCCTGGGAAGGAGGTGGGCAAATGGTCCCACGATGGTATCTGGCTGATAAAAGTTAGTGAAGCCTCAGTACAGGAGAACAGCAGGAAGTCTCTCTCTGTGACTCATATTTCCACTGGGGATCCCTGGAATCTGGGCCAACGAAGGGCACTTTTTTTTCCCTCAAACCCTGGAGTTAACTTGGGGAGACACTTGGAGATTCTCAAAGGGAAAGCATCCAGGAAAGCTACAGGCATTTTTCCCAGACCCAGGACTGTGAAAAGGATGCCATTTTTAATCCAGGCTCATACAACGTCAGTCATTATTTGGCAATCCAGCAGCATGACCATGCAGAGATTGTAGCACATAGTCTCAAGCAAGGTAGGGGACTCCAAAGCCAGAATTCAGTGGTGAGTGTGGAAAGTGCACCAGTAGTAGGCGCTGGATTGGTGCTCTTTCATCACGGATCTGTGGCCTGAGGAGAGCTGCTGTAGTCACAGTTACTCCTGGGTGATGAGACTTGCATTCATAGCCAGCTTGGCAACTTGAAACCGGTCTGCATATGTCATTGCTGGGTGTTCCAGTGTGCTCCCCTAAAGTTGCTGTACAGTGGAGCCCTCTGCTCCACTCCTAGGCATATCTCCAGATATTCAGAGCACCCATTCACCTGATCAACAGCTTAAGCTGCCCCATTCTTCCTGAGCAGAGACCATGGTGTAGCGAGTCCCTCTCCACTCCATGTCCAGGCAGATCTCCAGGCATTTGAAACATCTGCTTGTCTAGGTCAGCAGCCTGAGCTGCTCTACCCTTCCTGGACATAGATTGTTGTGCAGTAGGGCCCTCTCTGCTCCAAACCCAGGCAGATCTACAGGCATTTGGAGCACCCACTCACCTGGATCAGCAGTGTGAGTTGCCTACTATTTCTGTGCAGACACTGTGGTAAAGCAGGGCCCTCTCTGCTTCATGCCCAGGCAGACTTCCAGGCAGTTGAACATATGCTCATCTGGATTAGTAGCCTGAATCTCCTCACCCTTCCTATTCAGAAATTATAGTATAACAGGCCCCTTTATGCTCCACAATCAGGCAGATCTTCAGGCAGTCAGAATATCTACTATCCCAGAGTAGGAGTTTAGGCCACCCTCCTTCCTCGTGCAGAGAATTTGGAGACAAGAAAGATTCCCAGCTCCACACCAAGGCAAACTTCTGGGTGCGGTGGCCACCCACTGGACTCCTCATCAGTGCTGGTGCTTGTTTCTGCCACTGAGGGACCTGCAGGTGGATTTGCCTCATCCAGCCCTGCCCATCTTTGTCCCCCTCTCCAAGGTGGAGCAGGAAGATCAGATCACTGTGAACTCCATGGATCAGACCATCACATAAGGCAACAGAGTTTATCCCGGTGTAGAAGAACCAAGCATATATCTATCTGTTTTGGCTGCAGCTGGCTCTTAACCATAAGTGTCATATATTGGCCTATAGGTCAAACCACAAAGCTTGATATAAAACCGCCACAGTCAAAAAGGACAAAGAAGGACCTTACATAATAATAAAATGTTCAGTTTAACAAGACTCAGTGACTATTATAAACATCTGTACGCACACAAACTAGAAAATGTAGAGGAAATGGACAAGTTCCTGGAAACACACAATCTCCCAAGATAGAAACAGGAAGAAATTGAAGTCCTTAACTGACTAATATTTAGTCCCAAAGTTGAATCGGTAATTAAAAAACTACCAACTAAAAAAGCCCTGGATGAGACAGATTCACAGCTGAATTCTACCAGATGTACAAAGGAGATCTAGTACCAATTTCACTTGAAACTATTCCCCCAAAAAATCAAGGAGGGACTCCTCTCTTACTGATTCAATGAAGCCAGCATCACTCAAGCCAGCATCACTCTGATATCAAAACCTAAAAATGACACAGTGAAAAATAAAACGACAAGCTAATATCTCTGATAAACATAGATGCAAAAATCCCCAACGAACTCTCAAACTATCAAACAGAATCCAGCAGCACATTAAAAAGTTAATTTACCATGATCAAATAGATTTTATTCCTGGAATGCAAGGTTGGTTTAATATATGCATATCAAAAATGTGATCTATCACATAGTCAGAATTAAAAGCAAATTCCACGTGATTTTCCAATAGTTGCAGAAAAAGCTTACAAAGAAATGTAACATTCCTTCATAATAAAAAAGAAAAGCCTCAACAAATTAGATATCAAAGGAGCATACCTTCAAATAAAAGAGCCATCTGTGACAAATCCACAGCCAACATCATACTAAATGGGCAAAAGCTGGAAGTATTTTCCTTAAAACCTAAAACAAGACAAGAATGTCTACTCTCACTACTCCTATTCGACATAGTACTGGAACTTTTAGCCACAGAAATAAGGCAAGAAAAAGAAATAAAAGGCATCCAAATAGGAAAATAAGTCAAATTATCTGTTTTTATTGATGACATGATTCTATGCCTAAAAAATTCTAAAGACTCTGGCAAAATCTCTTAGAACTGATAAATGACTTCAGCAAAGTTTCAGGATACAAAATCAATGTACAAAAATCAGTAGCATTTCTATACACCAATAACATTCAAGCTGAGTGCCAAATCAGGAACACAATTCCATTTACAGGAGCCACAAAAAATAAAATACATAGGAAAATATCAAACCAAGAAGGTAAAAGATATTTACAAGGAGATCTTTTACCCAACCTCAAACTATACTACAAGGCTACAGTAAACAAAACAACATCGTTGTGGTACAAAAACAGATGCTTAGAGCAATGAAACAGTATAGAGGACCCAGAAATAAGGCTGCACACCTATGACCACGTGATTTGCAACCAAGTTGTTAATAATAAGCAAAGGGAAAAGGACACCTATTCAATAAATGGTACTGGGATAACTGGCTAGCCATATGCAGAATAGTAAAACTGGACCCCTTCAACCATATAAAAAATTAACTAAAAACAGATTAAAGCCTTAAATGTAAGGCCTCAAACTATAAAAATACCAGAAGAAAACCTCAAAAATACCATTTTGGACATCAGCTTTGGCAAAGAATTTATGACTCAGTTTTCAAAAGCAGTTACAAAAAATTGATAAGCCAAACCTAATTAAACTAAAGAGTTCCTGCACAGTAAAATAAACTATCAACAGAGTAAACAGTGTACAGAATGGGAGAAAATAATACAAACTATGCATTCACAAAGGTCTAATATCCAGAATCTATAAGGAATTTAAACAATTCAACAAGCAAAAACGAACCCCATTACAAATATGGAAAAAAACAAAACAAAACTCAACATCACTGGTCACCAGAGAAACTCAAGCTAAAACCGCAGTGAGGTACCATCTCACACCACTCAGAATGGCTCTTATTAAAAAGTCAAAAGACAACAGATGTAGGAGAGGCTATGGAGAAAAGGGAATGCTTACACACTGTTAGTGGGAATGCAAAATAGTTTAGCCACTATGAAAAACAGTCTGTAGATTTCCCAAAGAACTTAAAGTAAAACTACCATTTGATTGAGCAATCTCATTACAAAGTATATACCTGAAAGAAAATAAATTTTACCAAAAAGACACATGCACTTGTATGTTAATTGCAGTATTTCACAATAACAAAGGCATAGAATAAACTTAGTTGCGCATCAGTGGTGGATTAGAAACAGAAAACGTGGTACATATACTCCATACAATACTATGTGGCCATAAAAAAGAATGTCCTGATGTCCTTTGCAGCAACATGGACACAGGTAGAGATCATTATCCTAAACAAATTAATGCACAACAGAAAATCAAATACCACGTGCTTTCACTTACAAGTGGGAGCTTCACATTGGGTACACATGGACATACAGATGGAAACAACAGACACTGGGGAGTATTAGAGTGGAGAGAGAAGGTGGGGAGCAAGAGCTGAAAAAGTCCTTACTGGAGATTGTCATAGGATCATTTCTACCCCATATAGCATCATGCAGTATACCCATGCAACAAACCTGCACATGTACACTCTGAATCTAAAATAAAAGTTGAAATTATAGAAACAAAACAAAACAAATATAATGCGAAAATTTCTGACCAAATGAACTTTTTTTCTAAGCCCAAATTATGTTCTCAGAGTTCCCAATTAAATTTTGACAAGCCACACCAACACTTTTCAAAGGGGAAAAGAATTGTCTTTTCAAAAACATTGCCAAAACCACAGCTAACTGCATGCTAAAGGATAAAGTTTGAACTTTACCTCACTTTATACACAAAAAGTAACTCAAAATGTATCAATGGCCTAAATATAATATCTAAAACTGTAGAAATAGTATAACAAATATAGAGGTATTCTTGACCTTGATTTTGGCAATTGGTTCTTAGGTTTGACACGAAAAACATGACCAACAACAAAAAAGTAGACGAACTGGACTTACTCAAAATTTAAAACATGCTTACATCAAAACATATTGTCAAGAAAATAAAAAAGCTGCCTACAGACTGAGAAAATATTTATACAACATATATCTAATAAAGATTTTTATAGGCAGGGTATATAAGAACACACACAACTCAACAATAAATACACAAGCAAACCAATTAGAAAATGTGTAATGGACTTGAATAGACATTATTCCAAAGAATGTGTACAAATGGCCAATCAAGAAGATGCTTACTATCATTGTTGAATTTGGAAATAAAAATCAAAACCACAATAAGACCCTGATTCACACCTGCTAGTATGACTAGAATTTTTAAAAAGTGAAAAAGTAAGGGTTGGTAAAGATGTAGAGAAATTAGAATACTTAATTATTGTTTGCAGGCATGTAAAATAGAGCAGCCAGTCAGGAAAGTAGTTTAGAAGTCCCTGAAAGCTTAAATATGGTATTACATCTAATTTAGCAATTACATGTTTAGGTATATGCCCAAGATAAATAAATGAGTATATTCACATAGACCCTTATACCAAAATATTTACAGCAATGCTATTTACAATAGTCAAAAGGCAGAAGTAACTCAAATACTTATCTGATAAGTATATAAACAAATTTTTATGTATACATGAAATTTATTACATACTAATTAAATAATACTTATTACAATAATATTCAGACATAAAAATGATGAACCTTAAAAGCAAAGTATCAAAAAGACACACATAAAAGGTCATATATGGTATGACTGCTATTATATGTAAGATCCAGAACAGGCAAATCCATCGAGACAAAACAAGTTAGTATTTGCTATTTGTGTTCCTCAAGGATCTCCAGAAAAACAAAAACAATAGGATATATAATGACATATGAAAAGATTTATACTGGAAATTGTCTCAGGTGATCACAATGGAAAATTTTAAAGACTACCTCATTTTGCCCCTGACTGGCCTGACCTTCCTGTTTACATATAAAAGTGTAACTTGTCAGAGATCAAGCCTTCCTCCATATGAACTATAATCCCAAATAAAACCTTTGATTAAACTTATTATCTGCTCTCTCACTGTTGGGGGAGCATGATGAGAAGGACAGATACTTCACTTTCTCCTGAGCACAGACTTATTTTGTTATGGATTAGTACACATAAAAATAATCAGAAAATGTCTGAAATGATTCTGTGACTTTATATAGGAATTTGCCTGTGCTCAGGGGCCTGCTGAAGGTCAATATTAGAGCTAGAGCTTAGGTACATACCATGGTGACTTCAGGGCCGTCACCAAACACTTGGGGCTTGTCTCCTCTGGGCATATGAGAGGATCCTATTTCTCTGGCTCTTGCAGTAAGGCTTTGCCCTAGGACTTCCTTCAGCTGATGAAATATGAGAAGAGACATGTGTCACTGCAGGTGGAAGCTTTTACAAACCACAGCAGGCTTCTCCCCGTTCCTCTTTTCCCCACCATGGTGACTATAGAAGCATATATTGTTTCTGAGATGACAGATGATGAAAACAACCTGGAATTCCAAGCCAGCACATGGAGAATTGCTGCTCAGGAGAGCCACCAAGTCCCACCACCCACTTTGCAGGAGGAAGAGACAATCTTTCGCTTTTTTGAAGATTGAAGTTTTAGGGCTAGTTATGGCAGCTTAACCTACCCTTCTGACTTTTGCTCTGTGTCCGTTTCTCTATCTGTATTATGGAGATAATATTAGTACCTACCTCATAGAGCTGTTTTAAGGATTAAAAGAGTTAGTATATATAGAGCTTTGAAAACAGTGGCCACATATTGTAATCTCTCAATAAATGTTAGCTAACCTCCTGGAAATAATATTTTTCAATGGTTTAAAACTTATAAATGTATTTGTGGATGATGCATTTGGTATTTTTAAACACACGATGGAGACAAAAACACATAATGATATTAAGCTAAAATAACAGCTATAGTTTCTGAGTCTTGTATTTTCTTGAAATATGTTATTTATTATCTGTGCTGAGTTATAGTTTAGAATTTTTAAGAAACATAGGCATGTAGTATATAATGTTTTCTTTTCTCCAAATATAAAGAAGTGTATGTATTTGACAAGCATATAGAATAAAATGGAAGCTGACAGGACTGATCCTGTTTTCCCAGAACCGTTTATTGAGACTGTCTTCTCCCCAGTGCATGTTCTTGATGCCTTTGTTGAAAATGACTTTACTGTATATCTGTGAATTTATTTCTGAGTTCTCTATTCTTTTCTATTGATCTACATGTCTGTTCTTATACCAGTGCCATGCAATTTTGGTTTCTACAGCTTCATACAACATTTTAAAGTCTGGTAGTGTGATACCTCTAGCATTGTTCTTTTTTGTTTGTTTTTGAGACGGAGTCTCGCTCTGTCTCCCAGGCTGGAGCGCAGTGGCGGGATCTCAGCTCACTGCAAGCTCCGCCTCCCAGGTTCATGCCATTCTCCTGCCTCAGCCTCCTGAGTAGCTGGGACTACAGGTGCCCGCCACCACGCCTGGCTAATTTTTTTGTATTTTTAGTAGAGATGGGGTTTCACTGTGTTAGGCAGGATGGTCTTGAACTCCTGACCTTGTAATCCACCTGCCTCAGCCTCCCAAAGTTCTGGGATTACAGGCGTGAACCACCGTGCCCGGCCAGCATTGTTCTTTTAACTCAGTTTTGCTTTGGCTAATCTGAGTATTTTTTAGTTCCATATAAATATTAGAATTAATATTGCTATATCTGTGTGGAATGTCATTGGTGTTTGGTAGGGATTGCATTGAATGTGTAGATTGCTTTGGATAGTATGAACACTTTGACCTACGGAAAACAGTATAAAATGGTCAGAACCAGCCAAGACCAGTGACAACTGGCATAATCTAAATTCTGGCTAGTCAAAAATTAGTCACAATCAGTCATGGCACATCATAATCAGTGCAAACTTGTTGTGGCTAGTTGAAACAAGCCTAAACCACTTGCAGCCTGTCAGAACCAGTCCAAATTGAGATCAGTTGAAACTGGCCTACACCATTTAGAAATGGATATGATGACTCAGAACCAGCATCAACTTTGCCCAGTCAAAACTGACCTAAACCAATTGTGGCTAGTCTAAATCAACCTAAACCAGTCATGACCCAGCCATACCAGTTCCTTTGGCTTAATAGAACACTCTTTCTGGTCCTGCAGTGCCTTTTAGTGTTTAACTATGGCAAGTTAGGTAAAATGACACATCTGTTCAAGATTATATAATAGGAAAGTAAAAAGGTTTCTAAGGTCAAAGAGAAAATGTAAAAGGCCCGTTTAGTCTCTAGTAATGACCTTTCCCCTAAAGAGATGTGAGCATTTCTTGATTGTGTGTTTCAGTTCTTGTCATACTGGTGTTAGTAAGAAGTGTCTCAAAAGAAAACTGACAAGAGCATGACTAGTCAGAACCCATATAAACTTATTTTAGCTGGTTGCAATTAATCAAGCTTGGTTGAGACTGCTCCCAGCCAGTCAGAGCCACTTGTGGCCAACTGAAACCAGTCTAAACCAGTCAGAGCCAGACATGACCAGTCAGAACTGGCAGAAATGGATTGTGGCTGCTTAAATATGATAAAAAGTGGTGTGGCTGGTCATAATCAATCCAAAGCAGTAATGGCCATTTGAAACCAACCCTAACTAGTTGTTAATGATGATAACTAATCTAAGCCCATTGTGGCCAGTGGAAACCAGTCTACACCATTCTGAACTGGTCATGACCGATCAGAATTGGCAGAAAATGATTGTGGCCAATCAAAACCAGTTAAAACCAGTCAAGACTGGCATAGCTAGTTTCAACTAGTTGTGTTTAGTTGAAGCAGAATAAAATGAGTTGGAACTAGCCATCTTTGGTCATAACTGGCATAAACTGATTACGTTTAGTCAAAACTGGTCAAATCCAGTCATGACCGGTCATATCTGGTCCAAACCATTTGTGTCCAGTTGAAACCAACTTAAACCATTTTCAGCCATTTTTAAGTGGCTCAAACCATTGGTGGCAGCTGATACCAGTCTGAAAAGATCAGAATTAGCCATGGGAAGACAGAATCATTATAAACAGGTCAGCACAAACCAGTCTAAACCATTGCCTCCAGTCAGAACTAGTCTAAACATTATAACATGTTGAAACTGTTTTACACCAAGAATAAGTGACCATGACTAGTCAGAACCGGCCAAAACTGACTTTGGCCAGTCAAAACTAATTGTGGTCAGTTATAAGCACTCAAAGCTGGTTATGTCCAATCTAAAGCAATCTAAACCAGTTGTGCTGAAAAGAACTGGTCTAAAGCAGTTGGAGCCAGTTGAAACCCAGTTGTAACCAGCCATGACAAATGGATAGCCACCAAAACTGCTCACAGTTGATCTAGACTGGCCTAATGCTTAAGGTGGGTCACAACCCTTTCAAACTGGTTGTGGCCAGCGGTAGCCAGGCTAAATTGGTTGCATTGGCCAGAACTAACCTAAAGCAGATGTTGGTAGTTAAAACCATTCTAAATCATTTGGAGCTAGCCATGCTTGTCCAGAAGGTGTCCAAACAAGTTTCGGCTAGTCGAAGCCAGTTAAACTCAGTCACAGCTGGTTGTGGTTCATTATAACTAAACCAGTTGTGGCTTATCTAAACACATCTAAATTAACTGTGACCCATTAGTAAAAGTCCCCTTGGCTTAATGGAATGCTCTTTCTGGTTTTAGAGTGCCTTTTAGTGTTCTGTGTCTGCTCAAGGTTTTACAATGAGAACATGAAAAGATCAAAAGGAAAATTTAAAAGATCCCCTTTAATCTATAATAGTGACCCTCTTCTCAAAGAGGTATCTGTGTTTCTTGTTTGTGGGCTCTTGTTCTAATCATATGCATATTCCCCATTTGGTAAGGAGCCTCTCAAAAGAAAACTGCAAAGGCTGACATAAGGAAACAAATTCTACAAGTAAGCGATCTAACCACGAAGCTGGTCAGAACTAGTCCAAACTGGCTGTGACCAGCTGAAACTGGTCTAAACTGGTTAAAACTTGTTGTGGCCCATCAGGACCGGCATTAATCAATTGCAGCTTGATTTAACTTGTTGGAATACCTTTAAAAGAGGACTGAGGCTTTCCCTGAGGTGAGAAAGGCTCTTCTGTGGACCTGGAAAAACAAGGTACCAGGAGTCATTCAGCTGAAAAAAATGAATGATTTCAACCACCACTTGAGCTTGGAATATGACTCTTAGCTTTATACGACACTGCAGCCCCAGCCAACAACTGGATTGCAATCTTATAATACCTTAAGCAGAATACCCTGCCAAGACACGTAGGGACTTCTGACCCATATAAATTGTAACTAAATGAATAGTTGCAATTTACAGCTGCTAAGTTTGCTGTACTTGTCATGCAGAAAAAGAAAGCTAATATGGTGGGAATGTTACCATAGACTTTTCTTTTTTTTTTTTGAGACTGAGTCTCACTCTCTCCCCCAGGCTGGAGTGCAGTGGCGTGATCTCGGCTCACTGCAAGCTCCGCCTCCTGGGTTCACACCATTCTCCTGCCTCAGCCTCCTGAGTAGCTGGGACTACAGGCACCCACCACCATGCCCGGCTAATTTTTTGTATTTTTAGTAGAGATGGGGTTTCACCTTGTTAGCCAGGATGGTCTCGATCTCCTGACCTTGTGATCTGCCCATCCTGGCCTCCCAAAGTGCTGGGATTACAGGTGTGAACCACCATGCCCGGCTGTTACCATAGATTTTTTAACACAACAGTTAATATTCTATATTAGGGAATGGCAGTTTTTTCTCATGAAAGATATAAGAATGTCCATAATTACATTTATTCTCATATAAATATCATTACAACAATATCTATGGTAATGCTATATATCAAATTATGGAAAACATGAAGACTTCAGAAAATATAGACTTCTTTATTAAATTAGATAAAATTACTAATAAATCCATCAAAAATTAATGTTATGCGATTGCAGTACACTACTCTTATAAAGATTAGCATATCTAAGAATGTAAAATTCACACTGAGAGAATTTTTATTCTCAGTTTAGTCTCTTGTGCATAATTTAGTGCCTGTGGAAGAAGGAAATAAATGAGATCTTCTCAATTCTCCAACACCCTGGAGGAAGACAGTGTCCATTACAAGACATGCACAATATGCCCAAACCTCAGTCTTACGTATCTTTTTTCTCCATCTAAGTTACATTTCATTTTTATAATGATTCTAAAGGCATACTTTTTAGTAGATAAATAATTTGTGATTCATACTAACACAATGATTAGTCCAAAGTGTGGTACTGAACTTAGTAGAATTCTTTGTTTTTCAAGGATAAATCTATGTATGTTAAAAGACACCAGATTTAATACATGCAGTCAAACAGTGAGGTACTATGATTGACAAATGTCTCTCATTTGTTAGATGATATTAAAAAGGAAAAAATATGTGGAGGTACATTTTCTATTGGAAAAAATATATACTTATAGCCATATATTGAACTAATCACAACAAAAATATGAAATATTTGAATGAACAAGAATGCAAACAATTTTTGCAATTTCTTAATCTTATGTTACTACCTGTAAATATATACAAATGAGTACATATTAGGTTCTGGATTACTTTAATTCAATACATAAATTTAAGCATAAAGCAAAGTATGTAAGAAAAAAGCAAAATATAATTAGGCAATTTACTCTTCAGACTTGCCCTTCCCAAATATCTTCATGAACCCTCTGGCCACTTCTTTGTTCCGGAGGCTGTAGATGAGGGGATTCAGCATGGGAGTGAGGATGGTGTAGAATACAGATACCATCTTGTCCTGGGTGGGTGAACGTTCAGATGTGGGTCGCATGTACATAAACATGGCCGCTCCATAGTACATTCCCACAACCATGAGGTGGGAGGAGCAGGTAGCAAAAGCTTTGCGGCGGCCCTCCCCAGATCCCATGTGAATGACAGCCAGCATAACTCGAGCATAGGAAGCAATGATAATTGCTACAGGGAAGAGAAGCATAATTACACAGCAGATGAATATCATCCTTTCAAACATCAAGGTGTCATTGCATGAAAGAGTAAGAAGGGCAGGTACGTCACAGAAAAAATGGTGTATTTCCCGGGCACCACAGTATGAGAAGGACAGTGCAACTGCAACTTCAGTTATGCCATCAAGGGAGCCAAGAATCCAAGAAGCAGCAGCCATGAGACCACAGATTTTTTGGCTCATGAGGACTGGGTATCTTAATGGGTGGCAAATGGCAACATACCGATCATAGGCCATTGCAGCCAAGAGGAAACATTCAGCTCCAAGCAGGGACACATAGAAGAATATCTGAGTTCCACAACTTGCCAGAGAGATAAAATTTTTTCCAGACAAGTAGTTGAAGGCCATCTTGGGTACAGTGGTGCAGATGAGCATGAGGTCCATGAGGGACAGTTGGCTGAGGAGGAGGTACATGGGTGTGTGGAGCTGGGTGTCCAAATAGATGAGGAGAACCATGGCAGAGTTCCCCATGAAGGTCACTGAGAAGATGCCCAAGACCAGAGTGAAGAGAAAAGTGTGAGTGGGGCTGTGATTAAAGATTCCCAGGAGGATGAAGTCAGAGATGAAGGTCTGATTCTCCCACGCCATGATCAATATGTTCACTGTGGAGAATACAACGTGTGAGAAATAACCAGAATTACGTCACAGAAATATCAAGGATTTCCCTCGGAGAACAACACGTCTACACAATGCAAACATGGGGACATTATTTGTCTGGGCATCAAATTTTTTATTTGTAGACTAGGAATTTTAAGAATTATTTTTAGCTTGATGTGATTTTTTAATGCACAGTACATAGCTAATGGATATGATAGGTTTCATAGTAAAAACATGGGATTTTTCTCAAGTTCTATAATCTAGTTGAGCAACAAGTCAGCTAAAAAATGTAATGTAATGCACGTTCTCACTCATAGGTGGGAACTGAACAGTGAGAACACATGGACACAGGAAGGGGAACATCACACTCTGGGGACTGTTGTGGGGTGGGGGAAGGGGGGAGGGATAGCCTTAGGAGATATACCTAATGCTAAATGACGAGTTAATGGGTGCAGCACACCAACATGGCACATGTATACATATGTAACTAACCTGCACATTGTGCACCTGTACCCTAAAACTTAAAGCATAATAATAATAAAATTAAATTAAATTAAAATATTACCAGAATTTTAAAAAAAGTAATGTAAATTATCCCTTTATAATTACACCGAAATCATGAAAATACTCATGAGTTTGGGGGAATTTCATTACATTACTATTGTATTTCCCACAGAAACTAATCACCTCACACTATGATGCTAACAAAATTTCACCTAGGAAAGTGTAGATGGAAACAACTAAAATGATACATGATTAGTTGAATGCCAGGTAATGAGAACAAATTAAAATACCAACATGAGGAGTATGCTACTTGATCCTTATTGCTAATAACTGTAAGTTTCAGCAGAAGGTGCTCACCAATAGGCCCTGGTCCCTAAAAATTAAATATGTCCATAAGACAGTCAGGCATAGTCTATTTTCCTGAAGAACCAGGCTACACAAGAGTATCAGAGCAAATTTCAAACTCTTTCAGCTGTGTGACGTTGGGTGATTATTTTCTGTAAGCTCTGTTTTCTACTCCATACGTTTGATATTTACAATATCTATAAGGTGTTATAAAGACTAAACGCAATTAGATTTTAAAGTATTTAGAACATTACATGGGATATGGTTTGTACAACACAAACCTTTGAAATTAAATACTATTGGAGGGAGTACAGTCTATTCCTTTCAAACATCTATTCCTATTTTAAGTCTATTCCTAGTTTAAGAAAAAAAAGATCTTCATTGTCTTTAGAAAGACACTTTTAAGAGCATTCTTGTGGCTAAAAAGTAGCATCCTTTTAATTTTCTATTTTTACATTCATTTTGTTTCCTTCTTGTGCCTCTTTCTCCATGGATTAAGGAATTGGCTTCCTTTATTTCTCTCCTGATACCCTTTGAACAAATTGTTCACACTGTCTTGTTAATTTTTAATATTTTTATCTATGTAGTAATCACCAGTTCTGTGAATATAATATTCTAGTTATAACTCTAGAGTTCACCACATCCTAAATTCCTAATCAGTTCTAAATTCTCTAAAATGTTTTTCACATTTACAGTGCTATTAAAAAACTCAACCCATATTGTGTAAACACATGCTACTTAATTTTTTCAGATATTTTGACTTCTCCCACTTTTCTTAAAACAATCACTAATTATATTTTCTAAAATGTTCTTCTATCGTTCATCCTAGTGCAAACCTTTCAATATACATCCCACAGAAAACTCTGCAATATATATATATATATATATAGAGAGAGAGAGAGAGAGAGAGAGACAGAGTCTCACTCTGTCGCCCATGCTGGAGTGCAGTGGCGATCTTGGCTCACTGCAACCTCCGACTCCCAGGTTCAAGCGATTCTCCTGCCTCAGCCTCCCGAGTAGCTGGGATTACAGGTGCCCACCACCACGCCTGGCTAATTTTTTGTATTTTTAGTAGAGACGGGGTTTCACCGTGTTGGCCAAGATGGTCTCGATCTCCTGACCTCGTGATCCACCCACCTCGGCCTCCCAAAGTGCTGGGATTACAGGCGTGAGCCACTGCGCCCGGCCAAAACATTTTTAAATATCCATAATTTTTTATGTTTGTTGATTAACACTTATTGCCCAGTGAAAATTACCACATTGCTTGGCTCAATTACAGTCCCTCTAATGAACAATATGTATTTTTTATTTCAAGTTCATCCATGTTGTTATACTTGTGTGAAATTATCTCTCTCCCCATGTTCTGAAACATAAATACTAAAAATTTATGGAAAATCAACATTTAACATATCAGCTCCTAAAAGTGCTACTTTTTCCATTTTGTACAAAACAATATTTCAGTTGAACAAACATTCAATCAAGAGCATGAGCGACGCAGAAGACGGATGATTTCTGCATTTCCATCTGAGGTACCGGGTTCATCTCACTAGGGAGTGCCAGACAGTGGGCGCGGGTCAGTGGGTGCGTGCACCGTGCGCCAGCCAAAGCAGGGCGAGGCATTGCCTCACTCGGGAAGCACCAGGGGTCAGGGAGTTCCCTTTCCGAGTCAAAGAAAGGGGTGACGGACCCACCTGGAAAATAGGGTCACTCCCACCTGAATATTGCGCTTTTCGGACCGGCTTAAAAAACTGCACACCACGAGATTATATCCCACACCTGGCTCAGAGGGTCCTATGCCCACGGAGTCTCGCTGATTGCTAGCACAGCAGTCTGAGATCAAACTGCAAGGCGGCAGCGAGGCTGGGGGAGGGGCACCCGCCATTGCCCAGGCTTGCTTAGGTAAACAAAGCAGCCACGAAGCTCAAACTGGGTGGAGCCCACCACAGCTCAAGGAGGCCTGCCTGCCTCTGTAGGCTCCAACTCTAGGGCAGGGCACAGACAAACAAAAAGACAGCAGTAACCTCTGCAGACTTAAATGTCCCTGTCTGACAGCTTTGAAGAGAGCAGTGGTTCTCCCAGTACGCAGCTGGAGATCTGAGAACGGGCAGACTGCCTCCTCAAGTGGGTCCCTGACCCCTGACCCCCGAGCAGCCTAACTGGGAGGCACCCCCCCAGCAGGGGCACACTGACACCTCACACGGCAGGGTATTCCAACAGACCTGCAGCTGAGGGTCCTGTCTGTTAGAAGGAAAACTAACAAACAGAAAGGACATCCACACCAAAAACACATCTGTACATCACCATCATCAAAGACCAAAAGTAGATAAAACCACAAAGATGGGGAAAAAACAGAACAGAAAAACTGGAAACTCTAAAACGCAGAGCACCTATCCTCCTCCAAAGGAACGCAGTTCCTCACCAGCAATGGAATGAAGCTGGATGGAGAATGACTTTGACGAGCTGAGAGAAGAAGGCTTCAGACGATCAAATTACTCTGAGCTACAGGAGGAAATTCAAACCAAAGGCAAAGAAGTTGAAAACTTTGAAAAAAATTTAGAAGAATGTATAACTAGAATAACCAATAGAGAGAAGTGCTTAAAGGAGCTGATGGAGCTGAAAACCAAGGCTTGAGAACTACGTGAAGAATGCAGAAGCCTCAGGAGCTGATGCGATCAACTGGAAGAAAGGGTATCAGCAATGGAAGATGAAATGAATGAAATGAAGCGAGAAGGGAAGTCTAGAGAAAAAAGAATAAAAAGAAATGAGCAAAGCCTCCAAGAAATATGGGACTATGTGAAAAGACCAAATCTACGTCTGATTGGTGTACCTGAAAGTGATGCGGAGAATGAAACCAAGTTGGAAAACACTCTGCAGGATATTATCCAGGAGAACTTCCCCAATCTAGAAAGGCAGGCCAACGTTCAGATTCAGGAAATACAGAGAACGCCACAGAGATACTCCTCGAGAAGAGCAACTCCAAGACACATAATTGTCAGATTCACCAAAGTTGAAATGAAGGAAAAAATGTTAAGGGCAGCCAGAGAGAAAGGTCAGGTTACCCTCAAAGGGAAGCCCATCAGACTAACAGCGGATCTCTCGGCAGAAACCCTACAAGCCAGAAGAGAGTGGGGGCCAATATTCAACATTCTTAAAGAAAAGAATTTTCAACCCAGAATTTCATATCCAGCCAAACTAAGCTTCATAAGTGAAGGAGAAATAAAATACTTTACAGACAAGCAAATGCTGAGAGATTTTGTCACCACCAGGCCTGCCCTAAAAGAGCTCCTGAAGGAAGCGCTAAACATGGAAAGGAACAACCGGTACCAGCCGCTGCAAAATCATGCCAAAATATAAAGACCATCGAGACTAGGAAGAAACTGCATCAACTAACGAGCAAAATAACCAGCTAACATCATAATGACAGGATCAAATTCACACATAACAATATTAACTTTAAATGTAAATGGACTAAATGCTCCAATTAAAAGACACAGACTGGCAAATTGGATAAAGAGTCAAGACCCATCAGTGTGCTGTATTCAGGAAACCCATCTCACGTGCAGAGACACACATAGGCTCAAAATAAAAGGATGGAGGAAGATCTACCAAGCAAATGGAAAACAAAAAAAGGCAGGGGTTGCAATCCTAGTCTCTGATAAAACAGACTTTCAACCAACAAAGATCAAAAGAGACAAAGAAGGCCATTACATAATGGTAAAGGGATCAATTCAACAAGAAGAGCTAACTATCCTAAATATATATGCACCCAATACAGGAGCATCCAGATTCATAAAGCAAGTCCTGAGTGACCTACAAAGAGACTTAGACTCCCACACATTAATAAGTGGAGACTTTAACACCCCACTGTCAACATTAGACAGATCAACGAGACAGAAAGTTAACAAGGATACCCAGGAATTGAACTCAGCTCTGCACCAAGGGGACCTAATAGACATCTACAGAATTCTCCACCCCAAATCAACAGAATATACATTTTTTTCAGCACCACACCACACCTATTCCAAAATTGACCACATACTTGGAAGTAAAGCTCTCCTCAGCAAATGTAAAAGAACAGAGATTGTAACAATCTGTCTCTCAGACCACAGTGCAATCAAACTAGAACTCAGGATTCAGAATCTCACTCAAAACCGCTCAACTACATGGAAACTGAACAACCTGCTCCTGAATGACTACTGGATACATAACGAAATGAAGGCAGAAATAAAGATGTTCTTTGAAACCAACGAGAACAAAGACACAACATACCAGGATCTCTGGGACGCATTCAAAGCAGTGTGTAGAGGGAAATTTATAGCACTAAATGCCCACAAGAGAAAGCAGGAAAGATCCAAAATTGACACCCTGACATCACAATTAAAAGAACTAGAAAAGCAAGAGCAAACACATTCAAAAGCTAGCCGCAGGCAAGAAATAACTAAAATCAGAGCAGAACTGAAGGAAATAGAGACACAAAAAACCCTTCAAAAAATTAATGAATCCAGGAGCTGGTTTTTTGAAAGGATCAACAAAATTGATAGATGGCTAGCAAGACTAATAAAGAAAAAAAGAGAGAAGAATCAAATAGACACAATAAAAAATGATAAAGGGGATATCACCACTGATCCCACAGAAATACAAACTACCATCAGGTAATACTATAAACACCTCTATGCAAATAAACTAGAAAATCTAGAAGAAATGGATAAATTCCTCGACACATACACTCTCCCAAGACTAAACCAGGAAGAAGTTGAATCTCTGAATAGACCAATAACAGGAGCTGAAATTATGGCAATAATCAATAGTTTACCAACCAAAAAGAGTCCAGGACCAGATGGATTCACAGCTGAATTCTACCAGAGGTACAAGGAGGAACTGGTACCATTCCTTCTGAAACTATTCCAATCAATAGAAAAAGAGGGAATCCTCCCTAACTCATTTTATGAGGCCAGCATCATTCTGATACCAAAGCCTGGCAGAGACACAACCAAAAAAGAGAATTTTAGACCAATATCCTTCATGAACATTGATGCAAAAATCCTCAACAAAATTCTGGCAAAACGAATCCAGCAGCACATCAAAAAGCTTATCCACCATGATCAAGTGGGCTTCATCCCTGGGATGCAAGGCTGGTTCAATATACGCAAATCAATAAATGTAATCCAGCATATAAACAGAGCCAAAGACAAAACCACATGATTATCTCAATAGATGCAGAAAAAGCCTTTGACAAAATTCAACAACCCTTCATGCTAAAAACTCTCAATAAATTAGGTATTGATGGGACGTATTTCAAAATAATAAGAGCTATCTATGACAAACCCACAGCCAATATCATACTGAATGGGCAAAAACTGGAAGCATTCCCTTTGAAAACTGGCACAAGACAGGGATGCCCTCTCTCACCACTCCTATTCAACATAGTGTTGGAAGTTCTGGCCAGGGCAATTAGGCAAGAGAAGGAAATAAAGGGTATTCGATTAGGAAAAGAGGAAGTCAAATTGTCCCTGTTTGCAGATGACATGATTGTATATCTGGAAAACCCCATTGTCTCAGCCCAAAATCTCCTTAAGCTGATAAGCAACTTCAGCAAAGTCTCAGGATACAAAATCAATGTACAAAAGTCACAAGCATTCTTACACACCAACAACAGACAAACAGAGAGCTAAATCATGAGTGAACTCCCATTCACCATTGCTTCAAAGAGAATAAAATACCTAGGAATCCAACTTACAAGGGATGTGAAGGACCTCTTCAAGGAGAACTACAAACCACTGCTCAAGGAAATAAAAGAGGATACAAAGAAATGGAAGAACATTCCATGCTCATGGGTAGGAAGAATCAATATCGTGAAAATGGCCATACTGCCCAAGGTAATTTACGGATTCAATGCCATTCCCATAAAGCTACCAATGACTTTCTTCACAGAATTGGAAAAAACTACTTTAAAGTTCATATGGAACCAAAAAAGAGCCCGCATTGCCAAGTCAATCCTAAGCCAAAAGAACAAAGCTGGAGGCATCACACTACCTGACTTCAAACTATACTACAAGGCTACAGTAACCAAAACAGCATGGTACTGGTACCAAAACAGAGACATAGATCAATGGAACAGAACAGAGCCCTCAGAAATAACGCTGCGTATCTACAACTATCTGATCTTTGACAAACCTGAGAAAAACAAGCAATGGGGAAAGGATTCACTATTTAATAAATGGTGCTGGGAAAACTGGCTAGCCATATGTAGAAAGCTGAAATTGGATCCCTTCCTTACACCTTATACAAGAATCAATTCAAGATGGATTAAAGACCTAAACATTAGACCTAAAACCATAAAAACCCTAGAAGAAAACCTAGGCATTACCATTCAGGACATAGGCATGGGCAAGGACTTCATGTCTAAAACACCAAAAGCGATGGCAACAAAAGACAAAATTGACAAATGGGATCTAATTAAACTAAAGCGCTTCTGCACAGCAAAAGAAACTACCATCAGAGTGATCAGGCAACCTACAAAATGGGAGAAAATTTTCACAACCTACTTATCTGACAAAGGGCTAATATCCAGAATCTACAATGAACTCAAACTAATTTACAAGAAAAAAACAAACAACCCCATCAAAAAGTGGGTGAAGGACATGAACAGACACTTCTCAAAAGAAGACATTTATGCAGCCAAAAAACACATGAAAAAATGCTCATCATCACTGGCCATCAGAGAAATGCAAATCAAAACCACAATGAGATACCATCTCACACCAGTTAGAATGGCAATCATTAAAAAGTCAGGAAACAACAGGTGCTGGAGAGGATGTGGAGAAATAGGAACACTTTTACACTGTTGGTGGGACTGTAAACTAGTTCAACCATTGTGGAAGTCAGTGTGGCGATTCCTCAGGGATCTAGAACTAGAAATACCATTTGACCCAGCCATCCCATTACTGGGTATATACCCAAAGGACTATAAATCATGCTGCTATAAAGACACATGCACACATATGTTTATTGCGACATTATTCACAATAGCAAAGACTTGGAACCAACCCAAATGTCCAACAAGGATAGACTGGATTAAGAAAATGTGGCACATATACACCATGGAATACTATGCAGCCATAAAAAATGATGAGTTCATGTCCTTTGTAGGGACATGGATGAAATTGGAAATCATGATTCTCAGTTAACTGTTGCAAGAACAAAAAATCAAACACCGCATATTCTCACTCATAGGTGGGAATTGAACAATGAGATCACATGGACACAGGAAGGGGAATATCACACTCTGGGGACTGTGGTGGGGTGGGGGGAGTGGGGAGGGATAGCATTGGGAGATATACCTAATGCCAGATGACGAGTTAGTGGGTGCAGTGCACCAGCATGGCACATGTATACATATGTAACTAACCTGCACAATGTGCACATGTACCCTAAAACTTAAAGTATAATAAAAAAAAAAAAGAAAAAGAAAAAGAAATAATAAAAAAAGAAAAAAAAAGAAAAAAAAAACATTCAATCCAATGTGCTGCATCCTTGAAAGACAATAAGAACCTTAAACATCAATTCTTTCCAGTTGTACCTAAATTAGATTAGTAATTTAAGGAAGCGGTGCATCCTGCGGAACGCCGTAGATCATGTTCCTTTTGACCTGTATTTGTCTCCTTATTTATGTTTTTGCCTAGCCGGGGACTTATTCTTCTGTTTCATCACAACCCTACACACATAGCTTGAATCATAGAGGGAACTAAAATGTCCTGGTCCCCATTATTAACCAATTACAGGACCTGACTCTAATTAGGTTTAATTTTACATCCGCATTTTTGCTGACAGTTGTTTTTCATGCCAACTGTATTAACAACAAACTGCAGCATATTTTAAATGTATACCTTATCACATTCTGTCTACTTATGTAAAATTATCTGTTCACTTTAGTCCATATTAGGACCCACCTGAAGAATAGCAGTGTGGGATGGTAGAGCTGATCAAGCCGAGCTGTTCTCTTATTAATTGCGAAACATTTTTCAGTTGTTAGTTCCTAGTAAAGAAATACATATCTACAGTGTAGCAGATGGAGAGATTCAACCTATATATTCCTCTAATATTTTCATAGTTCAGATATTTTCAAGGTTAGTTTGCATAGAAGAATATATTTATATTGTGTTACATTGTATTACCTCACTTTTTGCCAAAGCCAATCTTACAAATTATCCTTTTCTTTACTGTCCTATCGTGGAAGACTAAAGTAAATAGTGTTTCCTGGTTGTCAAGGCACTTAGTTCTGAGCACTCAGCTGTCTCCTTCACTTCAGCCTCACATAAGCAATGTCTTAGTGAAAGCTAGTTAAGTGATATTCGGAAGGACGCATTTATTTAGAGCTATACTAGCATGAAAGGTTAGTATGGACATTGGAGTTGCACGCTTAAAACGTAATGTATAATACAACATTGTTTATAAATTTTGTGAAAATTTAGTCACAAGTTCATATCATAGATTCTTGTGAAATCTCTTGTAGTGTGGAATTAGTAACCTTTGTCCCAAATATCTTAATGAGATTTTGAATCTAAGATTCAACTTTAAACAGCTTGTTTGGGTTTTTAATAATTATAAATATAGGCTAAAAAGGGTTTTACAAAGATAGTCTGAGGAAAGGGGAATTTAAGTTCGTGAAGTAAGAAGAGAGAAAAGAAGCAATGTTGACTGAGTATAGACAGAGTATCAAAAGGCAATTCACACTGAAAGAAGAAATGTTGGTGCTGTAGAGAAACTGAGAGGAACAGGGAGCAAAGGAGAGGAAAATGAGGCAAGAAGCAGTCCTTCAATGTTGGTAACTAAGCTCCATGTCTGCCCTAGATGTGCTTCATTGTGCCAATAGACAAATCACTCCCCACTTCCAAACATAGATGCGAAAACCAGGTACTACATTCTAGACAAAAATGCCATGCAAAAAATATCCTTGCTGAAACTTAGAAATTATCCATCACATACACCCCGCTGCCTACAGACAGAAACCTCAAATCACATTTCACAAAAAAGATTGCTGGTGTCTTTTAAAAAGGTTCATAAGTACTTTGACAAAAATCTTTGCATCTGTACCCCCTGGAGATTATGGATAAAACTAATCTTACATTCTTCAGTCTATCACAATACATTATTTTTAAATTTCTCCAAACACCATTTGATTCTATTAATAGCACTCTCCTCAAAGGCATTCAATGTCTCAATTTTTTTACAGAACAGATTACATTCCTTATTGATCTTGTTTGTGAGGAATTTCAGAAAATTGTTCAAGCCTCTATTTCAAGTCATCAGTTCTCTTTTTCTAATACAACTCCTTTGCATTTCTACTTACAGATCTCTATGATACAAAAATATGAGCTTAGGTCTTTCTCAGAAGGGTTGTCTTGCTTGAAATTATCTTTCTTCTCCATAATCCTTTACCTCTGTAAATCATATGTCTTCTTCCAGTTACAGCACACATGCATTTTTCTCCATGCTTGTTTCATCATTCTGCAGATAGCAAGCTCTGCCTTATTCAACTCACAGAAGACATGTGGACACTATCTGTTTTACACAAATTGCAAATGTCAAAAACCTTTAAATTAGATAAACCTGGGCTTACCTTTCTGCTCTAGAACCAACAATCTTGCCACCAGGCAAGTTAAATAATATATCTGAGATTTTTAAAAAAATTTTCTCATCAATGACAGAATTGCTATGAAGAATAATGAATTATTTCTTTAAAATTTTTTCCTTAAAATAACTGTATCACAGTAGGCATTCATCAGCTGACTGTTACCATCATTATATACATCTTGTCACACATTTTTTGGTAATCTTGCAATAAGCTTCACTGTTACTCAACAGAAAATATTTTTGAAGATATACTGTTTTTCTTACTAGATTGTTGGTAAGCTATATGCTTATTTCTTATGTGCTCTTAAACAAGAGGTTTACACAGTGATGGAGTCTATTCATCCTCCATAATTATTGAAAGCACAAACAAATAGACAAGATCCAGTGGAGTCTTACAATGATTCTTAACTTATGGTATTTTCTATTTGCTGTAAATAATACCTTACATTGACTTAGCACGTTCACAGGTATTATTTCATTTAGTCTTTTTCAAAAACTGTGAGAAATATAGAAATACACTGCTTTAATTTCACAGAGACTATAAAGAGATGTGTTGCAGATTAACATGAAACATTTACTTTCCTCTTTTGAGGACTGTAAAATAGCATAATTTTTGATATAGAACCTTTGAACAAAATGCAATTTCATTCATTGTGGTTGAACTCCAGAATGCCTTAGATATTTTGGACTAAACTCCATCCCTAAAATCTTACTTTCCAGATGTCTTCAACAGGATATATGGCTTCAAAATCGCTGAAAATGTTTAAATTTCTAGAGATAACCCTTGCAACACAATTATACTGAGTCCTCTGTGATTTACTTTTCCAATTCCTCCAGGATATTTGGTCCCTTGGCTTTAATTACAGTACTTTAAGTTAACATTCACTTTTTCTTGTAAAGCTTCATGTAATCGCATTTCCAACTTGAAAATATGATTCACCCATGCTTAATAAAGAAGCTTTTGTCACTTTTTTGATGAATAATATGAACTTCCAAGCAAGAAAGCAGAATAGGAGTTCACCCACTTGTATCCCACCACCACCACAAGAATTTTGCACGCATCTGCAAATAAAGGTCTCTTTGTGAGAGCCTTGGAATTCGGGTGGGAAGTTGTGAAATCCTGGTGGAGCCCAAGACAGAGGAGGTTGCTTTGAGAGTGAAGACCCACACTTAGGTGGCAGACATACCAATTAGGCTCCCAGGTACGAACTTGGAAATCGCCCCATTCCCCCAAAGGGCTTGGTTATAGCCCTGTTCAGCCTTGTGT
Organism: Pan troglodytes; assembly: GCF_028858775.2. Lineage (NCBI taxonomy): Eukaryota > Metazoa > Chordata > Mammalia > Primates > Hominidae > Pan > Pan troglodytes. The sequence continues at coordinate 769,287 of NC_072398.2, forward strand.
CTGTTACCAAAACCATCTGCCAAGGAGTCCAGGGGGAATCATGCCCAGTAGTGCCGTAGCAGACAGGCTCATCTGCGTGCCTGCATCAGTCCCAGCCGTGGGCCTGAAAGCTTTCCTGTAACTTGCCTCCAGCTGCTCTTGGGTGTAATCCCAGCTTTGTACTGTTCACAAGAGGATTAAAAGGGAGACTCACTCCTCTGTGCAACCAGGACAGGCTTGTTGGCCTCTGTCCCAGAGTAAACTCTGAATAGATACTGTCTTAACTCCAGCCCCACTATGCTTCAGCCCAGGGAGTTTGCCTACCTGTGTAGGAAACTACTGGGAGACTCAGCCACTGAAATAGGCTTGCTGATCTCTGACCCCAAGAAGATCCTGACAAAAGCCCTGTCATGATTCCAGCCACTGTTTGCCATAGCCAGGGAACTCTCCCACTTATGCAGAAAACTGCAGAGAAATGTGTGATTCTCATCCACTGGCACAGGCTTGCCAGCCTTCATCCAACAGCAGATTCTAAAGGGGTCTAATCTCAGATCCAGCTCCTCTTACTGCAGTTGGGAAGCTATCACAAAGGCATGAGAATTTGTTTGGAGAATCACTCATCTGAACCACTGGGGAAGATTTCTGGCTTTTTTAAGATAGCAGCTCTAGAAAGGGCCCTGACTATCAGATCTAGCCTCTTTCAGCTGCAGTCTACATGCAATCCTGCCTACATAGGGAACTTCTTGGAGTCTTGCCTGCTGGTGCAGCCATGTCAAGCTTGCCAACATAGAACCCATAGCAGATTCTGAATTAGTCCTGAAGCTTGGTTTTAGCACCTCCCAGCTATGGTCTGGGAGCATTTATATACAGCCAGAGTCCTGGAGGGAGAGGCAACAATCAGAGTCCCTGTGGCAGGCTTGCCAACCTCTGTTTCTCACCAGGTTCTCAAATGTCATTGATTTTGGTTCTGGTGCCTTGTGTTTGCAGACTGAGACCACGTCTGCCTGCCTGGGGACTCAGAGGGAGGCACATCTGGTAGTGCTTCTGAAGGATAATGCCCGAATTTTGTTCACATTGTGGACATTGAAGTGGCCATATATGTTGACTCCAGGTTTTCTCAACTGCAGCCTGAAAGCAGAGCTACTCACCCAAGAACCCACTGGGAGGCATAACTATCCTCAAACCAAGAGACAGGATAGAAGATCGTTGTTGCTGTGGACCTAAAACATCTCTGTGTCTCAGCTCCAGCATGTCTCAGCATGGACTGAAGCAGTGCAACCAGCTCGGTGGCCCATCCAGTGATTCAGTGGGACTCTTCCCAGACATCTAGGGAAAGTCATATTTATCAGCATACCTAATAAAATCCAGCCATCTGTGAACCCTGAAGCAGACCACCAGCCCCACAGACCAAGGTCCTGGAGACATTTCAGTATATTCAGGAGCCAGATACAACATACACTCAGTATAGTTCATGGGAATAACCCCACCAACTGTGGCCTCCACTATGGAACTAGTATCAACCACAATACCCAGATCCAGTCCCACTCAACTGCAATCTCAGAAGCAATTTCAACAGTCAGGAGCCCTAGTTGGAAAAGACTTAACTTGTTACCAGTCTGTAAGACTAAAACAGGAGTGTGCTTCTTCGTGTGCTCAGAGGCCAACACAAGGCTACATGTTAACATAGAATGAGACAAACATGATACCACCGAAGGAAACTCATGAAGCTCCAATAATAAACCCTAAGGAAATGGAGATATATAAATTGCTTGGAAAAGAATTCTAGATGATCATCTTAACAAAGCTCACTAAGATACAAGAAAATACAGATAAACAACTACATAAACTTAGAAAAACAATGCAAGAGGCAAATGAAATTCTAAAATAATAAATAGAAAACTTTTTAAAAAATAACTAAAAGAATTACTGGAGCTAAAGAACACAATGACAGAACTGAAAATTTCAATGGAGTTCCCACATGAAACACAATCATGCAGAAGAAAGTATTAATGAATTCAAAAACCAGGTCATTTAGAGAAACAAAAAATTTCAAGAGTTAACAAAAATAAGGAATATATGGGACACCATCAAATGTACAAATATACAAATTATGGGAGCATCTGAAAGAGAGGAGAGAGAGAGAGAAAAAGCTTATGAAAAAAATTCTATCTGAATACTTTCTGAAGTTAGGAAGGAATATGGACATAAAGATTCAGAAAATTCAAAGGATCAAAGCAAGATTAATTTAAAAAGAATACTAAGAGGCATATTATAATCAAATTGTTAAGTCAAGGACAAAGTGAGACTCTTGAAAGCAGCAAGAGAGAAGAAACTTATCACACATAAAGGATCTCTCATAAGGCTATCAGTGAACTTCTAAACAAAAATGTTGCAATCAGAAGTGGGGAGACATATTCAAAGTATACAAACAAAAAAGATTGCAAACCAAGCATACCGTACCCTGCAAATCTGTTCTGCAAGTGGCAGATGAAGACAAACAAATGATAAGGGAGCTCATCACAATGAATAAATAAATTTAACCGAAGGTGAAAAGTCACTACAATAACAACTATAAAACACTGATGAAAGAAGCTGAAGACACAACTAAATGAGAAGATATCTCATGTTCATGGAACGGAAGAACTAGTATTATTAAAATGTTCATACTACTTAAAGCAATCTACAGATTCAATAAAATCCTTAACAAAATTCTAATGGCATTCTTTGTAAAAATAGAAAAAAGTCTAAATTTCATATGGAACCACAAAAGAACCTGACTAGCCAAAGCAATCTTGAGGGAAAGAACAAAGCTAAAGGCATTACACTGCTTGACTTGAAAATATACTATAAAGATATAATAACCAAAACAGCATACTATTAACACAAAAACAGACTGATAGACAATTGGAACAAAATAGAGAGCCCAGAAATATATCTAAACATTTATCTCCAACTGATTTTCAACAAAGATGCCAACAACATACACTGGGGAAAGGACAGTCTCTCCAATAAATGCTTTCGTATAAAGCTGGATATCCACATGCAGAATGAAATTATACTCTTTTTCTTTCATCATATACAAAAATTAACTCTATGTGGCTTAATGATTTAAATGGAAAACTCCAATTAATGAAACTACTAGAAGAAAATATAAGGGAAATGTTTAATAACATTGATATGGGGATTTTTTTTTTTAATAAGACCTCAAAGCACAGGCAACAAAAGCAAAGATTGACAGATGGGGTTACATTAAACTGCAAAAAGGAACAATCAACACAGTGAAGAGACAGCCTATGGAATGGGAGATAATATTTGCCAAATATACATCTGATAAGGCGTTAATATCCAAAATATGTATGAAACTTAATAGCAAAAAAAAAAATGAAAATAAAGCAAGAAACCCAGTTAAAAATGGTCAAAAGGCTTAAATAGACATTTCTCAAAAGAAAGCAAACAAGTGGCCAACAGGCAAATAAAAAGTGGTCCACATCTAATGATAAGGAGAATACAAATCAAAAACAGAAGAGATATCGCTTCACAGTTAGAACGTCTATTAAAAAAAGACAAAAGATAACGAGTGTTGGTAAGAATGTGGGGATAGGGAAGCCTTATTCACTGTTGTTGGCGGTGTAAATTAGTACAGCCATTATGGAAAACAATATGGCAGTTTCTCAAAAAATTAAAAATAGAACTACTATGTATATGATCCAGCAATACTACTACTGGGTATATATCCAAGGATAATGAAATTGGGATGTTGAACAGATACTTGCACTCCCATGTTTATTGAAGCAGCTTAAAAATACCCAAAATATGAAATCAACCTACATGTCCATCAATGGATAAAGAAATAAACAAAACATGATATATATACACAATGGATTTTCATTCACGCATAAACAGGAATGAAATTTTGCCATTTACAACAACATAGATGAACCTGGAAGACATTATATTAAGTAAACTAAATCAGAAATAGAATTTCAGATACTACATGCTCTCACTCATATGTGGAATCTAAAAAAGTTGATCTAATGGAAGTCAAGAGCAAAATAGTGATTACCAGAGGCTGCAATGAGAGAAAAATAGATGTTTGTCAGTAAATACATAGTCACAGCTAGATAGGAGGGGTAAATTACAGAAGATCTATTGTACAACAAGTGACTGTAGTAAATGACATTATATTGTACAGTCATGAACTGCACAATGATATTTTGGTCAAGAACCAACTGTATATATGATGGCGATCCCATAGGATTATAATGCAGCATATGTAGCACTTGACATTGGCATTGCAGATCAAGTAAGAGAAATAATTGATAGTAATGATGCCAGGACATTTGATTTTCATACACACACACACACACAGACACCGTATTTAGGTTTGTGAAAGTACACTTTAGGTTTCCCGTACAATGATAAACTTGCCTAACAATGCATTACTTAGTATCTCCATCATAAGTAATGTATGATTGTATTCTTTCAAAATGTAAAGAAAGTGGATGTTATGTGCCCTCACCACAAAAATAAATATATATAATTTAAAACTGACTACACCGAAATGTGAATAACTATCATAGAATATTATGAACACCTCTATGCACATAAACTATAAAATCTAGAAGAAATGGATAAATTTCTAGGTACTTACACCCTTCCAAGACTGAACCAGGAAGAAATTGAATCCCTGAAGGGACCAATAATGAATTCTGAAATTTGGGCCTTAACAAATCGACCAAAAAAAAAAAATGTCGAGGACCAGCTGGATTCATGGTTGAATTCTACCAGAGGTACAAAGAACAGCTGGTACCATTCCTACTGAAATTATTCCAAAAAATTAGAGAGGAGGGGCCACTCCTTAACTCATTCTATGGGGCCAGCATTATCTCGTTAACAAAACCTGGGAGAGATAAAACAACTAAAGAAAACTTTAGGCCAATATCTTTTATTATCATCAGTGTAAAGATCCTCAACAAAATACTGGCAAACTGAATCCAGCAGCACATCAAAAATCTTGTCCACTATGATCAAATATGCTTTATCTCTGGGATGCAAGGCTGGTTCAACATGCAAAGATCAATAAATGCTATTCATCGTATAAACAGAACTAAACACAAAAACCACATGATTACCTCAATAGCTGCAGAAAAGGCTTTTGATAAAATTCAACACCCATTCATGTTAAAAACTCTCAATAAATTAAAGAAACATACATCAAAATAACAAGAGCCATCTATGGCAAACTCACAGCTAACATCATACCAAATGAGTAAAAGCTGAAACATTTCCCATAAAAATAGGCACAAGACAAGGATGCCCTGTCTCACCACTCCTATTCAACATATTATTGGATATTCTGGCTAGGGCAATCAGGCAAGAGAAAGAAATAAAGTGCATCCAAATAGGAACAGAGGAAGTCAAACTATCCCTGTTTGCAGATGTTATGATTCTATATTTTAAAGAAACCCCATAGTCCTGGCCAAAAACCTCCTTTAGCTGATAAATAACTTCAGCAAAGTCTCAGGATACAAAATCAATGTACAAAAATCACAAGCATTTCTATGAAACAACAACAGCCGAGCTGACAGCCAAATCAGAAACACAATCCCATTCACAATCATGAGAAAAAGAATAAAATACCTAGGAACACAGTGAACCAGGGAGGTGAAAGATCTCTACAAGGAGAAATACAAAACACTGCTCAAAGAAATCAGAGATTACACAAATAAATGGAAAAACATTCCATGCTCATGGGTAGGAAGAATCAATATTGATAAAATGCCCATACTGCTCAAAGCAATTTATAGATTCAATGCTATTTCTCTTAAACTACAAAAGACATTCTTCACACACTTGAAAAAACTATTTTAAAATTCATATGGAACCAAAAAAGAGCCTGAATACCCAAGACAATTCTAAGCAAAAAGAACAAAGCTTGAGGCATCAAGCTACCTGACATCAAGCTATACTGCAAAGCTACAGTAACTAAAACAGCATGATACTGGTACAAAAACAGACACACAGACCAATGAAACAGAATAGAGAGCCCAGAAACAAAGCCACACACCTACAAATGTTTAATCCTTGACAAACCTGACAAAAACAAACAATGGGAAAAGGACTCCTTATTTAATGAACAGTGCTGGAATAACTGGCTAGCCATATGCAGAAGATCAAAACTGGACCTTTTTCTTACACAATATACAAAAATTAACCAAGATTAAATAAAGACTTAGATGTAAAACTCAAAACTATGAAAATCCTTGAAAACAACCTAAGCAATACCATTCTGGATAAGGGAAATGGCAAATATTTCATGATGAAAATGCCAACAGCAATTGCAAAAAAACCAAAAAATTGAAGAAAATCATGTATTTGAAGTATATATTTCAATATTATACTGTTATGACTTCCTAGGGATGTCAGTTCCTCAGCTAGAAACCTCTATGGCCAGTGGTGCCTTTGCCTGAGTTTTGCTTGAGCCTGCTGTGTTCACTTGGCCTGGCAGGCTGCACTTGGCTCGCATTACTGGCCTGGATCCCATGCCTGCCAAGGGTGAGTGGAGTGGTGATGGGTATGTGAGCGAGCAAGTGTGGGGTCCAGCCACTGTGCACAGCCAGGCACGCTAACTGCAGTGGGGTGGGCAGCTCTAGGAGGTGTCACAGGTGTGGCCCTCTGCAAGGCTGCGGCCAGACCAGGCATCAAGCAAGCAGCTTCCATGGCTGGCACCAGGGAATATGGTGGTGTCCAGGAACTTGGAGACACCAGGAACCACAGAGCCCCAAAGAAGATGTCACAGCTCTGGCTCAGGGAGTTCCTAGATCTGGGATCCTGAAAGGGATGCAGCTATTCTCTCCTTCTTGTCACCCATGATGTGGTGAGCCAGGAGCATGTTTCAGCCTTGTTTGTGTTACAGCTCTTTCAGACCTGCAATTTGATGGATCCCGAGTTCTTGTCCTATGCCCAGGAAGAATGAGGTATGTGGTGAAGTGGAGGTGAATTAGGTGAAGAGGAGCTTTATTGAGTGATGAAATAGCTCAGAGGATACTGGCAGTGGATAGCTCCTCTCCACAGCCAGGGTGTCCTGATGAGTGTTCAGCTCATAGCAGAGAGGAGACCGTGGTGTGGGTAGCTCCTCTCTGCAGCTGGTCATCCCATCAGCTCTCAGCAGAGAGGAGAACCTAGGGTGGGTTGCTCCTTTCCACAGCTGGTTGTCCCATTGTCTGTTCAGCTCTCAGCGGAGAGGAGACTCTGAGGTGGGTAGCTCTTCTCCACAGCTGGTTGTCCCATTGTCTCCTAGGCAATCAGCAGAGAGGAGGCCCTGGGACGAGTAGCTCCTCTCTGCAGCTGGTCATCGTTATCATCTACCCGAGTCTGACTAAGTCCAGGGTTTTTATGGAATTCAGAGCGGGGGAAGTGTGTGCTGATTGGTCCATAAGTGGCCATGGGTGGGTTTGGAAAAAGCACCATAAGTTCTCAATCCCATCCATGGGGCTGACAGCCTGGTCCCCAAGCTTCAGGCCTTCCCTGGCTTGAAGGTGGGGCTTCACCAGGGACCCACCCCTTTCCACCCAGGAACCTGCCTTCCTCCTGCAGCTGTTGATGGTACCCAGGCTGTTCATGCTGAGGGGCACCTGCAGGCCTTCAGCACCCCCTTGGCCTCCCTCCTGTGCTCCTCAGAACCCAAAGTCAAGAGGGGGGCCAAGCTGGCAGAGGGCTGGCATATCAGCAGTGCCTCAAGGGTGCGCACACCTGGCCAGGTTGCAACAGTGCCCTGGCTTGGCCTCAACTTTGCTCAGAGATGGAGCAGGCACTGGGAGCCAGGAGAGGACAGGCAGCAGGAGCAGGCATTTCTGAGCCTATGGGGGCAGGGGAGACCTTCTTGTGCCTCCAAGAGTGCAAAGATTCTTGAGTCCATAGCTGCAGCTTGGAGTCCTGCTCCCAGCCTCTAGGAGCACAGGGAGGCCTGGGTCCACAGTTGTGGCTAGATTGGCTGAAGCTGTGCCCAGGAGAGTGGGGATCCTGTCTGCACCTGGCCCCCAAGAACACAAGGAGGACTAGGTCTGCAGCCACAGCTGAGCAGCTGCAGCTTCTCCCAGGACTGAGCAAAGCTCCCATCCTGCCAACTCAGAAGGGGGTGGGGCTTCCGCCTATTCCTGGGTCCTGCCAGCTCCATGGAGTGCTCAGCCCCAGTTGCGCCTCCCTCCCTGCAGCCAACATCATGGCAGCAGCTGCTCTAGACAGGCCACCGCTGCCAAATATTCTATAACATTATGAATATTAATATATTTATATATCCAAATTATGCATTTGAATTATGTATTTGAAGAAAATGTATACACTCTACGCATGAAAGAAAGCAAGCTGCTCTCCCCATAAAGCCAATACACTGCAGTCTCTGCAGGAAGTTGCAAGTCAAAGACTCAGAACCCACAGACCGGTCATGTTCTTACACATGTTTGCATTTCTAGCACTGGTGAATTGTTTTCTGGGTCTCTGTCAGGCCTTGAGCAGAAGTCTTCACATGCCTCTACACAGACCTCATTATGAGAGGAAAAGACAAGAAACTAGAAAACTCTTTTCAAATTTTTATTTATTTATTTACTTATTTGAGACAGTCTCAATCTGTCACTCGCCCAGGCTGGAGTGCAGTGGCATGATCACGTCTCCCTGCAGCTTCGACCTCCCAAGCTCAAGCGATCCTCCCACCTTAGCCTCCCAAGTAGCTGGGACTACAGGCACGTGCCATGATGCCTGGCTAATTTATTTATTTTTTTTGTAGAGACAGAGTCTCACTGTGTTGCCCAGGCTCAAGCAATCCACCCACCTTGGCGTCCCAAAGTGATTGGATTACAGGTGTGATCCACCACACCCATCTAGAAAACACTTTACTTAGACTCAAATTTAGTCAAACTTTTCCACTCCAAGCCCTTCACCTTGGCCACAACCTTTATTTTCTATCCTTTTGTCCATAAAATAGCTTCTAAAAACTGACATACTTTAGTCAATAATTAGGACATTACCAAAATTTTCTTACATATATGACAAGAAGAGCTATTGCAATTATGTATTTTTGTGTCTTTTATAGACAGAAGTCTATAAGTTATCTGTGTGTATGCAGTAGGGAGAATTCTGAACTTTACCCCATCATCTATATTTCCTGATGTTACTCCCATGATTAGATTATACCATCAGGCAAGATTGAAGTGTAAAGATGTAATTAAGTTTTCAAATTTGTTAACTTTGAGTAATCTAAGAGAGATTATCCTAGATAGGCTTGATCTGACCAGTCAATGAACCTTTAGCAGTGGATTGAGGTGGCTGGGCCTGGTGGCTCATGCCTGTAATAACTGCACTTTGGGAGGCCGAGGCAGGTGGGTCACCTGAGGTCAGGAGTTCGAGACTAGCCTGGTCAACATGATGAAACCCCATCTCAACTAAAAATACAAAAAATTAGCTGGGCTTGGTGGTGCACGCCTATAATCCCAGCTACTCAAAAGGCTGAGGCAGGAGAATCACTTGAACCCAGAGGCAGAGGTTGCAGTGAGCCAAGATTGTGCCACTGCACTCCAGGCTGGGCATCAAGAGTAAAACTCCGTCCCAAAAAAAAAAAAAAAAAAAAAAAGTGGATTAAAGCCTTCCACAAGGACAGAGACAATCTCTTGCTGGCCTTGAAGAATCAGACTACCATGAGGTATTCATCGGCAATGAAATAAATTATTTAAACAATGACTTGAGCTCAAAAGACGACCCTGAGCTTCACATGAAACTGCAACCTCAGCCAATCCCTGGATTGAACCTTTGAAGATGCTGAGCAGAAGACCAGCTGAGCCTGCCAGGACTTTTGACCCATGTATACTGTGACATGATCATTACTTGCTATTTAGAGCTGCTAGGTTGGTGGTAATTGTTAATGCAGCAAAATAAAATGAATATAATGAGGATGTTACAACAAATTTTTAAGAGAACAGTTAAAACCTTATTAAAGTATAGGGGTTGTTTCTCATAAGAATATACAAACCACCGGAATTGCACTAAATTTTATATAAAGAATAATAAAATTACAATAACACCTATACTGTATGTGCCATAACACACTTATGGATAATAGAATATATCTAGACTTCAGAAAGTCTAGGCTTCTCTCTATTTAAAAAACTGATTACATTCCCATGCAATTGCAATCTATGATCCATATAAGAATCCGGATGGCCCTATAAGAATATAATGAAGCTGCCCTATACAGGCATATGTATGATTTTATATCATTTATACTACATGTTTTCTGTACCTTTTCTATGTTTAGATATACAAATATTTGCCATTGTTTTATAATTGTGTACAGTATTCAGTACAGTGACATTCTGTACAGATTTGTAGCCCAAGAGTCTTTTTTTTTCTTTTTTTGAGGTGGAGTTTCGCTCTTGTTGCCCAGGAGGGAGTGCAATGGTGCGATCTTGGCTCACCGCAACCTCCGCCTCCCAGGTTCAAGCAGTTCTCCTGCCTCAGCCTCCTGAGTAGCTGGGATTACAGGCATGCACCACCACACTTGGCTAACTCTGTATTTTTAGTAGAGACGGAGTTTCTCCATGTTGAGGCCGGTCTCGAACTCCTGACCTCAGGTGATCCGCCCACCTCGGCCTCCCAAAGTGCTGGGATTACAGGTGTGAGCCACCGTGCCTGGCATGCCTAAGAGTCTTATTTTTAGAGTATTACTTGGTTTATTTATTTATTTATTTATTTATATTTTACCTTAAGTTCTGGGATACATGTACTGAATGTGCAGGTTTGTTACATAGGTATACATGTGCCATGGTGGTTTGCTGCACCTATCAACCCATCATCTAGGTTTTAACTCCCGCATGCATTAGGTATTTGTCCTAATGCTTTCCCTCCTCTTTCCCCCAACCCCTTACCTGGTTTTTATTTCTGTAGCTTATAAACAAATCTTGATGTTACTGAAGATGTGTTATCTTGTGTCATTATTTTATTTGCTTTTACAGTATTAAGCATTCCAGGCTGGGCACAGTGGCTTATATCTATAATCTTACCATTTTGGGAGGCTGAGGTGGGAGAATCACTTGAGTCCAGGAATTTGAGACCAGGCTGGGCAACATAACAAGACCCCATCTCTACAAAAAAAATTTAAAAATTTGTTGGGTGTGGTGGCGCATACTTGTAGTCCTTGCTACTCAGGAGACTGAGCTTAGGAGTTCTAGGCTGCCATGAGCTATAATCTCACCACTGCACTCCAGGCTGAGTGACAGAGCCAGACCCTATGTCAAAAAAAAAAATGCACTAAGCATTCTTTATGTTTTATTTTCCATCGTAAGCTACTTAAATCTTGGCTTTGTTTTTTAAAAATCACAATTTTGTGCTTTAATTCCATGTTATTATTGATAACTTATTTATAACTAAAAATAATGTTTAACTGTTTGGATTATTTTCTTTATTCTGGACCTTTCTGAGAATTTGTTTGGTATAAATGGGCTTAGGCAGAATTGCTGACTTCTAATTGATATGAAAATATAAATTTCCTAGACACCAGCAGATTGCTCTTCAAGATATCAACATCACGAAATCCTGTCTCTACTAAAAATACAAAAATTAGCTGGGCATGGTAGCATGAACCTGTAATCCTCGCTACTTGGGAAGCTGAGGCAGGAGAATCGCTTGAACCCAGAGGGCGGAGGTTGCAGTGAGCTAAGATTGTGCCACTGCACTCCAGCCTGGATGACAGAGTGAGACTTTCTCAAAATAAAAAAAAAAAAAGAAGAAAGATACCAACATCAGATCATGTTTTCAAATGTAATTCCAAGCGTTCTTATTCCTTCACATCTTTTGCACCATTTAGCATTATTCAGCTCCTGAAATGTTGCTAATTTATTGGATCTAAAGTAATATTTTATTTTGTTTAATTGCCCTTTCTCTGATTACAAATTAAACTGGGCATCTTAAGTAATTCTCTGATTAAGTAATTAATTCTCTGATTAAGTAATTCTCTGATTAAGTAATTATCTGATTACTAATTAAAATGGGCATCCTAAGATGTGTAGGAATACATTGAATATTTTAGGTTTTATTGGCTTATTTGTCTCTGAGATGCAAATTATCTTCTTTCAATTTGTATTAGTATGTTGTTTGCCCATGATGTCATTCACTAGATAAATATTAATTTTTATGTAATTAAATATATTTCATTAATCTTTTGCTGTTGAAGTTATGTGTCCCTTCCACTTTATGAGAAAGAGATTATTTTCTATTACGTTCAAGTAACTCTATAGCATTACATTATGTATTTAAGTCTTAATCTGAAGTCTAGTTTCTATATATTTTTAAATAGAAATATAATTTTTTTCCTTAGTTGTTGAGCAAGTTTTCCCTATGTCGAGTAATAGCATGTTTTGTTCTTTCAATATAAAATTTCTCCTTTATTAGATACTGTTTCATATATTGTAAGTTGACTTTTGAGAGCAATAGTGTCCCAAGTGTTTCTCTATATTTGATTATAGAGATGTGTATATTACGATGTATCAGGATGATGTTATAAATATGACTTTATGTTATATAGCAATAGGTATTAGGAAAACTACTCATCTTTGTTCTTTACTTTTCAACATTTACTAAGTTATTTTGGACATTTATTATCTCTTAGTTAATTTATAATAAGGAATAATGTAGTAAGCTGTATTAGATCTTTAAAATAATTAAATATTTAGAAATTTGTATTGAGTGGAATTTACAAGGTTATATTGTGATCCCATCCTTGAATACAGAATGCCTACTTTTTCCAATATTCTAGTAAGTCTTTTATTACACTTTTAAATAGCATCTATTGAGGCAGATTTTTGCATTCTATGTTATATTAATTTTTATATATTATACACTTGTTTTTGTTATCAAGTACTGTATTATATGTTTCTCAAATCATTATCGCTGGCATAGAAAAAATGTTACATAATTTTATAGACTGGTCTTGATAAACTATCTTCTTGGTTTAATAGAGTATCTGTTAATTTAGTGTTTTTCTCTAAAAGACATTCATCAAAATTTTAAGCAATTGTGGTCATAGTGATCATTCCCATCTTAATTCTAATTGTAAAATAAATGTATCAATCTTTATGTAAACTTTGGTACCTTAAGTACATGCATGCACTGCATAAGAACATTTCTGTCCAGAATGGACCACATGTACGAAGTGGCCCCATAAGAATATAATGGAGCTGCCCTACACAGGTATACACATCATTTTATGTCATTTATACCATATTTTTCTTGTACCTTTTCTATGTTTAGGTATGTGTGTGTGTGTGTATATATATATATTTACAGTGGTTTTATAATTATGTACAATATTCAGTATAGGAACATTCTGCACAGGTTTGTAGCCTAGGAATACTAGGCCATACCATATAGCCTAGATGTGTAGTAGGCTATGTCATCTAGGTGTGTGTAAGTACATTCTATGATGCTCACACAATGACTTAATTATCTAACAATGCATTTCTCAAATATATCCCATTGTTAAGCATCACCGGACTTTATTTCCATTCTTTGTCTAGTGTTCTATGACTTATTATAATATATATATATAGAATATTACCAAGTTATTTTCATTTTATGCTAAGAAAGCCATATGAAATTCCTCTTTTTGCCTAGTACTATGATAATTTGCACTGATGGACATGGATCCTTAAAATTCAAATTTATGTTTTTGGCTCCTGATATATATCAAATAGTATGATATTATCTCTCAAAAGTGACATTTTAAATGTAGTATTTTGCTTATTGTTTTATGTCTAAATCTATTTTTACCTATTTTGGGTTTTGAGGCACTTTGATGTTTCTAAAGATTATAAAAATCTTCATCATTTTATGACCCGTCTCCTTAAAACTAGTCAGGTTTTTGTGACTGTTTGAGCCAATACAATATACTTTGTAACTTCCAAGACTAGGTTATAAAGATGAAGCAACTTCTGCTTCACTCACTAGAACAGCAATTCCTAAAACTTTTAGCGATCATGTAAAGTAGTCTTCCTAAAGTTAGGCCACCACGTGGTGAAAATTTCCAAGCCACAAGAAGAAACTATAAATAGGTGCTTTGTCTTTCCCTTGTGTCTTCCCTTCTGTCTTCCCCTTGTGAGGTTGTTTCTCTCCTAACACATTTTTATGTCCTCATCTCTAAATTCTACTGATACCCTGAGTCATGACAGTGAGTATCAGTGGACTTTAGAGAACATAGATAATTATATATAATCTAATATACATATACACATATATAATTCTACTACATATTAATATGTAATATTATATGTTTTATATGTATATATGTACATATCTACATTTACATACCCACATGGTAGCACATTGTTAGAACAATCATCTTTAGCATGCATATGGGAAACAGGAGGTGATAGGAATAAATTTGTTAAAGTTGAATAAAACCAAAATTTAAATTTACTCCAAATCTCCTTCTTTAGAGAATGCAATTTATTGGTTTCATTCTGTGATATAATATATATACATCCTATATATGTAATACATAATATGTATTTGCACATATTTACATATGTAAATACTTAAATACATAAATATTACATATATCTACATATACATATTACATATGTAAATATATAGTATGTAAATATGTATATAAACATATGTAATATAGTTATATATGTAATGTTATGCATAATATTTTGCATATATAAGATGTGTGTGTATATATATATTTCAGGATGTAACCAATAAATTGCATTCTCTAAAGAAGGAGATTTGGAGTAAAATTAAATTTTGGTTTTATTCAACTTCTAACAAATTTATTCCTATTGCCTCCTGTTTCTCATATGCATGCTAAAGATGATTATTCTAACAAAGTGCCACTGTGTAGGTTGATGAGATAATGCGTAAGTTTGGAGAACCATGTTGGACTCACAGTGGAATTCATAGAAAGACATTGATTTCCTAAATCCCCATGTTCTTCAAATGAAACTGAACATATGTGGTGAAATTTTATTGTTGGAGCCAACATTATAGTTGTATCAATGAGCCTGGAATGAAATTTAAGAGTTTTGGAGAAAATTCAAAACTGAAATTTCACTTTGTTATATGGTATTCAAAGAAAAGTGTAAAGGTTGAGGCTAAACCTCCCTAATCTTTACCCTCAATGGAGTGACTGTCACTTCTGGATGAAACATATATTCAATAAACACAAACAACAATAAAAATAAGCAAAAACAAGAGAAGTTAAAAGATGCAGCTTACATGGCAATAAACAGCATCAGGAATCCAAAATATGGCTGTTTCCAAACTGAGTACTATTGACTATCTTGCATTATATTTCTAAACTCAGAAACTCATTTGCTCAATGAGGGAGCATTATTATCCATCACATGAAGTTATCAAAGTGTTGCCTAAGATAATGCATTTGAAGAACGTTGCACAGTTCTTGTCGCAATATGCTAAAGATTTTACGGTTTAAAATTGCTGATACAAATGCGCACATTGTATCAGGATACATACAGGATACAGGATAGTAGAATTGCATGAGCAACAGACATTCAGAATCTGACATTTTATATTTTCATTTAGGGCGATATTGATCATTCACAGCACTCACTGGCATCATTGATCCCCCCCATTTTTTTTGCAGGTGTGGGGAAACTGTCAACACCCTCGCCTCTGCAGGAGGTATGGCCATGTAACGCATTGGGCCAAATGACTGGGACAGGCATCAAAACCAGTGTGCACTTTTCCGTGTTCTCTTCATTTGGGTAACCAGTTCCTGCCTGTGGAAATTTACCTTCCAATACTCAAAATAAATGAATATCATTTTCTGAAAGTTAAAACTCCTTTATGACTTCCTTTGTTTTCAAATGTACATTAGGATTTCATTTCACCTGAGTGCTTTATCCTTTAACTGTGATGACCCTTGAAGTCATAATGTATATTCAAATCTTTATTTCAAATATATATTTTACATTACTCATTATTAACTCTTATTGTCAAAATGAAGACTTGGATTGCTTTTTAAATATTATCAATTGTTCATTTGCTTGTGAGCTCAAGGGTCTCTTTCCACAGCAGATGCCAAAACAGTCAGGTAAGGCATGCAGGGGGATACTTTGGGTTATTTCCATATTCACAAAAGAACTCATAAAGCTGATGTGTTCAGCTCTAAGATGAAATAGTCGCTTAGGCTTTGAGGTGGGTGCTCCCATCACCTTTTCCAACTGGCATTTTTTGGGTCAATGCTTAAAATCATGTTTCAGTGTGACTGGCTTCTTATCTTGCATTTTATTTTTCAAGGATATACAGTACAGAGAGCCCTGCTTACGATCTGAATTTGAAAGATACTATAAACTAGAAGTAAACCTTTGTTATATTATCCTACTAAGAATTTGGGATTACTGATTATTGCAATATAAGCTACCAGATAACGGCTGTTACTATTGGCCATCAAAATAAATCTTTCAGATACATGACACCATCACAAAACAAGACAATACTATTAACTCCTCAAAGGCCTTAATGGATGTATGGAGAAGAAGGTGATAATAAATTGGAATATACAGTGTGAGCCACTTAAAACATATAATCAAATAAATGTATCCCCAAAGCACTTGAATGCATTTTTAGTAAAATCGTGGGCTGATAAGTATGATGTATCTAGAGCTTTTCTTTAACATAAAAGGAAGCTATGTAAAGTGTTACTAATCCCCTCATCTATGACCTGCCAAATCCACTTATCTTTTCACAGTATACATTTCACTCATATTCTTATGGTCCTCAAAAGAACATACATTTCTCATCTTTAACCTTGAATGAATGCACAACTGAATGTTTTCATTTCTTCTATAATACTAAATATGGCTTTTGAAAATTAATTGACACCATTTTTATTTTGGACTTACCAAAGTTGAAGAGTGGATGAATACAGAACAGAACTTTAACACAAAATACTTTTAAAGATAATATTTTAGGCTTTACGATTTTTTTTAGTGAGTCATTAACTTGAAAAACATGTACTATTAGAATTGTCTTCTTCATAACACCAGATTTTTTTACCCAATGGCATATTAAAATTATTCAAAAACTTTTGAAAGGAAATATCGATTTTGATACATGATGATTTTAGTAGCCTTATTTATTAAATTTACACTAATTTTATCTAATAACCACAATCAATTATTACAACTTATTCCTGCAAACATGAATATCACAAAACAGCCTAGGGTGAGCGTCTCGGGTTTCTTACACATTTTCTGAATAAAAAATTCTCTTCATGATTTTCTTGATGGCCACCTTTATTTGCTTATTTCTAAGACTGTAAATAATAGGGTTAAAGAGGGGAGGCATTACGGAACAAAAACCAGAAAGGATCACATCCTGGGTGGCTGCAGATATCGCAGATGGCCTGAGGTACACAGAAGAGCATGAACTGAGGAAGACTGACACCACCAGGATGTGAGGGATGCAGGTGGAAAAGGCCTTTGTTCTGTCTGCTCCTCTTGGAAACCTGAGCACGGTTGAAAAGATGTGAATGTAAGACCTGATGATAAAGATGAAACAGCCACCACCTACCCCCAGAGCAGAGACAACAATCATGACCTCATTGCTGAAGGTGTCAGAGCAAGAGAGCTTCAGCAGAGAGGGGATGTCACAGAAGAATTGATGAATAACGTTGGACCGACAGAAGGGCAGCTGGAATGTGCTGCCAGTGTGCACGCCTGCATAGACAAGACCACTGAGTAGGGAGGCCAGTGTCATCTGGATGCAGATTCGAGAGTTCACGATCACAGGGTAGTGAAGTGGCTGGCAGACAGCCACATAGCGGTCATGAGCCATAATGGTGAGAAACAGAAGCTCCACATATGCAAAAAAAACCACGAGGAAGACCTGAGCTACACATCCCGCCTTAGAAATGGTGGTGCTGTCCAGTAGGGAATTGACACATGAGGTAGGGACTGTAACAGAAATGTAGCAGGCATCCAAGACAGACAGATTCCTGAGGAAGAAGTACATGGGCATGTGAAGGCTGCTGTCACAGGTGGTGACGGTCACAATGAGGATGTTTCCCATTAGAGTTACCAAATACAACATAAAGAAGGATGCAGAATGTAAAATCCGTAGTGTCCACACATCAGAAAACCTCATGAGGAGAAATTCCATCACGGTGGTTGAATTGGGCATCGGTGGATGATGCAGCTTGGACCTGGGAAACAGAAATCCTGAACACTCACGAAGAATCAAATGATGGAAAGATGGTCCTTAAATATCGTAGTCTTGATCCCTTTCTAGTTGTAATCTACATTGTTGGTCCTTACATTTTTGAAGGCAAATCAAGTGGCCCTCTATGAACCTACATAATATTCTTTATATTCAAATTGGGCAGATGCTTTGTTGTTGTTTCTGCTGTTTAGAAGTTGTTCAAAATTAAATTTTATGCAACTTAGTGTCCTCCGTGGGTCAGATAAAGTTATTTACTTATATTTGATATTAAATAAATATTTTAATAATAAGTTATTTCACTCAAATATACTTATCGCTAGTTATTTATCAATACAGATTCTGATACAGAGAACAAAACTGTTCACCCACATCACCAAGATATTGTCTTTATATGCTTAAGAATTGAATGAACAAATCTATGTTCTGGATACTTTCTTGAGGTTCTTTAGATAGAGGGGAAATACACAATAATTTGTAGTGATTAAAATCCTAGCTTTGATTTTTACTTAGCTACTTCAAAGTACTGGTCTCCATCATAGTGTGAAATGGGCATTTTAGTTACAGGCTTAGTCTCCATTCCTTTATAGAACTCTAAAAAATGTTCTTTCTGTCATAGTGCTTCGTCAGGATGAGACAATATTTATAAAATCCTTAGGAAATTGTCTGGGACATCATGAATGTTCCTTAAATGTCTCTTGTTATTATTTTCAGAAACATCGATATTGTTATTGCTATGTAGGAATATTTTGAGGGCACATACTACTACCAGACATGTTCTAGATAAAATTCACATATCAATTTAAGACTCTCAATAATCCTGAAAGTTAGTATTTTATTCTCTTTTCACAGGAAGCAAAAACCTGTCCATATTGAACAGCTGCTCTTTCACCACAGTCATCCACCTCGTGTGCTTATTATGCACCAGTTGCATTCAGCAGATAACTTGGAGACTGTGCCCAGTTGAATGACTGTCAGTTTTCAAATAACAGGATCAGGAAAAATAACTAGTGGCTACTAGGATTAATACCTGGGTGATGAAATAATCTGTACAACAAACACCTGTGACACAAGTTTACCTATATAACAAACCTGCACATGTACCTCTGAACTTAAAATATAGGCTAATTTTTAAAAAAAGGGGGAAAAAAGAATGGCTTCATATTTTCATGATCATGAGCTAATGATAATTTTTTCTTATACTTTTATGTTGATGATCCAATTAGAATTTTACCATCTATAAGTTTCATGTATTATTGTATTAGGTAAATACAGTATGTGTCCAAAATATTTTTAAGCAGGACAAATTATCACATGGAAGGTTCAGCAGAACCTTCACTGTAGAAGAGGGAGACAGGAGGCTTGGGCTGTATCACTCCCACTTACCAGCCATGTAAAGTTGGCAACATTCTTCACCCAAGGAAAATTCCCTCCATCTGTAAAAGCAGAATCATGGTGTGTACTACTGTGATCAATTTAAACAATATGGGCTCATTCAGTGATGTATTCCTTGATTCACTGATTGTTCAATCGATATATACACCTAACGCTGCTATCACAGGAGTTTTGTGAATAAATGAAACAGAATAAGTGCCTAAATCTCATGAAATTTAAATTTTATTAGAAAAGACTGACACTGAACTGTTAAACATGTGAGAAAGAATAAAATATTCCAGAAAGTTTTAAGTGCTTTGACAAAAACTCACAAGGTAACATGCTGGATGAGAAAGGGTGTGTGTGGCTGAGGGAAGAACAGGAGTTGATTAGTTAAGTGGAAGTGCTTGGAAGCCAGCAAACTGCTATGAAAATATAACACATATTTTCACTCTCACTCCAAACTAAGGTTTTCTGTTTGCTTTATGTAAAGAGAAGCACACTGTGTATCTGTTGAGTCGATTTAATAAATTATACTAAACTTGGTATTTCCAAACCAAATAATAATTCGCACTTTTGCTACTCTGACTTGACTTCTGTACACATTAGTTTGAGAGACTGAATTATGAAGCTAGAATAAAACTTAAAACACTCGTTGACATAATAATCTAACCCTGAGAGAACTAAGATTATGACAACAAATAATGCTTTTAAAATTTGATTAATTTTTAGTCTAAAATTTTATTATTCTAAAGATTTTTCTTCTTGCTAGTAAAAGTCTGAATTGGCAAATCTGAAGACTTATGCTGATAGATATATCAATCGATTGATTGTTAGACAGATAATAGACAGATAGATGATAGATAGATAGATAGATACGTAAAATTACAAGGGAATCCCTTGTTATATCAATTAGTATACCTTAAAGTTTTGATACTCTGCAAGTATTTTTTTAAGTTTTAACTGGAACACTTTCAAATGAAGCCACAATTTGTTTTATTGAAACATTACCACTGTAACTATACTGCTTATAAATCTCTGCATTTATGGAAAATAACCTTATATTCCTTTCATTTAAGAGCTAAAGAGTTGTTATGACTAGAAAAGTTACTACAACTGGCCCCCATTGAAAGAAGAGGTGTAGACTGAGCACACCCAGTGTATGGAAATCCATGATTAGAGAAGAAAGCCTAGTATGTGGAATTCAGTAACATTTATTAAGACTGAATATTGTGTTGCTATTTGCATATATACAAACATTTGTGCCTGTATTTTGAATAAATTATAATTTTACTCTACATGTGTAATTCCTATATCCCAGATTTAAGCAACCTAGCTATTTTTCTCCATAGGAGCAATATTTATTGATAATCAAAATAAAGAAATAGAATTTGCACTTCAAAGTTTTCTGAATTTCGTAGTCATTCACCATCAGTAAACAGTTTGTTTTTTAAATAATTGATTTAAACAAATTACATTAGTTTTGTCAAAATAGATCACTCGACCTGGTAAGAAGTACTTATATTTCTGTGCTTTTATATGTAGATGTTTGAAGTCTTCTGAAAATGGACTTCTGCTAGCACAACCTTAAATCTCTGTAAATATATTAAAGTTGGTAAAATGCTACACATTGCCACAAGTTGAAGTCATTAAACATTTGAAATATCATTTCATTTCTTCTATTTTGTTATTTATGATATAAACTCTGGTTTAAACTTTATTTTGTTGATTAAAGGGTCAATTCATCAATAGGATATAACAATTGTAAATGTTTATGCACCTAACATCAGAGCACCTAAATATGTAAAACAAATATTAAAGGATTTAAAGGAAGATCTAGACTGCAGTACAATAATAATAGGGGCCTTAAACTTGACTTTCTATGTGGCAACATAACATAATTCCAAGAGTAGAAAATTTTGGACTAAAAAATAGGGTTTGCTTCTTGCCTAAACCACTTACTAGCTCTCTAAATTATTCTCAATAATCTTAACCATCAAACATGATGGTGATACAGGTCTTAAAACTTTACTATATATAAACATTTCCAAAACTATCATACAATTAAAATGGTAGGTACTGTAAAGAAAATTCTTCAACTTATCGCTCATGTAGTATGGTAGGTATTTCCTCATAAATTATAATTCTTACCTCAAATTAACAAAATGATCAAATTATATATTTGAAAATTTCATTTCCTACATTGATCAATTACAACTTAAATACTCTAGGTAAGCAAATTTGTCCATATAGATAATATTTTTATCTTTCTCTTAAAAAAACCCTAAAGTAGTGATTTTGACCAAGTGGAATGATTGAATAAATGTTCTCCACATGGCCATTAAATAGACTGCATTTTCCTTAATAGAAAATAAATACATAATACATATACTCTTCTGTGAAACAATATAGAAGAATTTTTTTTCTATCTTGTAGAACTTAAAGAAGAAAATTAATTGATCAGAATTTTAATTAAATTACTCATGAAATTACTCATCTACTCATATATTCATTTATTTATCACTCAACAAATTATGACTGAGTCTGACATTTCTCACTTCATGATCTGATGCAAGGTATTGAACAGTGAATAAGACTTTAATCTGGTTTTTAACATGGTATTTAAATCACAGCTATATACACACAATGTAACCCATCTTAAAAATGTCTTAGAATATTTACAATATTCTACTTTTTATGCTGTATATTATATTTCTTTGTCTTACTTTCAAATTATAATTTTCCTTTTCAAGTTCAATCTTAGATGACTAAGTCTTCTTAGATGCACTCCCCCGATTACACTGCTCAGAGACTACATACAGTCAATAAATGATTTTTTAAATTTTAATTGACGGTTACCAGAAAGAAAACTACCTATTTTATTCTGGCCGCCTTAACTGCGTTAACTCACAGTCTCAGAAATAATAGGAATGGGGGTGGCACTTGGCCTGTTGATTCATTGCTTTATTCCAGCTCATGGCCACAGTTTACCTGTGTGTTTGTTTTTCACATTGAATGAACCATTCAGTTTTATGGACTAGTTTGAGTGATTTTTCACTAAAATTGTAAACTAGATGAGTTATGTCAGCAACTTTAGATAGTTTTGCTTTCAACTGTAATTCATTATATCTTCCTGAATAGAATTTAAAAAGAATGCAAAGGAGTGAGCAGAAAGCATCAAATAGAGGCAAGGGGCCAGCTGCAGTGGCTCACATCTGTAATCCAGGCACTGTGGGGGGCCAAGGCAGGCCAGTCCCTTGAGTCCATGAGTTCAAGACAAGCCCTGACAAACCCTATCTCTATAAAAAATACAAAAATTATCTGTGTGTGATGGTGCACTCCTGTGATCCCAGCTACTTGAGTGGCTGAGGCAGGAGGATCGCTTGAGTGAGGGAGGTTGAGGCTGCAGTGAACCAAGATTGTACCCTGCACTCCAGCCTAAGTAACAGAGATCTTGTCTCAAAAAAAGAAAAAAAAAATAGAGTCAAGAAAAGGCATGATGATCATAATATTAATAATAAATAATAAGAATAAATACTCACTATGTTCATATTCTAGATATAGGATCACGTCCTTTAACAATAGCTTTTGTCACATAAAGTGATCAAATGTAGATCAACCAATTTTTCAAAGGACTGACAGAAACATCAGTGTTTCTTCATGTAAAGACTTCAGTACGAATTCTATTGTGTAACTACAGTCATCAGGTTTACGTTTATATAAGTATGTTGCAATTACTACAACATTCCTAGCAAGTCTTTTAGGAATACAATCCTAAACCTCTACAAGTCACCAGAGTCCCAGGAGGAGCTCAGAACATCGTCTCAATGTTAAATGAATTTGGTTAAATTAAAGTGTACATTTGGACACTGGTTTTGTACGTCTGGAAATACTAACACAGATAAATGTAATATCTCTCAGATTCATGGCTTTTCAACACTCACAGTAGTAAGAAAATGAAGAAAGCCTTGACAACCTCATTATTCAGAAGGATTGCAAGAGAAAAGCATAAATGTTATTGAGACGTTATGATCTAGAAAAAACTGTGTTAAACCTCAGCAAAACTACCTTTGCTGCAAATTGGACGATTACCTAATCTCTCAATCTTTACTTATAGAACCCCTAAGCCACCAACTGACTGATGAACCTCCCTCTCTGCCAAGGGCATTCCAACCTAAAGTGGAAAATATAGTTCAGTCCATAATGGAAAGCCAGTGCAGGTTGAAAATGCCTCCTTATATTCTCTTCCCTTTGGAATTTATGTACAACTGGCCAACATCTAAATTAAAACTGATATCCTTCCACAATGAAAACAGTAAGACATTGATGCAACAAATTGAAAAGGACACACAAGAAAGAAAACATATTTCTTGTTGATAGATTTGAATAATCAATATTGTTAAAATGTCTATACTACCCAAAGCAATCTACAGATTCAATATTACCCCTATCAAAATAACAACATTCTTCACAAAAATAAAAAAAAATGCTAAAATGTACATGGAACCTTAAAAGACCCAGAATACACAAAGCAATCCTGAGCAAATAGAACAAAACTCAAGAAATCACATTGCCTGACTTAAAATTATACTAAGGAGCTATAGTAATCAACACAGCATGATACTGACATAAAAACAAACACATAGACTAATAGAACAGGAGAGATAACCAGGAAACAAACACACGGACTAATGAATGGAAGAGAGAAACAAGAAACAAATCCATACAGGAAGTTCATTTTTCATAAATATGCCAAGAACATACATAGGCGAAAAGACAGTCTCCTCAATAAATGGTGCCAGGAAAACTGTATATCCTTATGCAGAAGAATGAAACTAGATACGTATTTCTTGGCTTATAAAAAAATCAAAATGATTTAAAGACTTTAAGACCTCAAATTATGAAACTACTAACAGAAAACATTGGGGAAACTCTCCAGGACATTGGACTGGGCAAAGATTTCTTGAGCAATTCACTGCAGGCACAGGCAGTCAAAGCAAAGGTGCACAAATGGGATCAAATTAAGATAAAAAGCATTTGCAGAACAAAGGAAACAATCAACAAAGTAAAGAGACAACCCATAGAATGAGAGAAAATATTTTAAAACTATCCATCTGACAAGGGATTAGTAACCAGAATTTATAAGGGGCTCAAACAACTCTATAGGAAAAAGTCTAATAATCCAATTTAAAAATGGGAAAAAGATCTGAGAAAATTTTCTACAAAGAAGACATACAAATGGCAAAATGGTGTATGAAAAGGTGCTCAACATCATCAATTATCTGAGAAATACAAGTTAAAACAGCAATGAGATACCATCTCACTCCAGTTAGAATAGCTTTTATCCAACCGTCAGGCAATAACAAATGCTGGTGAGGATGTGGAGAAAAAGAAACCCTTGCACACTTCATAAGAATGTAAATTGGTGCAACCACTACCGAAAACAGTTTAGAGGTTCCTCAAAAAACTAAAAATTGGCCAAGTACAATAGCTAATGCCTGCAATTCCAGTTCTTTGGGAGGCTGAGGCCAGGAGTTAGAGACCAGCCTAGCCAACATGGCAAAACCCCATTCCTTCTAGAAATAACAACAATTATCCAGGCATGGTGGCACAAGTCTGTAATCCCAGCTACTCGGGAGGCTGAGAAATGAGAATCGCTTGAACCTGGGAAGCAGAGGTTGCAGTGATCTGAGATTGCACTATTCACAAAAGCCAATATATGAAATCGACCTATGTGTCCATCAGCACATAAATGAATAGAGAAAATGTGATGTTTATACACAATGGAATACTGTGCTGGCACACACAAAAAATGAAATCTTGTCGTTCACAGCAACATGGATGAGCCTGGAGGACGTTATATTAAATGAAACTAGTCAAGCACTAAAAAATAAATGCTACATGTTCCTTCTAATATATGGGAGCTAAAAAAATTAACTTACAGAAGTAGAGGGTAGAATTGTGATTATTAGAGTCTTGGAAGGTTGGGGGAGGAGACAATAGAGAGGTTTGTTAACAGACACAAAGGAACAACTAGATCATGGGAATGTAAACTAATACAACCACAGTGGAAAACAGTATGGAGATTCCTTAATGAACTAGAAATAGAAGTACTATTTGATTCAGCAATCCCACTACTGTGTATCTACCCAAAGGAAAAGAAGTCATTATAGGAAAAAGATGCGTAGTTCCATATTTTGCAATTGCAATTGCAAAAATGTGGAACCAACCTAAATGTCCATCAACTGAACAGGGTGTCAGGCCTCTGAGCCCAAGCTAAGCCATCATATCCCCTGTCACCTGCACGTACACATCCAGATGGCCGGTTCCTGCCTTAACAGATGACATTCCACCACAAAAGAAGTGAAAATGGCCTGTTCCTGCCTTAACTGATGACATTGTCTTGTGAAATTCCTTCTCCTGGCTCATCCTGGCTCAAAAGCTCCCCTACTGAGCACCTTGTGACCCCCACTCTTCCCGCCAGAGAACAATCCCCCTTTGACTGTAATTTTCCTTTATCTACCCAAATCCTATACAACGACCCCACCCTTATCTCCCTTTGCTGACTCTCTTTCGGACTCAGCCCGCCTGCACCCGGGTGATTAAAAGCTTTGTTGCTCACACAAAGCCTGTTTGGTGGTCTCTTCAAATGGATGCACATGAAATTTGGTGCCGTGACTGGGATCAGGGGACCTCCCTTGGGAGATCAACCCCTGTCCTCCTGCTCTTTGCTCCATGAGAAAGATCCACCTACGACCTCAGGTCCTCAGACCGACCAGCACAGGAAACATCTCACTAATTTCAAATCCGGTAAGCAGCCTCTTTTTACTCTCTCCTCCAACCTCCCTCACTATCCCTCAACCTCTTTCTCCTTTCAATCTTGGTGCCACACTTCAATCTCTCCCTTCTCTTAATTTCAATTCCTTTCATTTTCTGGTAGTGACAAAGGAGACACATTTTATCCGTGGACCCAAAACTCTGGCACTGGTGACGGACTGGGAAGGCAGCCTTCCCTTGGTGTTTAATCATTGCAGGGACACGTCTCTGATTATCCACCCATGTTTCAGAGGTGTCAGACCACGCAGGGACGCCTGCCTTAGTCCTTCACCCTTAGCAGCAAGTCTCCACTCCTCCACCCTATAATCCTTTTATCACTTCCCCTCCTCACACCCGGTCCAGCTTACAGTTTCGTTCCTCGACTAGCCTTCCCCCACCTGCCCAGCAATTTCCTTTTAAAAAGTGGCTGGAGCTAAAGGCATAGTCAAAGTTAATGCTCCTTTTTCTTTATCCGACCTCTCCCAAAATCAGTTAGCGTTTAGGCTCTTTTTCATCAAATATGAAAAACCCAGCCCAGTTCATGGCTCATTTGGCAGCAACCCTGAGACGCTTTACAGCCCTAGACCCTAAAAGGTCAAAAGGCCGTCTTATTCTCAATATACATTTTATTACCCAATCTGCTCCCGACATTAAATAAAACTCCAAAAATTAAATTCCGGCCCTCAAACCCCACAACAGGACTTAATTAACCTGGCCTTCAAGGTGTACAATAATAGAAAAAAGTTGCAATTCCTTGCCTCCACTGTGAGACAAACCCCAGCCACATCTCCAGCACACAAGAACTTCCAAACGCCTGAACCGCAGCAGCCAGGCGTTCCTCCAGAACCTCCTCCCCCAGGAGCTTGCTATAAGCGCCGGAAATCTGGCCACTGGGCCAAGGAATGCCCACAGGTCAGGATTCCTCCTAAGCCATATCCCATCTGTGTAGGACCCCACTGAAAATCAGACTGTTCAACTCACCTGGCAGACACTCCCAGAGCCCCTGGAACTCTGGCCCAAGGCGCCCTGACTGACTCCTTCCCAGATCTTCTCGGCTTAGCGGCTGAGGACTGACACTGCCCAATCGCCTCGGAAGCCCCCTAGACCATCATGGACGCCGACCTTTGAGTAACTCTCACGGTGGAAAGTAAGTCCGTCCCCTTCTTAATCAATACGGAGGCTACCCACTCCACATTACCTTCTTTTCAAAGGCCTGTTTCCCTTGCCTCCATAACTGTTGTAGGTATTGACGGCCAGGCTTCTAAACCTCTTAAAACTCCCCAACTCTGGTGCCAACTTAGGCAATACTCTTTTAAGCACTCCTTTTAGTTATCCCCACCTGCCCAGTTCCCTTATTAGGCTGAGGCACTTTAACTAAATTATCTGCTTCCCTGACTATTCCTGGGCTACAGCCACACCTCATCGCCACCTTTTCCCCCAGTTCAAAGCCTCCTTCACATCCTCCCCTTGTATTTTCCCACCTTAACCCACAAGTATAAGATACCTCTACTCCCTCCTTAGTGACCGACCATGCACCCCTTACCATCCCATTAAAACCTAATCACTCTTACCCCACTCAATGCCAGTATCGCATCCCACAGCATACTTTGAAAGGATTAAAGCCTGCTATCACTCGCCTGTTACAGCATGGCCTTTTAAAGCCTATAAACCCTCCTTACCATTCCCCCATTTTACCTGTCCTAAAACCAGACAAGGCTTACAGGTTAGTTCAGAATCTGTGCCTTATCAACCAAATTGTTTTGCCTATCCACCCCATGGTGCCAAACCCATATACTCTCCTATCCTCAATACCTCCCTCTACAACCCATTATTCTGTTCTGGATCTCAAACATGCTTTCTTTACTGTTCCTTTGCACCCTTCATTCCAGCCTCTCTTCACTTTCACTTAGACTGACCCTGACACCCATTAGGCTCAGCAAATTACCTGTGCTGTACTGCCACAAGCTTCACAGACAGCCCCCATTACTTCAGTCAAGCCCAAATTTCATCCTCATCTGTTACCTATCTTGGCATAATTCTCATAAAAACACACGTGCTCTCCCTGCTGATTGTGTCTGATTAATCTCCCAAACCTCAATCCCTTACAAAACAACAGCTCCTTTCCTTCCTAGGCATGGTTAGTGCAGTCAGAATTCTTACACAAGAGCCAGGACCACACCCTGTAGCCTTTCTGTCCAAACAATTTGATCTTACTGTTTTAGCCTAGCCCTCATGTCTGCATGCAGTAGCTGCCACTGCTTTAATACTTTTAGAGGCCCTAAAAATCACAAACTATGCTCAACTCACTCTCTACATTTCTTATAACTTCCAAAATCTATTTTCTTCATCATACCTGACGCATATACTTTCTGCTCCCTGGCTCCTTCAGCTGTACTCACTCTTTGTTGAGTCTCCCATAATTACCATTGTTCCTGGCCCAGACTTCAATCCGGCCTCCCACATTATTCTGGATACCACACCTGACCCTCATGACTGTATCTCTCTGATCCACCTGACATTCACCCCATTTCCCCATATTTCCTTCTTTCCTGTTCCTCACCCTGATTACATTTAGTTTATTGATGGCAGTTCCACCAGGCCTAATCGCCACTCACCAGCAAAGGCAGGCTATGCTATAGTATCTTCCACATCTATCATTGAGGCTACTGCTCTGCCCCCCTCCACTAACTCTCAGCAAGCCGAACTAGTTGCCTTAACTCAGGCCCTCACTCTTGCAAAAGCACTATGCATCAATATTTATACTGACTAAATATGCCTTTCATATTCTGCACCACCATGCTGTTATATAGGCTGAAAGAGGTTTCCTCACTACACAAGGGTCCTCCATAATCAATGCCTCTGTAAGAAAAACTCTGCTTAAGGCCGCTTTACTTCCAAAGGAAGCTGGAGTCATTCAGTGCAAAGGCCATCAAAAGGCATCAGATCCCATTGCTCAGGGCAATGCTTATGCTGATAAGGTAGCTAAAGAAGCAGCTAGCTTTCCAACTTCTGTCCCTCACGCCAGTTTTTCTCCTTCACATCAGTCACTCCCACCTATTCCCCCGCTGAAACTTCCACCTATCAGTCTTTTCTCACACAAGGCAAATAGTTCTTAGACCAAGGAAAATATCTCCTTCCAGCCTCACAGGCCCATTCTATTCTGTCGTCATTTCATAACCTCTTCCATGTAGGTTACGCGCCACTAGCCCGTCTCTTAGAACCTCTCATTTCCTTTCCATCCTGGAAATCTGTCCTCAAGGAAATCACTTCTCAGTGTTCCATGTGCTATTCTACCACCCCTCGGGGATTGTTCAGGCCTCCTCCCTTTCCTACACATCAAGCTCGGGGATTTGCCCATGCCCAGGACTGGCAAATTGACTTTACTCACATGCCCCAAGTCAGGAAACTAACATACCTCTTAGTCTAGATAGACACTTTCACTGGATGGGTAGAGACCTTTCCTACAGGGTCTAAGAAGGCCACCACTGTCATTTCTTCCCTTCTGTCAGACATAATTCCTTGGTTTGGCCTTCCCACCTCTATACAGTCTGATAGCAGACTGGCCTTTATTAGTCAAATCAGCCAAGCATTTTTTCAGGTTCTTAGTATTCAGTGAAACCTTTATATCCCTTACAGTCCTCAGTCTTCAGAAAGGTAGAACAGACTAACGGTCTTTTAAAAACACACCTCACCAAGCTCAGCCACCAACTTAAAGAGGACTGGACAATACTTTCAGCACTTTCCCTTCTCAGAATTCAGGCCTGTCCTTGGAATGCTATAGGGTACAGCCCATTTGAGCTCCTGTATGGACACTCCTTTTTATTAGGCTCCAGTCTCATTCCAGATACCAGACCGACTTGGAATGTGCCCCAAAAATCTTGTCTTCCGTACTGTCTTCTGTCTAGTCATGCTCGTATTCACCATTCTCAACTACTCATACATGCCCTGCTCTTGTTTACACTGCTGGTTTACACTGTTTCTCCAAGCCATCACAGCTGATATCTCCCGGTGCTATCTCCAAACTGCCACTGTTAACTCTTGAAGTAAATAAATAATCTTTGCTGGCAGGACTATGCTGAATCTCCTTAGGCACTCTAATTAGATATACTAGGTCCTCCCAATTCTTAGACGTTTAATACCTGTTTTTCACCTTCTCTTACTCTGTTTAGTTTTTCAATTCATACAAAACCGTATCCAGGCCATCACCAATAATTCTAAATGACGAATGTTTCTTCTAACAGTCCCACAATACCACCCCTTACCACAAAATCTTCCTTCAGCTTAATCTCTCCCACTCTAGGTTCCCATGCCGCCCCTAATCCCACTGGAAGCAGCCCTGAGAAACATCGCCCATTATCTCTCCATACCACCCCCAAAAATTTTCACTGTCCCAACACTTTACCACTATTTCATTTTATTTTTCTTATTAATATAAGAGGACAGGAATGTCAGGCCTCTGAGCCCAGGCTAAGCCATCATATCCCCTGTGACCTGCACGTACACATCCAGATGGCCGGTTCCTGCCTTAACTGATGACATTGTCTTGTGAACTTCCTGCTTCTGGCTCATCCTGGCTCAAAAGCTCCCCTACTGAGCACCTTGTGACCCCCTCTACCTGCCAGAGAACAACCCCTGTTAGACTGTAATTTTCCTTTATCTACCCAAATCCTGTACAATGGCCCCATCCTTATCTCCCTTCGCTGACTCTTCGGACTCAGCCCGCCTGCACCCAGGTGATTAAAAGCTTTATTGCTCACACAAAGCCTGTTTGCTGGTCTCTTCACACGGATGCGCATGAAACAGTGGATAAAGAAAATGTAGTAAATATATACTTTGGAATACTACTCAGCCATAAAACAGAATGAAATATCATTTGCAGCAACTTGGGTGGAGCTGGAGATCATTATTCTAGGATCATTATTCAGAAATAAAAAAACAAATATCACATGTTCTCACTTACAAGTGGGAACTGAGTTATGAGGGTGCAAAGGCATAAGCATGACATAATGGAATTTGGGGAGTCAGGGGAAGGGTGGGAGGGTGGTGAGGCATGAAAAAACTACACAGCAGGTACAGTGTACACTGCTTGGGTAATGGGTCCACCAAAATCTCAGAAATCACCACTAAAGAACTTATCTATGTAACCAAAGACCACGCGTCCCTAAAAAACTACTGAAGTAAATTTTTTAAAAAGTACATAAAAAGCTACAGCTAGAGAAAAGGAATCAGTTCTAGTGTTCTATAGTTATCTAGGTTGAATACGATGAACAATAATGCATATTTTCTAAAAGCTAGAAGAGAGGATATTGAATGTTTACAACATGAATAAATAATAAAAGTTTGGAGCTAATAAATATGCTAACTACATTGATTTTATCATTACACAGTGTATACATGTATTGAAGTATCACTCTGAATCCTATAAGTATGTGCAATTATTATGTGTTAACTGAAGATTTTAAAAAATGAACCAAATTCTAAATTTAATAATGACAAGTGTAAAACTTTTAGAAAAGTACATAGGGAGAAAGTTTCATGACACTGGATTTGGCAATGATTTATTGGATATGACACCAAAAGTTTTGGGAACAAAAAAATTGATAAATTAGTGTACATTAAATTTAAAATTTTCATGCATAAAATCACAATCAATAGAGTGAAAAGAAATTTCATAAAATAGAAGCAAATATTTGCAAATCTTGTATCCAACAAGTGCATAATTTCCAGTATATATAAAACAAACTGCTACTACTCAACAACATAAAAACAAATAATCCTATTCCAAAATGGGAAAATGACAGAAGAGACATTTCCTCCAAAAATGATGTACAAGTGGTCAATAAACACGTGAAAAGATATTCAACATCTCTTATCATTAGGTGCAATGTACTCACCACTTATACCCCCACCCCCATTCATATGTTGAAATCCTAATTTTCAAGGTGATGGTATTAGAAGATGAGGCCTTGGGGAGACAATTAGTTCATGAGGGATGCCCTCATGAGTGGGATAAGTGCTTTCATTAAAAAGACCCCAGAGAGCTAGCTAGCACCTTCTGCCATGTGAAGATACAAGAAGTCACTATCTATACACCAGTAAGTGGGCCCTTAGAAGACACCCAATCTGCTAGTACCTTGGTCATGGACTTCCCATTCTTCAGAATTATGAAAAATAATTTCCTGTTGTTTATAAACTACCCAGGTTATGGTATTTTGTTATAGCAGTCTGAATAGTCTAAGACACTAGGGGAATGCAAATCAAAACCACGGTAAGATAACACTTCACACCAGTAAGAATGGCTACTATAAAAACCAACTAACAATACAGAAAAAGACAAATGTTAGCAAGGATGTAGAAAAAATGGAACACTTGTGCACTGTTGATGGAAATATAGGAGTGTAAGGTGGTGCTGCTGCTAGGGAAAACATTATGGTAGATACATTAAAAATATTACAGAATTTTCATATGATCCAGCAATTTCATTTCTGGGTACATACTCCAAAAATTTGAAAGGAGGAATTAAAAGAGATATTTGTACACTCATGTTTATAGCAACATTATTTTCAATAGTATAGCAACATTATTTTCAGTAGCAAAAAGGTGGAAGCAACCCAAGTGTTCATCAATAAATGAATGGATAAACAAACTGTGGTGGATCCAGACAATGGAAAAATATTTAGCTTTAAAAATGAAATTCTTATACATGCTATATAACATGGGTAAACTTTGAGGCTATCATGATACAGGAGTTAGAAAGAAATTATTTAGTCAGATAGTGATGGTAAAAGAGTCCTCAGCAGAGCTTTCCTTCTAACTAAAAGCAGCCCAAGAAATTATTTTTTTAAACAAAGAGCAGTCTGAAAAATCAGAGCTGCAAACGCAGATATGCCAGTGGAAGCTTGCACGAGGAAATGCTGGCTGCTATGCCAATAGGAAAAAGGGCTACCTGGGGGCCAGGCAAGTCCAAAATGGAGGCTCCATCCTCTCTTTTTTTTGTTATGACATGTACAATAAAGGAATGGGCTACATGTTGCAGACCAATTGAGGCCAGGAGTTCAAGACCAGCCTGGCCAATATGGTCAAACACTGTCTGTACTAAAAATACAAAAATTAGCCTGCATAATAAAAGATTAGAGTGGAGGTGGTCAGCAATTCATGCCCTATGCAAATGGCACACTTAATTCTAACCAGTTTTTTGCACCCTATGCAAATAGCACACCTGGTCCAACCAATCATTTGTACCCTGTGTAAATCAAACACCACCTCTTCCCCAGGCATCCATAAAAACCTTGCCTTTTACCACAGATCTGGTACTAATTTCTCTGGGACCCCTCTCTGCGGCAAGAGAACTATTCTCTTTCTTTTGCCTATTGAAGTTCCACTCTTAACCTAACTCTTTGTGTGTCCACATCCTTGATTTCCTTGACCCTGAGACAATGAACCTCAGGTAGGTATTTACCCGAGACAAGGAAACCATTTCACAAAGTAGAATAAGCCAGTTACAAATGGGCGAATATGGTGTGATTTTACTTATATGAGGTACCTAGGGAACCTCAAATTCATAGAGACAGACAGTAGAATGGTGGCTGCCAAAGGTAAGGAAAGAAAGGAATTGTGTGGTTTTTGTTTAGAGGGTACAGTTTAATGTCATCTACCAGCAGTCGCCAACATTTTAGGCACCAGGCAGTGGTTTCATGGAATACAATTTTTCCACTGATGTGGCAGGGGCTGGCAGGAGATGGTTTCAGGATGAAACTCTTCCACCTTAGATCATCAGTCATTTATTAGCTTCTCATATGGAGCCAGGAACCTAGATCCCTCCCATGCATAGTTCACAATAGGGTTCAGGCTCCTATGAGAATTGAATGCTAGTGCTGATCTGACAAGAGTCAGAGCTCAGGCAGCAATGCTTGCTTTCTGCTCACCTCCTGCTGTGCAGCCTGGTTCCTAACAGGCCATTGACCAGCACACCTCTGTGGCCCGAGGGTTGGAGACCCTTGTTGCATATAATGAAAAATGTCTGGAGATTGTTTGTTCAACCATGTCAATGTACTTTACATTATTGAACTGTATACTTAAAAATAATTAAGATTATTTAATATTCTGTATATTTTATCACAAGAACAAAAAACAAAACTAAAAAACAGTATCTCATTAAAGACAGACTCAGGTACTTTTCCTGAGTAAGGGACACTTAAGAGGCATAACAAAGAAAGGCAACTCATCATCTGACTTTGATTATTTTGCTATATGAGAGGCATTATTGGGATAGTTGGAAAAATTTAATGGGGTCTGTGGACCAGAGGGTGGTAAAGTATTGAGGATAGCTTCAGATTTGGGCAGTAGGAGAAAGATCTCTTTTGTAGGAAAGCCACTAAGATATTAGAGAGCAATGGATCAAATCTCCAATGGTTCAGAGAAGAAAAATTTTGTGTAGTTATT
This sequence comes from Pan troglodytes, assembly GCF_028858775.2. NCBI lineage: Eukaryota > Metazoa > Chordata > Mammalia > Primates > Hominidae > Pan > Pan troglodytes. The sequence continues at coordinate 804,126 of NC_072398.2, forward strand.
GCAACTTTTGAATAACTTTGAGAATGTTTCCAAAAAAGCTTTAAAACTACATAATATCTGAATAAAGATATCATTTGCTATAAAATTAAAATTACATTTTCCATAGTACAAGAAGCAATTTATATTTTCTCCACTAGAAAATGTAAAATTGAAGACTACTAGTTGATCCTGGCTTTAAAAGTTTAGTAAGATGCAAAAAAAGTACTGCTAAAGATAATAAAATTCTTTTAGCATTTACATTTAAATGCTAAATTTAGATTACTAAATGTAAATTTAGTAATGTTGCTAGATACAAATCAATGTAATAACTGCAGTTTTGTATTTTCTGTTGTGACGGTTAATACTGAATGTCACCTTGATTGGATGAAGGATGCAAAGTATTGATCCTGGGTGTATTTTTGAGGGTGTTACCAGAGGAGACGCACATTTGGGTCAGTGTGTCAGAAAACGCAGACACACTCTTAATCTGGGTGGGCAGAATCTAATCAGCTGCCAGCTCTGCCAGAATAAAAAACAGGCAGAAGAATGTGAAAGACCTAGATTGGCTTGGCTTTCCATGCCTACACCTCGCTCCCGTGCTGGATGATTCCTGCCCTCAAATATTGGACTCCCGAGTTCTTCAACTTTGGGACTTGAACTGGCTTCCTTGCTCCTCAGCTTCAGACGACCTACTGTGGGACCTTGTAACCATGTGGTTTAATACTCTTTAATATTAATCGTGCCATCTCAGCTCACTGCAATCTCCACCTCCCAAGTTCAAGAGATTCTCCTCCCAAGTAGCTAAGATTAAAGGCCTGTGCCACCATGCTGGCTAATTTTTGTATTTTTAGTAGAGACAGGGTTTCACCATATTGGCCAGGCTGGTCTTGAACCCCTGACCTCAAGTGATCTGCCCGCCTCAACCTCCCAAAGCGCCGGGATTACAGGTGTGAGGCAACGTGCCCGGCTTCTAATATTTTATTCTAAGCTGGTGATGAGTACATTGGCATTTCGTATTTTATACATTTTCTTCTGGTGAAATATTTCTAAAGATACAAAATAGCTATCATTGTAATTCAGGCTTAGAACAATTTAAGAAAAACAATACAATTATCTCAGTAAAAGCAGGACATCATTCAATACGATTCAGTCAACATTTGTTGAACAAAGCATTGGTAAAAGAAATAAAATGGGATTTTGCTAAATTGGTGAATATATCTACCAAAACCTCAGACAAACACTATACCCAATGGTGAACCATAATTGCTAAAGGTCACCTACTCACTAATATTATTCTTCAACCTTTTAATTATATATATTTTAATCAAATGATGTAAGAAAAAATAGATAAGATTGGAAAGAAATATGAAGTTGTTTTATCCATTGTATGTAAAATTTTTCTCTGCAATAAGAAATACAAAAATAAAAATGACATTCTAAGATTCAAGATCTACAAACAATTAATAGATTTCTACATATTAACAAAAACAAATAGAAGAAGTAATAGAAACAATATTCCATACACTAGAGCAACAAAATATAAAATACCCATGAACATTTCTATTTAATAAGAATAAATTTTACAGAAAATATATACAGTAGTTTTAAGGGATAGAAAACATATAAGGAACATATAAATAAAATTAGAATTATGTTGAGAACATCAAGATGTTAAAAATGCCAATTCTACCTAAGCATATCTTGCTTTGATGATGGAGCAGAAGGGAGAGTGAAGATAAGCCGTAGAAGAGGGACGAACCAGCTCTGGAACGCCCTGACTGCCATTTGCTACTGAATTTGCAACTTCGGGCAATTTACTTAAGCTTCTGCCCTTAGTTTCATCATGCAAAAAAATGAGAATATAATTAAAGATAATATATAACAATATATTCAGGTGTCTAATAAGGGTATCTGATACACACGATGGTTGTAGGTGTTATGTGAATTTACAAACCGTTTTTTTTTAAACCACAGTGCCAGTTGCACAGAAAGCACTTGGTGTTTTTTACCTCATCATGTGAGAGAGAGGAAGGAGAGGTTTCAGAAAGTTTACACTAATCTGCAAGGAAAGAGTCATCATTATCTTTGTAGTATTTTCAAGAAAAGGAAGCTAATTCTGCTTCATGACCTAGAAGAGGAGATAGAAGGAAATACAAACTTTGATAATTAAAGACAAGGGAATGGATTCCCCAAGGGCTAAAAATTTAAGTTTTTGTCTCCTTTGATTTTTCAATAACAATAAAGATACCCATTGTAAGTTAGGTGCTTTTCTTCTGATGATGGAAATATAAAGACATGTAAGATATTTATATATTTTTGCCTTCCCAGGAACCTACAGTCTCATTGAAAATACACACTATTCAGATCAGTACTAAGAGGTAAGTTAACCAAGCCCCAACAACACTGTTTATAAGCTAGTGTGAAAATTTCTGCTGAACATGGTGATGATTGATCTCATTTCTTACGTCATTTGTGTGCTAAGAATTTTATAAACATTGTTCTACTTTATTCTTGCAATATTACTTTGAGAAATGTGGTACAACTTGAGGCAGAATGAGTGGTTACCTCTCCCAGCTTATCAATATGAAAGATTGTATAAAATACAATATTTTTTGTTTTTCATATCCTGGTATTCTAGATTTGAGAAAGAAATTGACAGTGAATAGGAATCAGAGGAGAAAAGTAAAAGATGAGAACTGGACGTGATTTGAATGTTTTGACCACATTCTCTTTTCTTTTAATAATTGTAGCTCATGCAGGATGAGAATCCCTAAACCAAAAATCTAATATCCAAAGTACTCCAAAATCGGAATCTTTTTGAGTGCTGACATGAGATTGTGACACTCCTGCTTTCTGATGTTTCAGTGTACACAAACTTTCTCCCTTACACAAAATTATTTTAAAATATGGCATAAAACTACCTTCAGACTATGTGTATAAGGTATACATCGAACATAAATGAATTTTGTCTCTACACTTGGAGTCCATTCCTAGGATATCTCTTTATCTACATGTAGATATTCCAAAGTCTGAAAAAGTCTGAAATCTGCAACACATCTGGTCATAAGCATTTTGGATAAGGAATCCTGGACCTGTATTAATGAATGCTTTACATTTGTCATGTGCTCTTCTAAGACATTTACATATATTTACATATATTTTATTAAAGTTCAAGTATACAAAAATGTTTATTTACAAAAATATGGTAGATATACATTTTGTAAAATCCTTTAAAATATTACCAATGCTTTTGAAAAAACACTTCAATTCTCTCTCATTGTGTAAACTTTCAAGCCCATTTTGCAGGTAATCATTATTCCAGGATTGCTGCACTTAATAAATGGTTTTTATATGTATGTTTAAATTACTATAATAGGATTCATGAGGGCATTCCCTGTGATCTACTTTGTTCATTCAACATTCTATTTGTGAGATTCATGAATGCTACTTCTTGTAGTTATAGTTATAAATTCCATTGCCAGTGCACATGCAGGTTGCATTTTCATATTACAAATAAAATTGGTATGCTCATTTTGCTAATATGAGAGATTTTTTGTTTTGTTTTGTTTCCTGATTATTCCTATTACAAAAGGATAAAGTCATTTTAGCAACTTCAGTTGATTACACAGTGGATTACACATGCTGTCTGACATTATTTCACGTAATGCTTTACTTTTTTTTTTTTTTTTGGTCAAATTCTGGCCTCTTGATGCCTCTTTTCCATCATCTCACTCAGTGCCTTCTCAATTTCTCATCCAGATTTTCATGGTTTCTGTGTTACTATTGCTCTGGCATGTGCATATTATCACAGTGTCATAAAATCTGACCATGATTTTCATGGATTTTGTGTTATAATATATTGCTCTGGGCATGTGCACAGTATCACAGTGTAATGAAATCTGATGACTCCTCTTCCAGATGTGATGAGGTTAATACATAAAAAAACATTTAAAAATACTGAATGTATGCTCCATCTTTTTACAAAATGATGGAGTTTATTACAACAGAAACAATGTAGATTAGGTAAAATAAATAAAATTAGAAGCATAAAATTTCAACTAAGGGAAAAATACTTGGTAGGCAATGTCTAATGCAGAGTTCAAAATATTGTACCTCATTATGTGAATACCTTTGAAATATCAATAGGTATTCTAAAAAAATAAAAAACAAGATGTCATAATTTCACAGCCATTCTGAAAAAGCTGCTTTTTATATTCCTCCTAGTACAGAGCTGAAGCTCTAAATGTTCTGCTTTTTTTTTTTTTTTTTTTTTTGGCAGTGAAGAGTCCTGGATAACTTGGAGTTGCAAATATATTTCACCACAGATCCATTTTTATAGGAATATATACAAATACCTCTTGGAATCCCAATGTTATCTTCACTGCATTTTCAGATTGTTTATATCCTGGATAACTTACACTGAGCTTCAGGATTGGGTCTCATATTCCTGGTGCCTAAAGGTAAGCACAATCTGTCATATGTATCTTACTAACTTAGAAGGAATGTCAAATTTCTCATTAGAAACAATATTATTTTTCTTTATAGAATTTTATTGAATGAATTTTCATATGGATCTTAATATAGAAGGCATAGGGCAATCTAGTGCTCAATATTTTCAATTTTATCACTTATAAACTCTTATAAATTTGTGATATATCTTGCCACATTCTCTGTGACAGCACAAAATCAAGGAAGGCAATTTTAGCATGTGGGTATGAAGAGAATTTTGAGGCAATGAAAGGAGGTGAAAAATACAAGACAAATAAGAGTGCATTTATATAAGTTCAGCCTAAACTAATGTGACTGAGACAATTCAGAGGGATATGTAGATTTACATTTGTAATCAATTTTGTTTTAATGCTGCATCATTCAATGGAATGTAAAACATATGGTAGAAATGTCTAAGTGATCAAGTAGAATTAATCACCATTTTATCTCAACTTAGTGACTTGGGAGTAGTGTTTCCCAAATGTAAAGAACACTTTGCCAACTGAAAAAGAAGCATAGAGAGAAGCGAACTTGACCACATAGCTTCCTTCTTGGAGTAATATTTCAGACTGAGTTAAAGAAAAATTATGGTGGAAATTTGAGGTAATACAGTTTAGTTTGGATAAATTGTGTATTATAACAGTTGACAAGATCAAGATAACTGGGACAGCTACGGTATGATGGTCAAAATAGGTGGTTCCATAAAGTAAGTTGAGATGAGTTATTTTCTTGAAGCGAATTCAGCTCATAAGCACGGGAAATTATTGAGGCAATACAACGTCTTTTCCCCTGATTGACCTTAAAAGCCCACCTCCTCTTGAGGACAACACAAGGGAACCCTTTGGTAGGAAACCCCCAACACTGAAGATCCCAGAGATGCCCATTTCTCATTCTCAAGACATTGACTGGACCTGGATCTGAGCTACCACTGATCAGCTTTATCCAACTTCTTGATAACCATTTGTTTTAAAACCAGAAAGGGAGGAGGTTGAAGCCTGTTTCTCTCTTCATGCTGATTGACAAAAATGATTTGTTTTTATTTTAGAGATTGCCATTCTAATCTCATGAGAGTCTCTTATGGAGATTCCTTCTCTGTCTTCCCAGCACTGAAGAGGCATGTTTTGTTAGGTTGTTCTTGAATGAAAACTTAAAACTCTGCTCGAGTATTTTTTTTCTTTATTACCAATATTATTCACAATTAATATAAATAAATAAAACTCAAAAAGGTATACTTTACTACCTCCCTATTGAAAAAATTGTATTTCAACCCATGAGGACAAATTCCAGATTCCGTCTCTTCTGCAGATTTCTTCTAACTTCCTTGCTGCTCCTAGATTTTTCACCTTTCATTGATGTTGTTGTTTTCAGTCTGTTCATTAAAATGTGATGCATGAATAAATGAAAAAAGTACATTTCTGTCAAGTGAGTCTACTCACCAGGCTTGTCTTTCTGTTTATGACATCATTTTTTACTGCCTGGGATAATCTCCCTTCACTTATTGGCTTTGCTCATACATTTATTATTATCTCACACAATAAAAACTAAATGCCACAACATACAAGAAACATAACTCTAAATTAGAAAACCCTATGTTTTCCCAAAATCTTCCACACATTTCTATTTTCTCCGTGTATGTTCTATTTATTGCATTTCATTTTGTGGAATTTATATACGTACAACCCTTTCCTGTGATCTGGTGTCTTTCTCACTTGCTCAGAGTCTTTGCCAAAAGCCATTAGATGTGTGAGGTTTCCCTTGACTACTTTATTCAAAGGTGAACATACTAGTGCATTTCTAACACCCTTCTTTGACTTACTTTTCTCCAAAACATTTATCCTCTTATGACATAAAGTGTTTTATAATCATCATCTGATCACACTCACTATGACCTGTATGGACATGGGCTTTCTTTATTCTGGTCACTGTGGTAGCCCCAGTGATCAACACATAGCCAGGCTTCATAAATGTTGTTGAAAGGGTGAATCTCGTGCTTTTCTTAATTTCTGTTTTTATATCTACTTATTTTCTATAGGATATATTGGATGTATTAATTTCCTACGAATGCCAGTACAGAGAAATCACAAACAGGTTACCTAAAACAATAGAAATTTATTCTCTCATAGTTTTGGAGTCTAGAAATCTGAAATCAAGTTGTCAGCAGGGTTGGACACTTCTGAGGGCTCTAAGAGGATGAATCTGTCCCATTCCTCTCTCCCAGGTTCCTGTTATAACTAACAGTTGTTGGCATTTCTTGATTTGTAGATGCACCACTCCAATCCCTGCCTCCCCTATCACATGGTATCCTCAGTGTCTCAGTCTTCACATGGCCACCCTCTTATCAGAACATGAGTCACATTGAATTAGAGAGACCCACTCTGCTCCAACTTGACCTCACCTTAACTAATTATACCCTTTATGTATTTCTAAACAAGCTCCCATGCTATCTTTTGGGGAAGAAACATAATTCAATGCATCACACTGGGCTATAGAAAAAAGAGCATATGTCTTAGATTTGTATAATTGAAAATCTTTTCAGTGAATCCACTTACTGTATAGAAAACTTACTATAAAGTATAGATCAAATACTTTAAACTGTAAAGTAATAGGTAAACATACACATTTTCTTAACTCTGGTAGGAAAAATGCCTACTATCATGTGAATAAAGGCACAAATTTATTGTCCATTTCTAGTATTGTGTTGGTCACATGGTGACTGAACCTGAATTTCTCTATCAATTTACCTGTAACAGGCTTCTGATGTTTTAGGAACTGTTCGCTTTGGAGACATATTCTTTTTGGAAAAACTCCATTGATCATGTAGTAGATATTGTTATTGTAATTTTTCAATGGAGAAAAAGAATGCTTAGAAGAAAAGTTAGGACAAGCTCCATAATTTTATAAGTGAGACACTGCTGAGAGAACATATTTCTTTATGATTCCATAATTCTTAAACTTTGAGTTTTATAATCCTGGCCATCCTGTTTTGATCACCAAACTACAGAATTTACCATAATCACATGCTTTATAAGGCACTGGGTAAATGTTTCTCAAATTAATGAAATGTTTTTGCGGTGCTAGGTAACAGGCATATTCATCATGGCATGGGAGAATCAGACCTTCAACTCTGACTTCCTCCTCCTGGGAATCTTCAATCATAGCCCCACCCACACCTTCCTCTTCTTTCTGGTCCTGGCCATCTTTTCAGTGGCCTTCATGGGAAACTCCATCATGGTTCTCCTCATCTACCTGGATACCCAGCTCCACACCCCCATGTACTTCCTCCTCAGCCAACTGTCCCTCATGGACCTCATGCTCATCTGCACCACCGTACCCAAGATGGCCTTCAACTACTTGTCTGGCAGCAAGTCCATTTCTATGGCTGGCTGTGCCACACAAATTTTCTTCTATATATCATTGCTTGGCTCCGAATGCTTTCTGTTGGCTGTTATGTCTTATGACCGCTACACTGCCATTTGCCACCCTCTAAGATACACCAATCTCATGAGACCCAAAATTTGTGGACTTATGACTGCCTTCTCCTGGATCCTGGGCTCTACAGATGGAATCATTGATGCTGTAGCGACATTTTCCTTCTCCTACTGTGGGTCTCGGGAAATAGCCCACTTCTTCTGTGACTTCCCTTCCCTACTAATCCTCTCATGCAATGACACATCAATATTTGAAGAGGTTATTTTCATCTGCTGTATAGTAATGCTTGTTTTCCCTGTTGCAATCATCATCACTTCCTATGCTCGAGTTATTCTGGCTGTCATTCACATGGGATCTGCAGAGGGTCGTCGCAAAGCTTTTACTACTTGTTCCTCGCACCTCATGGTGGTGGGAATGTACTATGGAGCAGGTTTGTTCATGTACATTCAGCCCACATCTCATCATTCTCCTATGCAGGACAAGATGGTGTCTGTATTCTACACCATCCTCACTCCCATGCTGAATCCTCTCATTTATAGCCTCCGCAACAAGGAAGTGACCAGAGCATTAATGAAAATCTTAGGAAAGGGCAAGTCTGGAGATTGAGTTACCTCATAAATTTCATGTTTTGCTGTCTGCTAAATTCTTCTTTTTAATGTCTCTCTTTTTCTATTAAGTCCTAAAAATATCACTAATTGTGTGCATTGCTCAACATATTGATGGGTACCAGTATAATTTATTTCAGATAAACTATTTTAGATTTTTTTATATTCAATTCAGTTATGACTACGATATAAGGCATTTTCAATAAAGACATTCCATTTTTATTTTTAAATTTCATTATCATTTCGGGAAACACATAGTGTTTGGTTACATTAATAAGTTCTTTAATGGTGATTTCTGAGATTTTAGTGCAGCGATCAACCAAGCAGTGTTCGCTGTACCTAATGTGTAGTCTTTTAGCCCTCTCCAGTCCCCAACATTTCTTCCAAGTCCCCAAGTCCAGTGTATCATTTTTATGCCTTGGTGTTTCATAGCTTAGCTGGCACATATGAGTGAGAACATACGATGTTTGGATTTCCATGCCTGTGTGACTTCACTTTGTATAATAGTCTCCAATTCCAACCAGGTTGCTGCAAATGCTATTAATTCATTCATTTTCATGGAAGAATAGTATCCCATGGTATGTATATACCACCTTTTATTTATCCACTCATTGACTGATGATCATTTAGGCTGATTCCATCTATTTGCAATTGCAAATTGTGTTGATATAAACAGGCAACATGTAAGTATCTTTTTTGTATAATGACTTCTTTTCTTCTGAGTATATACCTTGTAGTGGTATTGCTGGATCAAATGGTAAATCTACTTTTAGTTGTTTAAGGAATCTTCACACTGTTTTTCCTAGTGTTGTAATAGTTCACATTCCCATCAACAGTGTAAAAGGGTTCCCTTTTCACCACATCCATGTCAACATCTATTATTGTTTGATTTTTTTGATTATGGCCATTCTTGCAGGAGTGAGTTTGTATTGCACTGTGGTTTTGATTTGTATTTCCCTGATAATTAGTGATGTTCAGCATTTTTCCTTATGCTTTTTGGCCATTTGTATATCTCCTTGAGAACTGTCTATTCAAGTCCCTTAGCCCAATCCCAGTTTGATGGGATTGTTTGTTTTCTTCTTGCTGATTTGTTTGAGTTCTTTGTAGATTCTGGATATTATTCCATTGCCAGATGTATAGATTGAGAAGATTTTCTCCCACCCTCTGGGTTGTCTGTTAACTCTGTTGATTATTTCTTTTGCTTTGCAGAAGTTTTTTAGTTTAATTTAGTCTTATCTTTTATCCCCGCACCTTTTTTTTTTTTTTTTTTTTTGCATTTTCTTTTGGGTTCTCGATCATGAAGTCTTTGCCTAAGCCAATATCTAGAAGGGTGTTCCCGATGTTATCTTCTAGAATCTTTATGGTTTCAGGTTTTAGACGTAAGTCTTTGATTGGCCTTGAATTTGTATAAGGCGAGAGACGAGGATTCCGTTTCATTATCCTACATGTGGCGTGCCAATTATCCCAGCAGCATTTGTTGAATAGGTTGTCCTTTCCCCACTTTATGTTTTTGTTTGCTTTGTGCAAAACCAGTTTGCTGTAAATATTTGACATTATTTCTGGGTTCTCTATTCTATTTGGTTTGTCCATGTGCCTATTTTTATACCAGTACCATGCTGTTTTCATGATAATGACTTTATAGTACAATCTGAAGTTGGGTAATGTGATATTTCCAGATTTGTTCTTTTTGCTTAGTTTTGCTTTGGCTGTGCAGGCTCCATTTTGATTCCATATGAATTTTAGGATTGTTTCTTCTAGTTTTGTGAAGAATGATGGTGGCAATTTGATGGGAATTGTATTGAATTTGTAGATTGCCTTTGGCAGTATGGTCATTTTCACACTATTGATTCTACCCATCCATGTGCAAGGGAGGTGTTTCCATTTGTTTGTGTCATCAATGATTTCTTTCAGCAGTGTTTTGTAGTTTTTCTTGTAGAGGTCTTTCATGTCCTTGGTTAGGTATATTCCTTAGTTTTAGTTTTTGTTTTTGTTTGCAGCTATTGTAAAAGGGGTTGAGTTCTTGATTTGATTCTCATCTTGGTCACTGTTGGTTTATAGCAGAGCTACTGGTTTGTGTGCATTAATTTTGTATCCTGAAACTTTGCTGAATTCATTTACCAGTTCTAGGAGCTTTTTGGATGAGCCTTGAGGGTTTTCTAGGTATATGATTATATCATCAACAAACAGTGACAGTTTTCCTTTTTACCAATTTGGATGCCCTTTATTTCTTTCTCTGGTATTATTGCTCTAGTTTGGACTTCCAGTACTATGTTGAATAGGAGTGGTGAGAGCGGACATCCTTGTCTTATTCCATTTCTCATGCAAAATGCTTTCAACTTTTCCCTATTAAGTTTATTATTGGCTGTGGATTTGTCACAGTCGGCTTTGATTATCTTATGGTATGTCCCTTCTACACCGATTTTGCTGAGGATTTTAATCGTAAATGCATGCTGGATTTTGTCAAATGCTTTTTCTTGTCTATCTAGATGATCACGTGATTTTTCTGTTTAATTCTGTTTCTGTGGGGTATATCACATTGATTGACTTAGGTATGTTAAACCATTCCTGCATCCCTGGTATGAAACCCACTTGAACGTGGTGGATTATCTTTTTGATATGCCATTGTATTTAGTTTGCTAGTATTTTGTTGATGATTTTTGCATCTATGTTCATCAAGGATATTGGTCTGTACTTTTCTTTTTTTGTTATGTCCTTCTCTGCTTTTGGTATTAAGGTGATAGTGGCTTCATAGAATGATTTAGGGAAGATTCCCCCTTTATCTTTTGGAATAGTCAATAGGATTGGTACTAATTCTTCTTTGAATGTCTGATAGAATTCAGCTGTGAATCTGTCTGGTCCTGGACTTTTTTTTTGTCAGCATTTTTTAAATTACCATTTTAATCTTGCTGCTTATTTTTGGTCTGTTCAGAGATTCTATATTTTCCTCATTTAATCTGGAGGTTTATATATTTCCAGAAATTTATCCATCTCCTCTAGGTCTTTTAGTTTATGCATATAAAGCTGTTCATAGTAGCCTTGAATAACCTTTTGTGTTTCTGTGGTACCAGTTTTATTATTGCCTGTTTCACTTTTTTCTTTCCTTTTCTTTTCTTTTCTTTTTCTTTTTTTTTTTTTTTTTTTTTTTTTTGATGGAGTCTCACTCTGTTGCGCAGGCTAGAGTGCACTGGTGCAATCTGGGCTCACTGAAACCTCTGCTTCCCGGGTTCAAGCGATTCTCCTGCCTCAGCCTCCTGAGTAGCTGAGATTACAGGCACATGCCACCACACCAGGCTGATTTTTGTATTTTTAGTAGCAACGGGGTTTCACCATGTTGGTCAGGCTGATCTTGAACTCCTGACCTCATGATCCCCCCACTTCGGCCTCCCAAAGTGCTGGGATTACAGGCGTGAGCCACCACGCCCGGTCACCTGTTTCATTTCTAATTGAGCTTATTTAAATCTTTTCTTTGATAGGTTAATCTCACTAATTGTCTACCAATTTTATTTATCTTTTCAAAGATCAGCTTTTTGTTTCATTTATCTTTTGCATTTTTTTGTTTGTTTATTTCAATTTTATTTAGTTCTCCTCTGATCTTCTTCTGGGCTTGGGTTTGGATTGTTTTTGTTTCTGCAGTTCAGGGAGGTGTGACCTGAGATTGTCTATTTGTGCTCTTTCAGACTATTTGATGTAGGCATTTAATGGTATGAACTTTCCTCTTAGCACTGCTTTTGCTGTATCCCAGTGGTTTTGATAGGCTGTGTCACTATTTTCATTCAGTTTAAATAATTTTTTTTAGTTTCCATGTTGATTTTATTGTTGACTCAACAATCTTTCAGGTGCAGGTTATTGAAATTCCATGTATTTGCCTGGTTTTGATTGTTCCTTTTGGAGTTGATTTCCAGTTTTATTCCACTATGGTCTGAGAGAGTACTTGATATAATTTTGATTTTCGTAAATTTACCGAGACTTGTTTTGTGGCCTATCATATGGCCTATCTTAGAGAATGTTCCATGTGCTGATGAATAGTATATTCTGCAGTGGTTAGGTAGAATCTTCTGTAAATATCTGTTAAGTCCATTTGTTGTAGTGCACAGTTTAATTTCATTGTTGCTTAGTTGACTTTCTGTTTTGATGACATGTCTAGTGTTCTCCATTGAGTATTAAAGTCCCCCAATGTTTTTGTGTTGTTGTCTATCTGATTTCTTAGGTCTAGTAGTAATTATTTTATAATTGGGAGTTTCACAATTAGGTGCATATATATTTACAATTGTGAAATTTTCCGGTTGCACTACTCTTTTTATCATTGTATACTGTACCTCTTTTTCTTTTTTTAACTGCTGATATTTTAACGTTTGTTTTTTCTGATATAAGAGTAAGCACTCCTGCTCAATTTTGGTTTACATTTGCATGGAATATCTTCTTCCACCCCTTTATAGTAAGTTTATGTGAGTCCTAATTATTTTCCAAACTTTTACATTTCTCTTCTTCAGGAACATGAATTATTCTTAGATTTGGACATTTAACACAGTTCGAAACTTCTTGGCGGATTTTTCATTTTTTAAATTCTTTTTTCTTTGTCTTGGATGGATTGGTATAATTCAAAAACATTGTCTTCATCTCTGAGGGTCTTTCATCTGCTTGTTCAATTCTATTGGTGAGACTTTCCCATGCATTTTGCATTTCTCTCAGTGTTTTCTTGATTTCCTTGAAGTTGTTATTGTTTTTTATTCATGCTATTTCACTGAAGAATTTTCCTTTCATATTCATATTCTGCATTATGTTTTTGATTTCTTTAAGTTGGACTTCACCTTTCTCTGATGCCTCCTTGATTAGCTTAATAACCTTCTGAATTTTTTTTCTGGCAATTCAGAGATTTTATCTTGGTTTGGATTCATTGCCGGCAAGCTGCTGTGATCTTTTGGGGGTATTAATGAACCTTGCTTTGTTATATTATCAGAATTGTTTTTCTGGTTCCTTCTCATTTGAGTAGACTATTTCAGAAGGAAAATCCGGGATTCAAGGGCTGCTGTTTAGATTTTTTTTTTGTCCCACTGGGTGCTCCCTTGATGTGGTGTTCTCCCAGCTCTCCTAGGAAAGGGACTTCCTGAGAGCCAAACTGTAGTAGTTGCTTTGCTCTTCTGGGTCTAGCCACACAGGGGAGCTATCAGGCTCTGGGCTGGTACTAGGGAGTGTCTTCAAAGAGTCCTGTGATGAGTTCTGTCTTCAGGTCTTGTAGCCATGGATACTGGCACCTGCTCCAGGGGAGGTAACAGAGGAGTAAAATGGACTCTGTGAGGGTCTTTGGTTGTGTTTTTGTTTAGTGTGCTGGTTTTGTGTTGGTTGGCCTCCAGCCAGGAGGTGATGCTTTCAGAGCCCAAGAGCTGGGGCCCTATAGTGAGGATGCAAACTTGCCCTAGGGACACCCTTTCAAGTATTCATGTTTCTCAGCTGGTGGGCAGGGCCTTAGAGCTCCCAAGAGATTATGACCTTTGCCTTCGGCTACCAAAGTGGGTAGAGAAAGACAACTAGGTGTGGGCAAAGATAGGCGTGTCCGAGCCCAGCCTCTCCTTGGGTGGGGCTTGCTGTGCTGCTGCTGTGAGGTCAATGCAGGTGTAGTTTCCAGTCTAATGGAGTTATATACCCAGGGAGATTATGGCTACCTGTGTTGCAACACACAGGTCATCAGGGAAGTGAGAGAAAGGCAGCAGTCACCAGTCTCACCAAGCTCCCACATAGCCCACAGTCCTAAAGGCCAGCCGTACTCCCACTGTGCCCTCACAACAGCACCGAGTCTATTTCCAAGCAGCTGGTGACCAGGGCTGAGAACTCATTCCAGAACATGAGCCTCTCTGTTGAGAAAGGAAACAGATTCACAGGTTTTCGGTGTCTCAGGGAGCCCGCAGTGGTGATCCAGTTCCTTCAAAGGGTCTGTGGTTTCTCTCAGCTTTCCTAGTATGTTCCTGCAGTAGTTCTTGGAGCAAAAGTTCACAATGTGAGTTTCCACATGCTATTCTGTCCATCTGAGTGGGAGCTGCAAGCTAGTCCTGCCTCCTATCCACCATCTTAGTACTAATCAGAACATTAAAGTTTTCTGTTTTTTCAGTATCATAAATTTTGTGCTGTGCATCCAGGTAGCATACAAATCTTTTTGCAAGGTGTAAACTCAAAATTTTATTGAGCCTCTTAAAACTCACTTTGGAATAAAAGTTAATACCCTTGAGGAGGGGCCAAGATGGCTGAGCAGAAACAGCTCCCAGGAAGGCCAATGCAGAAGGTGGGTGATTTCTGCATTTCCAACTGAGGTCCCCAGTTCATCTCACTGGGGCTGGCCAGGTAGTGAGTACGACCCACAGAGAGTGAGCAGAAGCAGAGTGGGGCATCGCTTCATCGAGGAAGTGCAAAGAACCAGGGGACCTCCCTCCCCTAGCCAAGCAAAGAGGTGATGGACTGTGCTGCCTGCCTGCGGTACTATGCTTTCTCCGTGGATTTTTGCAATCTGAAGAATACGATATTTCCATGAGAGCCTACTCCACCAGGGCCCTGGGTTTTGAGCACAAAACTAGGTGGCTGTTTAAGCTGGCACTGAGCTGCAGGAGATTTTTCAGACTCCAGCGGCACCTGGAACTCCAGTGTGACAGGAGAACTGTCCACTCCCCTGGAAAGGGGGCTGAAGCCAGTGAGCCAAGTGATCTCGCTCACCGAATCCTACTCCCATGGAGCCCAGCAAACTAAGAACCACTGGCTTGAAATTCTCAGTGCCAGCACCGCAGTCTGGAGTCTGCCTGGGACTATCGAGTTTGGTGGGGGGTGGAGGAGGGGGGGCGAGGGGAGGTCGACATTACTGTGGCTTAGTAGGCAGTTGTACCCTGATAGTTCTAAAGAAACTGGGAGGTTCGGACTGAGTGGAATTTACCACAGCAAAGCAAAGCAGCTGTGGACAGACTGCTTCTCTAGATTTCTCCTCCCAGGGCAGGCCATCTCTGCAGGAAATCCAGAAGCTCCATTCAGGGGCTTACAGACAGAACTGTCATCTTCCTGGGACAGAGCACCTGGGGGGAGGAAAGGCTGTGGTCACAGGTTCAGTGGACTTAATCTTTCCTGCCTGCCAACTCTGAAGAGAGCAGCTGATCCTGACAAGGGGGGTTCTCCCAGCACAGTGCACCAGCTCTGCCAAGGGACAGATGGCCTCCTCAGGCAGGCCCCTGACCAGATGCCTCTTGACTGGGAGAGACCTCCCAATAGGGGGTGGCAGACACCTCATACAGGAGAGCTCTGGCTGGCATTAAGCTGGTGCTCCTCTGGGATGAAGCTTCCAGAGGAAGGAGCAGGCAGCAATCTTTGCTATTCTACAGCCTCCACTGGTGATACCCAGGCAAACAGGGTCTGGAGTGAACCCCCAGCAAACTGCAGCAGACCTCCAGAAGAGGGGCCTGACTTAGAGGAAAAAGTAACAGACAGGAAGCAACAGCAACCAAAACATCAACAAAAATACCGACCCAACAAACCCTAACCAAAGATGATCAGCCTCAAAGATCAAAGGTAGATAAATCCATGAAGATGAGGAAAAACCAGCACAAAACACTGAAAATTCCAAAAGACAGAATGTCTCTTCTCCTCCAAATGATTGCAATACCTCTCCAGCAAGTGCACAGAACCGTGTTGAGAATGAGATGAATGAATTGACAGAAGTGGTCTTCAGAAGGTAGGTAATAACAAACTCCGCTGAGCTAAAGGAGTATTTTCTAACCCAATGCAAAAAAAGCTAAGAAACCTGATAGAAAGTAAGAGTAGTTGCTAACTAAAATAACCAGTTTAGAGAGGAACATAAATGACCTGATGAAGCTGAAATCACAGCATGAGAATTTCATGAAGCACACACAAGTATCAATAGCCAAACTGATCAAACAGAAGAAAGGATATCAGAGTTTGAAGATCAACTTACTGAAATAAGGCATGAAGACAAAGCTTAGAGATGAAGTAGAAAAAAAGGATATCAGAGTTTGAAGACCATCTTGCTGACATAAAGTATGTAGACAAGATTAGAGAAAAAAGGATAAAAACAAACAAACAAAAACCTCTGAGAAATATGGGATGATATAAAAACACAAGTCATTGAGAATGAATCACACAAGACATTGAGAAGTTGGAAAACACACTTCAGGATATTATTCAGGAGAACTTCCCCCAACCTAGCAAGACAGGCCAACATTCAAATTCAGGAAATACAGACAACACCACTGAGATATTCCCTGAGAAGATCAACCCCAAGACACATAATCATCAGCTTCTCTAAGGTTGAAATGAAGGAAAAACTATTAAGGGCAGCCAGAGAGAAAGGTCAGGTCACCTACAAAGGGAAGTCCATTAGACTAACAGCAGATATCTCAACAGAAACCCTACAAGCCAGAAGAGAGTGGGGGCCAATATTCAACATACTTAAAGAAAAGAATTTTCAACCCAGAATTTCATACCCAGCCAAACTAAGCTTCATAAGCGAAGGAAAAATAAAATGCTTTCCACTCAAGGAAATGGTAAGAAATTTCATCACCACTAGGTCTGCCTTGCAAGAGGTCCCAAAGGAACCACTAAATATGAAAAGGAAAAACTGGTAACAGCCACTGAAGTAACACAGCAAAATATGATGACCAATGATACTATGAAGAAACTGCATCAACTAGTGTGCAAAATAACCAGCTAGCATCATGATGACGGGATCAAATTCACACATAACAATTTTAGCCTTAAATGTAAATGGGTGGAATCCCCAATTAAAAGACACAAACTGGCAAATTGGATAAAATGTCAAGACCCATCATTGTGCGGTATTCAGGAGATCCATCTCACATGCAAAGACACACATAGGCTCAAAATAAAGGGATAGAGGAAAATTTAACAAGCAAATGGAAAGCAAAGGAAAGCAGGAGTTGCAATTCTACTCTATGATAAAATAGACTTTAAACCGACAATGATCAAAAAAGAAAAGGAAGGGCATTAAATGATGGTAAAGTTATCAATTCAACAAGAGGAGCTAACTATTCTAAATATAGATGCACCAAATACAGTAGCACCCAGAGTCATACAACGAGTTCTTAAGAGACCTACAAAGAAACGTAGGCTCCCACACAATAATAGTAGGACACTTTAACACTCCACTGTCAATATTAGACAGATCAACAAGACAGAAAATTAACAAGGATATTCAGGATTTGAACTCTGCTCTGAATCAAGTGGACTAATAGACATCTACAGAACTCTCCACCCCACATCAAAGGAATTTACATTCTTCTCAGTGCCATGGGGCACTTATTCTAAAATTGACCATAATTAGAAGTAAAACACTCCTCAGCAAATGCAAAGGAGTGGAAGTCTTTCAGACCACAGTTCAATTAAACTAAAACTCAGCATTCAGAAACTCACTCAAAACCACACAGTTTCATGGATATTGAATAACCTGCTCCTCAATGACTCCTGCTAAATAACAAAAGTAATGCAGAAATCAAGAAATTCTTTGTAACCAATGAGAACAAAGAGACAACTTGTCAGAATCTCTGGGACACAGCTAAAGCAGTGCTAAAAGGGAAATTTATAGCACTAAATGCCCAATCATAAAGCTGGAAAGATCTCAAATCAACACCCTAACATCACAATTAAAAGAAGTAGAGAAGCAAGAGCAAACAAATCCGAAAGTTAGCAGAAGACAAGAAATAACTAAGATCAGAACAGAACTGAAGGAGGTAGAGACACAAAAAAACCCTTCAAAAAATCAGTGAATCCAGGAGCTAGTTTTTTTGAAAAAATTAACAAAACAAACCGCAGGCTAGACTAATAAAGAAGAAAGGAGAGAAGAATCAAATAGACACAATAAAAAATGATAAAGAGGATATCACCAATGGCCCCACAGATATACAAACTACCATCAGAGAATACTATAAATGCTTCTATGAAAATAAACTAGAAAACCTATGAGGAAATGGGTAAATTCCTGGACACATACATTCTCCCAAGACTAAACCAGGAAGAAGTCAAATCCCTGAAGAAACCAATAAGAAGTTCTGAAATTGAGGCAGTAATTAATAGCCTACCAACCAAAAAAAAACCCCAGAACCAGAAGGATTCACAGCTGAATTCTACCAGTGGTATAAACAGGAGCTGGTACCATTCCTTCTGAAACTATTCCAAAGAATTGAAAAGGAGGGACTCCTTCCTAACTCATTTTATGAGGTCAGCATCATCTTGCTAACACAACCTGGCAGAGACAAAACAATAAAAGAAAGCTTCAAGCCAGTAAAACTTCAAGCCAGTATCTCAGATGAACATTGATGTCAAAATCCTCAATAAAATACTAACAAACTGAATCCAGCAGCACATCAAAAGGTTATACACTGCAATAGAGTTGGCTTCATCTCTGGGATGCAAGGCTGGTTCAATATGTGCAAATCAATAAATGTAACGCATCACATAAACAGAACCAAGGACAAAAACCACATTATTATCTCAATAGATGCATAAAATTTCTTCGATACAATTCAACATTCCTTTATGTTAAAAACTCTCAATAAACTTGGTATTGATAAAACATATTCAAAATTATAAGTGCTATTTGTGACAAACCCTTAGGCAATACTATACTGAATCACAAAAGCTGGAAGCATTCCCTTCGAAAACCAGCACAATACAAGGATGACCTCTCTCACCACTCCTATTCAGTACTGGACGTTCTGGTCAGGGCAATCAGGGAATATATTTTTAAAAGCATATTTAAATAAAAAGAGCGAAAGTCAAATTGTATTTTTGCAGATGACATGATTCTATATTTAGAAAACCTCATCATCTCAGCCCAAAAACTCCGTATGCTGATAAGTAAGTTCAGCAAAGTCTCAGGATACAAAATTAATGTGCAAAAAACACAAACATTCCTGTGCACCAAGAATAGTCAAGCAGAGAGCCAACTCATGAATTAACTCCATTCTCAATTGCTACAAAGAGAATAAAATACCTAGGAAAAGAGCTAACAAGGGATATGAAGGACCTCTCAAGGAGAACTACAAACTACTGCTCAAGGAAATAAGAGAGGACACAAAGAAATGGAAAAACATTCCATCCTTATGGATAGGAAGAATCAATATCATGAAAATGGCCACACTTCCCAGAGTAATTTATAGATTTAATGCTATTCCCTTCAAACTACCATTGACATTGTTCACAGTATTAGAAAATACTTCCTTACATTTTATATGGAACCAAAAACTAGCCCATATAGCCAAGACAATTCTAAACAAAAAGAACAAAGCTGAAGGCATTATGCTACCTGAATTCAAACTATACTACAAGGCTACAGTAACCAAAACAGTATGGTGCTAATAACAAAACAGACATATAAACCAATGGAACAGAACAGAGACCTCAAAAATAACACCATATATCTACAGCCATCTAATTTTTGACAAATCTGACAAAAACAATCAATAAGGAAATTATTCCCTTTCTAATAAATATTGCTGGGAAAACTGGCTAGCCATGTGCAGAAAACTGAAACTAGACCCCCACCTTACACCTTATGCAAAAACTAACACAAGATGGATTAAAGACTTAAATATAAAACCCAAAACCATAAATTTACTCGAAGAAAACCTAAGCAATACCATTTAGGACACACAGATGGGCAAAGACTTCTAGACAAAAACACCAAAAGCAATTGCAACAAACCCAAAATTTGACAAATGGGATCTAATTAAACTGAAGAGCTTCTGCACAACAAAATAAACTAGCATCAGAGTGAAAAAGCAACCTACAGAATGGGAGAAAAATTTGCAATCAACCCATCTGACAAAGGTCTAATATCCAGAATCTACAAGGAACTTCAATTTAAAAGACAAAAACAAACAACTTCATCAAAAAGTGGGCAAAGGATATGAACAAACACTTCTCAAAAGAAAACATTTATGCATGCAAAAAATATGTAAAAAAGCTTATTATCACTGATTATTAGAGAAAAGCAAATCACAACAATGAGACACCATCTCACACCAGTCAGAATGGCGATTATTAAAAAGTCAAGAAATATAATAAAGGAAGGTAACAACCCCATCTTTCAGGTTATAGGAAGAACCATTGGTCTAACTTCTGCTGTCATCCAACTCCACATTATAAAACCTATTTAAAGTATGAAGTGGGTTATATTGAGTTAGCTATCAAAAAGAGTCAGATTTCATTCTATCTTTGTAAGCCCTTTGGTGAGTTGCCTGTGATGCATATTACATTTTCCTATAATACTTACTCAAAAATTAAATTGTTTTCTTTTTCTTCTAAATTTATGAAGAGGTTTTTTGGGTTTCAAGAATAGTTTGTTTTTAAGTATATTTCTCTAGCAAAGTATAAAAAATCAAGTTGCACAAGTAAATTGTATGGAATATTAGGAGGTGAAAATACTGTAAAAATAAAACGATAGGAAAACAAAACTCATTATGTTTTGAAATTTTAAATGGAGTTTTCTGAGAATTTTAAATGGAGTTTTCTGAGAAAGCATGGTTGAGGGGTTGATAGTTGAATATTGCTCGCAGGGTATGAGATAGAGAACTGCTAGAGCACCTAGTCTTACCTCTGTAGGAGAGGAGAGGATCAAGTGCAAATAGTAACCTGTGTGTTACTATTAGCAAAAGTCATGCAAAACTCAATTATTGCTTGTGAAAAGTCAATTATTGCTTTGCTTGAGTTTAGAAGTTATTCACTAAAAACAGCCTCAGGAAAACATGACATTAAACAGAGATAAAAGAAAATACATCAACCAGCAACACTGAAAATGGGCCAGCCAGCCAAATAAGAACAACTTGAAGCTGCCTACGGAAGGTCAGAAAGCATTGACAAGAAAGCAATAATTAGCTGCCTTTTTGAGACTGTACACATTTTACAATAATGTTTTTATCATTTCCCCTAATTTCTCCTAAAACTCCTGAACCAGAGGCACAACTCAGAAAGGCAGTGTTTGAATGCTAGTTTAATGGCTCTTCTAGCTTGTTGGCTTCTCAAATAAAGGTAACTTTTCTTTCACTAAAGCCTGTCTCTTCAGTTTTTATCTTTCAAACTACAAGTGGTCCAACCTAAGTATGGTTTAAAAGAAGAGTGTAAACCAAAAATAAAATTCTAAGCCTCCAGCTGACTGACGAATCTTCCTCTCAGCCAAAGACATTCCAAAGTAAACCTTACATTGTAGTTCAGGCTGTAATGGAAAGAGGGTGGAGGCTGAACATGCCTCATCGCTTATAGCCTTCTCCCTTTGGAATTCAGGTACAACTGACCAACATCAATCATTAAAACAGATATACTTCTACAATAATAACAATAAAACATTGGTTCAATAAATTGAGTATGACACAAAAAAGTAAAAATATTCCTTGTTGATGGATTTGAAGAATCAATACTGTTAAAATGTCCATGCTACCCAAAGCAATTTACAGATTCAAACTCATCTCTATCAAAATACCAATAACATTCTTCAAAAAAATAAAAAAATTCTAAAATGCATATGGAATCCTAAAAGACCTAGAATACCTAAAGCAATTTTGAGCAAAAAGAAAAAAACTGAAGGAATCATAGTGCCTGAGTTAAAATTATACTAAGGAACAATAGTAACCAAAACAACATGATACTGATGTTAAAAACAAACACATAGACTAATGGAATGGAAGAGATTACCAAGAAACGAATCCATACAGGGAACTCATTTTTGACAAAGACGCCAAGAACATATATTGGGAATATTCAGTCTGTTCGATGAAATGGTGCTGGGAAAACTGAATATCCTTATGAAGAAAAATGAAACTAGACAACTATTTCTTGGCTTATATAAAAATAAAATTGTTTTAAATACTTTAATCTACAACCTCAAACTATGAAACTACTAACAGAAAACATTCAGGAAATGCTCCAGGACATTGGACTAGGCAAAGATTTCTTGAGCAATTCACTGCAGGAACAGGCAATCAAAGCAAAGGTGGACAAATGGAATCAAATTAAGTTAAAAAGCATCTGCAGCACAAAGAAAACAATCAACAAAGTAAAGAGACAACCACAGAATGGGAGAAAATATTTTAAAACCACCCATCTAACAAGAAATTAGTACCCAGAATATATAAGGGGCTCAAACAACTCTAATTGTCTAATAACTATTAGACAATTAGAAAAAGTCTAATAATTCATTTTTTAAATGGGCAAAAGATTGGAATAGGCTTTCTCCAAAGAAGACACACAAATGGCAAACTGGTGTATGAAAAGTTAAAAATACTATACTTAAAAAGTTAAAAATATTACAGAATTTTCATACGATCCAACAATTTCACTTCTGGGGTATACTCCAAAAATTTGTAAAGAGGGATTTTAAAAGATATTTGTACACTCATGTTTATGGCAACGTTATTTTCAATAGCCAAATGGTGGAAACAGCCCAAGTGTTCATCAAAAAATTAATGGATAAACAAAATATGGTATATGCATACAGTGGAATAATGTCAGCCTTAAAAATGAAATTGTGATACATACACGTATATACATGGATAAACTTTGAGGCTATTATCCGAAGTGGGATAAGCCAGTCACAAAAGGGTAAATTCTGTATGATTTCACTTAGATGAGATACCGCTAGAGAACCTCGAATTTATAACAACAGATAGTAGAATGGTGGTTGCCAAAGGCTAAGGAAAGAAAGTAATCGTGTAGTTTTTGTTCAACGGGTACAGTTTAATGCCAAGTACCAGCAGTCCCCAACCTTTTTGGCACCAGAGAGTGGTTTCATTGAAGACATTTTTCCACTGATTGGGCAGGGGTTGTGGGGAAACCGTTTTGGGATGAAATTGTTTCACCTTAGATCATCAGGCATTAGTTACCTTCTCATAAGGATCCCAGAACCTAGATCCTGATCATGCACAGTTCATAATAGGGTTCAGTCTCCTATGAGAGTCTAATGCTGCTATTGATCTGACAGGAGGCAGAGGGCAGGCGGCAATGCTCACTTTCTGCTGACTTCCTGCTGTGCAGCCTGGTTCCTAACAGGCCATGGACCAGCACACCTCTGTGGCTTGGGGGGTTGGAGACCCATGCTGTAGAAAATGAAAAATATCTGGAGATTGGTTGTACAGCCATGTGAATGTACTTCACATTACTGAACTGTACACTTGAAAATAATTAAGATTCTTCTATGTTATGTATATTTTACAGAAATTAAAACAAAATAAAAAACTAAAAAACAGTATCTCAATAAAGAAAGACTCAGGTACTTTTCCTGAGTAAAGAACATTTAAGAGGCATAACTAAGAAAGGCAACTCATCATCTGACTTTGATTCTTTTGCTATATGAAAGGTATTATTGGGATATTTGGCAAAATTTTAGTAGGGTCTGTAGACTAGATGGGAGTAATGTATCCATGGTAACTTCATTATTTGGGCAGTTTTATTTGTTTATGTAGGAGAAAAATCTCTATTTGTAGGAAAGCCACTAAGATATTAAAGAGTGATGGTTTAAATCTCAAATGATTCTGAGGAGAAAAATTTGTGTTGTTATTGCAACTTCGGAATAACTTTGAGAATGTTTCCAAAAAAGCCTTAAAACTACATAATACCTGAAAAAAG
Organism: Pan troglodytes; assembly: GCF_028858775.2. Taxonomy (NCBI): domain Eukaryota; kingdom Metazoa; phylum Chordata; class Mammalia; order Primates; family Hominidae; genus Pan; species Pan troglodytes. Next base: position 828,248 of record NC_072398.2, read on the forward strand.
GGCTTGTTTGATATAAAATAAAAATTACACTTTCCATATTACAAAGAAGCAGTTTACATTTTAGCCACTAGAATTTGGAAAATTGAAGACCACCAGTTGATCTGGGTTTGAATTTCTAGTAAGATGCAAAAAAAATACTGCTAAAGATAATAAAATTATCAATTAAATTTAGTAATGTTGCTAGATACAAAATCAACGTAATAACTGCAGTTTTGTTTTTTATGTCAACAAATAAATTAAAATTATAAAGGTACAATTACTTACAGCAATGTCAGTAAACACTATATACCCAAAAGATGTGCCAAGTCCCTGTTTTAGGTCCTTATGATATAACAGAAAACAACCGAGAAAACACTAACAATTATTCTTGAGTAGTTGATATCCAGAGTCAGGTTTGCTAGATGGTCAAATTAAGCAAATCAAGACACAGGACAATATAAAATTTGAATATCAGATAAATAACAAAAATTTATTAGTACAAGTTTCCTGAAAATCCACACTGAACAGAATATTATGTTCATTGTTCATCTTAAATTCAAATTTAATTGGGTACACTTTATTATGTGGTAACAATATTCAGGTGGTAGACCAAAAAATTCAAAAGTGTATCAATAGCTACATTTGGTTAAGCATAAAGAGCAAAAGAAATTTAAATATCTTCCTGTTGACAATGTAAATTATTACAGTTGGAGAGAAATTTGGAAATTTTGTAAAATTCATACATGAAAGCTCTTTTTCACCATAATTCCACTTTTCATTTATGTTCTGGATAGACTCGAGCATATATTTGAAGGAAAATATGAACCCAAGAAATAGCATTGCTTTTAATTTTCCAACAAAAGAAGAAATAGGTTGTAATTTACTAAAACTGAAAAAAGTACAGCTACATGTGGCTACATATTTCAACATGGAAGAAGTCCACCGAGATTTCTGAAAGAAAGAGCAAATCTTACAAAAACGTACTTTTTATTTATAAATACAGACATTAAAGACATAAAGAGCCCCGTGTCGTGCTGCCCCTCCTGATTAGGCCTCGGGGCCAGCCCTGGCCACTGTCCCTGCAGTGGATGCAATCGCGGCGGCTCCAGTCCTCAGGGGGCTCCAGTCCTCAGGGGGTTCCTGTCCTCAGGGCAGCTCCAGTCCTCAGGGGGTTCCAGTCCTCAGGGGGCTCCAGTCCTCAGGGGGTTCCAGTCCTCAGGGGTCTCCAGTCCTCAGGCGGCTCCAATCCTCAGTGGGGCTCCAGTCCTCAGGGGGTTCCTGTCCTCAGGGCAGCTCCAGTCCTCAGGGGGTTCCAGTCCTCAGTGGGGCTCCAGTCCTCAGTGGGGCTCCAGTCCTCAGGCGGCTCCAGTCCTCAGGGGGCTCCAGTCCTCAGGGGGTTCCTGTCCTCAGGGCGGCTCCTGTCCTCAGGCGGCTCCAGTCCTCAGGGGGCTCCAGTCCTCAGGCGGCTCCAGTCCTCAGGGGGCTCCAGTCCTCAGGGGGCTCCAGTCCCCAGGGCGGCTCCTGTCCTCAGGCGGCTCCAGTCCTCAGGGGGCTCCAGTCCTCAGGCGGCTCCAGTCCTCAGGGGGCTCCAGTCCTCAGGGGGCTCCAGTCCCCAGGGCGGCTCCTGTCCTCAGGCAGCTCCAGTCCTCAGGGGGCTCCAGTCCTCAGGGGGCTCCAGTCCTCAGGGGGCTCCAGTCCCCAGGGCGGCTCCTGTCCTCAGGCGGCTCCAGTCCTCAGGGGGCTCCAGTCCTCAGGGGTCTCCAGTCCTCAGGCGGCTCCAGTCCTCAGGGGGCTCCAGTCCCCAGGGTGGCTCCTGTCCTCAGGCGGCTCCAGTCCTCAGGGGGCTCCAGTCCTCAGGGGGCTCCAGTCCCCAGGGCGGCTCCTGTCCTCAGGCGGCTCCAGTCCTCAGGGGGCTCCAGGCCTCAGGGGGCTCCAGTCCCCAGGGCGGCTCCTGTCCTCAGGCGGCTCCAGTCCTCAGGGGGCTCCAGTCCTCAGGCGGCTCCAGCACCCGCGACCCGCCTGGCTCCGTCTGAGTCCGTGGTTAGGCTCCCTCCATCCCTGCGTTCCCTGGCCTCCCTCTCCTGTTGTTTTCCCCAGATTCACCCCAGCACGGCCCCATGGCGCAAGGAGACCCGCTGGAAAGGAAGCATTTGAACTCCAGAAGAACAGGACTTGCGACTTTCAGCCTTTGCGCCCATCTCTGCGCCACCAGCCCCGCAGAAGTAGCTGGGAATGGAGCTGTCCCCATCCAGAGACATCTCCTCCAGGCTCACCACGGAGCAAATTCTGTGCAGAAGAGAATAAACGCATGCGGAACAGAAGGCGTTTTAGAAGCTAGTTTCCAACCGACAGATCCACCTCGTACTTCCGATGCACGGTCACGTGCATTTCTCCTCAAAGGACTTCATCTATAACATCCTCACCATTAAATAAAGACAGGGCTTGTCTACTCTAGGGCAGGATGAGTAGGTCTGTGAACGTTTTCTGAAAGAATGTGATGAGAAAATTCGAGAAGAGCATGAAGAAATCAAACACAAAACTGGCAGAACAGGATGATGCATTTGTGAAATTCACGCTTGGTGAAATAATGTGACGCTCTGGCGCTGGCTCTTACGTTTCATGACTCACACATTCTGCATTTGCCGCTGCCTTATTCCTTGCTGACTTATTGCAAAGGGTCCCAATTTTGTCCTGACACAATGCCAGGATCCCTCGGTGAATACAGGTTTTTGCAAGCTTTTGACAATGGCAACCACTCTTAGGCCCTAGCAACTGGTTTTGGACATTTCCCCGATCTCAGCACCACTTAATGTGGACCTTTGCTACCTATACTAACACAGTTTTGGCTCCTTATTTTAATATGTTTGAAAAGGATTAAAGGGGGATATTCTAAAACATATCCTTCGCTCGTTGTGTAAATAAAACTAGAATGACAATGCAGAGGAAGTTAGTGTGATTTTAATTGTGTGCTACAACCAGTACATAACCAGTTATTACAAATTGAGAATGTAATTCCAGGACAATCTGAAGCAAATAGCCTGCAATTCTTCTTGAGAAATAGTGAAGGAGGAAGCCATTTCTGTATTCCAGGACTTCTTGGGCATTCAGAATGGGTTTGTGATTTTTTAAAGTGTTTTATTTATTCTATCAGTCTTTTAAACACATGCTTATTGCTGCATTTTTCCAGTATATTATTATTTTACCTCTTCTGTAGTACTGGAATTTAGTAGAAAGAATAAAACATTTACTCCCCCTCAAAAAGAAAGAAAGAAGTGAGAGCACAAAAAATATAGGCTTCTGTTATCTCTAGAGGCAAAGAACAAATAACATACATTCAGGTTATGTGCACACAGACTTCTACTAATTTCTAATATTTTATTTATTATTTTATTTTTATATTTTATATTTTATTTTTGAGATGGTGTCTTGCTCAGTGACCCAGGCTGGAATGCCATGGCGTGATCTCAACTCATTGCAACGTCCACCTCTCAAGTTGAAGTGATTCTCCTGCCTTAGCCTCTCGAGTAGCTGGGATTACAGGCCTGTGCCACCACACCAGCAGATTTTTGTATTTTCTGCCGTGACAGGGTTTCACCATATTGGCCAGGCTAGTATCACACTCCTGACCTCAAGTGATCTGCCCACTTCGGCCTCTCAAAGTGCTGAGATTACAGGCATGAGGATCCGTGCATGGCCTGTAATATTTTATTTTAAGCTGGTGATGGGTACATTGGTGTTTAATTTGTTTTATACATTATCTTCCACTGAAATATTTCTAACGATACAAATTAGCTATCATTGTAATTCAGGCTATGATTAATTTAAGGAAAACAACACAATTATATCAGTAAAAGCAGGATATCATTCAAAACAATTCACTGAACATTTATGGAACAAAGCATTGGTAAAAGATAAAATGGGATTTTGTTAATGTGCTTAATCTATCTACCTAAGCCTCAGACAAACACTATATCTAATGGAGAACCATAATTTCTAAAGGCTTAAGGTAGTCAATATTATTCTTCAACACTTCAATAATATATATTTTAAGCAATGAAGAATGGAAAATAGATAAAATTGGAAAGAGATCTAAAGTTGTTTCAACCATTGTATATAATATTTTTCTCTGCAATAAGGAATACAAAAATAAACATAGCATTCTTGGATTCACGGTCTATAAGCAACATTTAATAGATTTCTATATATTAACAAAAAGAAATAGAAGAAATAATACACACAATATTCTATACACTCAAGCAACAAAATATACTCATGAACATTTCTATTTTATAATAATAATTTTTACGGAAAATATATACACTAGTTTTAAGGGATAGAAAACATATAAAGGAACATACAAATAGAATTAGAATTATGTAGGGAACCTCAAGATGTTAAAAGTGCCAATTCTACCCAAGCATATCTTGCTTTGACGATGGAGCAGAAGGAACAGTGAAGAGAAGCCATAGAAGAGGAATGATATTAGCCCTGAATGCCCTGACTGCCATTCTCTAGCTCTGACACTTCAAATTACATAAACTTCTGCCCTTAGTTTCATAATGCAAAAAAATGAGGATATAATTAAAGATAATATATAATAATATATACATGTGTCTAATAGAGGTATCTGACATACACAATGGTTGTGGGTAATATGTGAGCTTACAAACACTTTTTAACTGCAGTGCCAGTTATACAGAAAGCACTTGATGTGTCTCACCTCATCATGTGAGAGAGAGGGAGAAGTTTCAGAAAGTTGACATTAACCTACAGGGAAAGGGACATAATTATCCTTGTAGTATTTTCAAGAAAAGGAAGCTAATTCGGCTTCATGTCCTAGGAGAGGAGATAGAAGGTAATACAAACTTTCATAATTAAAGACAAGGGAATGGATTCCGCAAGGGCTAAAAATTTAAGTTTTTGTCTTTTCATTCATTTGTCAATAACCATAAAGATTCCAACTGTATATTAGGTGCTTTTTTCCTGGTGATGGAAACATAAAAACATGTAAGATATTTATATGTTTTTGCCTTTTTAGGAAACTACAATCTCATTGAAAATACACACTATTCTGATCAGTACTAAGAGGTAAGTTAACCAAGCACAAGCAAGACTGTGTATAAGCTAGTGCCGAAATTTCTGCTGAACGTGGTGATGATTAATTTCATTTCTTAATCATTTTTGGTCTGAGAATTTTATGAATTTTATTCTATTTTATCTGTACAATATGACTTTGAGAAATGTGGTACAACCTGAAGCAGAAGGAGTGGTTACCTGCCCCAGCTTATCAATGTGAAAGATGGGATAAAATCTATAATTTTTGTTTTTATATGTCCTGGCATTCTAGAGTTGAAAAAGATATTGATAGTGAATGGGAGTCAGAGGAGAAACGTAGCAGATGAGAACAGGACATGATTTGAAAGTTTTGGCCACATTCTCTTTTCTTTAAATAATCGTAGCTCATGCAGGATGAGAATCCCTAAACCAAAAATCGAATATCCAAAATCAGAATCATTTAGCGTACTGACATGAGACTGTGTCACTCTTGCTTTCTGATGGTTCAGTGTACACAGACTTTCTCCCTTACACAAAATTATTTTAAAATATGGCATAAAATTACATTCAGGCTATGTGTATAAGGTATACATAGAATATAAGTTAATTTTGTCTCTCCTCTGGGTTCCATTCTCAGGATATCTCCTTATATATATGTAAATATTTCAAAGTGTTAAAAAATCTGCAATCTGCAACACATCTGGTCCCAAGCATTTTGGATAAGGAATCCTCAACCTGTATTAAAGAATGTTTCCATTTGTCATGTGCTCCTCCAAGACATTTACACCTATTATTTAAATATGTTTTTAAACTTGGAATATACAAAAATGTTTATTTACAACAAATATGTTGGATATACATTTTGTAAAATGGTTTAAAATATTACCAGTGCTTTCAAAACACAGCTTAACTCTCTCTGATCATGTAACCTTTCAGCCAATTTTGTAGATAATCATTATTGCAGTGTTGCTGTGCTTTATAATAGATTTATATATATATGTTTAAATTACTCATAATAGGATTCATGAAGTCATTCCCTGTGATCTACTTTGTTCATTCAACATTCTATTTGTGAAACTCATCAATGCTACTTCTTATAGTTATGCTTATAAATTCCATTTTTAGTGCATATGCAAGTTGCATTTTATTATTACAAATAAAATTGCTATGATCATTATTGCCAATATGAGAGATTTGTTGCTTTGTTTTGTTTTGTTTCCTGATCATTCCTACTGCAAAAGGGTAACGTCATTGTGGACTACACAGTGGATTACACATGCTGTCTGACATTATTTCACATAAGGCTTAACTTCTTTTTTTTTTTTTTATCAAGTTCTGGCCTCTCGATGTCTCTTTTCCATCATCTCAGTCAGTGCCTTCTCAATTTCTCACCTGGATTTTCATGGTTTCTGTGTTACTATTGCTCTGGCCTGTGCACAGTATCACAGTGTCATAAAATCTGACCATGATTTTCATGAATTTTGTGTTATAATATATTGCTCTGCGCATGTGCACAGTATCACAGTGTAATGAAATCTGATGACTCCTCTTGCAGACATGATGAGGTTAATACATAAAAAAGACATTTAAAAAACTGAATGTATGCACCATCTTTTTACAAAATGATGGAGTTTATTACAACAGAAACAATGTAGATTAGATAAAATAAATAAAATTAGAAGCATAAAATTTCAACTAAGGGAAAAATACTTGGTAGGCAACATCTAATGCAGATTTCAAAATATTTTACCTCATTACATGAATACCTTTAGTACAGTATTGAAACTCAAAATGTTCTGCTTTTTTTGGCAGTGAAGAGTCCTGGATAACTTGGAGTTGCAATTATATTTCACCACAGATCCATTTTTATAGGAATATATACAAATACCTCTTGGAATCCCAATGTTATCTTCACTGCATTTTCAGATTGTTTATATCCTGGATAACTTACACTGAGCTTCAGGATTGGGTCTCATATTCCTGGTGCCTAAAGGTAAGCACAATTTCTCATATGTATCTTACTTACTTAGAAGGAATGTCAAATTTCTCGTTAGAAACAACATTATTTTTCTTTATAGAATTTTATTGAATAAATGTTCATATGGATCTTAATATAGAAGGCATAGAGCAATCTAGTGCTCAGTATTTTCAATTTTATCACTTATAAACTGTTATAAATTTGTGATATATCTTGCCACATTCTCTGTGACAGGATGAAATCAATGAAGTCAATTTTAGCATGTGGGTATGAAGGGAATTTTGAGGCAATGAAGGGAGGTGAAAAAATACAACACAAATAAGAGTGCATTTATATAAACTCAGCCTAAACTAATGTGACTGAGACAATTCAGAGGGATATGTAGATTTACATTTGTAATCAATTTTGTTTTAATGCTGCATCATTCAATGGAATGTAAAACATATGGTAGAAATGTCTAAGTGATCAAGTAGAATTAATCACCATTTTATCTCAACTTAGTGACTTGGCAGTAGTGTTTCCCAAATGTAAAGAACACTTTGCCAAATGAAAAAGCATAGGGAGGAGCGAATTTGACCACATAGCTTCCTTCTTGCAAGAAAGCTCATAGCAAGACTCACTTAAAGACAAATTATGGTGGAAATCTGAGGTAATACCGTTTTATTTGGATAAATTGTGTATTACAACAGTTGACAAGATCCAGATAACTGGGACAGCTACGGTATGATGGTCAAAATAGGTGGTTCCATAAAGTTAGTTGAGATGAGTTATTTTCTTGAAGTGAATTCCGCTCATAAGCACTGGAAATTATTGAGGCAATACAATGTATTTTCCCCTGATTTTCTTTAAAAGTCCACCTCTTCTTGAGGTCAACACAATGGCACCCTGAAGTGGGAAACCCACAACACTAAAGATCCCAGAGATGCCCATTTCTCATTCTCAAGACGTTGACTGAACCTAGATCTCAGATACCAATAATCAGGTTTATCCAAGTTCTTCATTTGTTTTAAAACCAGAAAGGGAGGAGGTTGAGACCTGTTTCTCTCTTCATGATGATTGACAAAAATGATTTGCCTACTATCATGTGATCAAAGACACAAATTTAATCTCCATTTCTAGTATTGTGCTGGTCACATGCTGACTGAAGCTGAATTTCTCTATCAGTTTATCTGTAAAAGACTTCTGATGTTATAGGAACTATCTGTTTGCTTTGGAGACATATTCTTTTTGGAAAAACTCGATCACATATTAGACATCATTTTTCTAATTTTTTTTAATTTTATTATTATTATACTTTAAGTTTTAGGGTACATGTGCACAATGTGCACATGCTATTAGTTTCCCTCTACATACTGCTTTGAATGTGTCCCAGAGATCCTGGTATGTTGTGTCTTTATTCTTGTTGGTTTCAAAGAACATCTTTATTTCTGCCTTCATTTCGTTATATACCCAGTAGTCATTCAGGAGCAGGTTGTTCAGTTTCCATGTAGTTGAGCGGTTTTGAGTGAGTTTCTTAATCCTTAGTTCTAGTTTGATTGCACTGTGGTCTGAGAGACAGTTTGTTATAATTTCTGTTCTTTTACATTTGCTGAGGAGAGCTTTACTTCCAACTATGTGGTCAATTTTGGAATAGGTGTGTTGTGGTGCTGAAAAAAATGTATATTCTGTTGATTTGGGGTGGAGAGTTCTGTAGATGTCTATTAGGTCCACTTGGTGCAGAGCTGAGTTCAATTCCTGGGTATCCTTGTTAACTTTCTGTCTCGTTGATCTGTCTAATGTTGACAGTGGGGTGTTAAAGTCTCCCATTATTATTGTGTGGGAGTCTAAGTCTCTTTGTAGGTCACTCAGGACTTGCTTTATGAATCTGGATGCTCCTGTATTGGGTGCATATATATTTAGGATAGTTAGCTCTTCTTGTTGAATTGATCCCTTTTCCATTATGTGATGGCCTTCTTTGTCTCTTTTGATCTTTGTTGGTTTAAAGTCTGTTTTATCAGAGACTAGGATTACAACCCCTGCCTTTTTTTGTTTTCCATTTGCTTGGTAGATCTTCCTCCATCCTTTTATTTTGAGCCTATGTGTGTCTCTGCACATGAGATGGGTTTCCTGAATACAGCACACTGATGGGTCTTGACTCTTTATCCAATTTTCCAGTCTGTGTCTTTTAATTGGAGCATTTAGTCCATTTACATTTAAAGTTAATATTGTTATGTGTGAATTTGATCCTGTCATTATGATGTTAGCTGGTTATTTTGCTCGTTAGTTGATGCAGTTTCCTCCTAGCCTTGATGGTCTTTGGCATGGTTTTGCAGCGGCTGCTACCGCTTGTTCCTTTCCATGTTTAGTGCTTCCTTCAGGAGCTCTTCTAGGGCAGGCCTGGTGGTGACAAAATCTCTCAGCATTTGCTTGTCTGTAAAGTATTTTATTTCTCCTTCACTTATGAAGCTTAGTTTGGCTAGATATGAAATTCTGGGTTGAAAATTCAAAAGCTAGCAGCAGGCAAGAAATAACTAAAATCAGAGCAGAACTGAAGGAAATAGAGACACAAAAACCCTTCAAAAAATTAATGAATTCAGGAGCTGGTTTTTTGAAAGGATCAACAAAATTGATAGACCGCTAGCAAGACTAATAAAGAAAAAAAGAGAACAATCAAATAGACGCAATAAAAAATGATAAAGGGGATATCACCACCAATCCCACAGAAATACAAACTACCATCAGAGAATACTACAAACACCTCTATACAAATCAACTAGAAAATCTAGAAGAAATGGATAAATTCCTCGACACATACACCCTCCCAAGACTAAATCAGGAAGAAGTTGAATCTCTGAATAGACCAATAATAGGAGCTGAAATTGTGGCAATAATCAATAGCTTACCAACAAAAAAGAGTACAGGACCAGAAGTATTCACAGCCAAATTCTACCAGAGGTACAAGGAGGAACTGGTACCATTCCTTCTGAAACTACTCCAATCAATAGAAAAAGAGGGAATCCTCCCTAACTCATTTTATGAGGCCAGCATCATCCTGATACCAAAGCTGGGCAGAGACACAACCAAAAAAGAGAATTTTAGACCAATATCCTTGATGAACATTGATGCAAAAATCCTCAATAAAATACTGGCAAACCGAATCCAGCAGCACATCAAAAAGCTTATCCACCATGATCAAGTGGGCTTCATCACTGGGATGCAAGGCTGGTTCAATATACACAAATCAATAAGTGTAATCCAGCATATAAACAGAACCAAAGACAAAAACCACATGATTATCTCAATAGATGCAGAAAAGGCCTTTGACAAATTTCAACAACCCTTCACACTAAAAACTCTCAATAAATTAGGTACTGATGGGACGTATCTCAAAATAATAAGAGCTATCTATGACAAACCCACAGCCAATATCATACTGAATGGGCAAAAACTGGAAGCATTCCCTTTGAAAACTGGCACAAGACAGGGATGCCCTCTCTCACCACTCCTATTCAACATAGTGTTGGAAGTTCTGGCCAGGGCAATTAGGCAGGACAAGGAAATAAAGGGTATTCAATTAGGAAAAGAGGAAGTCAAATTGTCCCTGTTTGCAGACGACATCATTGTATATCTAGAAAACCCCACTGTCTCAGCCCAAAATCTCCTTAAGCTGATAAGCAACATCAGCAAAGTCTCAGGATACAAAATCAATGTACAAAAATCACAAGCATTCTTATACACCAATAACAGACAAACAGAGAGCCAAATCATGAGTGAACTCCCATTCACAATTGCTTCAAAGAGAATAAAATACCTAGGAATCCAACTGACAAGGGACGTGAAGGACCTCTTCAAGGAGAACTACAAACCACTGCTCAATGAAATGAAAGAGGATACAAAGAAATGGAAGAACATTCCATGCTCATGGGTAGGAAGAATCAATATCGTGAAAATGGCCATACTGCCCAAAGTAATTTATAGATTCAATGCCATCCCCATCAAGCTACCAATGACTTTCTTCACAGAATTGGAAAAAACTACTTTAAAGTTCATATGGAACCAAAAAAGAGCCTGCATCGCCAAGGCAATCCTAAGCCAAAAGAACAAAGCTGGAGGCATCACGCTACCTGACTTCAAACTATACTACAAGGCTACAGTAACCAAAACAGCATGGTACTGGTACCAAAACAGAGACATAGATCAATGGAACAGAACAGAGCCCTCAGAAATAATGCCGCATATCTACAACTATCTGATCTTTGACAAACCTGAGAAAAACAAGCAATGGGGAAAGGATTCCCTATTTAATAAATGGTGCTGGGAAAACTGGCTAGCCATATGTAGAAAGCTGAAACTGGATCCCTTCCTTACACCTTATTCAAAAATCAATTCAAGATGGATTAAAGACTTAAACATTAGACCTAAAACCTTAAAAACCGTAGAAGAAAACCTAGGCAATACCATTGAGGACATAGGCATGGGCAAGGACTTCATGTCTAAAACACCAAAAGCAATGGCAACAAAAGACAAAATTGACAAATGGGATCTAATTAAAATAAAGAGCTTTTGCACAGCAAAAGAAACTACCATCAGAGTGAACAGGCAACCCATAAAATGGGAGAAAAATTTTGCAACCTACTCATCTGACAAAGGGCTAATATCCAGAATCTACAATGAACTCAAACAAATTTACAAGAAAAAAACAAACAACCCCATCAAAAAGTGGGCGAAGGACATGAACAGACACTTCTGAAAAGAAGACATTTATGCAGCCAAAAAACACATGAAAAAATGCTCACCATCACTGGTCATCAGAGAAATGCAAATCAAAACCACAATGAGATACCAACTCACACCAGTTAGAATGGCAATCATTAAAAAGTCAGGAAACAACAGGTGCTGGAGAGGATGTGGAGAAATAGGAACACTTTTACACTGTTGGTGAGACTGTAAACTAGTTCAACCATTCTGGAAGTTAGTGTGGCGATTCCTCAGGAATCTAGAACTAGAGATACCATTTGACCCAGCCATCCCATTACTGGGTATATACCCAAAGGTCTATAAATCATGCTGCTATAAAGAAACATGCACACATATGTTTATTGCGGCACTGTTCACAATAGCAAAGACTTGGAACCAACCCAAATGTCCAACAATGATAGACTGGATTAAGAAAATGTGGCACATATACACCATGGAATACTATGCAGCCATAAAAAATGATGAGTTCATGTCCTTTGTAGGGACATGGATGAAATTGGAAATCATCATTCTCAGTAAACTATCGCAAGGACAAAAAACGAAACACCACGTATTCTCACTCATAGGTGGGAATTGAACAATGAGAACACATGGACACAGGACGGGGAACATCACACTCTGGGGACTGTTGTGGGATGGGGGGAGGGGGCAGGGATAGCACTGGGAGATACACCTAATGCTAGATGACGAGTTAGTGGGTGCAGCGCACCAGCATGTCACATGTATACATATGTAACTAACCTGCGCATTGTGCACATGTACCCTAAAACTTAAAGTATAATAAAAAAATAACAAAACTAAAAAAAAAAAAATTTATTCATTTTGATCTGTAAATATACTCCTGTTTGTAGTACATGATCTCAGAACATTAAAAAGTTGAGCTATAGAGAAGTGAATGCCAGGTCAGGAAAAGCCATGCTCACTGGGAGTCAGGGCTTTGAATCACTACCTGGGATAACATATCCAGTATTATATGTCCGGAAACTGTGCAGTCAAACAGTTATTCAGACCATAAAAGCCTCTTCCTTCTCTATTTTTCCATTTGCACCATCACACCAGGGGAAATTATGGAGATGAGAAATACTACCCCAGACTTTATTCTCCTAGGACTCTTTAACCACACCAGAGCCCACCAAGTCCTCTTCATGATGCTTCTGGCCACCGTTTTGACCTCCCTGTTTAGCAATGCCCTCATGATTCTCCTGATTCACCGGGACCGCCGGCTCCACACGCCCATGTACTTCCTCCTGAGCCAACTCTCCCTCATGGACGTGATGCTGGTTTCCACCACTGTGCCCAAAATGGCGGCTGACTACTTGACCGGAAATAAGGCCATCTCCCGCGCTGGCTGTGGTGTGCAGATCTTCTTCCTCCCCACACTGGGTGGTGGAGAGTGCTTCCTCTTAGCAGCCATGGCCTATGACCGCTATGCGGCTGTCTGCCACCCACTCCGATATCCCACTCTCATGAGCTGGCAGCTGTGCCTGAGGATGACCATGTCGTGTTGGCTCCTGGGTGCAGCTGACGGCCTCCTGCAGGCTGTTGCTACCCTGAGCTTCCCATATTGCGGTGCACATGAGATCGATCACTTCTTCTGTGAGGCCCCCGTGCTGGTGCGTTTGGCTTGTGCTGACACTTCAGTCTTCGAAAACGCCATGTACATCTGCTGTGTGTTAATGCTCCTGGTCCCCTTTTCCCTCATCCTGTCCTCCTATGGTCTCATCCTCGCTGCTGTTCTGCACATGCGCTCTACAGAAGCCCGCAAGAACGCCTTTGCCACCTGCTCTTCACATGTGGCTGTGGTGGGACTCTTTTATGGAGCTGCCATTTTTACCTATATGAGACCCAAATCCCACAGGTCCACTAACCATGATAAGGTTGTGTCAGCCTTCTATACTATGTTCACCCCTTTACTAAACCCCCTCATCTACAGTGTGAGGAACAGTGAGGTCAAGGAAGCCCTGAAACAGTGGCTGGGGATGTGTGTAAACCTAAAACACCAGCAAAATGAGGCCCACAGGTCAAGATGATCTAGTGTCAGATGACTCTAATTTCCTGAATTTATTTACATTTTAACACAATGTAATTCTCTCCCTTTAGTAATTCATGAAGAGAAAATTAAGTTTGTGTATTGATATAATAAGATATTTTTAAGAATGAAGTGAGCCAATTGTATTGACAGATACCATTTTTGAGCATTTATGTACTTTTCTTCAAGTGAAGTAATACCTATAGATTACTTTGTATCCTACAACAACCCCATGATATAAGTTTTCTTTTTTTCTTTTGCAAACTCCAAATCTTTAAAAGGTGTCCCAAATTTTTCATCAGAAATATCTCTACTTACCTATGCCTTGGGAGAAGTAAGGTAACCCAATAATGTATAAGGTTGTTGAGTGTTACTCAGACAATTTCCTACTATCTGAAAAAAGAAATTAACACATGTAAAGTTAAATATGGTTCCTAATTTCACATAGCACAGAAATATTAAAAAGTGACTCCAAAGCTTGTACCCTAACCTGGAAAAGTTTATTTCTGTTCAATAATGTATTTTGAGTGTTATTTCCCATGTGTATGCTCTACGATTAAAAACTAAATATGAGGACTCCACCAAAGATAAATAACATTATTTTTAAGTTATATTTTAAAATATAGATGCATGACAAAAGGGGAAGTACACAACTCAAATGTAACTGCTATATTGTCACAATCTTTTTTTTTTTATTTTTTCCAGTCTCTTTTTATTTGGTGTTTTAAGGCAAACTTTTTTTAATTTATGTAATTTTTTATTTAAGTAATATTTATCTTTTCCAAGAGTGTCATTGTAATTGCATTGGAAAATTGTTTTAAACTACAAATAAGTTCTCTTTTCTACACGTGCTTTAAGGTTACCTTGACTTATTGACATACCTCCATCGATATGAACTCTGAATTGCATAATCATGCTGAATCTTAACAGTAACTAACAATGAGTTATCAAAGCTGAGTAAGACTCAACAACCTTATACATTATTGGGTTACCTTACTTCTCCCAAGGCATAGGTAAGTAGAGATATTTCTGATGAAAAATTTGGGACACCTTTTAAAGGTTTGGAGTTTGCAGAAGAAAAAAAGAAGACTATACTATTAATAAAGACACAAAATAGATAGTGATGGAGGAAAGCAGTGGTTATCAAAGCCAAATTGTAATCAGAGACTGGATATCAAATTGTCTTAGAGAGTTTGATGATAAAGGCTATATTTCCCATATGTAAAACACACTTAAGAAATAATATAAGTTTTTAACATGAAGCAGGAAATAACTAAGAGCTTCCAGGGACAATGTATCTTCAATATAAGTGTCTGAAAGTTAACCTGCCATTTCAGACCAATCTGAATTTCAAAAGGTACCTGTTCTAGAACAAGTGAAAGGAGTTTCCTGCTTCATCTAGATCTTCAGGTTCCAAAGCAATAATATAGTTAAGATAGTACCTTAACCACTGCATGCAGATCCTGAGCCCATGTCTTAAGAGAAGGTTATTCAGTAAACTCTTGTCTCCTTGGAAGACTTGAGGATGACAGGAGAGAGTGTCATCTGTTTAAGACTAAGAGTTTCCTACTCTTGTTAATTAATCTCCTTACCCAGTGTTAGAGTGAGAAAGGAACAGAACTGCACAAATTCTGTCATTATACCATCTAAAATATCTTCTCTTATAATGGGTGAAAATTACACAAGTACATGTAGTCGTGGAAATTTCATTACTCATACCAGGTTCATTCACCATCAGAGAAATTATTTTAGAACACGTTGAGTTACAAATGGTAAACTAAGCCTTTAAAATTTTGTAAGGATAAAATATTCTAACCAGAAAATTAAGCCTAATGTTCAGGAGAAAACTAAAACAACAACAACAACAAAACCACGGAATGAACATTATCTCCAAGCAAATGTAAGACATTAATAAAAACACACAAAATATGTATAAAAATAGACATATGTTTCAAAGAAGTGGTATTTCAGACTAGTTATCTGATCACAATGAAAATAAATATGAAATAAAAATTTTAAATACTTTTAGAAATTATATGTTCATTTCTTATTGCTTTTGTAATTTGCAGATGTTTCTACTCTTATTTTCTTAATAAAGGTTTGCATAGAAAATCTTCAAAATCTTCAAAATGACAGGTTAACTTTCAGACACTTATATTGAAGATACATTGTCTCTGGAAGCTTTTAGTTATTTCCCATTGTGTGTTTGAAAATGAGCAGATATGGTTCTTATGAATCTCTAAAGTTAAAGAAGTAGTACCTGATAGAGACAGAGTATACAAGAGCATGAATGGTAGAAACAAAATTTTGAATGAGAAGTTACTTCGAACATATGAAGCTCTAGCACCCAGTAACACGGAATCAAGATGAGGCTTTGAACTAATCTTGGATATTACCTGCTATCTTCAATCATTCTGGCTCTTTCCTTTACACTGCCTATATATTCTCTTTAATGTGTAATTTTTAAATCATTAAGAAACATAATGTTGCGGCTCCGACTAGAATTTATTCATCTTCTGCTGTGCAGAAGCTCTTTAGTTTAATTAGATCGCATTTGTCAATTTTGGCTTTTGTTGCCATTGCTTTGGTGTTTTAGTCATGAAGTCTTTGCCCATGCCTATGTCCTGAATGGTACTGCCTAGGTTTTCTTCTAGGGTTTTTATGGTTTTATGTTTTATGTTTAAGTCTTCATCTTGAGTGAATTTTTGTATAAAGTTGAAGGAAGGGGTCCAGTTTCAGTTTTCTCCATATGGCTAGCCAGTTTTCCCAACATCATTTATTAAATAGGGAATCCTTTCCCCATTACTTGTTTTTGTCAGGTTTGTCAAAGAACAGATGGTTGTATGGCATTAATTCTGAGGCCTCTGTTCTGTTTATTGGTCTATATATCTGTTTTGGTACCAGTACCATGCTGTTTTGGTTACTGTAGCCTTGTACTAAAGTTTAAAGTCGGGTAGCGTGATGCCACCAGCTTTGTTCTTTTTGCTTAGGATTGTCTTGGCTAAATGGGCTCTTTATTGATTCCATATGAAATTTAAAGTATTTTTTTCTAATTCTGTGAAGAAAGTCTATGGTAGCTTGATGGGGATAGCATTGAATGTATTAATTACTTTGGGCAGTATGGTGATTTTCATGGTATTGATTCTTCCTATCCATGAGCATGGAATATTTTTTCATTTGTTTGTGTCCTCTCTTATTTCCTTGAGCAGTGGTTTGTAGTTCTCCTTGAAGAGGTCCTTCATATCCCTTATAAGTTGTATTCCTAGGTGTTTTATTCCCTTTGTAGCAATTCTGAATGGGAATTCACTCATGATTTGGCTGTCTGTCTATTATTGGTGTATGGGAAAGCTTGTGATTTTTACACATTGATTTTGTATCCTGAGACTTTGCTGAAGTTGCTTATCAGCTTAAGGAGATTTTGAGCTGAGATGATGGGGTGTTCTAAATATGCAATCATGTAATCTGCAAACACAGACAGTTTGACTTCCTCTCTTCATTTGGATTCATCAGAGTAAACAGGCAACTTAGAGAATGGGAGAAAATTTTTGCAATCTATCCATCTGACAAATGGCTAATATCAAGAATCTACAAGGAACTTAAACATATTTATAAGAAAAAAATAAACAACCCCATCAAAAAGTGGGCAAAGTATATGAACAGACATTTCTCAAACTAAGACATTTATGTGGCCAAGAAATATATGAAAAAAAGCTCATCATCACTGGTCCTTATAGAAATGCAAATCGAAACCACAGTGAGATACCATGTCACACCAGTTAGAGTGGCAATTATTAAAAAGTCACCAACATGGCACATGTATACATATGTAACAAACCTGCACGTTGTGCACATGTACCCTAAAACTTAAAGTATAATAAAATAAAGTAAAAAAAGTCAGGAAACAACAGATGCTGGCACAGATGTGGAGAAATAGCAATGCTTTTACCATGTTGTTTTGGGAGTGTAAATTAGTTCAACCATTGTGGAAGACAGTGTGGTGATTCCTCAAGGATCTAGAACTAGAAATACCATTTGACCCAGAAATCCCATTTCTGGGTATATACACAAAGGATTTTAAATCATTCCACTAAAAAGACACATGCGCACATATGTTTATTGCAGTTGTTCCCAATAGCAAATATGTGAATCCAACCCAAAAGCCCGTCAATGATAGACTGGCTAAAGTAGATGTGGCACATATACACCACAAATACTGTACTCCCATTGGAAAGGATGAGTTTATGTCCTTTGCAGGGACATGGATGAAGCTGGAGACCATCATTCCCAGGAAACTAACACAGCAACAGAAAACCAAACACTGCATGTTCTCATTCATAAGTGGAATTAAATAGGGAATCCTTTCCCCATTGCTTGTTTTTGTCAGGGTTGTCAAAGAACAGATGGTTGTATGGCATTAATTCTGAGGCCTCTGTTCTGTTTATGAGGCCTCTGTTCATGAACAATGAGAATACATGGACACAGGGAGGGAAACATCACACATTGGGACCTATTGGGGGGTGGGGGGCTACAGGAGGTACAGCATTAGGAGAGATACCTAATGTAGATGATGAGTTGATGGGTCCAACAAACCACCATGGCACGTGTGTACCTATGTAACAAACCTGCATGTTCTGCACATGTACCCCAGAACTTAAAGTATAATTTTAATAAATTAAAATAAATACCTAATACAATAAAAAAGAATTCATTCATCTTCAATGTGCAATTGATTTACATTAATACAGATTTATTTAATACAGTTAATGCAAATCTTAATTGTACAACTGATAATTTTTTTACATATGTAAAAAATCATATGTATCTGTGTAACTACAACAAAGATCATCTAGTACCCTTTATGTATTCCTTTTGTCTCTTCCAAGTCGATACCTTCACAAAGGAAATCATTATTCTAACATACTGGTGGGGAAGGAGAGCTGACTCCTCTTGCTGATTTGTTAAGAATTTTTTATGCATGTTGGATATCAATATTTTGCCCAATATCTTCCAATGTGTGGCTTGCATCTTTATTCATAATGGAGCTGTTTCATGAGCAGAAAGTTTTAGTTGCATGAGGATAAATCATCCATCTTTTATTTCACGGTTTTTCTTTTGGTGTTCTTTAAGAAATCTTGGTCTAATCCAAGACATAAAGATAGTCTACTATGCTAACGTTGTAATTCTTTTCCAATTAGTTGGTGCATATATGTTGTTGGATCATTACATACTGACCCAGCATCATTTATTGAAAAGGCCTCAGTGGCAGATTAGGTATTATTATTAATTATGTATCGATGTGGGGGAATTAATAGACTAGCCACTTTTTTTATTATACTTTAAGTTTTAGGGTACATGTGCACAACATGCAGGTTTGTTACATATGTATACATGTGCCATGTTGGTGTGCTGCACCCATTAACTGGTCTGCCATTTTTACCCTTTGTCTATATTTCTATTACTGAATAGATACCACAGTATATTAATTTCTGTAGCCTTATAAAATGTTTTGATATTAGGTAGAATAATTATCCTATCTTGTTTTTTTTTCTTTCTTTTTGTTTTCAAGTTTTCCTGTTTTTGATTCTTTGCATTCCTGTAGAAATTTTAGACTCTGCTTTTAATTTCACAAACAAAACTTCTGTAATTTTAAAATTGAGATTCAGTAAGTATTCAGCTCAATTTAGGGAAAAATTATAACTTAAAGATTACTTTTTTGCTTTATTATTACAATTTTTGCATTGAATTTTTTTGTTGCCGTTATTTGTATTTGAGTTATGGGACATTAAAAAAAGTACAGAAAATTCCTGTGTATCCTTCACCCAGCTTGTCCCAACGATACTATCTTATATAACCATAGTACATTATCAAACCCAGGAAATTCACTTTGGTAGAATACTATTAACTCATTCAAATTTCACCAGTTGTTACATGTATTTTGTGTGTGTGGTGGTGGTTTGTAGAATTCTATGAAATTTTTCACACGTGTAGATTTATGTAACCATCACCCCAATCAGGATACAGAACTGTTTTATTACCGCAAAGAAACTTCCTCTTGTTATTTCTCACTAGTCAGTCACATCCTCTCCCCAAACCTCCTAACCCCTGGAGACCAAAGATCTGTTCTACATCACTATAATTTCATTGCACAGATACAGATATAGATATAAAACATACAATATGTGAACTTTTGAGATTGGCTTTCCTTTTTTTACAAAGTACAATGCCCTTGAGCTCTATCCAGGTCATTGTATGTGTCAATAATTTATTCTTTTTAATTCCTGAATAGCATTCTAGTGTCTAATTGTACCAAAGTTTGTTTATGCATTTGTATTGAAGGACATTTGTGTTGTTTATAGGTTTTGCTATTACAAATGAAGCTGCTATGGACATTCATGTCAGGTTTTTGAATGACTGTAAGTTTTTATTTCTCTAGGATAACTATGCAGGAACATGGGGTTGTAAAATGAATCATTGCCATCCTTGTGTTGTATAATAAATGTATATTTAATTTTTGTATTTTTAGTAGAGACGGGGTTTCATCATGTTGCCCAGGATGGTTTCTGTCTCCTGACCTTATGATCCACCCACCTTGGCCTCCCAAAATGCTGGGATTACAGGAGTGAGGCACCGTGCCCAGCCAGTTGTACCATTTTTTATTCCCACCAGCAATTTTTGAAATACTCAGTTGCATTGCATCTTCTTTAGCACTTGGTATTGTCAATATTTTTATTCTAATAGGCATGTAGTTTATTTTATCACAGATTTAATTTTCATTATAAAAATATTTTGGAAACCATTTTAGTGTTTTTGTTTGTTTTGCTTATTTAGCTGTTAATCCTATTTGCTGAAATGTCTCTTAATGTTTTTATCATTTATTTTCACTGTTGACTTTTAGTGTTTTTTAAACATTCTAGAGAATAGCCCTTTGTCACATTTATGATTTGCGTATATTGACATACATATATTTCATTCATGAGTTGTCTGTTTAACCCTTTGACTCCTAGTCTGACTGGATTTAGTTTTTATTTACTGTTAAATGTATAGACTTATCTGTATATTTTCTAAATAAGTCTTTTGACGGAGATGTGATTTGTAAATATTTTCTCCTAATCTCCCTTTAACAGTACAAAAGCTTTTAATTTTCATGAAGTCCTACTTCGTTTTTCTTAATGGGTCATGTCATTGCTGTCATGCCCAAGAATTATTTGCCTAACCCCAAGTCATAAAGATTTTTCTTCTATATCTTCTAAAATTTTTATTCTTATTTATAACTTCAACTTTTATTTTAGATTCAGGGGGTACAGGTGCAGTTTTGTTAAATGTTATATTACATGTTACTGAACTTTGGGGTACAAATTCTGTCATCCAGATAGTGAGCATAGCACCCAATAGGTAATTTTGCACCCCATGTTTCCCCCTCCTTAACCTCTTTAGTAGTCTTCAGTGTTTTTTGTTCCCATGCTTGTGTCCTTCTGTACTCAATGTTTAGCTTGCACTTATAAGTGAGAACATTCACTATTTACTTTGCTGTTCCTGCTCTCAGCTTGAATGTTATTGGTGTATAGAAATGCTATTGACTTTTGTCTGTTTATTTTGTATTCTGAAACTTTGCTGAAGTTATCAGTTCTAGGAGCCTTTTGGCTGTGTCTTTGGGGTTTTCTAGGTATAGAACCATATCATCAAAGAAGAAAGATAATTTGACTTCTTTTTTTAAAACATTTTACCTCCCCCCACTAGTGTGAGTGATGACGGAGAGGTCATATTACTCTCCATCATCACTAGCATTTGGCATTTGAATATTTTTAATTTTAATCCTTCTAGTTGTGGTATCTTTATGTCATTTTAAAATATTCCATTACCTGGAGAATAATGAAGTTCAGCACCTTCTTAGATGCTTACCTGTCATTGATATATGTTATTTTAAGAAGAGTATCTTTATATATTTTGCCAAAATATTTTTGTTTTTATTTATTTCATTCAGTTTAAAATTTTTTATTTATTCTGGGCAAAAATATTTTGTCAAACATCTGTACTATAAATATTTTTTCCTCCTTTTTGGCTAGCCTGTTTATTATTTTAATGGTATGTTTTGCACAGCAGAGATTTTAATTTTTGTAAAGTCCAATGTATAATTTTTTTTCATAGAATTAGTGGGCTTTTCTTATGTATTTTCTCTACAAAAAAAGTACACTTCAAGAATTAAAGGGTAGCATCTTATTTTTTAGTGCTTTATAGATTTATTATTTATATTAGTCCATAGATCACTTGAGAGAGATTAGTGGTTTTTCAAGTGTATCATATTTTAGTCAAAACATGTTATCTACATATTAATTTTTCTATAGCATATCTAAGCAAATTTTTATGGAATCAAACATAAACATCTTGCATAGATTTTCATATATTTATTTTTATGCATTTTGTTATTTGGTTTAATCAAAATGTTTATTTAAAAATTTTTTGTTAGCCGGGCGTGGTGGCTCATGCCTGTAATCCCAGCACTTTGGGAGGCTGAGGTGGGTGGATCACCTGAGGTCAGGAGTTCAAGACCAGCCTGGCCAACATGGTGAAACCCCATCTCTACTAAAAATACAAAAAAAAAAATTAGCCAGGTCTGGTGGCGTGCACCCCAGCTACCCGAGTGTAATCTCAGCTATCTGGGAGGCTGAGGCAGGAGAATCACTTGAGCCAGGGAGGCAGAGGTTGCAGTGAGCCGAGATCATGCCACTGCACTCCAGCCTGGGCCACAGAGTGAGACTCCATCTCAAAAAAAAAAAATTTGTTTATTTTGTTTAATCAAAATGTTTATTTTAAATTTTTTAAATATAATTGTAGAAATAAATACAATGTATTTTGTTTTGAACGTACTCTGTCTTCTGCTACTTTTCCAGATTTGTTTACGTTTTACATTATATTTGAGGTTTTTATTTTTTCAATTAGGCTAAAAGCTTCTAGATAAAAAGAAGGGTAAAAGAAAAAATTACAATGAAAAGCCTTAAAAAACAAATAAAAAATAATGATAAGCATGTAATTTATCAAATTATTTAGTAACAAAAAATCTCAGTCCATATGGTTTCAGTAGTATACTCAATCAATTATATGAGGGAAAAATAATACTACTAATATTACACAATCATTTAATAACATATAATAGGAAGGAACCTATCCCAACTCATGTTGTCAACAAAATATTGATATCATGATGTGAGAAATTACACTAAATAATACATATCAGTGTCCATTATTAATATACATGCATCATTACCTCCTGGTTGGTACAAAGGGTACCTCTAGAAGTGTGAGTGGAGACCATCTGGGGAGCAGTAGTGAGGTGCCTCTCTGCCACAAGGTGTCAAGTGAGACCGTGTGGAAAACCTGGACTTGCATTGCTGCCAGGCTGTAACCATGTGACAGCTCTCTTCTTCCACCAGTAAGGTGTCAGAGAAGACTGAGTAAAATAGAAGGTTTAAATAAGATCCAAAGTTAAAAGCACAATAATAGAAATGCCCAGAATACAATTGAAAATAGCTTCTTATACAAATAAATGAGAAAATGACAACCTGAAAATCATGACTAACAAGAGGTTGATGGTGAAAATATAGGTGTTCAATTTCTCTGACAAGGATTTTAGTAGAGATATCATAAAAATGACAAAGCAAGTAAGTTTAAATACAGCTGAAATAAATAAGAAGACTCAACAAAGAAATAAAGCATCACAATAAAGAAATAAAACATTGAAAAAGAATGAAATGGATATTGTAGAACTGCAAGATACGTCACCCAAAATTTTTCAAAAATTACTGTCTGGGCTAAACGGAATTTGTCACCTCCTGCCTTGCAAGAGGTCCTGAAGGGAGTGCTAAATATGGAAGAATATGGAAAAGAAAGATGATTACTGTCCACCAAAACAAACACAGAAACCACACACACATAAGTAGAGACCATTGACACTATAAAGCAACCACACAAACAAGTCTGCATAATAAGCTGCTAACAATACAATGACAGGATCAAATACACACATCTCAATATTAAGGTGGAATTCAAATGGGCTAAATGCCCCGAATTAAAAGGAACAGAGTGGCAAGTTGGATAAAGAAGCAAAAGCCAACTGTATGCTATCTTCAAGAGATCCATCTCACATGCCAGGATATCCGTAGGCTCAGCATAAAGGGATGGAAGAAAAATCTACCATGCAAATGGAAAACAAAACAAAACAAAAAAGCAGAGGTTACAATCTTAAAGTCAGACAAAACAGACCAACAAAGCCAACAAAGATCAAAGAAGACAAAGAAGGAGGAGACATAATGGTAAAGGTTTCAGGTCATCAAGAAGACCTAACCATGTTAAATGTATATGCACCCAACACAGAACCATCCAGATTCATAAAGCAAGTTCTTAGAGACCTACAAAGAGACTTCGATAACCACATAACAGGGGAAGACTTCAACAACCCATTGACAGTGTTAGACAGATCATCCAGGCAGAAAACTAACAAATATATTTGGGACCTGAACTTGATACTTGACCAAATGGACCTAATAGACATCTACAGATGTCTCCCCCTCCAAACAACAGAATATACATTCTTCTCATATGCACCTGGCACATACTCTAGAATCAACCACACAATCAGCCATAAAACAATCCTCACTCAATTAAATAAAAAACACATAAATTATACCAACTACAGAGCAATGAAAATAGAAACGAATACTAAGAAGATGGCTCAAAATACACATTTACATGAAAACTCAACAACCTGCTTCTGACGACTTTTGGGTTATAATGAAATTAAGACAGAAATCAAGACATTCTTTGAAACGAATGAGTACAAAATTATAACATACCAGAATCCCTGTAACACAACTAAAGCGCTGTTAAAAAGAAAGTTTATAGTGTGAAATGTCCGTATAAAAAATTAGAAAGATCTCGAATTAACAACCTAACATTACACCTACAGGAACTAGAGAAACAAGAGCAAACCAAAACCAAAGCTAGCAGAAGACAAGAAATAACCAAAATCAGAGTTGAACCAAATGAAGTTGAGATGCCGAAAATTATACAAAAGACCAATGAATCCAGAAATTGGTTTGTTGAAAGAGTAAATAAGATGGATAGAATGCTAGCTAGACTAAAAGAGAAAATAAAGAGAAAATACAAATAAACAAAATCAGAAATAACAAGGGGTACATTACAAACCAACCCCAAAGATATTTTAAAAAAACAGAGATAATTATGAATACCTATATGCACACAAATTAGAAAACCTACAAGAAATTTATACATTCCTGGAAACATGCAACCTCCCAAGATTGAACCAGGAAGAAATGGAAATCCTGAACAGACCAATATTTAGTTCCAAATTGAATCAATACTAAAAAGCCTACCAACTAGAAAAAGCCCAGGAGCAGAAAGATTCACAGCCAAATTCTATCAGATGTAAAAGAAGAGCTAGTTGCAATCCTACTGAAACTATTGCAAAATAATTGAGGAGAGGAACTTCTCTCTAACTCACTCTATGAGACCCAAATAATTCTAATACCAAAACTTCACAGACACACACAAAAGAGAAAAATTCAGGCCAATATTTGGATAAATATAAATGCAAAAATCCTCAACAGAATACTAGCAAACCAAATCTAGCAGAACATCAAAAAGCTAATCCACCACAATCAAGTAGGGTTATTCCTGGGATGCAAGATTTGTTCAGTATACACAAATCAATAAATGTGATTCATCACATAAACAGAAAATCAATAAATTTGATTCAACACATAAAGGCCACATAGTCATCTCAAAAGATGCAAAAAAGGCCTTGGATATTCAGCACAACATACCTTCATGTTAAAATTCCTCAGCAAACTGGGCATTAAAGAAACATATTCAAAAATAATAAAAGCCATATACAACAACTCCATAGCCAACATCATACTGGATAGTCAAAACCTGGAAGCATTCTCTTTGAAAACTTAAACAAGACAAGCATACCCTTTCTCATCACATTTATTCAACATAATTCTGAAAGTCCTAACCAGAGCAATTAGGCAAGAGAAAAAAATGAAAAACATTTAAACAGGAAGAGAGGAAGTCAACATATCTCTCTTCATAGATGATAACATTCTATATCTGGAAAACCCCATAGCATTTGTCCAAAATATCCCTGATCTGATAAACTTCAGCAAAGTTTCAGCATACAAAATCAATGTACAAAAAACAGTGGCATTTCCATACACCAATAGCAGCTAAGGTAAGAGTCAAACCAGGAACTCAATACTATTCACAAGGACCATGACAAGAATACAGCTAACCAGGGTACTGAAAGATCTCTACAATGAGAGATATAAAACACTGATCAAAGAAATTGGAGATGACACACACAAATGGAAAAACTTCTCATGTTCATGGATAGGAAAAAATCAATATTGTTAAAATGGTCCTACTGCCCAAAGCAATTTACAGATTCAATACTATTCCTAGGTCAAACTACCAATGACATTCCTCACAGAATTAGAGAAAACAATTTTAAAATTCATATGGAATCAAAAAAGAACCCAAATAGCCAAGGCAATCCTAAGCCAAAAGAACAAAGCTGGAGGCATTGCACTACCTGACTTCAAACTATACTACAAGGCTACAATAATCAAAACAGCATGTTACTGGTACAACAACAGACACATAGACCAATGGAACAGAATGGAGAGCCCAGAAATAATGCCGTACACCTACAGCCATGTGATTTTCGCCAAAGTCTACCAAAATAATCAATAGAGAAATGACTTCCTGTTCAAAAAATGGTGCTGGGATAACTGTCTAGTTAAATGCGGAAGATTGTAACTGGAACCCTTCCTCAAATCACATACAAAAGTCAACTTTAGATGGACTAAATACTTAAATGTAAAACATAAAACTACAAATACTCTGAAAACTAATTTAGGAAATGCCATTCTGGACATAGGACCTGGCAAAGATTTTACAACGAAGATGCCAAAATTGATTGCAACAAAAAAACCCATAAATTAACAAGTGGAACCTAATTAAATTAAAGAGCCCTTGCAGCAAAAAAGAAATTATTAAAGGAGAAAACACAAACTACAGAATGGGATAAAATATTTGCAAATATGCATGCAACAAAATTTACTATCCAGAATCTACAAGAAATTTAATCAAATTAACAGAAAACAAATAACTCCAATAAAAAGTGGGCAAAGGACATGAATAGACCCTTTTCAAAAGATGACATTCATGTTGCCAATAAGCATATGGAAAAGTGCTCAACATACTAATCATTAGAGAAATGCGCAACAAAACCACAATGAGATAACATCTCATACCAGTCAGAATGGATATTATTTAAAAATCTAAAAATAACAAATGATGGTGAGGTTGCAGAGAAAAGGGAACACTTATACACCCTTGGTAAGAATGTAAATTAGTTCAACCATTGTGGAAAGCAGCTTTGTGATTTCTCAAAGAACTTAAAACTGAACTACCATTCGACCCACCCATCTCAATATTACTTGTATACCCAAAGGAGTATACATTGTTCTGTAGTAAAATAACCTGCACATGTATGTTCATTCCAGCACTATTCACAGTAGCGAAGACATGGAATCCACCTCATGCCCATCAATAGTAGACTGCATAACAAAAATGTAGTACATATACACCATGAAATATTATGCATCCATAAAAAGACTGAGATTATGTCCTTTGCAGCAACATGGATGAAGTGGAGGCCATTAGTCTAAGCAAAGCAACCAAGGAACTACAAACCAAATACTGCATGTTCTCACTTATAAGTGGGAGCTAAACATTAAGTACACATGGACACAAAGAAGGGAGCAACAGACACCGGGGCCTACTTGAGGGTGGAAGGTGAGAGACAATGAGAAACCACCTATTGGGTACCATGCTTATTACCTGGGTATATCAAACCCCTGTGTCATACCTGTATGACAAATGTACACATGTACCCCAGAAACTAGAATTTTTTTAAAAAATCCTCAATAAACAAGAGGGTTCAGGGAGTTTGTGTGTCAGCAAACACATTTGCATACCCTGAGAGTGGCACACTCCAAGTCCACAGAGATGTTGCCAAATGAAACGTACGTCAGCCTGCCTGATACAGCAAAGTCAAATGCCGACATGCAGATTGCCGCAAAAGAACAGGAGGAATTTATTACAGGGGGCCAAGCAAGGAGAAGTGGGCAGCTAATGCTTAAGATCTGAACTCTCTGATGGATGGCTTACAGGTAAGTTTTTAAAGGCAGGGAGACAGAGGTTACAGGCAAAGTCATAAATCAGTATATGGACATTGTATATGGGCTTAACCTGAAAAAATGGGACATCTCAAAGTGAGGGCCCACACATCTTAGGTAGAGTCAAACATTTTCTGATTTGTGATTGGTTAACGAGGCAAAGTTTTGTCTAAAAAATTGGAATCAGCAGAAAAGAATGTTAGCTCTCATCCATGGGTGTGACTTCCTCCAGGCCTCTCAGGAAGAAATTCAGAAGAAAAAGTGGTGGTCTGAGTTCTGTCCTCAGTTCCTCCTTATCTGAGGTCTATGTGCCAGTAGATCTATTTAATGGGGTTCCAGGTTTCTGAAAAACAACTCATGAACATATGGAAAGATGTTATTTTAGTTTTTATAATGGAACTAAACATTCTGTGATTTTTAACTTCCTTGGCTATTGCATTAGGCAATTATTACCTTCTTACTTATGAAGTTGCTTGTTTATTTCTCAGGACTAGCTAGGTGCCTGGAATTTCCCTGAAGGAACTTAAGCTTTTCCTTTATCTCTGTACTTGGAGGAACTTGCAGGTGACTAAGAGGGGTCCCCGCTTCATCTCATGCCCCATTACCCAACTTCTGGGGAGGTGGGGGCTGGAGATTGAGTCAATTACCAACAGCCACATTAATGTCTATATAACGAAACCACCATAAAACCCATAATGAAAGCGTTCAGGGAGCTTCTGAGTTGGCAAACACATTTACTTGCCCAGAGGATTGCAGACCCCAACTCCACAGACAGGAGCTCGTGGGCTTGGGATTCTTCTGGAACTTCCCAGATGTACCTCTTCATCTGACTCTTATTTGTATCCCTTATAATAAACTATAATAGTGAGTGTAGCATTTTCTTTATTTCCATGCTTCATTCTAGCCAGTTATATAACCTGAAGCAGAGTGGTTGTGAGAACCTCCAACTTTGTATCCAAATCAGGTAGAAGTAACCTGGATACCCCCTACTTGAGACTGACATCTGAAGGGAAGGCAGTCTTGCGGGATTGATTCCTTCAACATCTGGAGTCTGATGCTCCAGACTCCGGTCAGTGTCAGGACTAAATTAAATAGTAAGACACTCAGTTGGTGTGAGAGTTGGAGAAGTAGTATTGGAAAAGACACTGTGAATTTGATTTCAAAAGAAAAAAAGTTTCGCTATTTTTGTTTTGTTTCCAATTATTATAAAACTGGTTGATGTCTTACTTGGCACGGACAGAAATTCTTTACATGTCTGCTTGACATAACAACTTCACAGATTCTGGACCGTAATTTATGGTAAATAGCAAATCAAACACAGAAGCATTCACCCAGAGCACTAAATAGTCTTTGAGCAGAACTATTAAACACCGAAAGAACAGGCTACCCTGCCCTTATCTTATTTTCTTTTAGATAAGTTTTTATAATATTTAGACCAGAATCAACATTACTCTGCCTTAGAGGGATTTTTTTTTTCTTTCAGAACAATCACAATAATGATATCAATGAACATGGATAGAGAATATACTATGGGCCAGATAGTCTCCCAGGTGGTTTACGAGTATTTTATTTATTCCTTTCAATGATGCTACAAAGCAAGCAATTTTATTATGCATCTTTTATAGGAAAGGAACATGAAGATCATGTTATCCAAAAATCATGAAATGGGTAAGGAATAGAAGCTAGATTCAAAACAAAACACAAAAACATTTAAACATTTAAACATGTAAAGTTGGGAATTGATTAGTTTATAGGCTAACAAAGCATTGTGACCCAGTTCAAAATAGCTGAAATTCCCCTTCAGATTTTTTTTATAAAAGGCAGTATCTCTCAAAGTGTAATCCGTAAGTATTCTGAATGATTCAGATGTTCCTCAACCTTTAAGAACCACAAATCTATGATGTGAACATCAAAGTTCTTTCACTCTGCTACCTCATGACAGTTAATATAAATATGGTATTTAAAACCATTAGCATTGTTTACATTGCTATATTAATGGAGAAGTTCACAGAACAAACAGCTAATTAAAAGATTAAATAGCACGCATGTAAATGCATGTAAAATGCCGAGCATATTCACTAGCATGTAGAAATGTTCAATAAATGAAATATATTATTATTATCATGATACAATTACAGAAAATTAAAAACTTATTTCAGGTAATTAAGTCATATTTATTCAGTTCAGGGATTGTCAATGATCAGAATTCTGGATTTTGTCTTTACTAATTCATTGCACTTGCTATCCTTAGCCAGGGACATATCTGTTCATCTTCCCAATCACAGTCGTTTTGCTTTTACCAAAACTTGGATGCTAAATTAGTTCACCACATATATTCACTCTTAGGAAATACTGAAATCTGTATTCCCTTGCCAAAGGTGATTTACCTTTCCAAGTGGCATAGCTCCAGGGAAGATATTTGGTTGTTGGAAACTTTCAGTGACCACATAGGATTTTTAACTAAATAGAGCATGAGACCAGAGGCACAAAGCAGTATCCACAACACTAAGATTAAGCAAACATTTGTAGTCAACCCATCAGAAATATTCAGTCCCATATATATGTCACACTGGCTGTGATTCTCCACTACAAAGGTGAGTCTAATTTGTTTGAGAATTATTTTTCCTTTACTTTAGGCAGTAATTTCAAATTACTCATATTTATTATGTATTTGGCATTCTACATATGAATTTTGAATTGTAAAGTAACCTTTGTAAAGTTGAGGGACAAATCACACAAAGTAAATGTTTTCCTGTCATCCACCGGGTGTTTTGAATATGTAAGATGCAGTCTGTGTCTACCCAGAACCAAAAAGCCAAAAATTCTTGAATAAAGTTGTTAATTAAGTCAAATGATTGAATTTGTATTAGAGGATTCTTTTCTACTGAACAGTGTGGCTGTTTCAATAATTTCTCCATGTCATATCAATAGCTTGTGGACATACAGACACTGCCTTTGTGGAGGGTAGGATGTCAGAAAGAAGAGAAAATAAGATTGTTGAGTGGAACTCTATTGTTCCAGAACAGTGATCTGTGTCTGTTTTCAAGTAAGTATGAATGTGGGGAAGGGGATGATAATCAGTTTACCTACCAGCTTCAGAAAGGGCATGGTTTTGAAGTTAATAGACACAACATTCCTCACCTACATCTAAAGAAATTGCCTAGAAGAGCTAAGAAAGACAAATAGAAGTAAATATAAATATACATACTAGAAATATATATAAATATATGTAGAAAAATATATAAATATATATTTTATACATAAAATATAAAAATATTAAAATGTTTTAAGTCCAGCTATCCTATTTAATAGCTTAGAATTAATATCAGCCCATGAATTGACTTGAAGAAGAAATATTTATAAGCATCTGTTCACATTATTATAATTTGCTGAGTTAATATAGCCTTTAGTTGATGGATTATGGTCCACTTGACAAATAAATATAGCTGTATATTTACAATGCCAAAAAATCCTTTATTCAAAAAATACATTGGATGGTAATTAGTAAAAACAGTCAAGCTGCAATAGCTCTGTATACCTGAAAGAAGAATTACTACAGTTAAACCAATTTTTCTATTAAATTATCTGACTGATACAATGTGCTGAAAAGTCTCATCTATAACAATATTATACATCATAATTTTTCACAGCTTAGGATGATGCTGGTTTATTTATTTTTGTTAACTTTTAATGTTAAAGAAAAAAACAATGGTTCCAAATTAAAGTGATGTTTACTCTTTACCTCTGTCTGTAGAGAAGAGAATTCAATTCTGAATAAGTATAACCATTCAGAATGAAAAAGTATAAGCATTTAGAGAATCTAAGAATTTTCAGATCTTAGGCTTTCACCATCATGTCACCATAGCCTTCAGTTCAATAATCTAATTAATATTTTATGCTGTGATTGTGAAGCTTCTGAATACGTCAAAATATGGCACCATAAAATGAACTAAACTAATAAATTAAATTAAAAATTAAAATTTTGTTTTGGTGTGCAATATGACATTAAAAAACTATTTTCAAACTCTGTTATATGCAAAAATCATGTAATTTCTTTTTAGTAATCTTTTTAGAAAGTTCAGTATTGATCTGTGGCCTGTTAGGACCTGGGCTGCATAGGAGGTGAGCGTCAGGTGAAGGAGCATTACCCACTGAGCTCTGCCTCCTTCAGATCAGCAGCAGCATTAGGTTCTCACAAGAGTGTGAGTCCTATTGTGAACTGCACGTGTGAGGGATCTAGATCACATGCTTTTTATGAGAATCTAATGCCTGATGATCCGAGGTGAAACAGTATCATCCCGAAATCATCCCCTCTCCTACAACCCCCATCTGTGGAAAATGTTGGGGACCACTGATTTAAAAACATATGAGTAAACAAAACAAAAGAAAACAAAAATTTTAAGTAACTTTCCCCTTATATCATAATATAAAATGACAGAAATGATTCTTTTTTCCCATGATTTAATGTTTACCTTTTTCTTAGCACAAATACAAGTCATGTAACTTTTCAGGTAGAAAATGTTATTTCACATACTTCCTAAAATCATGACACATACCAGCAGTGGTACACCTACTGTAATCTGGAAAAAGCTGACTAGACACAGGTGATTTTTTTGTTGTTGTTGTTGCTTCTCTGCACACTCTATTTTATTATTCTATTTTATTTTACTCTGAGTTCTGGGATACATGTGCCAAACATGCAGGTTCATTACACTTAATTACTCTTAAGTGTTTATATGCTGGATTACATTGATTGATTTGCATATATTGAAGAAGCCTTGCATCCCAGGGATGAAGCCCACTTGATCATGGTGGATAAGCTTTTTGATGTGCTGCTGGATTCGGTTTGCCAGTATTTTATTGAGGATTTTTGCATCAATGTTCATCAAGGATATTGGTCTAAAATTCTCTTTTTTGGTTGTGTCTTTGCCCGGCTTTGGTATCAGAATGATGCTGGCCTCATAAAATGAGTTAGGGAGGATTCCCTCTTTTTCTATTGATTGGAATAGTTTCAGAAGGAATGGTACCAGTTCCTCCTTGTACCTCTGGTAGAATTCGGCTGTGAATCCATCTGGTCCTGGACTCTTTTTGGTTGGTAAGCTATTGATTATTGCCACAATTTCAGCTCCTGTTATTGGTCTATTCAGAGATTCAACTTCTTCCTGATTTAGTCTTGGGAGGGTGTATGTGTCGAGGAATTTTTCCATTTCTTCTAGATTTTCTAGTTGATTTGCATAGAGGTGTTTGTAGTATTCTCTGATGGTAGTTTGTATTTCTGTGGGATTGGTGGTGATATCCCCTTTATCATTTTTTATTGCATCTATTTGATTCTTCTCTCTCTTTTTTTTATTAGTCTTGCTAGCGGTCTATCAATTTTGTTGATCCTTTCAAAAAACCAGCTCCTGGATTCATTAATTTTTTGAAGGGTTTTTTGTCTCTATTTCCTTCAGTTCTGCTCTGATTTTAGTTATTTCTTGCCTTCTGCTAGCTTTTGAATGTGTTTGCTCTTGCTTTTCTAGTTCTTTTAATTGTGATGTTAGGGTGTCAATTTTGGATCTTTCCTGCTTTCTCTTGTGGCCATTTAGTGCTATAAATTTCCCTCTACACACTGCTTTGAATGCATCCCAGAGATTCTGGCATGTTGTGTCTTTGTTCTCATTGGTTTCAAAGAACATGTTTATTTCTGCCTTCATTTTGTTATGTACCCAGTAGTCATTCAGGAGCAGGTTGTTCAGTTTCCATGTAGTTGAGCGGTTTTGAGTGAGATTCTTAACCCTTAGTTCTAGTTTGATTGCATCGTGGTCTGAGAGATAGTTTGTTATAATTTCTGTTCTTTTACATTTGCTGAGGAGAGCTTTACTTCCAACTATGTGGTCAATTTTGGAATAGGTGTGTTGTGGTGCTGAAAAAAATGTATATTCTGTTGATTTGGGGTGGAGAGTTCTGTAGATTTCTATTAGGTCCTCTTGGTGCAGAGCTGAGTTCAATTCCTGGGTATCCTTGTTGACTTTCTGTCTTGTTGATCTGTCTAATGTTGACAGTGGGGTGTTAAAGTCTCCCTTTATTAATGTGTGGGAGTCTAAGTCTCTTTGTAGGTCACTCAGGACTTGTTTTATGAATCTGGGTGTTCCTGTATTGGGTGCACATATATTTAGGATAGTTAGCTCTTCTTGTTGAATTGATCCCTTTACCATTAAGTAATGGCCTTCTTTGTCTCTTTTGATCTTTGTTGGTTTAAAGTCTGTTTTATCAGAGACTAGGATTGCAACCCCACCCTTTTTTTGTTTTCCTTTTGCTTGGTAGATTTGCCTCCATCCTTTTATTTTGAGTCTATGTGTGTCTCTGCCCGTGAGATGGGTTTCCTGAATACAGCACACTGATGGGTCTTGACTCTTTATCCAATTTGCCAGTCTGTGTCTTTTAATCGGAGCATTTAGTCCATTTACATCTAAAGTTAATATTGTTATGTGTGAATTTGATCCTGTCATTATGATGTTAGCTGGTTATTTTGCTCATTAGTTGATGCAGTTTCTTCCTAGTCTCGATGGCCTTTACATTTTGGCATGATTTTCCAGCGGCTGGTACCAGTCGTTCCTTTCCATGTTTAGCACTTCCTTCAGGAGCTCTTTTAGGGCAGGCCTTGTGGTGACAAAATCTCTCAGCATTTGCTTGTCTGTAAAGTATTTTATTTCTCCTTCAGTTATGAAGCTTAGTTTGGCTGGATATGAAATTCTGGTTTGAAAATTCTTTTCTTTAAGAATGTTGAATATTTGCCCCCACTCTCTTCTGGCTTGTAGAGTTTCTGCCGAGAGATCTGCTGTTAGTCTGATGGGCTTCCCTTTGAGGGTAACCCGACCTTTCTCTCTGGCTGCCCTTAACATTTTTTCCTTCATTTCAACTTTGGTGAATCTGACAATTATGTGTCTTGGTGTTGATCTTCTCGAGGAGTATCTTTGTGGCGTTCTGTGTATTTCCTGAATCTGAATGTTGGCCTGCCTTGCTAGATTGGGGAAGTTCTCCTGGATAATATCCTGAAGAGTGTTTTCCAACTTGGTTCCATTCCTCCCGTCACTTTCAGGTACACCAATCAGATGTAGATTTGGTCTTTTCACATAGTCCCATATTTCTTGGAGGCTTTGCTTTTTTCTTTTTATTCTTTTTTCTCTAAACTTCCCTTCTCGCTTCATTTCATTCATTTCATCCTCCATCGCTGATACCCTTTCTTCCAGTTGATCACATCGGCTCCTGAGGCTTCTGCATTCTTCACGTAGTTCTTGAGCCTTGGCTTTCAGCTCCATCAGCTCCTTTAAGCACTTCTCTGTATTGGTTATTCTAGTTATACATTCATCTAAATTTTTTTCAAAGTTTTCAACTTCTTTGCCTTTGGTTTGAATGTCCTCCCATAGCTCGGAGTAATTTGATCGTCTGAAGCCTTCTTCTCTCAGCTCGTCAAAGTCATTCTCCATCCAGCTTTGTTCCGTTGCTGGTGAGGAACTGCGTTCCTTTGGAGAAGGAGAGGCACTCTGCTTTTTAGAGTTTCCAGTTTTTTTGCTCTGTTTTTTCCCCATCTTTGTGGTTTTATCTACTTTTGGTCTTTGATGATGGTGATGTACAGATGTGTTTTTGGTGTGGATGTCCTTTCCGTTTGTTAGTTTTCCTTCTAACAGACAGGACCCTCAGCTGCAGGTCTGTTGGAGTACCTGGCCGTGTGAGGTGTCAGTGTGCCCCTGCTGGGGGGTGCCTCCCAGTTAGGCTGCTCAGGGGTCAGGGGTCAGGGACCCACTTGAGGAGGCAGTCTGCCCGTTCTCAGATCTCCAGCTGCGTACTGGGAGAACCACTGCTCTCTTCAAAGCTGTCAGACAGGGACTCTTAAGTCTGCAGAGGTTGCTGCTGTCTTTTTGTTTGTCTGTGCCCTGCCCCCAGAGGTGGAGCCTACAGCATTAGGCAGGCCTCCTTGAGCTGTGGTGGGCTCCACCCAGTTCGAGCTTCCCGGCTGCTTTGTTTACCTAAGCAAGCCTGGGCAATGGCAGGTGCCCCTCCCCCAGCCTCGCTGCCGCCTTGCAGTTTGATCTCAGACTGCTGTGCTAGCAATCAGCGAGACTCCGTGGGCGTAGGACCCTCCAAGCCATGTGCGGGATATAATCTCCTGGTGTGCCGTATTTTAAGCCCGTCGGAAAAGCGCAGTATTCGGGTGGGAGTGAGGTTCTGTCTGTCACCACTTTCTTTGACTAGGAAAGGGAGCTCCCTGACCCCTTGGGCTTCCCAGGTGAGGCAATGCCTCGCCCTGCTTCGGCTTGCGCACGGTGCGCACACCCACTGGCCTGTGCCCACTGTCTGGCCCTCCCTAGTAAGATGAACCGGGTACCTCAGATGGAAATGCAGAAATCACCCATCTTCTGCGTCGCTCACACTTGGAGCCATAGACCGGAGCGCTTCCTATTTGGCCATCTTGGCTCCTCCCTAGTTGTGTTTTTATATGCTGAAAGCAAGCAGTCTATTCAACTAGTGGTGATGAGAAACAGTATATCCATATGCAAAATAGTGAAGTCAGGCTTTTATCTTACACCATGTAAAGATTAATTCAAGTAGATAAAAAACTTTAATATAAGAACCAAAATGACAAAACTCATAGAAGAAAACAAAGGGAAAAGTCATGACATTGTATTTGGCAATAATTTTTTGTATGTAAAAACCAGAAGTATAGGCATTAAAAGAAGAAAACAAATAAAATTTATTTCATCAAAATTAACATTTTGCACATCAAAGGACACTTTCAGAAAAGTAAAAAGGCAGCTCTCTCATAATGGGAACAATAGTTGCAAAATACATAGCTGATAAGAAATTAAATCTACAATATATTTTTAAAACTTACAATGAAATAACAACAAAATAGACAACCCAACTGAAAAATAGGCAAAGAGCTTGAATAGGCATTTCTTTAAAAAGATAAGCATGTGACCAATAAGGATGTGAAAAAAAGTTGTGCATCACTAATCATTGGGTAAATGCAAATCAAAACCTCAGTGAGATACCACTTTATACCTATTAAAATGGTTATTATTAAAATAAACAAAGAAAATCAGAAGCAGAAAGTGTTGGGGAAGATGTGCAGAAATTGGGACTTCTGTGCATTGCCCCTGCAGCCACTGTGGAAACCAAATGGTACATCCTTTAAAAAGTGAAAGAATTATCATGTTATCCAGCAATTCCACTTCTTGGCTTATGCACAAAAGAATTGAAAGCTTGAATTTGAACAGATATTTGCATACCTATGTTTATAGCATCATTATTCACAATAGTCAAACGATAAAAAACGACCTAAATATTCCTTAATGGATGAAGGGAGAAACAAAATGTATATACATGCAATGGAACATTATATAACCTTAAAAAAGAATAAAATTCTGGTTCATGCTACAACATAGATAAAACTTAGACGAAGTGAAGCTATGCATAAAAGGAAACATATGGCATACTAGAATATTCAAATTCATAGAGATAGAAAGATAACTTGACTGGTATGAGACTCATTTCTCTGCCAAGCATCACCATGGCAACCACACAAGTTTGTCTCCTTTGGGTTTTCTAATAAAGGGTTCTTATTAGTCTCTGAGAATTTCCCCGAATTTATCTAATAGAATAAGGCTCCAATTAGCTACAACTTCGGAGTGAATAAAATAAAGTTTTAACTCTTGCTAATGAGAGGCTATTTAATAAGACTCTGTGGGTGTTCAGCTTTGACAAACTCATTAAAAGTTTTCATATCACAATCCCAGAAGCCTGATTTAACAAGCCTCGGAACAGCATTCTTCCAATTAACTCCCTTCTTCCCCGTGCTTGGAGCAGAGAAACAGTTGCCTGTGATTAGTGATTTGCTGTCTTTGTTAATGATCAACCCCATCTCCATTATTATAAGGGAAAACAAAATAATTAAAGTTTTGTAGAGTTTATCAATGCTTTCAGGGCAGTGGAAGTGCCCTTCGACTTCTGTGTACTAACTTTGTTAATGATCTGTTGAGTAATAGAAGACCTCAGAATCTTTCTTAAACATTTTTAGAATAAATAGAAATTAAAATATATGTGTATATATAAAGGATATTATAATAAGTCCAACAAACCTAATAGTGGTTGAGAGAGATTGTGTGGCAAACTCTGAAAGCTAAAAAGTTGTTGAGATGATATTAATTCTAGACTCTCTTTGCTTCTTAATATTTTAATGTACAAGCATTTAAGAATATTATAAATAATAACCCACTAGATAATCTTTCAGGCAATAATTTTATTTATATCTATATTTGTACAAAAAGGAGTGAGAGGTATTAAACCTTTTTTTTCTGAGATCCTTTTCATCCCTAACTACAGCTGTAATATATTACTGATAATATTTTACTTTCAATGATAGGTAGGCATGAGAGTGCTAAGGCATTGTAGATTAGTATAAATCATAAGCATACTGATCCAAAGACTCAGAAGCTCATCTTCACACAATGATTCTCATAGCCACTCACTTAGATGCCTCCCTGAAGGAAATACATACGGTGATCAATGCCAGGAAAAAAGACCCTTTATTTTTATTTTGTGTTATTTTTTATTGATGCAAATATTTGAATACTTATGGGATACATGTGATATTCTGTTACATGCATAGAATGTATAATGATAATGTCAGGGTATTTGGGATGTCTGTCACCTCGAGTATTTATCATTTCTAGGGTTTGGGAATATTTCAAGTTCTCTCTTCTAGCTATTTTGAAATGTATAATGCATTGTTTTTAAGTATAGTCACTGTACTCTGTTATTGAGCATTACAACATATTCCTTCTATTTAACTGTATGCTTGTACCCACTAATCAACTTCTCTTCATCTCCTTCTACACACACTCTTCCCAGTCTCTGGTATCTATCATTTTATCTTCTAACTCCATCAGATCATCTTTTTTAGTTCCCACATATGAGTGAGAATATGTGAGATTTGCAGAAGACCCTTTTAAAATCTCATTATTTTTGTCCGTTTTTCTTCACTCCTCAATTTAGTTGCTTATGGAGCTTTTTGAAATACCCTGTGTTCCCTCTATGTACTTTCTGCCTAAATTCACAGGCAAGCTCATGTCTTTATAGATGTGGCCACAGGAAGGCTCACACACTAAGAGGAAGGTAAAGGAAGGCCTCTCCATAAAAAAACATAAAACAAAACAAAGCAAAATTGTTTTGTTTGTTTTGAAACTTGTGTTTCAAACACTGGTTGGATCGCTTAGTTTACCATGTCACAATTCTATTTGTATTCGTACTAAAATAGGCATCTAAGTGTTACAGTTGCCTGTCATTATGGAAGCAAAGACTCTTTAAATATCCTTTAAGTGGTAGTTAAATTTTGGTTATCTAAAAAGTACATTTGAACCTTTCACTCAACATAAAATCTAAGAACTCAATAGCAATTTACATATAACATGTGGCCTCACCTTACTCCATTTCACTACTTCTACTGCCAAAATTTTGAGCATCCTAAACCCAGTGTTCCACATCCTCTCATTCTCATGTTCATTTAGCTTTATGTAGATGTTAAGCATCTTTTGTTTTGATTCTTTAATGATTCATAAAATTTTAGAAAAGCTATTGTGCAGCATGTAATCTTCCTGAGCTTGCTTTATGGTATTATTAAGATTCAGTCTATTTTTTTATTGCTCAAATATATTGCTTTCAGCTGTTGTAAAATATTCCAATTTGTGAATACAAGAAAAATTATTTATCATATTATTTAGACACAGAAATTTTATGTATCCACCATAGAAACAAACCTTATGAACATGCCTTTGTGTGACTCCTAGTATACTGGAAGAAGTTTCTTGGGTTCTATGGAGAGAAATAGAATGGTTGGACTGTTTGGAATGTAAAAGTCCAATATAAAACATGGTGCTGATTTCTTTTCCAAAGTGCTAATATCAGTTTTCATTCTAATCAGCAATGCTAAATTGTTTTGCTAATAAACATACTCAACAACATTCAGTATTGTTTGAGTTTTCTATTTTTTCTGCTGGAATGGGGATAAAATACCATTCTTGACAATTATGTCAGAGGTTTGCTGACCATGTGTGTCTGTTTTTCTGTGAAATAACTGCTCATGTATTTTTCTTATTTTTCAGTATATATATATATGAAGTTGAATCAAATAATATTATTAAATATAGGTATATATTTATTTAGTATACTGTTTCATCTTAGTGCATAACTAGAATTTCCACCTGTTTGAGGTATCTATCAATGGACAAAGTTTAAAATTTTTAACTTGGTCAAATTTGTCAATGATTGTATTTATAGTTATTACTTTATATGACTTGCTTAAGAAATTGATGTCTGCTCGTGAATATTTGCCTATAATTTAAAACAAATATTTGTTGTGTTTTCAATATGTGTTTTTAATACAGTTGAGGTTGATTTTTGTACATTTTTCAGTAGGAACTAAATTAATATATCTCCCTATAAGTAATATTTTCTCAATAATTGTATTAAAATTAAGTAGATTTACATTTGTTCAAAAAGTGGTATTATTTGAGGCCGATTAATTGTAATAAAAATTAGTCACAATAATGTATAATGTCTTACATCCAAATGAAGCTTACTTCTTGTTTTTGTAGCAGTGTTGGAAGTGTGGACATGTGCTGCTTGTTGGTGCAGCTTCAGGGACCTAGGAAGACAGAGTCCCTGCCTGGGTTTCCTTGGGACATCTCCATTGAACAGCCACAGTGAAAAATATAGTGTGCAAGAAAGCACCTCGGGGAGGGTTTCTCTTTTTCCTCCCTTTCTTCCTCCCTTCCTCCCTCTGTCACTCCCTTTTTTTCTTTTGCTGAAATACCCATATTTCTTTTAAAATTTTTTAATTTTTTAAAAATAGAGCACCACATCAAAGAAAAAAAAATTAAGGAACTACCATGGATCCAAAAAATCTTGTTTCATATTTATCCACCCAACAAATCTACATGCATTTAATGTTTGTGGAGTTTTGTTTTGTTTTGAGATGGACTCCTGCTCTGTTCCCCAGTGCAGTGGTACGATCTCAGCTCACTGCAACCTCTGCCTCCCAGGTTCAAGCGATTCTCCTGCCTCAGCGTCCTGAGTAGCTGATTATAGGTGTGTGCCACCATGTCTGGCTAATTTTTGTATTTTTAGTAGAGATGGGTTTCACCTTGTTGGTCCGGCTGGTCTTGAACTCCTGACATTGTGATCTGCCTGCCTTGGCCTCCCAAAGTGTTGGGATTACAGGTGTGAATCACTGCGCCCGGCCATTTGTTTAGACACCTTATCACTTCTTCATTATACCTAATCTTGAATTCATAGTTTCTTCCTTTGTACTTAACCACGATACCTTATCACACAAATACATTTAACAGTATTTCCACAATGTCATCTAATAGGACATCTGTAAGCACATTTCTTAATAATCTCAATAATCTCATGTCTTACAATTGACTTATTTGGATGAAGACACCCACACACAAAAAAAACGCCGCATGTTGCCAATTGAGGTTTCTAATTACACATGAATTTCCAGCCGGCACTCTGAGCAGCAACCACATTCCTTCAATCTCCATAGAAGGTCACTCTGTCTATGCGTACACAGACTAGAAGTGCCAGAGAATAAAAATCGCCAGCAGAGAAGCCCCCAAACAACCCCTGGTGAAAATCAAGTTCTGTCTCCTCTCTCACAGGCAAGAATGATTCTCAAGGGTGTGCATTTTATATACTTTCTCAGAAGTGAGCCACAGGATTAGGTTGGATTTGCCCTCTGTAGTAGCTTACTCAATAAAACACACTTTATTAACTTCCTTTCCTTCTCTGTATTAATTCTTTATAAATATAGACTTTTCCAGATAAAGAAAAGCTGAGGGATTTCATCAACACCAGACCTGTCTTACAAGAAATGCTAGAGAGAGTTCTTCAACATGAAAGAAAAAGTATTAATGAGCATCTGAAGGTACAAATCTCTCTGGTAATGGTAAGTACACAGGAAAAGACAGACTATTACAATACTGTAATTGTGGTGTGTAAACTACTCATATCTTAAGTAGAAAGATGAAAAGATGAACCAATCAAAAATGATAACTACAACAACTTTGTAAGACATAGACTGTACAATAAGATATAAACTGAAACAACAAAAAGTTACAAAGTGAAGGTATGAAGTTAAAGTGTAGAGGGTTTTTTTTTAAGTTCCTTTTTGCTTGCTTCTTGTTTGATTATGAAATCAGGGTTACGTTGGTCATGAATTTTAAATAATGGGAGATAAGATATTACTTCCAAGGCTCACAATAATTTGAAATGTAAAAATATACAACAAGCACAGGCAACTGAAGCAAAAATGGACAAATAAGATCACATCAATTTAAAAAGCTTCTGCATAGCATAGGAAACAATAAAGTGAAGAGAAAACCCACAGAATGAAAGAAAAAATTTTCAAACTACTCATCTGACAAGGGATTAATAACCAGAATATATAAGGAGCTCAAACAACTCCATAGGAAAAAATGTATTAGTCCAATTTAAAAATGGGTGAGATTTGAATAGACACTTCTCCAAAGAAGACATACAAATGGCAAACAGGTATATGAAAAGGTGCTCAACATGTTGATCATAAGAAACATGTAAATTAAAACTACAGTGAGATATCATCTCACCCCAGGCAAAATGACTTTCATATAAAAGAAAGGCAATACCAAATTATGCCAGAATGTGGAGAAAACGGAGCCCTCCTACACTGTTGGTGGGAATGTGAATTAGTACAACCACCATAAAGGACAGTTTGGAGGTTCCTCAAAAAACTAAAAACAGAGTTACCATATGATTCAGCAATTCTACTGCTAGGCATACATCCAAAAGAAAGGGAATCAGTATATTGAAGAGATATCTGCACTCCATGTTTATTGGAGCAGTATTCACAATAACCAAGATTTGCAAGCAAACTATGTCTATCAACAGATGAATGGATAAAGAAAATGTGGTACATATACACAATGAAGTACTATTCAGCCATAAAAAATAATGAGATCCTGTCATTTGCAACAACATGGATAGAACTGGAGGTTATTATATTAAATGAAATAAGCCAGACACAGAAAGACAGACTTTAAATGTTCTCCCTTATTGGTGGGAGTTAAAAATTAAAACAACTGGGTTCATGGAGATAGAGAGTAGAAGGATGGTTATCACAGGCTGAGAAGGGTAGTGGGGCGGGGATTAGGAAGAATAAGTGGGGATGTTTAATGGGTACAAAATATAATTAGAAAGCATGAATGCCTTAGTGTTTGACAGCACAACGGAGTGACTATAGCCAATGATAATTGTGCATTTAAAAATAACTAAAAGTATAACTGGATATTTTGTAACATAAAGGACAAATGCTTGGGATAATGGATACCTCAATTATCTGATATGATTATTATGCATTGCATGCATGTACCAAAATATCTCATATACCCCATAAATACATACACCTACTATGTACTCACAGAAAGTAAAAATTAAAAATAAAAAGGTCTAAAATATTTAATGCGGATAGCATGATTTTACTCCAGAATTTTACTGATTTCATTTGAATTATCCCATGGGAATGTACAATAAATGCCACACAATGTAATTTCCCAATAATAATATCTCTAATACTACAGATTCTAACGCTTGCATGGTCCAAGTTTCAGAGTTGCTTGCACTGCATCCTGGATTGCAGTGAATCCTCTTTCTGTTATTGAAGTTACTCAAAGTCAGTATTTTTTTGCGTAACCCACTATATAGATCTAAATAATAATCCAGGTGTGGTATATGCTGCTGTCAAAACCCAAAAAGGTATACCAGGTGTTGTCTATCTATCTGTTATCTACCTATCTATCCATCTATCTATCTATTTATCTATCTATCTATCATGTATCTATCTTTTGATGAGAGGGCAAGATGCAGTAATCTTTCCTTTGCTTTGGATATCCCATGAGACTTTAAGTGGCATGCAACTTCCTACAACCTTTATTTTTGTGGAAGACCGCTGATATTGGTAAGGTATATCTTGCACCTTTGGATAACAAATGTATTACAGTGTCTCCAGTGTGCTAGCTGTTTCTTACAGCTCAGTCCAGTTAGCATATTGTCATCTAAATTTAGTACTTTTTTTATGCAACATGTCCAGGTAGCTTGTATTTCTTTCACTTACATCACGACAGAGGACAGGAGGATAAGCATAGACCAAGGTATTATAAATAGAAGATGTCTGATCCTTATGAATGTGAGTTGTTCTTGATATTCTTTCCTTAGAGTGATAGAAAAGAGCTCATTTACCAAATCAATAGTAGGTGCATAAGACCATCTTAATTTGCTCTAGAAAAGATACTGAGTCTAACATAGGAACTTCTACTTACTGGAGTTTCAGGAATTGTGTGGGTTTTGAAGAGGTTAAAGTAGTAAATTAACAGAAATACAATGGAAATCACCATATCTTAGTCATCTAGATAAACATACTTCAAAAGAAATATAATATGCCACCTAGGTAATTTAAAAATATACTAGTGACCACAGTTTTAAAAGTTAAGATGAAATGTTAAATTATTTTTTAAATGATTTCATCTTTTATTTTAGACACAGTGGGTACATGTGCGTGTTTGTTACATGTGTATATTTCATCACGCTGAGGTTTGGGGTATAGATCCCATCACCCAGGTTGTGAGCATAGTATCCCATAGGTAGTTTTGCAACCCACACTCCCCTCCCTTCCTTCCCCATTTGGTAGTCCACAGTGTCTATTGTTTCCATCTTTACATCCTTGAGTAACCAAAGTTTAGCTCCTATGTATAAGTGAGAACATGCAG
Organism: Pan troglodytes; assembly: GCF_028858775.2. NCBI lineage: Eukaryota > Metazoa > Chordata > Mammalia > Primates > Hominidae > Pan > Pan troglodytes. The sequence continues at coordinate 873,128 of NC_072398.2, forward strand.
TATTTGGTTTTTTGTTACTGCATTAATTCACTTAGGATAATGGCCTCCAGTTGCACCCATGTTGCTGCAAAGGACATGATTTTGTTCTTTTTTATGGCTATGTAGTACTCTGTGGTGTTTATGTGCTACATTTTCTTTATCCAATCCACCATTGATGGGCATGTAGGTTGATTCCTTGCTATTGGGAATAACACTGCAATGAATGAATGAGTAATTTGTCTTTGGGGTAGAACAATTTATTTTCTTTTGGATGTATCCCCAGTAATAGCATTCCTGGGTCAAGTAGCAGCCCTGTTTTAAGTTCTTCGAGAAATCTCCAAACTGCTTTCCACCGTGGCTCAACTATAATTTACATTCCCACCAACAGTGTATATGTGTTCCTTTTCTCCACAGCTTCACTAGTATTTGTTATTATTTGACTTTATTAATGGTCATTTTGACGGGACTGGTGTGAGATGGTCTCCCATTTAGGTTTTGATTTGCATTTCTCTCATAACTAACTATGATGACCATTTTTTCATGTTTGTTGGCTGCTCATATGCCTTCTTTTGAGAAATGTATGGTCATGTGCTTTGCCCACTTTTTTTTTTTTTTTTTTACCTTAATTTATTTTTTTTTATTTTTTTTTTATTATACTTTAAGTTTTAGGGTACATGTGCACATTGTGCAGGTTAGTTACATATGTATACATGTGCCATGCTGGTGCGCTGCACCCACTAACTCGTCATCTAGCATTAGGTATATCTCCCAATGCTATCCCTCCCCCCTCCCCCCTCCCCACCACAGTCCCCAGAGTATGATATTCCCCTTCCTGTGTCCATGTGATCTCATTGTTCAATTCCCACCTATGAGTGAGAATATGCGGTGTTTGGTTTTTTGTTCTTGCGATAGTTTACTGAGAATGATGGTTTCCAATTTCATCCATGTCCCTACAAAGGATATGAACTCATCATTTTTTATGGCTGCATAGTACTCCATGGTGTATATGTGCCACATTTTCTTAATCCAGTCTATCATTGTTGGACATTTGGGTTGGTTCCAAGTCTTTGCTATTGTGAATAATGCCGCAATAAACATACGTGTGCATGTGTCTTTATAGCAGCATGATTTATAGTCATTTGGGTATATACCCAGTAATGTGATGGCTGGGTCAAATGGTATTTCTAGTTCTAGATCCCTGAGGAATCGCCACACTGACTTCCACAATGGTTGAACTAGTTTACAGTCCCACCAACAGTGTAAAAGTGTTCCTATTTCTCCACATCCTCTCCAGCACCTGTTGTTTCCTGACTTTTTAATGATTGCCATTCTAACTGGTGTGAGATGGTATCTCATAGTGGTTTTGATTTGCATTTCTCTGATGGCCAGTGATGATGAGCATTTTTTCATGTGTTTTTTGGCTGCATAAATGTCTTCTTTTGAGAAGTGCCTGTTCATGTCCTTCGCCCACTTTTTGATGGGGTTGTTTGTTTTTTTCTTGTAAATTTGTTTGAGTTCACTGTAGATTCTGGATATTAGCCCTTTGTCAGATGAGTAGGTTGCGAAAATTTTCTCCCATGTTGTAGGTTGCCTATTCACTCTGATGGTAGTTTCTTTTGCTGTGCAGAAGCTCTTTAGTTTAATTAGATCCCATTTGTCAATTTTGTCTTTTGTTGCCATTGCTTTTGGTGTTTTGGACATGAAGTCCTTGCCCACGCCTATGTCCTGAATGGTAATGCCTAGGTTTTCTTCTAGGGTTTTTATGGTTTTAGGTCTAACGTTTAAATCTTTAATCCATCTTGAATTGATTTTTGTATAAGGTGTAAGGAAGGGATCCAGTTTCAGCTTTCTACATATGGCTAGCCAGTTTTCCCAGCACCATTTATTAAATAGGGAATCCTTTCCCCATTGCTTGTTTTTCTCAGGTTTGTCAAAGATCAGATAGTTGTAGGTAAGCGGCGTTATTTCTGAGGGCTCTGTTCTGTTCCATTGATCTATATTTCTGTTTTGGTACCAGTACCATGCTGTTTTGGTTACTGTAGCCTTGTAGTATAGTTTGAAGTCAGGTAGTGTGATGCCTCCAGCTTTGTTCTTTTGGCTTAGGATTGACTTGGCGATGCGGGCTCTCTTTTGGTTCCATATGAACTTTGAAGTAGTTTTTTCCAATTCTGTGAAGAAAGTCATTGGTAGCTTGATGGGGATGGCATTGAATCTGTAAATTACCTTGGGCAGTATGGCCATTTTCACGATATTGATTCTTCCTACCCATGAGCAAGGAATGTTCTTCCATTTGTTTGTATCCTCTTTTATTTCCTTGAGCAGTGGTTTGTAGTTCTCCTTGAAGAGGTCCTTCACATCCCTTGTAAGTTGGATTCCTAGGTATTTTATTCTCTTTGAAGCAATTGTGAATGGGAGTTCACTCATGATTTGGCTCTCTGTTTGTCTGTTGTTGGTGTATAAGAATGCTTGTGATTTTTGTACATTGATTTTGTATCCTGAGACTTTGCTGAAGTTGCTTATCAGCTTAAGGAGATTTTGCGCTGAGACGATGGGGTTTTCTAGATAAACAATCATGTCGTCTGCAAACAGGGACAATTTGACTTCCTCTTTTCCTAATTGAATACCCTTTATTTCCTTCTCCTGCCTGATTGCCCTGGCCAGAACTTCCAACACTATGTTGAATAGGAGCGGTGAGAGAGGGCATCCCTGTCTTGTGCCAGTTTTCAAAGGGAATGCTTCCAGTTTTTGCCCATTCAGTATGATATTGGCTGTGGGTTTGTCATAGATAGCTCTTATTATTTTGAAATATGTCCCATCAATACCTAATTTATTGAGAGTTTTTAGCATGAAGGGTTGTTGAGTTTTGTCAAAGGCTTTTTCTGCATCTATTGAGATAATCATGTGGTTTTTGTCTTTGGCTCTGTTTATATGCTGGATTACATTTATTGATTTGCGTATGTTGAACCAGCCTTGCATCCCAGGGATGAAGCCCACTTTATCATGGTGGATAAGCTTTTTGATGTGCTGCTGGATTCGGTTTGCCAGTATTTTATTGAGGATTTTTGCATCAATGTTCATCAAGGATATTGGTCTAAAATTCTCTTTTTTGGTTGTGTCTCTGCCAGGCTTTGGTATCAGAATGATGCTGGCCTCATAAAATGAGTTTGGATTATTTAATGGGGTTTTGCTTGTTGACTTAAGTTCCGTATAGAATCTGGATGTTAGACCTTTGCTGGATGCACGTTTTGCTAATATCTTCTCCCATTCTGTAGATTGTCTGTTTACTCTGCTGATAATTTCTGTTGCTGTGAAGAAGCTCTTTAATTAGGTCTAGCTTGTCAATTTTTGTTGCAAATGTTTTTGGGAAATTAGCCAAAAATTATTTGCCAAACCTGATATCAAGAACGGCATTTCCTAAGTTTTCTTCTAGGATTTTCTTACTTTTAAGTCTTTAATCCATCTCGAGTTAATTTCTGTACATGCTGAAAGGTAGCTCTCTCTGCTGTGGCCTCTGCCTGAGGGAGGGCTGTAGCCCGAAACATCTAACAAAAGAAATGCAGGCGAGGTGCTAGTAATTGGAGGGGCCTCCTCCAAGGCTCAGGAGTCGTCCTGGTAAGGAGTCATCTCTCTCAACCCCCACCGGACAGCGTGCCTGCGAATGCCAGGAAACACGAAAGAGCCAAGTGGCCAATCAAGAGCCTCTCTACGGGCATTACTCTTAGGCGCCATCTACTGGATTACAGCCCAAACTTCAACACCAAAAATTAAGTTAAAACTAATATGTCCAAAATATTGTTTCAACAGGCAAGCAACCTTAAAAATTAATAATGATATACTTTACATTTTATGTATAAACTTTTTAAAATCAAGCGTTTATTTTACATTTTCAGCTCATAATTCAGACACTAATTTTTTTTCAAAAATACTTGGTCTGCATTTAAATTTAATAAAATTTACAGTTCAAAAATTAGATTCACATATACGCAATGTCCCAAACATACTCAAAACATTTTTCTTCACTAAATTGAGTAAGCAATATAACTTCTTTCAAGTCGGTATTATTAACATCAAATTCAAAAATTTAACATATAAACTAAAAAGTAACTTTAAATTCATCAATATCAAAATTGTTTTGAAATGTTTCTTGTAGATTTTGCAATTTACATAATTGCATATTGAAATTACTTTTTTCTGCATATTATGTGTAAAATCATAAAATGTACAAAATCATTATCGATTCGTATCATAAAATGTTTCCATTTCAAGCTCAATTTTCATACTTCTCTTAGTAGATCACAGATAAGTCTTTCTTTTCTGGTTGTTCTAAATTTACCTGTTTCACATGAGGTGTGATGTTGCTGACAAAATGTAAATCACACTTCTATTTGTTATCATGATTATTGAAATGCTTGCTATATATTTTGATTAAAGAAGATCCGGAGTGGGAGTGAAAGTACAGTAAATCTTTGTAAAACTCGGGGCTGGGCGCTGTGGCTGATGCATGTAATCCAGGCACTTTGGGAGGCCAAGGCAGGCGGATCACGAGGTCAAGAGATTGAGACCATCCTGGCCAACATGGTGAAATCCCATCTCTACTAAAAATACAAAAATTAGCCAGGTGTGGTAGCATGCGCCTGTAGTCCTGGCTACTCAGGAGGCTGAGGCAGGAGAATCACTTGGACCCAGGACGTGGAGGTTGCGGTGAGCCAAGATCCCACCATTGCACTCCAGCCTGGTGACAGAGCAAGACTCCGTCTCAAAAAAAAACTTTGTAAAACTCTTTCTGGCTCAACCAGTGAACACTGACTGGCAAAGATATGTCATTAAATTCACTGTTTTGTATTATAAAATTTAATTAATTGAATTAATAAAATTGAATTCATTGGTGAAGAATCAGCATTTACAAGTATAAATTGAATAAATTGAGCAACTGTACCCACGACACATATATTCTGCTTCCAAAAACTGAGCATAAACATTTCCAGCGTGTATCATAAAGTGGAATGAAACACATAGGGACATAGTATTATCTTCTTTTAAAATCCCAATAAATCTAAATTTTTGACTTGACATAGCTAGGGCGACATTTGCTATGATAAAAACTACTTTTTATATTTAACAGAAATTATTTATTTATTTATTTACTGAGATAGAGTTTTGCTCTTGTTGCCCAGGCTGGAGTGCAATGGCATGATCTCGGCTCACAGCAACCTCCACTTCCCAAGTTCAAGCGATTCTCCTGCCTCAGCCTCGCGAGTAGCTGGGATTACAGGCATGGGCCACCACACCCGGCTGATTTTGTATTTTTTTAGTCGAGATGAAATTTCTCCACGTTGGTCAGGCTGGCCTTGAACTCCCAACCTCAGATAATCTGCCCGCCTCGGCCTCCCAAAGTGCTGGGATTACAGGCATGAGCCACTGCACCCGGCCCAGAAATTATTTTTTTAAGGATAAAATTAGCCTTTTTTTTAATTTTTAAAATTTGCTAGCACATTTTTAAATTAGAAAACATTTGATTATACTATACTTAAAAATAAGCATGTCAATCTAAATAATAATTATGAATATTACTGTGGTGAGTACAAAAATTTCAATTGAATCAATCCGTCGGTGCTTACGAAGCAAAATATTAAGCAACAGTGTTAGTCCCTTCTTGCCCAGGGTGTATATAGAAATGTCGTCTGGGATGGAGGTCCTGGAATAAGGGCCTCACAGCTTTGACGAGTGCAATTTCTTGCTGTGGCTAAACTGGTATCCAAGATGCGAGACAAAGTCCTCTCCACTCTTTCTTCTCCTCTTCTCAAGTGGAAGAACTCTTTTGGAGCCATGAGCTGTGCAGCCTGAGGTTAGGCAAGGGTGATGCCAGCACAACCTTAGTTGCCCCAGCTGGTGTCTCTGTAGTTCACGTGCCCCCCGCACAGTCCACTATCTCGGGGCCCAATTCAGCACTAGGACTCACCTAAGAGTTGCAATACTTATGGCATAGACCGCCTTTTAAGTTTACTTAGAGCCTCAGCGCATTTTAGTCCTCAGTGTCAAGGTTTGTGGGAACACAAGTTTTGACCACTGGGATCAGTAATTCCCCTCTGACAGGGGCTGGTTTAAATGCTCTGTCTGTGGCCAGGCATCAGCTGAATTTTATCTGGTTTTCCTTTCTGCTCTTACAGGACAGCACTGAGCTCAAAGCCTCACAATTGCTGTGTTCTTTCTCACCAGAGCCCAGAGACACTCTTAGCACACTGTTCCTTCTGTCAGTGGTGAGACAGGGGTAGCATTGTCTGTTCAAGTTGTTTTTTCTACCTCTTCACTGCCTCTTCAGTGATATAAAGTTAAAACCAGGTACTATGAAGGCTCACCTGATTTTTGGCTCTCATGAATGTGTTGTTCGTGTGTGGATTATTGTTAAATTGCTGTCCTTGCATGTGAACGATCAGTGGAGCCTTCTATTCCATCATCTTGCTCTGCCTTCAGATTCCGATGGTTAATATAAGGATTATAAGGAATAAAAGCAGACATGATACAGATGTTGACTGTGCAGCCCAAATAGATATTTTATGTGGACTCCTTAAAATATTTAATTTTATTAGCATAAAGATCACACACATATACACTTAAGTGTGTGTATGTTTATACGAGTTTCTAGGAAATATTTTATGCAGACATAAAACTTGATTGAAGAAAGTGTTGATACTAACTCCGCACTTTTAAATACTTGGGAGTCAAGTAAAGAAGAATCAGTATTAAAATAGTCATTCTTGGGTTTGAGGATGGGCAAATTAAAAACAAGTACTAATAGGTAAGTAATTTGTGAACAAAGAAGCATCTCTCCAAAAACAGAGGATCAACTCCAACCTTTGCTTTTTGATACAGCTAAGACCCTTCAGACTTATACCTGGCTTCAAAAGTAAGCATCCTAAAATCAAGTACCACCCATGTGTGACACCTAGTAATATAATTGTCATTCACAGGGATTAAACCACTTATACTAACATCCAAATCTAGCTTAGTATACAAACGATGTATATGTAATAATATACTGAATAGATAATTTTGAAAAGAAGTGGAAAATATTAATAGAAATTACCAGAAATAGAAATAGAATAATTTAAGAGATTCCAGTTTTTTTGAATGAGTGTTGACCACAGTAGGCACTCAAAAAGATTTTGATAAGGTCATATTAACTTTCTTTTCTTCAGTACCTTCTGTAGTGCCCTGAACACTTCTTTGTTGCGGAGGCTATAAATGAGAGGGTTCAGCATAGGGGTGAGAATAGTGTAGAAGGCCGACACCATCTTGTCCTGGTCTGGCGTATGTTTAGAAGCTGGTCTCATGTACATGAACATAGCAGCACCGTAGTAGAGTCCGACCACAGACAGGTGGGAGGAGCAGGTAGTGAAGGCCTTGCGACGACTTTCCCCAGAGCCCATGTGGATGACGGCTCGAAGGACATGGGAATAGGAAAGTATGATAACTGAAACTGGAAAGATTAGCATTACCACACAACAAATGACAAGTAGTCTTTCAAATGCAGATGTTTCTGTGCAGGATAGAGGTAAAAGGGCAGCAACATCACAGAAAAAATGATGAATTTCCAGAGAGCTGCAGTAAGAAAATGACAGGACAGCTGCAAGCACTATAATCCCATCAAGAGACCCCAAGGTCCAGGAAGCAACAGTCATGAAGACACAGAGTTTCGGATTCATGAGGATGGTGTACCGAAGAGGGTGACATATAGCCACATAGCGGTCATAAGCCATGACAGCCAACAAGAAACATTCAGCTCCAAGCATGGATACATAGAAGAATATCTGAGTTCCACAACCTGCCAGAGAGATAGATTTCTTCCCAGACAAGTAGCTGAAGATCATCTTGGGTAGAGTGGTGCAGATGAGCATGAGGTCCATAAGGGACAGTTGACTGAGGAGGAAGTACATGGGGGTGTGGAGCTGTTTCTCTATGTAGATGAGGAGAACCATGGAAATATTTTCCATCAATGCCAGTGAGAAGATGCCCAGGACCAGAGAAAAAAGGAAGGTATGGGTGGGGCTGTGATTGAAGATTCCCAGCAGGATGAAGATGGAGTTGAAGGTCTGGTTTTTCCACACCATCCTGGATAATTTGCCTTATCTGAGAATTCCGAAGAAGGTACAAGCTTATTTATCAATTCAGTTTTCAAATACATACTGTGACATACTCTACTGGGCAGTTTATATGCATGCATAAGGCCTTCTCACCAACCTTCAGTTACCTTCCTTTAGTCATGGTAAATTGTGTGGATTAGTCCATTGCTTTTACAATTATTTCCTCATCCAACTTTCACAGAGTATACATGGAGTACATTTGGACATTTACTTTACAGACAAGAATGCTGAAGTGTATAAGAGCTTCCCTACTTACCCACATGTACAGTCAATAGAAAACCTAGGAGAAAAATCATTGTATGCCTTTATTGCTAAATTTTAGGATCATACCTCATAAAAGAAAATTCCTTACAGAATTTTTTCTCCTTCTGTCCTAATATTTCTCCAGGTTAGTAGTCTCGTTGACAACAGAATTCCTGTTCGCATGTTTTTTTTCCCTACCATCCTACCTGCAACCCAGTGAAGGATTATATGAGATCAATGACATTACTCCTTGGGGACACCTGTACACTTCAATTCAGAGAAGGGTATAGTACTCTATGTTTTAACTTTTCTATCTCAGACCAAGTCGTGAAGTCTTGTCTTATTTAATCAAAACACCCATTAAAATATTTTTCTAAGGAAGAATAAATCGTCCACTTATCTTCTGAGGATAATTTTTTTCCTTCCAATTCTGTGTGGAAAAGAAGCTGCATTTTTTGTTTGTTTATTTGATTGTTTTGTTTCTATTTTTAATTTTATTAAGTTGATACATTAAAGTTGTAAATATCTATGGGGGCACATTTTGACATTTCAAAACATATATTTTGCATAATGATCAAATCAGGGTATTTAGTGTGACCATCACCTCATGCATTTATCATTTTTTTGTAGTGAGGACATTCAAAAACCTTTGTATTTTTGAAAAAATTGATTTCTTCTTTTTACAATAAAGTGTTATAAATCAAATCAGATAAACATCTAGGGACAAAAGAAAACCCTTCTGTGGTCTTTAACAGCTTCACTGCAATGTGCTACCTTGGAGACTTACGGGGCGTGTTCTACCACAGTGAGCAAAGGCTCAACTGTATGAAACGTGGCTCATCTTGTGCCGGTTTTCAGAGGGAATGCTTCCAGGTTTTGCTCATTCAGTGTGATATTGGCTATGAGTTTGTCATAAATAGCTCTTATTAATTTGATGTATGTTCCATCAATACCTAGTTTATTGAGAGTTTTTTTGTTTTGTTTTGTTTTGTTTTTGGGGGGGACAGAGTCTCGCTCTGTTGTCAGGCTGGAGTGCAATGGCGCAATCTTGGCCCAATGCAAACTCTGCCTCCTGGTTTCAAGCAATTTTCCCACCTCAGCCTCCCAAGTAGCTGAGATTACAGGTGCCTGCCACTACACCTGGCTAATTTTTGTATTTTAGTAGAGATAGGGTTACACCATGTTGGTCAGGCTCGTCTCAAACTCCTGACCTCAGGTGATCCACCCACCTCAGCCTCCCAAAGTGCTGGGATTACACGCATGAGCCACCGTGCCTGGCTATTGAGAGTTTTTAACACGAAGCGATGTTGGATTTTATCTAAGGCCTTTTCTGTGTCTATTGAGATAATCATGTGGTTGTTGTCATTGGTTGTTTATGTGATGAATTATGTTTATTGTTTATTGTATGTTGAACCAGGGATGAAGCTGACTTGATCGTGGTAGATAATATTTTTGATGTGCTGCTGGATTTGGTTTGCTAGTATTTTACTGAGAATTTTTGCCTCGATATTTACCAGGGATATTGGCCTGAAGTGTTCCCTTTTTGTTGTGTCTCTGCCAGGTTTTGGTATCAGGATGATGCTGGCCTCATAAATGAGTTAGGAAGAAGTCCCCCTTTTTCAATTGTTTGGAATAGTTTCAGAAGAATGGTACCAGCTCCTCTTTGTACCTCTGATAGAATCAGGTTGTGAATCCATCTGGTCCTGGGCATTTTTTGGTTGGTAGGCCATTTAGTACTGCCTCAATTTCAGAACTTGTTACTGATCTATTCAAGGATTCAATTTCTTCCTGATTTAGTCTTAGGAGGGTGTATGTGTCCATGAATTTATCCATTTTTTCTAGATTTTCTAGTTTTTTGTGTAGAGGTGTTAATAGTATTCTCAGATGGTAGTTTGTATTTCTATGGGGTCAGTGGTGATATCCCCTTTATCATTTTTTATTGGGTTTATCTGATTATTCTCTCTTTCTTCTTTATTAGCCTAGCCAGCAGTCTATTTTATTTTATTTTATTTTTCAAAAAATCAACTCTTGGATTCATTAATTTTTTTCAAGCCTTTTTTTTGTGTCTCTATCTCCTTCAGTTTCACTCTGATCTTAGTTATTTCTTGTCTTCTGCTAGCCTTTGGATTTGTTTGCTCATGCTTCCCTAGTTCTTTTAGTTGTGATGTTAGGGTGTCAATTTGAGATCTTTCTTACTTTCTGATGTGGGCATTTAGTGCTCTAAGTTTCCCTCCTAACACTGCTTTAGCTGCATCCCAGAGATTCTGATACATTGTCTCTTTGTTCTCATTGGTTTCAAAGAACTCCTTGATTTCTGTCTCAATTTAATTATTTATCCAGGAGTCATTTGGGAGCAGGTTGTTCAATTTCTATGTAGTTGTGTGGTTTTGAGTGAGTTTCTTGGTCTTGAGTTCTAATTTGATTATGCTTTGGTCTGAGAGACTGTTTGGTATGATTTCAGCTCTTTTGCATTTGTTGAGGAGTGCTTTATTACCAATTATGTAATCTATTTTAGAGTAAGTGCTATGTGGGTGCTATGTGGCACTGATAAAAATGTATATTATGTTACTTTGTACTGGAGAGTTCTGTAGATACCCTCTCTCACCACTCCTATTCAACATAGTATTGGAAGTTATGGTCGGGGCATTAAGGCAAGAGAGAAACAAAGGGTATTCAAATAGGAAGAGAGGAAGTCAAATTGTCTCTGTTTGCAGATGACAATCCTATGCCTAGAAAACCCCATTGTCTCAGCCCAAAAGTTCTTTAAGCTGACAAGCAACTTCAACAACGTCTCAGGATACAAAATCAATGTCCAAAAATTACAAGCATTCCTATGCACCAACAATAGAGAAGCAGAGAGCCAACTCATGAATGAACTTCCATTTACAATTGCTACAAAGAGAATAAAATACCTAGGAATACAGCTAACAAGGGATGTGAAGGGCCCCTTCAAAGAGAACTGCAAACCACTGCTCAAGGAAATAAGAGAAGACACTAACAAATGGAAAAATATTCCATGCTAATGGATGGGAAGAATCAATATCATGAAAATGGCTATACTGCTCAATGTATGCCCTTTAATGCTATTCCCATCAAACTACCATGGACGTTTTTCACAGAATTAGATAAACTACTTTAAAAGTCCTATGGAACCAAAAAGAAGCCCATGTAGCCAAGTCAATCCTAAACAAAAAGAACAAAGCTGGAGGCATCACACTACTCGACGTCAAACTTTACTACAAGGCTACAGTAATCAAAACAGCATGGTACTGGTACCAAAACAGACACATAGACCAATAGAACAGAATAGAGATCTCAGAAATAAGACCTGACATCTACAACCATCTGATCTTTGACAAACCTGACAAAAACAAGCAATGGGGAAAGGAGTCCCTATTTAGTAAATGGTGCTGGGAAAACTGGCTAGCCATATGTAGAAAACTGAAACTGGACCTTTGTCTTACACCTTATACAGAAATAAGCTCAAGGTGGATTAAAGACTTAAATGTAAAATTCCAAACCATAAAAACCCTAGAAGAAAATCTAGGCAATACGATTCAGGAAATAGGCATGGGCAAAGGTTTTATCATAAAATCACCTAAAGCAATTGCAATAAGAGCTAAAATTGAAAAATAGAATCTAATTAAACTAAAGGGCTTCTGCACAGCAAAATAAACTATCACCAGAGCAAACAGGCAACCTATAGAATGGGAGAAAAATTTTGGAATCTACCCATATGATAAAGGTCTAATATCCAGGATTTACAAGGAACTTACATTTATAAGAAAAAACAACCCCATCGAAAAGTAGGCAAAGGACATGAACAGACACTTCTCAAAGAAGACATATATGTGCCCAACATACCTATTAAAAAAAAAAAGGCTCAACATCACTGATCATTAGAGAAATGCACATCAAAACCACAATGAGATACCATCTCATAAAGAAAATGTGGCACATATACAACATGGAAAACTATGCAGCCATAAAAAGGAAGGACATCATGTCCTTTGCAGGGACATGAATGAAGGTGTTTCAGTTTTCTAAGAATAATTCATCAGGGCAAACAGGCAACCTATAGAATGGGAACTGAAAACAAAACACTGCATGTTCTCACTCATAGGTGGGAACTGAACAGTTGAAACACATGGACACAGCGGTGGGGGAACAACACGCCCTGGGGCCTGTTAAGGGGGTTGAGGGGACAGAGAGCATCAGGACTAATACTTAATGCATGTGAGGCTTAATACCTAGGTGATGGGTTGATAGGTGCAGCAAACCACCATGGCACACATTTACCTATGTAACGAACCTGCATGTTCTGCACATGTATCCTGGAACCTATAATAAAATACAAATTAAAAAAAAAAAAAGAAATATTTGACTCAGCCCAGTTCAAGATGGGCAGAACTCAGGATGTAGTTGTGTGGAGCAGGGAGCACTACAAGAAATGCATCTGGAGAAATATAAAGAATCAGAGTATTTAAATACATTTCAATTTTGTTTCTAATTAAGCAAATATCAAAGAGGAAATTTATGTTGTGGACTAAAGATGTGAAGTGAAGTAAAATGATTTTGCATTGAGAAAATATCTTGGACATTGCACATTTGATGCTTTGAACAGGTTAAATCTGCGAGCCTGAAGATCATGGAGCAAACACCTTCTTTATCCAAGGGAGCCAGGGTAAAACTCCAGGCAATAACAGTGGAAGAAGAAGATGGTGGAAATAAAATCAACCATCAGGTCTTCGTAAAAAGCTCTCAATTATTATCTCTAGCCCCTCCCCCGCCTTTTTTTCAAACATGGCTCTAAAACATCATATTGTAAAACAGTACCCTGGAGTCCCAAATTAATTATATCCCAAATAAAACTCAATCCAAAGCTAGTCCTGCTGTTATTTCTGCCTGATATACATAACTGCCACCAAATTTTTTTTGAATTTCCAGATTTCAAAGCTTGAAATGATGAAATGTCTTTGTTGTTATTTCCTACTACTATTTTTCAAAATGTATTTAGCTGTATAGAAACATCAATATTTTTGCATACTCATATAATTTTTTTTGATACTGACTATTTTCTGAAGATTATTTACCATTGTGAGTGTTTATCCTTGGTGTTTATTTTTTATTCCATTAAGAAATACTAAGCAGGTAGTAGTTTTCAAATTTATTCTGTGGAATTCAATGAAATTATAAAGAAATCCAATTATCTCCTCTTTTTTCTTGGACGTATCCATGACTCATCCCATAAGTAGACATATAGCAAGCTTTCCTACTTCATATCAGCAAGCTATATATTCAAATTTGTACATCAAACCAAGTATTATACACCCTTAAGGCCAGAGCAGATTCTGTTACATCTTAATGGTATGTGGCATATGCCTATCACAACACTTTATTTATAAAGTGAAAACTAGTTTGAAATCCTTTTGCTGCTAACACCTTCCCCAGGAAATGTTCTGTTTATATCTTGGTACTCTAAATGAACTTCTGCTGATTATAATTAATGGTAAAATCCCTTTTAAAGCAGGAAAACTAAATAACAGAGACCCCTTTACTTATGTTCATGACACACAAAAAGTAATATGGCTTTATTTTATCTTAACTAAATTAAACTGTTATGTCAATATTCCAAAATAAAATTTACATTATCCATTGTAATGTTTAGAAATAGAAGAATGTGATAAATAACAAGATATAGCAAATGTTGAACTAGAGAATAACTCCTCAGCTGGTGACACATTCATTCATTTGTATGATTACTATGTTCTAGGTACTCCTTTTATTTTAATCCTGCATAGATGTAGAGGGAATCCAAATTTCCTACAAGAATATATAAAAATATTGATGCCTCTCTAAATGAATACAAAATCTAGCCTCATTTTGAAGGTATCAACATAAAGAAGGAGCAGTACCTTTCTTTGCTCTTCCATTTTAAGAATAGAATTGCGTTACAATGTCACATGAAATTGTAAAATCCTCACATTGCTAGAACTATTTTGATTCTTCCATATGATTTTATGTCAATTATTAATGAAAAATGGAGAAGAATGAGGAAAATGATAGAAGGCACTTGACTAAGTGAGAGGAAGAATTAAGTGTCTGGAAGAGAGGTGAAGGCATATGAGGAAAATAAGTGCTAAAATTAGAGCTAAAATAGAAATAAAAAGAAAACAAAATAATATTAAGAGGGCCTGAAGTGATAAGAAATTTTGGAATATTAATGGCGATCAGAGAAGGAGAAACAACATAAACTATGAAGAGATGTAAGTGGGCACAAAGTCTTTGGAAAGAAGCTCAACCCCACTGACTCCAGCTTTTCCCTAGACCTTGTGATTTTTACCAACCTGAAGATTTCCAACCACGTATTGTAGCATATTCAATGTGTCCAGATTTCAAGAATGTCTCACACACTGTGGAATTTAACTAAATCAGATTTTATTAAATTTTTCTTTACTTCGTCTTTATAACATTGATTGTCAGAATTTTATGAATTAGTATATTTCATGAAAAATTAAGAACACAAATAAGAAAACTGGGTACTTTGTGGGAGTGAATCACTTCCCCAATAATTTCTAAACTAAAAATTTACACTGGGTTGTATGTAGAAAATTTTTAAGTCCAAATTTTCATGTATGTTTGAAGCAGTAGATAGACACCACTTGGTATATGATTGTTTTTGTAAATTCATGTTGAGGTGTGGATCCACCAGGTAGAAGATGGTTACGTTTCTCATAAAGGCTTCAATAAATATTCAATAAATTAAAATAACCATTAAGAATACTATGTCTCTCTTTCTTCTTTTCCTTCATTTTTAGTATGAAACAGAAAGAGAGTCCAGGATTGCAGGAGAAATGAGGACATTTCCAGGATACTCCACAATTAGGTAGTTGTGAAGAACTACCTAATTGTAATAATCAGGTTGAGGAAGGCTTACACTTGTGTGATTCTGTATAGTGTTCCAAAAGCTTTTTAAAGCACATGAACTCATGATTTTCCTCAATAAAGTCATATAAGGTCAGCACAAGACGTAACGGAATTTTTTTTCTTTTAAAGAGTGTTATATGTCTTACTCACAGGTGGTGATCAAGGGGAAAATTCGCCAAATCAATTCTGGGTTCTTTATACTCTGGAATATAATAATCACTGCCTGAGCTGTATTACAACCTTTTCTTCTTTCTCTTCTAGAAAAGATTCAAAAGCAGCAACTCCAGTAGTCCAAATGACCCACTTGTCCGAAGGCCTATCCACCCTACAGCATCATGGACCTTAAATTCTATACCTCCACAAAATGTTAAATCCCTTGACATCAATTATAGATGGCATGCCTTCTTTCAGAATTTCTCCTAGGAAACAAAATCCATGTGGACCCCAAGGCTCTAGTTACTTTTTGCCAATACTGTCATTCTTTACTTGCTATAAAGTCATAAATGGCTGCCTACTTTTCTTTAGGAAGTAAATTGTGTTAATGAGAAACTTAAATCTTTACAGATTATTAAAATGCGATTAAAATTAAAACAGGGAATATTTATTACAAAGTAAATGAAATCTGTCAACCTGCCTTCTCAATTGTGTTAACATTTTTAACTTATTTCTAGTATATTGTATCAAATACTTAAGCTGGGCCGGGTGCAGTGGTTCATGCCTGTAATCCCAGCACTTTGGAAGTCCAAGGCAGACGGATCACAAGGTCAGGAGATGGAGACCATCCTGGCTAACACAGTGAAACCCCATCTCTACTTAAAATACAGAAAAAAAAAAAAATTAGCCGGGCTTGGTGGCACGTGCCTATAGTCCCAGCTTCTCAGGAGGCTGAGGCAGGAGACTCGCTTGAACTCGGGAGGTGGAGGTTGCAGTGAGCCGAGATCGCGCCACTGTACTCCAGCCTGGTGGCAGAGCGAGACTCCGTCAAAAAAACAAAAACAAAAACAAAAACAAAAAAACACCAAATGCTTAAGCTGATATAAATGTAAATAAGCTCTTAGATGCCTAAACGTATGCAAGCATGTGATTGACAATTTAAAGGGGCACTAAAGACTTGTATGTGGCCTATATCTTTAAGATATATCCTTTGCATTTTCTAGTAAATTCACTGTACTAATTCAAAACAAGTCTACATTTGGTCTTGCTTCTCTCCACTCTCAAAAGCTTTCATTTGTCTGCAGCAATGACTTTTTTTAAAGTTTAATTTAAGTTCTGGGATACGTGTGCAGAACATGCAAGTTTGTTACATGTGCCATGGTAGTTTGCTGCACACATCAACCCATCATCTAGACTTGTTTAAAATTTATTTATTTTTATTTATTATTATTATTTTTTTGAGACGGAGTCTCGCTCTGTTGCCAGGCTGGAGTGGAGTGGCACGATCTCGGCTCACTGCAACCTCCGCCTCCTGGGTTCAAGCGATTCCCCTGCCTCAGCCTCCTGAGTAGCTGGGACTACAGATGCATGCCACCATGCCTGGCTAATTTTTTTTTTTTTTTTTGGTATTTTAGTAGAGATGTGATTTCACCATGTTGGCCAGGATGGTCTTGATCTCCTGACCTTGTGATCCAGCCTCCCAAAGTGCTGGGATTACGGGTGTGAGCCACCATGCCTGGCCATCATCTAGGTTTTAAGCCTTGCATGCAACTCCTGGGGAAGGCATGAGTTGAACAGGTGAAGAGTAGCCAGCTTTCAACATGGATCTCCAGAATTCTGGCAGCACAAGACTCTATGATTCTCAAAGATACTTGAGCTGCAAGGAGAGCTACTTAGAGAGATGACAGGGGCAGGACTCCATCCTGCGTAAAGCCCAGACAGTTTGGCATTGAAGTGACTGCAGTGGATCACAGCCAGGGACGCCCATCCCCCCAGGCTCACCAGGCTCTTCTATAAGGCTTTGGGCGACTGTCAGAACTGGACAGAGCAGATTGGTCTTGCCTGTGGGACAGGGCCAGTCTAATCTGAAGGCTCTTCATCTGCCAGCCTCTTCTGGGTCCCCAGCCTGGCCATGCCTGCTTGCAGCACAGCTTTGGATGCCCAACATATGTGCTTCCTGGGGGCTTTCATCGTCACCACTTTGCCACAGACTGCTCCTGTCAGAGAGCTCCTGCGGACTGGCCCTACAGACATGCACCAGCTGACCTATAGCTCCCCCAGCTGAAGCCTTCCACTACTGCTTTGCTGGGACATGCCCACTGCTTTCTAAGGGAATTCATCTCCCATCCCTTGCAGGCACAGGTATGCATGTACTCCCTGCCACCCCACTTTACCAGCATGAGTGTACCCTGCCTCCTAGTATTCACAGATGCACAGACAGCCTGTTGCACCCCTACCACTAACACATCTGTGTGCACTGATGCTAGCAACCCCCACCACTGCCAGAGGCCCACCACCACTTATCTGCCACAAAAGCCACTGTGAAAGTGTGCACAGACACCACTGCCCTGCTCCTGCTGGTTCCCTAGCTCTGAAAATGCACAGTTACCGCACTGCACCTCTGTCATGACAATCAGAGCAAGTGCAAGTCTGAATGCCAGCAGCCTCACCCCCACTCTGCCACAACCAGCATGAGCACGTACAGGAGCACTGCCACCCTGCTTCTGCTGATATCCTGCCCCAGTTGATGTTCATGCCTCCCACTGCACTACCAAAAATGCTGATACATGCGAGCAAGAACTAATCCCAATGCTACCACCCTGACTAAGTGCTTTGGCCAGCATGCACCATTGGAGTGTTGTGCCAGTAGACAAGAAGCACCTAAGCCCCTCCAGTGCAGTAGGTTTCTAACATCAAAAGGCCAGAGATCAAAGCTAGGGCCCAGCTCCAGACCCCCAGAGTTAGAACACACAGCCCAAAGGTACTCCATTGAAACTTGGCCCCTAAAAGCTTCCAGAAACAAAGCCATATCATTGAACCCACCATGTACCACAATCAAACTCCCAAGGACATCAAAGAAGATCAAAACAAAACAAAACAAAAAAAAACCATCCAAAGGACAGCAGCTTCAAAGACTAAGGGAACATGAGCCCAACCAGACTGGAAAAACAAACAAACAAAAAACAGTATAAGAACTCTGGCAACTAAAAAATGCCAGAGTGTCTTCTTGTCTCAAAATGACTGCATTAACACCCTAGCTATGGTTCTTAAGCATGTTGAAATGGCTGAAATGACAGACATAAAATATGGATAGGAATGGAGACCATTGAGATTCAGGAGAAAATCAACACCCAATTCAAAGAATCTAAGGAACACAATACAATGATATAGGAATGAAAAGATGAAGTGGTAATTTTAAGAAAGAACAAATTGATCTGATAGAGCTATAAAACTCACTCCCAGAATTTCATGATACAATCTCAAGTATTAACTGCAGAACTGATGAAACTGAGGAAAGAATCTCAGGGCACAAAAACTGGTTGACAAAAATAAAGAAAAAATAATAAAAAATAGTGAACAAAACCTCTGTGAAATATAGGATTATGTAAAGAGATCAAATCCACAAATCATTGACATTCATGAAAAAGAGGGAGAGAAAGCAAGCAACTGGAAAAAATATTTAATAATATCATCTATATAAATTTCCCCAATCATACTAGAGAGGCCAATATTCAAATTTAGGATATTCAGAGAACCCCTGCATGATACTATACAAGATGACCATCCTCAAGACATATAGTTATCATATTCTCCAAATTTAAAATGAAATAAAAAATGTTAAAGGCAGCCAGACAGAAGGGGTAGGTCACCTACAAAGGGAACTCCATAAGGCTAACAGAAGACCTCTCGGCAAAAACCTTATCAGCCGGAAAAGTTTGGGGCCTATATTTGGTATACATAAAGAAAAGGAATTCCCAGCAAGAATTTCATATCCAGCCAAACTAAACTGCATACATGAAGAAAATAAGAGTCATTTTGGACAAGCAAACACTAAGAAAATTTGTTACCATGAGACCTGTCTTACAAGAAATAATTAAAGGACTGCTAAATATGGAAATGAAAGACCATGAAAATGCACACAAGTACATAGACCACTAAAACTATAAAGCAACTACACAATCGAGTCTGCATAATAACAAGTTAACAATGTGATGACAGGATCAAATCTGCAGATATCAATATTAACTTTGAATGTAAATAAGCTAAGTGCCCCAATTTAAAGACACAAAGTGTTAAGTTGGATAAAGAAGTAAAACCCAATGTATGCTGTCTTCAAGAGACAAACATCACTTAATGGCACCCATAGGCTCAAAATAAAGGAATGGAGAAAAGTCTACCAAACAAACAGAAAAAAAGAGGAGAGCCTGGGATCTGTACTCAACCCCTGGCCTAATATACCTAACACACATCTACGGAACTCTGTAACCAAAAAAAAAAACAGTATATACATTATTCTCATCTGCACATGTTTATCTACATCCCTTCATATGTCTCTAACTACTGTTAGTGGGGAACATCTACTCCAATTTCAGACAAAACAGTCTGTAAACCAAGAAAGATAAAAAACCCAAAGAAGTGCATTACATAATGAAGAAGGGTTTAATTCAACAAGAGGACCTATCTACGTTAAATATTACACAATCTATACAGGAGTACACAGATTTATAAAACAAATAGTTAGAGACATATGAAGAGATGTAGATGAACATACAATGATACTGGGAGACATTGACTCCCCACTGACAGTATTCAAGCCAGGAAATTAACAAAGATACCTGGGATCTGAACTCAATACTTGGCCAAATAGACCTAACACACATCTACACAACTCTCCAGCCAAAGAAACATAATATACATTCTTCTCATCTGCACAAGCCACATACTTTAAAACTTGATGACATAATTAGTCATAATATAATTCTCACCAAACTGCAAAAAACTGAAGTCATACCAATCATAATGTTGGACCACAGAAAAATAAAAACATAAACTAATATTTAGAAAATCACTCAAAACATACTATCACATGGAAATTAAACTCCTGAATGACTTTTGGGTAAGCAATGAAATTAAGGCAGAAAGCAAGAAATTCTTTGAAAGTAATGAAAACAAAGGTACAATATACCATAATCTCTGGGACACAGCAGCATTAAGAATAAATTTTATAATGCTGAACTTCCACATCAAAAAAGTTAAAGAGATCTCAAATTAAAAACCTAACATTACACCTACAGCAAGTAGAAAAACAAGAGCAAAGTATCCCAAAGCAAGCAAAACACAAGAAATAAAATCAGTGCTGAACTGAATGATACTGATATTTAAAAAAAAACATACAAAATATCAAGAAATCCATGAATTAGTTTTTTGAAATAACAAATGAGATTGATAGACCATTAGCTAGACTAATAAGGAAAAATTTGAGAAGATTCAAATAAACAAAATAAGAAATCACAAAGGGGATAATATCACTGACCCCACAGAAATACAAAAATCCCTGAGACTATTATGAACACCTCTATGCATATAAATTAGAAAACTTACAAGAAATGGATAAATTCCTGAAAACATACGACCTCTCAAAATTGAACCAGGAAGAAATGGAAACCCTGAACAGACCAATACTGAGCTCCAAAAGTTGAGTCAGTGATAAACAGCCTACCAAATAGAAAAGTCCCATGCCCAGATTTGATTCACAGCCAAATTCTACCAGATGCATAAAGAAGAGCTGGTACCATTCTTACTGAAACTATTCCAAAATATTGAAGAGAGGGGAATGGTCCCTAATTCATTGTTTCAGGACAGCATTATTCTAATACCAAAACCTGAGGGAGACACACATACAAAAAGAAAACTTTAGGATGATATCCTTGATGAAAATGAATGCAAACATTTTCAACAAAATACTAGCAAACTGAATCCAGCTAATCCACCACAATCAAGTAGGCTTTATTCCAGGAATGTGCAGTTGGTTAAACATACGCAAATCAATAAATGTGATTCATCACATAAACAGAACTGAAAGCAGAAAGCATATAATCATTTCAATAGATGCAGAAAAGGCTTTTGATAAAATTCAACATTCTTTATGACAAACATCATCAACAAACTGACATTGAAGGAACATAATTCAAAATTATAATATCCATCTATGACAAATGCACAGGCAACATCATACTGAATGGGCAAAAGCTGGAAGCATTCTCCTTGAAAACCAGCACAAGACACGGATGCCCTCTATCACCACTGCTATTCAACATAGAACTAGAATTCCTAGTCACAGCAATCAGGCAAGAGAGAAATAAAAGGCATCTAAACGGGAAAAGAGGAAGCCAAGTTGTCTCTGTTTGCAGACGATATGATTCTATACTTAGAATACCCCATAGTCTCTCCCCAAAAGTTTATTGATCCCATAAACAACTTCAACAATGTTTCAGGGTACAAAATCAATGTACATACATTAGCAGCATTTCTATAAACCAATAATGCCCCAGCTAAGAGCCAAATCATGAGTACAGTTCCATTCACAATAGCCACAAAAAGAATAAGATACAGCTAGCCAGAGAGGTGAAAGAAATCTACAACAAAAATTACGACACTGCTGAAAGAAATCAGAGATGATATAAACAAATGGAAAAACATTCCATGCTTATGAATAGGAAGAATCAATATAGTTTAAATGGTCATACTGCTCAAAGTAATTTACAGATTTAATGCTATTCCTATTAAACTACTGATGACATTCTTCACAGAATTAGAAAAAAAATTGTGCCAGGTGCAGTGGCTCACGCCTGTAATCCCAGCATTTTGGGAGGCCAAGGTGGGCAGATCACCTGAGGTCAGGAGTTCGAGACCAGCCCAGACAACATGGCAAAACCCCATCTCTACTAAAAACTAAAAACAAATTAGCCAGGCATGGTGGTGTGCACCTGTAATCTCAGCTACTCAGGAGGCTGAGGCAGGAAAATCTCTTGAACCCTGGAGATAGAGATTGCAGTGAGCCAAGATTGTGCCATTGCACTCCAGCCTGGGTGACAAGAGTGAAAATCTGAAGAAAAAAAAAATTCTAAAATTTATATGGAACCAAAAAAGCTCAAATAGCAATAGTAACCTTAAGCAAAATGAGAAAATCTGGAGGTATGACATCACCTGATTTTAAACTATACTACAAGGCTGCAGTAAGCAAAATAGCATAATAACTGCTACCAAAAAAAAAAAGACATATAGATCAATGGAACAGTATATAGAGCCCAGAAATAAAGTTGCACCTACAACCATCTGATCTTCAAAAAAGTCAACAGAAACAAGCAATCAGGAAAGGACACCCTATTCAATAAGTGGTGCTGGCATAGCTGGCTAGCCATATGCAGAAGACTGATACTGGACCCTTTTTGCACCATTATACACAAATAAACTCAAGGCAGATTAAAGACTTACATGTAGAACCTAAAATGATTAGTACTCTGAAAAATATCCTAGGAAATACCATTTTGGACAGAAGCCCTGGCAAATATTTCCTGAGGAACATACCAAAAGCAATTGTACATAATCAAAAATTGACAAATGGGACTCCATTAAACTAAAGACCTTCTGGACAGCAAAAGAAACTATTAACGGAGTTAATAGATGAACTACAGAAAGGAAGAAAACATTTGAAAACTATGCATTCAACAAAGTCTAATATACAGTATTTATAAGTATTATAACAAACAAATTAACAAGCAAAAAACAACTCCATTAAAAGTTGGCAAAGGATAAAAATAGACATTTTACGAAAGAAGACATAAGTGTTGCCAACAAGCATATGAAAACATGCTCAACATCAATAATCATTAGAGAAATGCAAATAAAAACCACAAAGAGATATAATCTCACACCAGTCAAAACAACTATTATTAAAAAGTCTATACATAACACATGCTGGTGAGATTGTAGAGAAAAGGGAGTACTTACACACTGCTGGTGGGAATGTAAATTAGTTCAGCCATTGTGGAAAGGAGTTTGGTGATTTCTCAAACAACTTAAAACAGAACTACCATTTGACCCAGCAATCCTGTTATTGTGTATGTACTTAAAGGAATATAACTCATTTGGCCAGAAAGTCACCTGCACATGTATGTTCATCGCAGCACTATTCACAATAACAAAGATATTGAATAAACTTAGATACTCATCAATGGTAGACTGCATAAAGAAAATTTGGTACATATATACCATATAATACTACACAACCATAAAAAAGAATGAGATCATATCCTTTGCAGCAACATGGAAGGAGCTGGATGCCATTATCCTAAGTAAACTAACAGAGGAACTGAAAACCAAATATTGCATGTTCTCACTTATATGTGGGAGCTAAACATAGAGTACATGTGGACACAAATGAGTGTGGCAGCTAGGAGGGAGGCTGAGGGTCAAATAACGTCCTTTCAGGTAATATATGTATTAACTGGGTGATGAAATAACCTGTACATCAAACTCTCATAACACAAAATTTACCGACATAAACAAGCTGCGCATGTACCCCGACCTAAAATAAAAGTTAAAAACATAATGTGGAAGTACCAATATTTCTTTCCATTTCTAACAATTTGAGGATTTCATGTTGAAAATAAACTTCTTAATTCTTACAAGTTTCTAGTTGGATCCTTTCTTTAATTGTTACTACTTTTTCATTATGAAATATCTATCATTGATAATTTTATTTCATTTTACATTGCATTTTATGTTTTATTAAAATAGCTGGACTGAATTTCTTGTTAACATTTGCCCAACTAAAATATTTCTCTGTAATTTTATGGGACTTTATTTTAAACTTACATAACTACATCTTAAAAATCAGTCTTTGGCAGCTTTATCTTCTAATGGTTCACCTTATCCAAGCTTATATTTACAGTTTTTCCTGCAATCTTATGTTATGTGTGTGTTTGCATGTTACATCTCCATTCCCTTTGCTTCTAATTGTTTAGTTTTACTTTGCCTATGCCTCTAGCTATTCCACCAACATGTTTCAAATTGTTTCCTTGACTCTGAATTTGAGTACCACATAATTTAGTGAAGCTCTGATTTCTTTTTTTTATAGACAGAGAAAATCATAACATCCGTTATGACATGTCAAACTTTGTAACCTTTTAAAGTTTTTTTCCTATGGGAATGATTGTGTACTGTGTCTGGGGCCACAGATAGAATTTGAAGGATACTCTGAAGCTTAGCATGTCAAATTTTTGAACAAATCTTTCTTTCTGAGTCACCTTCATCAATTGTCAATGTATTTCATTTCTGCTCTTCATGCCCCTTTCAAAATAAACTCTGTAATATGGAATTTCATTAAAATTGCTTTAAAATGAGTATAATATTAAGTTTTCTCAGTATAGGGCACTTATGGTTCCTTGCAGGAGGAAGAGACTGGGTGTTTCTGTGTAGCCCAGGGACTTTTGTGTTGTGAATATGAGAATATTCTGCAGATCCTCCTCTAGCTTCAGGCACAGAATGCAGTCACTGAACAATCTTGTAATCTGGGTTTAGGGTTAAGACTTCTGCAGTCCTCTGAACATGGAGGACAGAGCTCTATGTGGCCCAGGCACAGCTGTCTATCCAGACTCCCTCCGCAAGGCTGCACACCTTCTTCATGCTGGCACCTGTAGGAAGTGAACTCTCTTGTCAAATCCCCATATTTTCTGTATGCAGCCACCTGCCCAGACTCTCGTGGCAAGTCCTGCTGTGCATTGTATGCAGCTGCCTATGGCCCAAAGGTTCAGGCCAATCAGTGTTTCTTCAGCAAGGCCCCAGCCTCCCACCTTTGACTGTGTGGTTTGTGTCCTCTGAAGGTCTCTAATTGCATACACAGGCTATGGGTTGCTGATTACTTGCCCTCCTGAGAATTTCATATTGCTTGTCCAGAAAGATGCAGTTTACAGATTGTTTTGGTCATGGCTTCAGGATTAAGCATGATGGTTAGCTCCTTTTCAATGGGAAATGGGATACTAGTAATTCATGGCGTGCAGTGGCATCACAATTAATCAAGATATCACTCATGGTTTATTGTAATAAAATGCCAATGGAGCACTTGCATTGGACACTTAGATGGCTACTGGACCTGACCCTGAGGGCAGTAATAATGACTGTAAGGACAGTTATGTGTATTGGATTCTTTTAAGTTTGCATATGTATGTCTAGAGGGAAAATGACAAGCTCAGCTCCATTAACTTGCACTTCAGTTCATGACTGGAAAATCAGACAGCTTCCATGTTAGCACCAGAAGTATCTATTTACAATGTTGCCTGAAACAAAACATAAAATTTAATTGTGTAAACTGCAAAGATACAACAACAGTTAAATTCATTCTAGCCACATGTTTTTTGTGTGCAAGTTAAGTGGGAAAAAATGAAAATGCCCCAATTAAAAGAAACAGATGAGCAAACTGGTTAAAGAGTCAAGAACCATCAGTGTGCTGTATTCAGGAAACGCATCTCACATGCAAAGACACACATGGGCTCAAAATAAAGGGATGGAGGAATATTTACCAAGCAAATGGAAAGCATAAAAAGCAGGGGTTGCAATCCTAGTCTCTGATAAAAAAAGACTTTCAACCCGCGAAGTTCAAAAAAGACAAAGGAGGGCATTACATAATGGTAAAGGGATCAATGCAATAAGAAGAGCTAATATTCTAAATATAAATGCATGCAATACAGGAGCACCCAGATTGATAAAGCAAGTTCTTAGATACCTACAAAGAGACTTAGACTCCCAGACAATAATAGTGGGAGACTTTAACACCCTACTGTCAATATTAGACAGATCCACAAGACAGAAAATTAACAAGGATATTCAGGATTTGAACTCAGCTCTGGACCAAGTAGACCTGACAGACATCTACAGAACTCTCAACCCCAAATCAACAGAATATACATTCTTCTCAGTGCCACATAACACTTATTCTAAAATCAACTACGTAACTGGAAGGAAAACACTCCTCAGCAAATGCAAAAAGAATGAAAATTGTAACAAACAGGCTCTCAGACAACAGTGCAATCAAATTAGAATTCAAGATTAGGAAACTCACTCAAAACCACACTGCTACATGAAAACTGAACAACCTGCTCCTGAATGACTACTGGGTAAACAATGAAATTAAGGCAGAAATAAAGAAGCTTTTTGAAACCAATGAGAACAGAGAGACAATGTACCAGAACCTCTGGAACATAGCTAAAGCAGTGTTTAGAGGGAAATTTATAGCACTAAATGCCCACATCAGAAATCACGAAAGATTTACAATCAACACACAAACATCAAAATTAAAAAAAAAAACTAGAGAAGCAAGAGCAAACTAATACAAAAGCTAGCAGAAGACAAGAAATAACTAAGATCAGAGCAGAACTGAAGGAGATAGAGACAAAAAAATCCTTCAAAAGAATCAATGAATCTAGGAACTGGTTTTTTGAAAAGATTAACAAAATAGATAGACCACTAGCCAAACTAATAAAGAAGAAAAGAGAGAAGAATCAAATAGACACAATAAAAAGTAGTAAAAGAGATATCACCCCTGATCCCACAGAAATACACACTACCATCAGAGAATACTGTAAACACCTCTATGCAAATAAACTAGAAAATCTAGAAGAAATGGATACATTCCTGGACACAGGAACACCCCTCAGAATAAACCAGGAAGAGTTCAAATCCTTGAATAGACCAATAACATTTTCTGAAATTGCGGCAGTAATTAATAGCCTAGCAACCAAAAGAAGCCCAAGATCAGACAGATTCACAGCCTAAAAATTGAATAGAGACATTTGGTTATACTAAGGTATAACTGACAATCCTGAAATCCCAAGTCATTTTAATCCACCTGCTATAGTCTGAATGCCTGTGTCCTCACAAAATTCACGTCGAAATTCTAACCCCCAAGATGACGGTAATAGGATGTGTATTTGGGAGGAGTTGATTAGATCATGAACGAAGAGAACTCATGATTGGCATTTGCACATGTATAAAAGGGACACAAGAGAACTAGCTGTCTCTTCTACCACGTGAAGATAGAGCAAGAAGGCTCTGAGTGTGAACTAGGAAGCACACCCTCAAAAGACACCAAATCTGCCAGCACCTTCCTCCAGAACTGCAAGGTTTACATTTCTGTTATTTATAAGCTACCCAGTTTATGGTATTTTGTTATCCAGCAGCCCAGCTGGACAAAGACACTCCTTTTCCAGTGAAAGCAGCTTGCCCTCTGATATCTGAGTAGCCTTCCTTAGTTGGAAAACATGCAATACCTGTTGAGAAGGCCATTGAAAGTAAACTATCATCATCCTTAGGGCCTAACACAATCACCCCTTGTTGACACTAGACACATAACTAGAGTCAAATTTCAACATGTTCCAAGAGATAAGCTCACACTATGATCTAAGAGAAAGTAGTTAATGCACTAAAATCATTGCAATATTGTGTGAAGCAGGTAGCTAGGCAATGTGTGTGTGAATAAACTCTCAGGATGGCAAACCAAATAGAGAAAAATATAACACTAGATGGGTATAGATGAGTTGATATGGGTAAGTTACTGTCTTTGAGCTTTTCCCAACATGGCCTGAGGCCATTTACTAGAGTAACCATACATTAGGGGAAGAAAGTAGCCACAACTTTGAAGGATTACTAAACGCCAGCTCTGAATGATGCTAATTTCTGGTCTGTCAAAATATCATTGTGGTTGACCAGTCAAAGTAGAGACTTATGATGATACATGGAGTTGTATCTCATGTCTGACTCACGGTGAGACCTGTTGGTCCACAGAACCACCCTGTTGCTATTTCCCCAGTTCCTGAATGTATAATTGGGATAAGCATATTTGGTAAATATCATACTGGTAGAATCCTGAAGTTGAGAATTTGACCCATGGGATGAGGGATATTATAATGCAAAAGGCAAAATGAAACCACCTGGAACTTCACCTTTCTGCCAAGACAGTAAACTAGAAGCAATGTGTCTCCCTAGGGGAGTTGCAGAGATTAATGCTACTTTCAAAGACATAAAAACAGGTGAAGCAGTGATAACAATCACATCTCATTCAGTTCATCATTGCAGCCTGTGCAGAAGTCAGATGGATATTAGAATATGACTGTGGGCTATCATGAACTTAACCAGAGGGTAAATCCAATAAAACCTGCTGTCTCAAATATTCTGTCTTTTCTGCAGTCAATTATAACAACTCCTGCTACTTGGTATGTGGCCATTAACTTGTTTTCTGTTTTCTCTATAACAATATATAACTACCACAACAGGCAGTTTGCTTTTACCTGTTGGGGCCAGCAATATATATGTTATATCAGGGCTACACAAATTTCTCTACTGTTTGCCATAATATTGTCTGCTGAAATCTTTATTTCCTTGATATTCCCAAGATCATCACATTGGTTTACTATATTGATGAACTTATGCTGATTGGTTCTATTTAGTAGAAAGTAGCAAGGACTTTAAATGCTTTAATAAGGTGTATTGAAGTAAAAGGCTAGAAAATAGCCCCAGACAATTTAAAGAATTTACCATCTCAGTGAAGGTTATAGTGATCTAAAACATAAGGAGGTATTCCCTCCAAGGTAGAAAACAAGTTGATTTACCTACCAGGACCTACCATAAAGACATAGGCAAATATTTTGGATTTTGGAAGCAGCATAGACCATATTTGAGTGTTTTACATTGACCCATCTACAGAGTCACTGTAAGGCTGTCTGTTTTGAGTGGAGACTAGAGCAAGGAAAGTCTCTGCTGAAGAATCAGGCTGCAGCACAACTGCTCTACACATCAGTGGTGAATGATTTTGCTGATAGTCAAGAAACTGGAAGGAAAAAATCAGAAGATTGGTGGCAAGGAAGTTTGATGAGGAAGTATGTGGGTAAACCTCTCATAATTGGCATGGATTGTGAAGATATCTGTGTTTTATACAGTCCAAAAGCATCTGTCCCAGAGGAAACTCTTATCCACCATTGAATGAAATTATGCACTGTATAAAACTTAGTCAGCTTCTTTTTCTGGTCAATGGTCCCTGCAAAATGACCACAGTGGCATGGATGAAGGCTATGCCTGAGCTCAACATTCTAAACTTTCCCTTATCGAAATAACCTGCTTACTCCTATTACTGAGTGCTTATTCTGCAAAAAGCAGAGAACAACACTGAGTTCCTTACATCATATTATTACCCTGGATAAGAGACTGCCACCATTAGACCCACACCACAGTAGAGGAAACAAATATTTGTCCTCACTGGAATAAACCCATATTTTGGATACGTGTTTGCCTTCCTTGATGATAATGCTCTGCCAGCACCACTATTGTGGATTCACAGAATGTCTAATCCACTATCATGGTATTCTATGGAGAACTGACTTAGATGAAGGGAAATATTTCACAGCATAGGAAGTGCAACAATGGGATTATGGTGATGGAATCCACTTGTCTTACCACATACCTCATTGCTTAGAGGAAGTTGGCCTAATGGAAGGGTGAAGTTGATTATAAAAAATTAATTGCGGCACCACTCAGGAAACAACCCCTTGATCAGATGGGGTTCTGCTTTACAGGGTATAGCTTTTGCTTATAGAATTCTGCCTCCTTCCTGGCCAGAATCCATGAGTGAGAATGAAGTAATAGAAACGGCGTGGCTCCTCTCAACATTACGTTTAATTACCCATTTGCAGAATATTTACTTTCTGTCCTAGAAATGTTGACCTCTGTTGGTTTGAAGGTTTGGTTCCATAAGGGGAAAATTATTGCATTGTGAATGCAGCTACAGTAGCCCTGAATTAGAAGATGAAACTGACATTCAACCATTTAATGCTCCTTATGCCACTAAACCAACAACAAAAAAAGAGAGCTTCATTTATGAAGTGGAGTGATTGTTTCTGCTTACCTAGGCAAAATTTTAGTTGCTGCTATACAATTAAAGGAAGAAATTCTTTATGTTGAGCCCAGGTAATTCCCTAGGGTAACTTTTAGTATTTTTATGTCCGATAATAAAATCAATGTAAAATCACAGAAATAAAAAAATAAATGCAGGGTGACTGAAATTGCAGAATGTTTCAAAATAAAGGTTTGGGTCAATTTACCTAGTAAAGAATGGAGTATAGCTGAGGTGCTAGCTCAGGGGAATAATGGAACAGAAATTGAAGAAAGAAACCATAGATGTAAAATATGAACTCATGTCCAGTTACAGAAATAACAACTGTGGTGGCATTTCATATTTTCTCTGTGCTTGTTACTTTCAGGTGTTCATTTGCATATACTAATCATTCTGTTATTTCTCTTTTATTTATTTATTTATTGTTATTATACTTTAAGTTCTGGGACACATCTGCATAATGTGCAGGTTTGTTTCATAAGTATGCACATACCATGGTGGTTTGCTGCACGCATCAATCTGTCATCTACATTAGGTATTTCTCCTAATGCTATCCCTCCCCTAGCCCCCCATCCCCCGACAGGCCCCGGTGTGTGATATTCCCCTCCCTGTATCCGTATGCTCTCATTGTTCAACTCCCACTTATGAATCAGAACATGTGGTGTTTGGTTTTCTGTTCCTGCATTAGTTTGCTGAGAATGATGGTTTCCAGCTTCATCCATGTCCCTGCAAAGGACATGAACTCATCCTTTTTTATGGCTGCATAGTACTCCATGGTGTATAGGTGCTACATTTTCTTAATCCAGTCTATCATTGATGGGCTTTTGGGTTGGTTCCAAGTCTTTGCTATTGTGAACAGTGCCACAATAAACATACATGTGCATGTGACTTTATAGTAGAATGATTTATAATTTTTTGAGTCTATACCCAGTAATGGGATTGCTGGGTCAAATGGTATTTCCGGTTCTAGATGCTTAAAGAATTGTCACATTGTCTTCCACAATAGTTGAACTAATTTACACTCCCAGCAACAGTGGAAAAGCATTCCTATTTCTCCACATCCTCTCCAGCATCTGTTGTTTCCTGACTTTTTAATGATCCTTATTCTAACTGGCGTGAGATGGTAGCCCTTTGTGGTTTTGATTTGCATTTCTCTAACGACCAGTGACAATGAGCTTTTTGAAATATGTTTCTTGGCCACATAAATGTCTTCTTTTGAGAAGTGTCTGTTCATATCCTTTGCCCACTTTTTGATTTTTTTTTCTTGTAAATTTGTTTAAGTTCCTTGTAGATTCTGGATATTAGCTCTTTGTCAGATGGATAGATTGCAAAAACGTTCTCCCATTCCGTAGGTTGCCTTTTCACTCTGATGATGGTTTCTTTTGCTGTGCAGAAGCTCTTCAGTTTAATTAGATCCCATTTGTCAATGTTGGCTTTTGTTGCCATTGCTTTTGGTGTTTTAGTCACAAATTCTTTGCCCATGCCTATGTCCTGAATGGTATTGCCTAGGTTTTCTTCTAGGGTTTTATGGTTTTCAGTTTTACATTGAAGACTTTAATCCATCGAGTATATCCTTCCTCAGGAAGAAACCTAGAACACTGTCTACATCAGCCTGGCCATATCCTTTCTGCAGTCCTGTTGCCACAGAAACAAAGCCCTGTGTAACGTGCATGAGGCTGTTACCCAGAAGATCACTTGATGAGCAGTAGTTCCTTCTGTGTTCACTGCTGTCATTCTATTTAGCATCTGTATTCCGAAGTCCTTCTACCTCCATTGGCACCTAGACTTAACTCTATGCTCAGGTCACTGTTTGTTGCGTACCTGCTCCCTGGCCTGCTCTCTGGACAGTTTCCTACTTCTTTCCTAGCAGCTCTATACCAGCTTTGCCCCAGCTAAACCAGCAAACTCTACTGCTTTGAACCATCCTTTCTCCACTGAGCTGTGCACCTTTTCCAACTTTGTCCTTCTTGGGTACTCTCCCTTGCCCTAAGTCAAGAAATTCCTAATTTTATTCTGAGTTTTAAAATAATATACATTATAGTTACACTTTATTATAGCTAATAATTCTACATATTAAATGTCTCCTTTTTAAAATCCCTGTGTAGTTCCTGTCTCCTGAGTGAACCCAAACTGCCATAGGAACTTGTTCTAATCCCATCTCCAAGGAACTATTATATGGCCAGGTATACCAGTAAGATTTTAGAACTAAAATGTCAGCTATGTAACCCCAAATAATGGATGCTTTATGTATGTATGTGTGTGTGCATATGGTACATGTAGTAGAGCCTGCAGGTAGGAGTCTATAGTACAAGTTTAAAAAGCATAAAAATCATATAAGGCTGATACAAAGATATGTGTGTTAATTGAGCTATTGTTGAATTAATATCATACCTATATTCCTCAAAATAAACCAATGTTGAGGTTTTACCTTCTTATATATTTTACTTCCATTATTTTGTTTGTGATTTAAATTGATATAAACATAAATGGCCTAATTAAATCATCAAATATATATATGTGTGTGTGTGTAAATGTGTGTGTGTGTGTATATATATATATATATACGGTTAACTGAAGAAAAAATATTACACATTATCATGATTAGGGTGTAAACAGTAATATTTGCAGGTAATCTTGAATGTCCACTAATAAAATTGCATTTGTAATCAGCAGGACTGATGGAAGTAGGAGTTCGGTGTGTAGGATGAGACAGGAGCAGGGGCTGAAGATGTAAGGGAAAATGGAGATTAGTATTGTTTATAGGTGATATTAAGAGAAAATTTTCTGAACATAAAGAGATACAGCCTCTAGATTTAGAAACAGACTCTGATGGTTTAGTACCAAGCAATTCTAACCATTTTAGTCTACACCAAAGAAACAGAGATATTGAGAAAGAAAGAAGGAACTGCAAAGGGAGCTTACTCTTCACTGTAATCACAGTGATGGTAATTACTTTAAGAATCAATAATTTATTGAACAAGTTTTTATTGTTCTTAGTGGTTTTAGAAATATCAAAATGTATACTAGATAATTCACACCCACAACAGATATATAATCCTTTATAATATGAATAAAACAAAATGATGTAAAAACATGTTAAATTATTAGTAACAGTGAGTTCAAAAGAGAAATGAGTTCACATAGGACGTTGTAAAACAACACTCTGTAGAATAAATATTGTCCTGTCTGCTGAAAATAGGTGAGACTGGAAACAAAGACAGGAGCCTGGTTTCTGTTTTTCATAGCCAGCATAAATTTAAATAGTGTCTTTATTCATTTTCCTTATCAGTAATTTCAATTAACTTAGAAAAAAATTATGTTTAAAATTATAAAACAATAACTTTTGGAAAATGCTTCTTTAATACCAGACCAAGAAAAAGAAAAAAAAACTAAGTTAGAAAATAATTTGGATAATTTAGAAACCATATGAGTTTTTAAAAATCAGTTTTTGGCCTGAATTAAATTATCTATACTTCAGTATAACCATAGATCTGTGGATATAAATGAATCTATCTTAATAAAAAGTGCATTATATTTAGAAGCAGGTTTTACAAAATTTATTTTCCTTATTTGGCCAAGTGATTTAAGATAACTATAATTAATTATGCATTTTGCTTAATTGTTAAAAAGATAAGGATTATTGAATATTTTCTTTCTTTCTTTCTACCTAATATATAAATGGTTGTGATGCATATTCTAGAGTCATTAATGTATAGCATTATGAATTAATATTTAAAATATTTGATGGCTATTAGTATACTTCTTGTTTCATGTACAGTTTCACTATTTATTTCAAGGTAAGGCACATGTACTGTAGTCATGTAATAAAGTCTAAATGTTATTCTCTTAATGTATTACTTTGAGCCACTGTGGAAATATCTATTTGACCACTTAATCTATATGCTGGACATGATTTTCTTTAAAAGGACTTCAAAGACTGGAAATATATTATAGGATTTTACATTGTTCCATAAACTCTAATCCTATTCAAAGAGCAGAAATGCTAAAATAATTGACCAAGTTTAGAAAAATTTGATTCTCTTGTGAATCAATAATATAAATAAAGCCTGTGCAACTAAGATTAAATGATTTTCCTTATAGGGAATGTGACAGCAATAGAGTTATTACAATTTTATTTTATGGCAAAACCCCATCTCTACTGAAAAATACAAAAATTAGCTCAGCCCATGCCACTTGGCCAAATTAGGAAATTAAATTTTGTAATATCTGCTTCTAAGAATAATGCACTTTTGATTGAGATAGATTTAGCATGGGACCTGAGAGATTAGCAGGCCCCTGTAGTCTCAGCTACTTGGGAGGCTGAGGCAGGGAGAATTGCTTGAACCCGGAAGGAGGAGGTTGCAGTGAGCCAAGATCGCACCACCGCACTCCAGCCTGGGCCCCAGAGCGAGACTCTGTAATTTAAAAAAAAAAAATTACTATTATGTAAAAAGATACTTACATTTGAAAATTCAGAAACATTTACTTATATTCTAAATTTCAATATAAGTCCTGTAATTATTAATAAAATGTTTAAGTATCAGTGTGCAATTTAGGGGCACATGTAAATTATCTATCCACTGAGAATTTAAATAATGAAACAATTTCTCTGTTGGATCAGTGTGTGAAGCTTAGATGAATTTTAACAACTTGAAAGAAATTTGGATCTGGGATCCCATAATAAAAGTTAACTTTTTGTGATGGAAGTAATTAGAGATAAAATGTTAAGATGTCACCTGGGTTGAAGTCACAGCAGCATCTCCAGGAGTCCCCCCAAAATAAAAATGTCACTATAAAATACAGACTAAAAATGTAAAAGTCCAGTGTATTAACTTTTACTCCAAAGTGAGTTTCAAGAGTCTCAATAAAATTTTGAGTTTATACCCTGGGAAAAGAAGATTTGTTTGCTACCTTGGTGCATACTTCAACATTTATGATATTGAATAAATAGAAAACTTTAATGTCCTGACTAGGATTAAGATGGTGGATAGGAGGCAGGACTAGCTTGCAGCTCCCACTCAGATGGACAGAGTGTCTCAAGTGTCCATGTGAAGAAACCACCAAACAGGCTTTGTGTGAGCAACAAGGCTGTTTATTTCACCTGGGTGCAGGTGGGCTGAGTCCGAAAAGAGAATCAGCAAAGTGTGGTGGGATTATCATTAGTTCTTACAGGTTTTGGGATAGGCAGTGGAGTTAGGAGGAATGTTCTGGGGGCAGGTGGTGGATCTCACAAAGTACACTCTCAAGAGTGGGGAGAATTACAAAGAACCTTCTTAAGAGTGGGGGAGATTACAAAGAACCTTCTTAAGGGTGGGGGAGATTACAAAGTACACTGATCAGTTAGGGTGGGGCAGAAACAAATCACAATGGTGGAATGTCATCAGTTAAGGCTATTTTCACTTCTTTTGTGGATCTTCAGTTGCTTCAGGCCATCTGGATGTATACATGCAGGTCACAAGGGATATGATGGCTTAGCTTGGGCTCAGAGGCCTGACACAAATACCGTGTGAACTTTTGTGCCAAGAACTACTGCAGTAACATACCAGGAAAGCTGAGAGAATCCACAGATCCTTTGAAGGAACTGGATCACCACTGCAGGCTCCCTGAGACAATGAAAACCTGTGAGTCCATTTGCTTTCTCAACAGAGAGGTTCATGGTCTGGGGCAAATTCTCAGCCCTGGTCACCAGCTGCCTGGAAATAGACTTGGTGCTGTTGTGTGGGCACGGCGGGAGCACGACTGGCCTTTAGGACTGTGGGCTGTGTGGGAGCTGAGTGAAGCTGGTGACTGCCGGCTTTCTCCCACTTTTCTGGTGACCTATGTGTCACCAGATTATGGCAGCAGAGGCAGCGATAATCTCCCTAGGAATATAACTCCAATGGACTGGAAACCACACCCCCATCCACCACAGCAGCAGCAGCAGCAAGCCCCACCCAAGAAGAGGCTGAACTCAGACACAGCCATCCCTACCCTGACCTGGTGGTCTTTCTGTACCCACCTTGGTAGCTGAAGACAAAGGTCATAATCTCTTGTTACCTCTATGGCCTCACCCATCACCTGAGAAACCTGAATACTTGACAAGGTGTCCCTAGGGCAAGTTTGCATCCTCCCTAAGGGCCGCTGATGCACTCTGGAAAGCACTACCTCCTGGCTGAAGGCCAACAAAACAACCAGCACAATAAACAAAAACACAACCAAAGACCCTAGCAGAGTTCCTTTCACTCCCCTGCTACATCGACTGGAGCAGGAACTGGTATCCATGGCTGCAAGACCTGAAGACAGATCAAATTACAGGATCTTTGCAGACACTCCCCAGTACCAGTCTGGAACCTGGTAGCTCCACTGTGTGGCTAGACAGCCACTACAGTTTGGCTCTCAGGAAGCCTCATTCCTAGGGGAATGAGAACACCACATCGAGGGAGCACTCAGTGGGACAAAAGACACTGAACAGCAGAACTTGAATCCCAGGTCTTCCCTCTGACATAGTCTACCCAAATAAGAAGGAACCAGAAAAAAAAAAATCCTGTAATATTATAAAACAAGGTTCTGTAATACCCCCAAAAGATCACACCAGTTCACCACCAATGGATCCAAACCAAGAGGAAATCTCTGAATTGCCAGAAAAAGTATTGCCAATTATTAAGCTAATCAAAGAGGCACCAGAGAAAAGTGAAGTCTAACGTAAAGAAATAAAAATCATGATAAAGAAAATAAAACAAAAATTCTTCAATGAAATAAACAGCATAAATAAAAACACTCACAACTTCTAAAAATCAAGGACACACTTAGAGAAATGTGAAATGCACTGGAAATTCTCACCAATAAAATCCAACGAGCAGAAGAAAGAACCTCAGAGCTTGAAGACAAGGCTTTCAAATTAACCCAGTTCATTCAAGACAAGAAAAAAAAATTAAAAACAAAGCCTCCAAGAAGTTTGATACTATGTCAAACGTCCGGACCTAAGAATAATTGGTGTTCTTGAGGAAGAAGAGAAATTTAAAAGTTTGGAAAATATATTTGAAGGAATAATAGAGGAAAATTACTACCAGCCTTGCTGGATCTAAACATCCAAACTCAAGAAGCTCAAAGAACACCTGGGAAATTCATGACAAAAAGATCATTCCCTAGGTACATAACAAGTTATCTAAAGTCAAGGCAAAGGAAAAAATGTCAGCCGTGAGAGAAAAGCATCAGGTAACCTGTAAAGAAAAACCTATCAGATTGATAGCAGATTTATTAGCAGAAGCCCTACAAGCTAGAAGGGATTGGCGCTCTA
Source organism: Pan troglodytes (assembly GCF_028858775.2). NCBI lineage: Eukaryota > Metazoa > Chordata > Mammalia > Primates > Hominidae > Pan > Pan troglodytes. The sequence goes on from NC_072398.2 coordinate 910,569, forward strand.
TCATCAGCCTCCTTAAACAAAATAATTATTAGCTAAGAATTTTGTATCCAGCGAAGCTAAGCTTCAGAAATGAAGGAAAGGCACCATCTTTTTCGGACAAACAAATGCTGAGAGAATTCAACACTATCAAGCCTGCACAACAAGAACTGCTGAAAGGAGCTCTAAACCTTGAAACAAATTCTTGGAATACACCAAATAGAGCCTCCTTAAAGCATAAATATTACAGGACCTATATAACAATAACATAATGAAAACAAACAAAAAAACTTCAGATATTCAGGTAACAAATAGCACGATGTATAGAATAGTACCTCACATCTCAATTCCGACATTGATGTTAGTGGCCTAAATATTCCACTTAAAAAATACAGAATGGCAGAATGGATAAGAATTCACCAACCAAGTTTGTGCATCTTCAGGAAACTCACCAAACACATAAGGACTCACATAAACTTAAGTTAAAGGGGTGAAAGAACATATTCCATGTAAATTGACACCAAAAGCAAGCTGGAATAGATATTCTTATATTAGAAAAAAACAAACTTTAAAGCAAGAGCAGTTAAAAAAAGACAAAGAGGGACATTTTGTAATGATAAAAGGGCTAGTCTAACAGGAAATGGGATTAACAGATATTTACAGAACATTCTACTAAGCAACTGCAGAGTATACATCAGCACACAGAACATTCTCCAAGATAGACCATATGATAGGCCAAAAAACAAGTCTCAGTGAATTTAAGAAAATCAAAATTATATCAAGTACTGTCTCAGACCACAGTAGAATAAAATTGAAAATCAACTCCAAAAGGAACCCTCAAAACCTTGCAAATACATGGAAATTAAATAACCTGCTCCTGGATGATTATTGGGACAACATTGCAATCAAGAGGGAAATTTAAAAATTCTTTGAACTGGATGATAATAGTGACAAAACCTAGCAAAACTTCTGGGATACAGCAAAAGCAGTGCTAAGAGGAAAGTTCATTCCATTAGATGCCTACATCAAAAAGTGTGAGACAGCACAAAGAGATAATCTTAGGTCGCACCTCACAGAACAGGAGAAACAAGAACAATCCAAACCCAAACCCAGCAGAAGGAAAGAAATAATGAAGATCAGAGCAGAACTAAATGAAATTGAAACAAAAAAAATACAAAAGATAAATGAAACAAAAAGCTAGTTCTTTAAAAAGATGAATCAAGTTGATAGACCATTAGCAAGATTAACCAAAAAAGAATAGAGAAGATGCAAATAAACACAATTAGAAATGAAACGGGAGATATTACAACTGATTCCATAGAAATACAAATGATTAATCAAGGCTACTATGAACACCTTTGTGCAGATAAACTAAAAAACCTGGAAGAGATAACTAAATTCCTGGAACTATACAACCCTCCTGGATTAAAAAAGGAAGATATAGAATCTCTGATCAGACCAGTAACAAGCAGCATGACTGAAATTGTAATAAAAAAAATTGCCAAAAAAAAGTGCAGGACCAGACAGATTCACAGCTGAATTCTATCAGACACTCAAAGAAGAATTAATACCAATCCTATTGACACTATTCCAAAGGATAAAGAGGGAATCCTTTGTAAATCATTCTGTGAAGCCATTGTCACCCTAATACCAAAACCAGTGAAAGACATAACAAAAAAAGAAAACTACAGACTACAGACCAATATCCCTGATGAACATAGATGCAAAAATCCTCAACATAATACTAGAGAACTGAATCCCACAGCATATCGAAAAGCTAATCCACCCATAGTTAAGTGAGTTTCATACCAGGGATGTAGGGATGGTTTAAGATACATAAGTCAATAAATATGATACACCACATAAACAGAATTAAAAACAAAAATCACATGATCATCTCAATAGACAGAGAAAAAGCATTTGATGAAATCCCACATCCCTTTACAATTAAAATTCTAAGCAAAATCAACACAGAAGGGACATAGAGGTGACGTTAAGGTAATCAAAGCCTTCTATGAGAAATCCACAGCAAACATTATACTGAAAGGGGAAAATTGGAAAGCATTCCCCCTGAGAACTGGAACAAGACAAGGATGTCCACTTTCACCATGTCTGTTCAAGATAATACTGAAAGTCCTAGCTAGAGCAGTCAGACAAGAGAAAGAAATAAAGGACATCCAAAATGGTAAAGAGAAAGGAAAACTGTCGCTGTTTGCTGATGATATGATGGAATACATAGAAAACCCTAACGGCTCATCTAAAAAGCTCCTAGAACTGGTAAATAAATTCAACAGTTTCAGGACACACAATTAATGTACACAAATCAGTAGCTCTGCTATATACTAATGGCAACCAGCTGAGAATCAAATCAAGAACTCAACCCTTTCATGATAGAAGCAAATAATATAACAACAACAACACAAAATATTAAGGAGTATACCTAACCAAGGATGTGAAAGACTTCTACAAGGAAAAATACAAAACACTGCTGAAAAAAATCATTGACAACACAAATAAATGGAAATACATCCCATACTCATGGATGGGTAGAAACAATATTGTAAAAATGACCATGCTGCCAAAAGCAATTTACAAATTCAATGCAATTCCCACTAAAATATCACCATCCTTCTTAACAGAACTAGAAAGAACAATCCTAAAATTCACATGGAATAAAAAAGTCCTGCATAGCCATAGCAAGAATAAGCAAAAAGAACAAATCTGGAGGCACCACATACCCAACTTCAAATTATACTATAAAGCCATAGTCACCAAAACAGCATGGTACTGGATAAAAATAGAGACATAGACAGACAAAACAGAATAGAGAACCCAGAAATAAACCAAAATACTTACAGCCATCTGATCTTCAACAACGCAAACAAAAACATGAAGTGGGGGAAACAACACCATATTCAACAAATGGTGCTAGGCTAACTGACAGGCCACATGTAGAAGAATGAAACTGGATCCTCATCGCTCACCTTATACAAAAATCAACTCAAGATGGATAAAAACCTTAAATCTAAGTCCTGAAAACATAAAGATTCCAGAAGATAACATCAGAGAAATCCTTGTAGACATTGGCTTAGGCAAGGGTTTCATGAGCAAGAACCCAAAAACTAATGCAATAAAAACAAAGATAAATAGCTGGGAACTAATTAAACTAAAGACCTTTTGCACTGCAAAAGGAACGGTCAGCAGAGTAAATAGATAACCCACAGAGTGGGAGAAAATCTTCACAATTTATACATCTGAGAAGGGATTAATTTCCAGAATCTACAAAGAACTCAAATAAATCAGCAAGAAGAAAACAAATGATCCCATCAAAAAGTGGGCCTAGGATATGAATAGACAATTCTCAAAAGGAGATATACAAACAGCCAACAAGCATCTAGAAAAATGCTTGACATCACTAATTATCAGGGAAATGCAAATCAAAACCACAATGCAATACCACCTCACTTCTGCAAGAATGGCCATAATCAATCAAACAATAATAGATGTTGGTGTGGATGCGGTCAAAAGGGAACTTTTACACTGCTGGTGGGAATGCAAACTAGTACAACCACTGTAAAAAACTGTGTGAACATTCCTTAAAGAACTAAAAGTGGATCTACCTTTGATCTAGCGATACCACTACTAACTACACAGAGGAAAAGAAGTTATTATACAAAAAAGATACCTGCAGGTGCATGTATAAAGCAGCACAATTTGCAATTGCAAAAATATGGAACCAGTCCAAATGCCCATCAATCAACGAGTGGATAAAGAAAAGGTTATATATATATATGTGTGTATATATATACATATATATATATATATATATACACACACACACATACCATGGAATACTACTCAGTCACAAAAAATACAAAATAATGGCATTCACAGCAACTGGGATGGAATTAGAGACTATTATTCTAAGTAAAGTAACTCAGGAATGAAAAACCAAACATCATACGTTCACATTCATATGTTGAAACTAAACTATGAGACAAAAAGTCATAAGAATGATACACTGGACTTTGGGGACATGAGGGAAATACGGGGAATGACAAGGGATAAAAGACTACGCATTGGGTACAGTGAACACTGCTTGGGTGATGGGTGCACCAAAATCTCAGAAATCATCACTAAAGAACTTATTCATAAAACCAAACACTACCTGTTCTCCAAAAACCTATTGAAATTAAAAATAATTTTTAAAACTTTAATATTCTTATTGGAAATGACTTACATTGTGGTCATAGCAGAACTGAATATAAAATAATAAATAGTTATAATCGTTTATCTGAAATAAATTATATAGGTGCCCATAAATATGTCATTACAGATTTATGTACACAATGAATCCCATTTTCAAGGCTTAATGGAAAAAGAGGACCATTTAAAAAAAGGATTTAGCACACAGCAAAACATGAAGTTTATCAGGTAACTCACTCTCCAGACTTGCCCTTTCCTAAGATCTTCATGAATGCTCTAGTCACCTCCTTGTTGCGGAGGCTATAGATGAGGGGATTCAGCATGGGAGTGAGGATGGTGTAGAATACAGACACCATCTTGTCCTGTGTTGGGGAGTGATCAGATGTGGGCCGTATGTACATGAACAAAGCTGCTCCATAGTACATTCCCACCACCAAGAGGTGAGAGGAACAAGTAGTAAAAGCTTTGCGACGACCCTCTCCAGATCCCATGTGAATGACAGCCAGAATAACTCGAGCATAGGAAGCGATGATGATTGCAACAGGGAAAACAATCATTACTATACAGCAGATGAAAAGAACCTTTTCAAATATTGATGTGTCACTGCATGAGAGGATTAGTAGGGAGGGGAAGTCACAGAAGAAGTGGGCTATTTCCCGAGACCCACAGTAGGAGAAGGAAAATGTCGCTACAACATCAATAATTCCATCCGTAGAGCCCAGGATCCAGGAAAAGGCAGTCGTAAGTCCACAAATTTTAGGGCTCATGAGATTGGTGTATCTTAGAGGGTGGCAAATGGCAGTGTAGCGGTCATAAGCCATAACAGCCAAAAGAAAGCATTCAGAGCCAAGCAATGATGTATAGAAGAAAATTTGTGTGGCACAACCAGCCATAGAGATGGACTTGCTGCCAGACAAGTAGTTGAAGGCCATCTTGGGTACGGTGGTGCAGATGAGCATGAGGTCCATGAGGGACAGTTGGCTGAGGAGGAGGTACATGGGGGTGTGGAGCTGGGTGTCCAGGTAGATGAGGAGAACCATGACAGAGTTTCCCATGAAGGCCACTGAAAAGATGCCCAGGACCAGAAAGAAGAGGAAGGTGTGGGTGGGGCTGTGATTGAAGATTCCCAGGAGGAGGAAGTCGGAGTTGAAGGTCGAATTCTCCCTTGCCATGATGTGTATGCTTTTTACCTAGTACCACAAAACCAGCTTATTAATTTGGTAAAACTTTACTCAGTGCCTTATAAATCATGTGATTGTGGTAACTTCTGTAGTTGGGTGATCAATACAGCATGAATAGAAGTAGGAAACTAAAAGGTCAAGAAATATAGAATCTGAACGAAATATGTTCTTTCAACACTGTCTCACGAAATTATAGAGCTTGTCCTAAGGTTTTCTTCTGAGCATCCCTTTTCTCCATTGAAAAATTAGAATTATAGTATCTAATAAATAATCGATGGAGTTTTTTTTTTTAAAGTCTCCAAGGGAAACAGATAGTTCCTATAAAATTAGAAGTCTTTTACAGACACATTGATAGAGAAATTCAGCTTCAGTCAGCATGTGACATCACAGTACTAGAAATGGAGAATAAATGTGTGCCTTTGCTCACATAATAGTAGACATTTTTACTAGAAGTGTTAACAAAATCTGTTTGTCTATTACTTTAGAGTGTTTGATGTACACTTTGTAGTAAGTTTTCTATACAGTAATTGGATACACTGAAAAGATTTTCAATTATACAAATCTAAAACCTAGGCCATTTTTTCCATAGCCCAGTGTTACGGATTGAGTTGTATTTCTTCCCAAAAAGATACTCAGCATGTGAGCTTGTTTGGAAATACATAAAGAGTGTAACTAGTTAAGGTGAGATCATATTGGATTAGAGTGGGTTTCTCTAATCAGTTATGACTCATGTTCTGATAAAAGGATGGCCATGTGAAGACTGAGACACTGGGGATTACCGTGTGATAGGGGAGGCAGGGATTAGAGTGATGCATCTGCAAACCAAGAAATGTCAACAACTGTTAGTTATGACAAGAACCTAGGAGAGAGGAATGGGACAGATTCATCTGCTTAGAGCCCTCAGAAGTAACCAACCCTGGTGACATCTTGATTTCAGATTTCTAGCCTCCAAAACTGTGAGAGAATAAAATTCTGTTGTTTTAGGTAACCAGTTTGTGATACTGTATTGGCATTCCTAGGAAACTAATACATCCAATATCTCCTCTAGAGAATGAGTACATACAAAAACAGAAATTGAGAAAAGCATGAAATCCACTCTTTCCAACCACACTTATGAAGCCTGGCTACGTGTTGACCACTGTGGCTACCACAGTGATCAGAACAAAGTCCCTGTGCATACAGGTCACAGTGAGTGTGATCAGATGATGACATATAAAACAATTTATGTTATAAGAGGATAAATGCAGCCTCATCATTCTATGCAGCCATAAAAAATGATGAGTTCATGTCCTTTGTAGGGACATGGATGAAATTGGAAATCATCATTCTCAGTAAACTATCGCAAGGACAAAAAACCAAACACCGCATGTTCTCACTCATAGATGGGAATTGAATAATGAGAACACATGGACACAGGAAGGGGAACATCACACTCTGGGGACTGTTGTGGGGGGAGGGGGGAGGGATAGCATTAGGAGATATACCTAATGTTAGATGACGAGTTAGTGGGTGCAGCGCACCAGCATGGCACATGTATACATATGTAACTAACCTGCACATTGTGCACATGTACCCTAAAACTTAAAGTATAATAACAATAAAAATAATAAAAAAGAGGATAAATGCTTTGGAGAAAACTTAGTTAAAGAAGGGTGTTAGAATTGCATGAGTATGTTCAACTTTGAATAGAGTAGTCAAGGGAAACCTCACACTTATAATGGCATTTGGCAAAGACACTGAGGAAGTGAGAAAGAGAGCAGCTCACAGGAAAGGGTTATCCAAATAGGAATTCCACAAACTGAAATGCATAAATAGAACATACACAGAAAAAAATAGAAATGTGTATAAGATTTTGAGAAAACACAGGGTTTTAAAATTTAGAATTATGTTTCTCATATGTTGTGGCATTTAGATTTTATTGTAGGAGATAATTATACATTTATGAGCAAAGCCAATATGTGAAGGGAGATTATCCCAGGCAGTAAAAAATTATGTTCTAAACAGAAAAAGAAGCCTGGTGAGTAGACTTATTAGACAGAAATGTACTTTTCCTCATTTATTCATGCATCACATTTTTATGAAGAGACTGAAAACAACAACAACAATGAAAGCTGAAAAATCTAGGAAGAGCAAGGGAGTTGGAAGAAATCTACAGAGGAGATGGAATCTGGAATTTGGCCTCATGGGTTGAGATAAAATTTTTTAAATAGGGAGATAGTAAAGTGTATCTTTTTGAGTTTTATTTATTTACATAAATTTTGAATAATATTGTGTGTAAGAAAAAAATACTCAAAAGTAATGTTAAATTTTAACCCAAGGACAACTTTGACCTGGGAATACTAAGAAATGCCTCTTAAGGGCTGGGAAGATGCAGAAGGAATCTCCTTAAGTGACACTCATGAGATAGGATAGCAATCTCTAAAAGAAAAACAAATCATTTTTGTCAATCAGTATAAAGAGAGAAACAGGCCTCAACCTCCTCCCTTTCTGGTGTTAAAACAAATGGTTACCAAGAAGTTGGATAAAGCTGATTATTGGTAGCTCAGATCTAGGTCCAGTCAATGTCTTGAGAATGAGAAATGGGCATCTCTGGGATCTTCAGTGTTGGGGGTTTCCTACCACAGGGTTCCCTTGTGTTGTCTTCAAGAAGAGGTGGGCTTTTAAAGTCAATCAGGGGGAAAGACTTTGTATTGCCTCAATAATTTTCAGTGCCGATGAGCTTAATTCATCTTAAGAAAATAACTCGTCTCAACTTACTTTATGGAACCACCTATTCTGACCATCATACCATAGCCTTCCCAGTTACCTTGAAGTTGTCAACTCTTGTAATACACTAATTTATGCAAACAAAACTATATTACCTCAAAGTTCCACCATAATTTTTCTTTAAGTAGGTCTGCAATATTACTCCAAGAAGGAAGCTGTCTTGTCAAGTTAGCTTGTTCCTATGCTTCTTTTTAAGTTGGCAAAGTGTTCTTTACATTTGAGAATCATTCCTTCCCAGTCACCAAATTGACATAAAATGTTGAATAATTCTACTCCATCATTTATCCATTTCCACCACATATGTTTTAAACTCCACTGAATCATGAAGCATTAAAACAAAATTGAATAACAAGTGTAAATCTACATATCCCTCTGAATTTTCTCAGTTACATTAGTTTAGGCTGAACTTATATAAATGCACTATTATTTGTGTTGTATTTTTCACCTCCTTCATATCCATGTGCTAAAATTGTCTTCATTGAGTTTGTCCTGTCACAGAGAATATGGCAAGGTATATCATAAATTTATAAAAATTTAGAAGTCACAAAATTGAAAATATTGACTATTACATTGCCCTGTACCTTTAGTATTAAGATCCATGTGAATATTTATTCAATAAAATTCTATAAAAAGAACTAATGTGTTACTCATGAGGAAATTAAATATTTCTTCTAAGTTAGTAAGACACATATGACAGATTGTGCTTAATTTAGGCACTAGGAATATGAGATCCAACTCTGAAAGTCATTGTAAGTTATCCAGGATATAAACAATCTGAAAATGCAGTAAAGATAAAATTGGGATTCAAAGAGGTATTTGTATGTAGTCTTATAAAAATGGACCTGTGGCGAAATATTTTTTGCAACTCCAAGTTACTCAGGACCATTCACTGTCAAAAAAACCCAGAATATTTTGAGTTGCAGCACTGTATTAAGAGGAATAAAAAAGGCAGCTTTTTCAGAAAGGATCTGAAATTATGACATCTTGTTTATTTTATTTTTTTCAGAATACCCACTGGCATATCAAAAGTATTCACATAATGAGGTACAACATTTTGAACTCTGGATTAGACATTGCCTGCCAAGTATTTTTTTCTTAATTGTAATATTGTGCTTCCATTTTTATTTATTTCATCTAATCTACTATGTTTCTTTTGTAATAAACTTCATTATTTTGTAAAAAGATGGTGCATATATTTAATATTAAAAATTATTTTTATGTATGAACCTTATCACATCAGGAAGAAGAGTCATCAGATTTCATCACACTGTGGTACTCTGCCCAGGCCCAGAGCAATAGTAACACAGAAGTCATGAAATTCATGGTCATATTTCATGACACGTGACATTTGCACATACCCAGGGCAATAGTAACAGAAATCATGAAAATCATCATCAGATTTCATGACACTGTGATACTGTGCACATGCCTGAGCAATGCCAACACAGAAATTATGAAAATCATGATGAGATTTCATGACACTGTGATACTGTACACCTGCCAGAGCAATAGTAACACAGAAACCATGAAAATCTTGTTGAGAAATTGAGAAGTCACTGAGGGAGATGACGGAAAAGAGACACTGAGTGGCCAGAATTTGATCAAAAAAGTTGTAAAGCATTATGTATCAGACAGCATGTGTAATCCACTGTGTAATCCACTGAGGTTGCTAAACTGACTTTACCCTTTTGTAATAGGAATGATCAGGAAACAACACAAAACAACAAATCTCTCATATTAGCAAAAATGAGCATAGCAACTTTATATGTAATATAAAAATGCAACCTGCATGCGCACTGATGATGGAATTTATAAGCATAACTACAAGAAGTAGCATTGATGAGTCTCACAAATAGAATGTTGAATGAACAAAGTAGATCACAAGGAATGCCCTCATGAATTCTATTATGAGTAATTTAAACACACATCTAAAAATCATTTATGAAGCACAGCAATACTGGAATAATGACTACCTACAAAATGGGCCTGAAAAGTTATATAATCAGAGAGAGTTAAACTGTTTTTCAAAAGCACTGGTAATATTCTAAAGCATTTTACGAAATGTATATCTAACATATTTTTGTAAATAAACATTTTATATACTTGAAGTTTAATAAAATATTTTAAAAATAGGTGTAAATGTCTTAAAAGAACACATGACAAATGTAAAGCATTCATTAATACGGGTTGAGGATTCCTTATCCAAAATGCTTGGGACCAGACGTGTTGCAGATTTCAGATTTTTTTTTCACACTTTGGAATATCTGCATAGCTAATAATGAGATTTTTTTGGAATAGAACCAAGTGTAAAGAAAAAATTTATGTTCTATGTATACCTTATACAAATAGCCTGAAGGTAATTTTATGCAGTATTTTAAAACAATTTTGTGTATGGGAGAAAGTTTCTGAACCATCAGGAAGCAAAAGTGTCACCATCTCATGTCAGCACTGAAAAGGTTCTGATTTTGGAGTGCTTTGGGTATTAGATTTTGGTTTAGGAATTCTCATCCTGCATGAGCTAAAATTATTAAAAGAAAAGAGAATGTGGCCAAAATTTTCAAATCATTATTTATGGTTCTCATCTGCTACTCTTCTCCTCTGACATCTATTCACTGTCAATTTCTTTTTCAAATCTGGAATACCAGGACATGGAAAAACAAAAGTAATGGATTTTATCCAATCTTTCACACTGATAAGCTGGGGCAAGTAACCGCTCCTTCTGCCTCAGGTTGTACCACATTTCTCAAAGTAATATTCTACAGATAAAATAGAATAATGTTTATAAAATTCTTAGCACAAAAAATGACCTAAGAAATGAGATCAATCATCACCATGTTCAGCAGAAATTTCAGCACTAGCTTATACAAAGTCATGCTTGCGCTTGGTTAACTTACCTCTTAGTACTTACCTGAATAGTGTATATTTTCAGTGAGATTGTGGGTTCCTGGAAAGGCAAAAATATATAAATATCTTACAGGTTTTATGTTTCCATAATAAGAAAAAAAAGCACCTAACGTACAGTTGGAATCTTTATGGTTATTGACAAATAAATGAAAAGACAAAAACTTAAATTTTCAGCCCTTGGGGAATCCATTCCCTTGTCTTTAATTTTAAAAGTTTGTATTTCCTTCTATCTCCTCTCCTAGGACATGAAGCCGAATTAGCTTCCTTTTCTCGAAAATACTACAAAGATAATTACGCCTCCTTCCTTGTAGATTAGGGTGAACTTTCTGAAACTTCCCCCTCTCTCTCACATGATGAGGTGAAACACACTAAGTGCTTTCTGTGTAACTGGCACTATGTTTAAAAAAAAAGGTTTGTAAATTAACATAATACTTACAACCATTGTGTATGCCAGATACCCCTATTAGACACATGTATATATTATTATATAATATATTTAATTATATTGTCATATGTTTTACATGTGAAACTGAGGGCAGAAGTAAATTGAAGTCTCAGAGCTAGAGAATGGCCGTCAGGGCGTTCCAGGCTAATATCGTTCCTCTTCCATGGCTTCTCTTCACTCTTCCTTCTGCTCCATCATCAAAGCAAGATATGCTTGGGTAGAATTGGCATTTTTAACATCTTAAAGTTCCCTACATAATTCTAATTCTATTTGTATGTTCTTTAATATGTTTTCTATCCCTTAAAACGCCTGTATATATTTTCTGTCAAAGTCATTATAAAATTGAAATGTTTATAGGTATTTTATATTTCGTTGCTCTAGTGTATGGATTATTGTTTCTATTACATCTTCTATTTGTTTTTGTTAATATATAGAAATCTGTTAATTGTTGCTTATAGACCTTGAATCCAAGAATGGTATTTTTTTTGTATTCCTTAGTGAAAAGAAAAATATTACATACAATGGATGAAACAACTTTATATGTCTTTCCAATTTTATCTATTTTCCTTGCATCATTTGATTAAAATATATATATTTAAAATGTTGAAGAACAATATTCTTGAGTACCTGAAGCCTTTAGCGATATAGTTCACCATTACGTATAGTGTTTGTTTGAGGTTTTGGTAGGTGTATTCAGCACATTAGCAAAATCCCATTGTATTTCTTTTACCAATGCTTTGTTCAATAAATGTTCACTGAATTGTATTGAATGATATCCTGTTTTTACTGAGATAATGTTATTGTTTTTCTTAAATTGTTCATAGCCTGAATTACAAGGATAGCTATTTGTATATTTAGAAATATTTCAGTGGATGACAATGTATAAAACAAATAAAACACCAATGTACCCATCACCAGCTTAAAATAAAATATTACAGGCTGGGCACAGTGGCTCACGCCTGTAATCCCAGCACTTTGGGAGGCCAAGGCGGGTGGATCACTTGAGGCCAGGAGTTCGAGACCAGCCTGGCCAATATGGTGAAACCCCATCTCAACTGAAAATACAAAAATTAGCAGGGCATGGTGGCTCAGGCCTGTCCCACCTACTCAGGAGGCTAAGGCAGGATAATCGCTTGAACTTGAGAGGTGGAGATTGCAGTGAGCTGAGATTGCGCCACTGCACTCCAGCCTCAGCGACAGAGCAAGACTCCATCTCAAATATAAAATATACCATATAAAAATAAAACAAAATAATAAATAAAATATTACAGATTAATAGATGTCTGTGTGCACATAACCTGAATGTATGTTATTTATTATTTGCCTCTAGAGATAACAGAAGCCTACATTTTTGGTTAAATACTCTCCTTTCTTTATTTTAGAAGTAAATGTTTCATCCTTCCAGCTAAATTCCAGTACTTCGAAAGAGGTAAAACAATGATGTACTGGGACAAAAGTGCAGCAATAAACATTTGTTTGAAAGACTGGTAAAATAAATAAAACTCTTAAAAAAACATAAGCCTATTCTGAATGCCCAAGAAGTCCTGGAATACAGAATGGCTTCCTCCTTCACTATTTCTCAAGAAGTGCTGTGGCTATGTGCTTCAGATTGTCCTGGGATTACTTTCTCAATCAGTTATTACTGGTTATGTCCTGGTTGTAGTACACAATTAAAATCTCACTAACGTCCTCTGCATTGTCATTCTAGTTTTATTTAAGCAACCAGTGAAATATGTTCTAAACATGTTTTAGAATACCCCCTTTAATCCTTTTCAAACATGTTAAAATAAGGAGCCAAAACTGTATTAATATAGGTAGCAAAGGTCCACATTAAGTGGTGCTGAAATCGGGGAAATTTCCAAAACCAGTTGCTAGAGCCTAAGAGTGGTTGCCATTGTCAAAAGCTTGCAAAAACTTGTATTCACCGAGGGATCCTGGCATTGTGTCAGGACAAAATTGGGACCCTTTGCAATAAGTCAGCAGGAATAAGGCAGCGGCAAATGCAGAATGTGTGAGTCATGAAACGTAAGAGCCAGCGCCAGAGCGTCACATTATTTCACCAAGCGTGAACTTCACAAATGCCTCATCCTGTTCTGCCAGTTTTGTGTTTGATTTCTTCACGCTCTTCTCGAATTTTCTCATCACATTCTTTCAGAAAACGTTCACAGACCTACTCACCCTGCCCTAGAGTAGACAAGGCCTGTCTTTATTTAATGGTGGGGATGTTATAGATGAAGTCCTTTGAGGAGAAATGCACGTGACCGTGCATCGGAAGTACGAGGTGGATCTGTCGGTTGGAAACTAGTTTCTGAAACGCCTTCTCTTCCGCATGCGTTTATTCTCTTATGCTGCACAGAATTTGCTCCGTGGTGAGGCGAGAGGAGACTGGAGGGGGACAGCTCCGTTCCCAGCTACTTCTGCAGGAAGTATAATGGCCATTCTGACTGGAGTTGGATGGTATCTCATTGTGGTTTTGATTTGGATTTCTCTAATGATAAGTGATGATGAGCTTTTTTTTCACATGTTAGTTGGATGCATAAATGTCTTTTTTTGAGAAGTGTCTGTTCATATACTTTTCCCATTTTTTGATGAGGTTGTTTTTTTCTGGTAAATTTGGTTATGTTCCTTGTAGATTCTGGATGTTAGACCTTTGTCAGATGGATAGATTGTGAAAATGTGTTCCCATTCCATAGGTTGCCTGTTCACTCTGATGCTAGTTTCTTTTGCTGTGCAGAAGCACTTCAGTTTAATTAGATCTCATTTGTCAATTTTGGCTTTTGCTGCAATTGCTCTTGGTGGTTTTTGTCATGAAGTCTTTGCCTATACCTATGTCCTGAATGGTATTGCCTAGGTTTTTTTCCAGGGTTTTCATGGTTTTGAGTTTTACATTTAAGTCTTTAATCCATCTTGAGTTAATTTTTATATAAGGTGTAAGGAAGGGGTCTAGTTTCTGTTTTCTGCTTATGGCTAGCCAGCTCTCCCAGCACCATTTATTAAAAAGGGAATAATTTCCCCATTGCTTTTTTTGTCAGGTTTGTCAAAGATTAGATGGTTGTAGATGTGTGGTGCTATTTCTGAGGTCACTGTTCTGTTCCATTGGTCTATATATCTGTTTTGGCACCACTACCATGCTGTTTTGGTTATGGTAGCCTTGCAATATTGTTTGAAGTCAGGTAGCATGATGCCTCCAGCTTTGTTCTTCTTGCTTAAGATTGTCTTGACTATACAGGCTCTTTTTTGGTTCCATATGAAATTAAAAGAAGTTTTTTTCTAATTCTGTGAAGAATGTCAATGGTAGTTTGATGGGATTAGCATTGAATCTATAAATTTCTTTGCTCGATATGGCCATTTTTATGATATAGATTCTTCCTATCCACAAGGGTGAAATGTTTTTCCATTTGTTTGTGTCCTCTCCTATTTCCTTGAGGAGTGATTTGTAGTTATCCTTGAAGAGGTCCTTTACATCCCTTGTTAGCTGTATGCCTAGGTACTTTATTATCTGTGTAGTCATTGTGAATGAGAGTTAATTCATGAATTGCCTCTATTGTTAGTGTATAGGAATGCTTGTGATTTTCGGACATTTATTTTGTATCCTGGGACTTTGCTCAAGTTGCTTATCAGCTTAGGGAATTTTGGACCTGAGATGATGGGGTTTTCTAAATATAGAATCATATCATCCACAAACTGAAACAATTTGACTTTCTCTCTTCCTGTTTAAATATGCTTTTTTTTTTTTTCTTGCCTGATTGCTGTGGCCAGGACTTCCAATACTATACTGAATAGGAGTGGTGAGAGAGGACATCCTTGTCTTGTGCTGGTTTTCAAAGGGAATGCTTTCAGCTTTTGCCCATTCAGTATCATATTGACTATGCATTTGTCGTAAGTAGCTTTTATTATTTTGAGATATGTTTCATCAACACCTAGTTTATTGAGAGTTTTTAACATGAAAGGGATGTTGAAATTTCTCGAAGGCCTTTTCTGCATCTGTTGAGAAATAACTTTTTTTTCCTTTGGTTCTGTTTATGTGATGGATTACTTTTATTGGTTTGCATATGTTGAACCAGTCTTGCATCTCAGGGATGAAGCAGACTTGATTGGGTTGTAGAGGCATTTGATGTGCTGTTGGATTTTGTTTGCAGGTATTTTATTGAGGATTTTCATTCACATCAATGTTCATCAGAGATATTGGCCTGATGTTTTCTTTTTGTGTGTGTGTGTGTCCTTGACAGGTTTTGGTATCAGGATGATGCTGATCTCATAAAATGAGTTAGAGAGAAGTCCCTCCTTTTCAATTCTTTGCAATAGTTTCAGAAGCTAGGGTACCAGCTCTTCTTTGTACCTCTGGTAGAATTTGGCTGTGAATCCATCTGACCATGGACTTTTTTTTGGATGGTAGGCTATTAATTACTACCTCAATTTCAGAATTGTTATTGGTCTATTCAGGGATTTCATTTCTTCCTGGTTTAGTCCTGGGAGAATGTATGTGTCCAGGAATTTATCCATTTTTTCTAGATTTTCCAATTTATTTGCATAGAGGTTTTTATAGTATTCTCTGACGGTAGTTTGTATTTCTGTGGGGCCGTTGGTGACATCCCCTTTATCATTTTTTATTGTGTGTATTTGATTCTTTATTGTTTATTAGTCTAGCCTGCGGTCTATCTATTTTGTTAATTTTTTTCCAAAAGTTAGCTCCTGAATTCATTGATTTTTTGAAGAGTTTTTTGTGACTCTATTTTCTTCAGTTTTGCTCTGATCTTAGTGATTTTTTGTCTTCTGCTAACTTTTGGATTTGTTTGCTCTTGCTTCTCTAGTTCTTTTAATTGTGACATCTGGTTGTCAGTTTGAGATATTTCCAGCTTTTTGTTGTGGGCATTTAGTGCTATAAATTTCCCTCCTACCACTGCTTTGTTGTGTCCCAGAGATTCTGGTAAGTTGTCTCTTACTTCTCATTGGATTCAAAGAACGTCTTGATTTCTGCCTTAATTTTGTTATTTACCCAGGAGTCATTGACAAGCAGGCTGCTCAATTTCTATATAGTTGTGTGGTTTTGAGTGAGTTTCTTTATCTTAAGTACCAATTTGATTGCATTGTGGTCTGAGAGACTGTTTGTTACAATTTCAGTTCTTTTGCATTTGCTGAGGAGAGTTTTATTTCCAATTACGTGGTCAATTTTAGGATAAGTGCTACGTGGTGCTGAGAAGAATGTATATTCTGTTGATTTGGGGTGGAAAGTTCTGTAGATGTCTATTAGGTCCACTTGATCCAGAGCAACGTTCAAGTCCTAGATATCCTTGTTAATTTTCTGTCTCGTTGATCTGTCTAATATTGACAGTTGGTTGTTAAAGTCTCCCACTGTTATTGTATGGGAGTCTAAGTCACTCTGCAAGTCTCTTAAGAACTCATTTCATGAGTCTGGGTGCTCCTGTATTGGTTGCATCTATATTTAAGATAGTTAGCTCTTCTTGTTGCATTGATCCCTTTACCATTATATAATGCCCTTGTTTGTCTTTTTTGATCTTTGTTGGTTTAAAGTCTGTTTTATCAGAGACTCAGAGTACAACCCTTGCTTTTTGTTGTTGTTGTTGTTGCTTTCCATTTGCTTGGTAAATTTTCCTCCACCCCTTTATTTTGAGCCTATGTGTGTCTTTGCACGTGAGATGGATCTCCTGAATACAGCACACCAATGGGTCTTGACTCTTTATCCAATTTGCCAGTCTGTGTCTTTTAATAGGAGCATCTAGCCCATTTCCATTTCAGGTTAATATTGTTATGTGTGAATTTGATCCTGTCATCATGATGCTAGCTGGTTATATTGCACCAACTGCATTAGTTGATGCAGTTTCTTCATAGTGTCATTGGTCTTCACATTTGGGTCTGTTTTTGCAATGGCTGGTACCCGTTTTTTCTTTCCCTATTTAATGCTTCACTGGGGACCCCTTGTGAGGCAGGCCTGGTGGTGATGAAATCACCTTAACAGTTGCTTGTCTGGAAAGCATTTCATTTCTCCTTCACTTATGAAGCTGAATTTGGCTGGATATAAAATTCTGGATTGAAAATGATTTTCTTTGAGAATCTTGAATGTTGAACTTACTCTTTTCTGGCTTGTAGGGTTTCTGCTGAGGTATCTGCTAATAGTCTGCTGGATCTCCCTTTGTAGGTGACCTGACCTTTCTCTCTGGCTGCCCTTAACACTTTTTCCCTCATTTTGACCTTGGAGAACCTGATGATTATGTGCCTTGGGGTTGATCTTCTCATGGAGTATCTTATTGGTGTTCTCTGTATTTCCTGAATTTGAATGTTGGCCTGTTTTGCTAGGTTGGGGAAGCTCTCCTGGATAATATCCTGAAGTGTGTTTTCCAACTTGGTTCCATTCTCCTTATGTGGTTCAGGTACTCCAATCAATTGTAGATTCCATCTTTTTACATAGTCCCATATTTCTCAGAGGTTTTGTTCATTCCTTTTTATTCTTCTTTTTCTTTAATTTTGTCTGCATGCCTTATTTCAGCAAGATGGTCTTTAGACCCTCGTATCCTTTTTTCACTTGATAAATTTAGCTATTGATACTTGCGTATGCTTCATGAAGTTGTTATGCTATGTTTTTAAGCTATGTCAGGTGTTTATGTTCCTCTCTAAACTGGTTATTCTAGTTAGCAGCTCCTGTAAACTTTTATCCAGTTCTTAGCTTCTTTGCATTGGGTTAGAACATGCTCCTTTAGCTCAGTGCAGTTTGTTATTTACCCATCTTCTGAAGCCTAGTTTTGTCAATTCATCCATCTCATTCTCCATCCAGTTCTTTGCCCTTGCTGGAGAGGTGTTGCAGTCATTTGGAGGAAAAGAGACATTCTGTCTTTTGGAATTTCTGTGTTTGGGAGCTGGATTTTCCTCATCTTGAGGGATTTATCCACCTTTGATCTTTGAGCCTGATGACATTTGGATGGGGTTTTTGTGAAGGGGGAGTATTTTTTGTTGATGTTGTTGTTGTTGCTGCTGCTTTCTGTCTGTTAGTTTTTCTTCTGACAGTCAGGCCCCTCTTCTGGAGGTCTGCTGCAGTTTGCTAGGGGTTCACTCCAGACCCCGTTCACCTGGGTATCACCAGTGGAGGCTGCAGAACAGCAAAGATTACTTCCTGCTACTTCCACTGGAAGCTTCGTCCCAGAGCGGTGCCGGCCTGATGCCAGTCAGAGCTCTCTTGTATGAGGTGTCTTTCGACCCCTCCTGGGAGGTCTCTCCCAGTCAGGATGCATGGCGTCAGGCACCCGCTTGAGGAGGCCATCTGTCCCTTAGCAGAGCTGGTGTGCTGCGCTGGGAGAAGCCCCCTTGTCAGGATCAGCTGCTCTGTTCAGAGCCCGCAGGCAGGAAAGGTTAAGTCTGCTGAAGCTGCACCCACAGCCGCCCCTCTCCCCCAGGGCTCTGTTCCAGGGAGATGAGAGGTCTGTCTGTCAGCCCCTGACTGGAGGGCCTGGATCTCCTGCAGAGATGCCCTGCCCGGTCAGGAGAAATCTAGAGAGGCAGTCTGTCCACAGCCGCTTGGCTGCTCTGTGGTGAATTCCGTTCAGTCCAGAACTCCCACTCTTCTTAGCACTGTCAAGAGAAAACCGCCTACTAAAGCCACAGTAGTGGCGGTCGCCCCTCCCTCCACCAAACTATCAAACACGCAGACTCCAGACTGCGGTCCTGGCAGTGAGAATTTCAAGCCAGTGGTTATTACCTTTCTGGGCTCTGTGGGAGTAGGATTCGCTGAGCAAGACCAACTGGCTCCCTGGCTTCAGCCCCCTTTCCAGGGAGCGGACAGTTCTCCTGTCTCACTGAAGTTCCAGGCACCACTGGAGCATGAAAAAAACTCCTGCAGCTCTGTGCCAGCCGAACAGCCACCCAGTTTTGTGCCTAAAACCCAGGGAGCTGGTGTTGTCAGCTCACAAGGGAGAATCCTGATCTGTGGATTGCAAAAATCCGTGGGAAAAGTGTAGTACCCTGGGCAGGTAGCACAGTCCCTCACTGCTTCCCTTGGCTGGGAGAGGGAGGTGCACTAGGTCTATGCCTTACCCGGGCAAAGCAATGTCCCATCCTGCTTCTGCTCACTCTCTGTGGGTCACACCCACTCCCTAGCCATTCCCAGTGAGATGAACTGGGTACCTCTGTTGGAAACGCAGAAATCACTAACCTTCTGCATTGGCCTTGCCGGGGGCTGCACACCAGAGCTGTTTCTGCTCAGTCATCTTGGTCCCTCCTACAATGTATTAACGTTTATTCCAAAGTGAGTTTCAAGAGGCTCAATAAAATTTTGAGTTTATACCTTGGGAAAAAAAAGACTTGTTGGCTACCTGGCTGCATACCACAAAATTTATGATACTGAATAAAAACAAACTTCAATGTCCTGACTAGAATTAAGATGGTGGATAGGAGACAGGACTAGCTTGCAGCTTCCACTCAGATGGACAGTGTAGTGTGTGGAAACTCACAATGTGGATTTTTGCTCCAAGAACTACTGCAGGAACATACCAGGAAAGCTGAGAGAATCCACAGATCCTTTGAAGGAACTGGATCACCACTGCAGGCTCCCTGAGACAATGAAAACCTGTCAGTCCATTTGCTTTCTCAACAGAGAGGCTCATGGTCTGGGGCAAATTCTCAGCCCTGGTCACCAGCTGCCTGGAAATAGACTTGGTGCTGTTGTGGGGGCACGGCGGGAGTACGACTGGCCTTTAGGACTGCCTTCTGCATGGGAGCTGGGTGAGGCCCGTGATTGCTGGCTTTCTCTCACTTCCCTGGTGACCTGTGGGTTGCAGCAGAGGCAGCCATAATCTCCCTGGGAATATAATTCCATTGGACTGGAAACTGCATGCCCATTTCCCCCACAGCAGCAGCAGCAGCAAGCCCCACCCAAGAAAAGGCTGAGCTCAGACACAGCAATCCCTGCCCTGACCAGGTGGTCTTTCTGTACCCACCTTGGTAGCTGAAGACAAAGGTCATAATCTCTTGTTACCTCTATGGCCTCACCCATCACCTGAGAAACCTGAATACTTGACCAGGTGATCTTAGGGCAAGTTTGCATCATCCCTACAGCCACTGCTGATGCACTCTGGAAAGCACCACCTCCTGGCTGGAGGCCAAGCAACACAAAACCAGCACAATAAACAAAAACACAACTGAAGACTTTTACAGAGTCCACTTCACTCCCCCGCTACCTCCACTGGAGCAGGTGCTGGTATCCATGGCTGCAAAACCCGAAGACAGATCACATCACATGACTCTTTGCAGACACTGCCCAGTACTAGCCCAGAGCTTGGTGGTTCCACGGCATGGCTAGAAACAGAACAGCAAAAACAACCACTACAGTTTGGATGTCAGGAAGCCCCATTCCTAGGGGAGCGGGGAGAACACCACGTCAAGGGAGCACCCAGTGGGTTAAAGAAATCTGAACAGCAGTCCTTAAACCCCAGATCTTCTTTTAGACATAGTTTACCAAAATGAGAAGGGACCAGGAAAACAATTCTGGTAATGTGACAAAACAAGGTTCATTATTACCCCCAGAAGATCACAGCAGCTCACCACAAATGGATCCAAACCAAGATAAAATCTCTGAATTGCCAGAAAAAAATCAGAAGGTTGATTATTAAGCTAATCAAGGAGGAAACAGATAAAGGTGAAGACCAACTTAAAGAAATAAAAAACATAATACAGAATATGAATCTGAAAGGAAAATTCTTCAGTGAAATAGATAGCATAAACAATGTCATAACTTCTGGAAATCAAGGAAGCACTGAAAGAAATGCAAAATGCACTGGTAAGTCTGACAAATAGAATTTAACAATCAGAAGAAAGAACGCAGAGATTGAAGACAAGGTTTTCAAATCAACCCAATCCATCCAAGGCAAAGAAAAAATAATTTTAAGTAATGAACAAAGCCTCCAAGAAGTTTGGGACTATGTTAAACATCCTAACATAAGAATAATTGGTGTTCCCTGGTGTTCCAGGGAAGAAGAGAAGTCTAAGAGTTTGGAAAATATATTCGAGGGAATAATTAAAGAAGACTTCCCTGGCCTTGCTAGAGCCCTAGACATCCAAATGAGAGCAGCACAAACATCACCCAGGAAATTCATTGCAAAAAGATCATTGCACATAGCCAACATGTTAACTGAAGTCAAGATGAACGAAAAAATTGTAAAAGCTGTGAGACAAAAGCATCAGGTAACCTATGAAGAAAATCCTACCAGATTAACAGCAGATTTCTCAGCAGAAACCCTACAAGCTAGAAGGGACTGGGGTCCTGTTTTCAGCCTCTTTAAACAAAACAGTTATCAGCAAATAATTCTGTATTCAGTGAAACTAAGACTCACAAATGAAGGAAAGGCACAGTCTTTTCTAGGCAAAGAAAAGCTGAGAGAATTCACCACTACCAAGCCAGCACTACAAGAACTGCTAAAAGGAGTTCTAAACCTTGAAACAAATTCTTGGAATACACCAAAATAGAACTTCCTTAAAGCATAAATATCACAGGACCTATATAACAATAACAGAATGAAAATAAACAAAGGTATTCAGGCAACAAATAGCACAATGTATAGAATAGTACCTCATATCTCAATCCTAACATTAATGTATTGGCCTAAATGTTCCATATAAAAGATACAGAGTGGCAGAATAGATAGGAATTCGACAAACAAGTTTCTGCATCCTCAGGAGACTCAATTAACATTTAAGGACTCACATAAACTTAAGATAAAGGGGTGGAAGAAGATATTCCATGTAAATGGACACCAAAAGCAAGCAGTAATAGCTATTCTTATATCAGAAAAAGCAAAACCTTCAGGTATCAGCAGTTACAAAAGGCAAAGAGGAACATTATATAATGATAAATGGATTAGTGCAAGAGGACTATACCAAATCACAAATATATATGCACCTAACTGTGGAAATCCAAATTAATAAAACAATTACTACTAGACCTAAGAAATCAGATAGTCAACAACACAGAATTACTTTGGGACTTTAATACTCAACAGAGAACACTAGACATGTCATCAAAATAGAAAGTTGACTAAGAAACAATGAACTCAAACTATACACCACAACAAAAGGACCCAGATATTTACAGAATATTCTACCCAACAACTGCAGAATGTACATTTTATTCATCAGCATATGAAATATTCTCTAAGATAGACCATATGATAGGCCACAAAACAAGCCTCAGTAAAACTGAGGAAATTGAAATTTTATGAAGTACTCTCTTGGACCGCAGTGGAACAAAATTGAAAATCAACTTCCAAGTGAACTCTAAAAACCATGCAAATACATGGAAATTAAATAATCTGCTCCTGAAAGATCATTGGCTCAACGTTGAAACGAGGATGGAAATTTAAAAATTATTTAAACTGAATGATAATAGTTAACACAACCTATCAAAACCTCTGGGACACAGCAAAAGCAGTGCTAAGAGGAAAGTTCATACCAGTAAATGCCTACATCAAAAAGTCTGAAAGAGCTCAAATAGACAATCTAAGGTCATACCTCACTGAACTGGAGAAACAAAAACAATCCAAACCCACACCCAGAAGAAGAAAAGAAATAAGAAACATCAGAGCAGAACTAAACGAAATTGAAACCAAAATCAATGCAATGGTAAGTGAGACAAAAAGCTGGTTCTTTGAAAAGATAAATAACATTCATAGGCAATTAGCAAGATTAACGAAGAAAAGAAGAGAGAGGATCCAAATAAGCTCAATTAGAAATGAAACAGGCGGTATTACAATCGGTACCCCAGAAACACAAAAGATTATTCAAGGCTACTGTGAACACCTTTCTGCACATAAACTAAAAAACCTAGAGGAGATGGATACATTTCTGGAAATATATAAACCTCCAAGATTAAACAAGGAAGATATAGAATCTGTGAACAGACCAATAACAAGCAGAGAGACTGAAATGATAATTTAAAAATAAAAAAAGAAAAAGGCCAACAAAATAAAGTCCAAGACCAGAGAGATTCACAGCTGAATTTTATCAGACATTCAAAGAAGAATTAGTACCAATCCTACTAACATAATTCCAAAAGATAAAGAGGGAATCTTCCCTAAATCATTCTCTGAAGCCACTATCACCATAATACCAAAATCAGGGAAGGAAACAACAAAAAAGGAAAACTGCAGACCATTATTCCTGATGAACATACATGCAAAACTCCTCAACAAAATACTAGCAAACTGAATCCAACAGCATATCAAAAAGATAATCCACGATGATCAAGTGGGTTTCATACCGGGAATGCAGGAATGGTTTAACATATGTATGTCAATACATGTGATAAACCACATAAACAGAATTAAAAACAAAAATTACATTATCATATCAATAGACACAAAAAGCATTTGACAAAATCCAGCATCCCTTTACGATTAAAATCCTCAGCAAAATCGGCATAGAAGGGAATTATCATAATATAATCAAAACCATCTATGACAAACCTACAGCCAACATTAAGCTGAATGGGCAAAAGTTGAAAGCATTTCTCCTGAGAACTGGAATAAGACAAGGATATCCACTGTCACCACTCCTATTCAAGATAGTACTGGAAGTCCTAGCTAGAGCAGTAAGACAAGAGAAATAAGTAAAGGGCATCCAAATTGGTAAAGAGGAGGTAAAACTCAGTATTTACTGATGATATAAGTATATACTTAGAAAACCCTTAAGACTCATTCAAAAAGCTCCTAGAACTGGTAAATGAATTCAGCAAAGTTTCAGGACACAAAATTAATGCACACAAATCAGTGGCTTTGCTATACACTAACAGTGACCAAGCAGAGAATCAAATCAAGAATTCAATCCCTATTATAATAACTGCAAAAAGCCAAAACCAAAAACATAGGAATATACTTATCCAAGGAGGTAAAAGACCTCTACAAGGAAAACTATAAAAAACTGCAGGAAAATATCATTGACAACATAAAAACTGGAAATACATCCCATGCTCATGGATGGGTAGAATCAATAGTGGAAAATGACCATACTGCCAAAAGCAATCTACAAATTCCATGAGATTCCCATCAAAATGCCACCATCATTGTTCAGAGAACTAGAAGAAACAATTCTAAAATTCATATAGAACCAAAAAAAAAAGCCTACATAGCCAAAGCAAGACTAAGCAAAAAGAGCAAATCTGAAGGCATCACATGACCCAATTTCAGACTATATTCTAAAGCCACAGTCACCAAACAACATGGTACTGGTATAAAAATAGGCACATAGACCAATGGAACAGAAGAGAGAACCCAGAAATAAACCAAAATATTTGCATCCAACTGGTCTTCAACAAAGCAAACAAAAACATAAAGTAGGGAAAGGACAACCTATTCAACAGATGGTGCTGGGATAATTGGCAAGCCACATATAGGAGAATGAAACTGGATCTTCATCTCTCACCTTATAAAAAATCAACTCAGGATGGATCAAAGACTTACATCTAAGACCTGAAACCATAAAGATTCTAGAAGGTAAAATCAGAAAAACCCTTCTAGACATTGGCTTAGGCAAAGACTTCATGACCAAGAACCCAATAGCAAATGCAAAAAAGAAACAAACAAACAAAACAAAGATAAATAGAGAGGACTTAATTAAGCTAAAAAGCTTCTGTACAGCAAAAGAAATAATCCTCAGGGTTAACAGACAACCCACCGAGTGGAAGAAAATCTTCACAATCTATACACCTGACAAAAGAATAATATCCAGAATCTACAAAGAACTCAAACAAATCAGCAAGAAGAAAACAAACAATCCCATCAAAAAGTGGTCTAAGGGACATAAATAGACAATTTTCAAAAGAAGATATACAAATGGCCAACAAGCATATGGAAAAATGTTCAACATCACTAATTATCAAGGAAATGCAAATCAAAACCACAGTGCAATACCACCTCACTCCTGCAAGAATGACCATAATAAAAAAATCAAACAATAATAGATGTTGGCATGGATGCAGTGAAAAGGGAAAACTTTTACACTCTTGGTGGGAATGTAAACCAGTACAACCACTATGGCCAACAATGTGAAGATTCCTTAAAGAACTAAAAGTAGATTTACCATTTGATCCAGTAATACCACTACTAGGTATACACTCAGAAGTAAAGAAGTCATTAAATGAAAAAGATATTTATACTTGCAGGTTTTTAGGAGCACAATTTGCAATTGCAAAAATGTGGAACCTGCCTAAATGCCCATCAATCAAGGAGTGGATATAGAAAATGTGAGATATATATAAATTACCACGGAATATAACTCAGCCATAAAAAGGAATGAATTAATAGGATTCGCAGCAACCTGGTTGGAATTGGAGACTATTATTCAAAGTGAAATAACTCAGGAATGGAAAACCAAACATCACATGTTTTCACTCATATGTGCAAGCTAAGCTACAAGACACCAAGGCATAAAAATGAGACCATAAACTTTGGGGACTTCATGGAAACGGTGGGGGGGTGGCAAGGGATAAAAGACCACACATTGGATAAAGTGAACACTGCTTGGGTGATGGATGCACCAAAATCTCAGAAATCGCCACTAAAGAACTTATTAATGAAACCAAACACTGCCTGTTCCCCAAAAAGATATTGAAACTAAAAAGTAATTTAAAGAAATACTTTAATGTCCTTATTGAAAATGACTTATATTGTAGTCATAACTGAATATACAAAAATAAATATATAAAATGGTTTACCTGAAATAAATTGTATAGGTGCCCATAAATATGTTAGGCAATGTACATAATCAATGCTAGTATTTTGACATCATAGAAAAAGATGGATATTAGAAAGAAGAATTTAGCAAACAGCAAAACATAAAGTTTATGAGGTAACTCACTCTCCAGACTTGCCCTTTCCTAAGATCTTCATGAATGCTCTAGTCACCTCCTTGTTGCGGAGGCTGTAGATGAGGGGATTCAGCATGGGAGTGAGGATGGTGTAGAATACAGACACCATCTTGTCCTGCATAGCGGAGTGATCAGATGTGGGCCGTATGTACATGAACAAAGCTGCTCCATAGTACATTCCCACCACCATGAGGTGAGAGGAACAGGTCGTGAAAGCTTTGCGACGACCCTCTCCAGATCCCATGTGAATGACAGCCAGAATAACTCGAGCATAGGAAGCAATGATGATTGCAACAGGGAAAACAAGCATTACTATACAGCAGATGAAAATAACCTCTTCAAGTATTGATGTGTCATTGCATGAGAGGATTAGTAGGGAAGGGAATTCACAGAAGAAGTGGGCTATTTCCCGAGACCCACAATAGGAGAAGGAAAATGTGGCTACAGCATCGATGATTCCATCTGTAGAGCCCAGGATCCAGGAGAAGGTAGCCATAAGTCCACAAATTTTAGGACTCATGAGATTGGTGTATCTTAGAGGGTGGCAAATAGCAATATAGCGGTCATAAGCCATAACAGCCAAAAGAAAACATTCAGAGCCAGACAGTGATATATAGAAGAAAATTTGTGTGACACAACCAGCCATAGAAATGGACTTGCTGCCAGACAGGTAGTTGAAGGCCATCTTGGGTACGGTGGTGCAGATGAGCATGAGGTCCATGAGGGACAGTTGGCTGAGGAGGAAGTACATGGGGGTGTGGAGCTGGGTGTCCAGGTAGATGAGGAGAACCATGACAGAGTTTCCCATGAAGGCCACTAAAAAGATGCCCAGGACCAGAAAGAAGAGGAAGGTGTGTGGTGGGCTGTGATTGAAGATTCCCAGGAGGATGAAGTCAGAGTTGAAGGTCTGATTCTCCCATGCCATGATGAATGTGCTTTTTACCTAGTACCACAAAACCATCTTATTAATTTGGTAAACATTTACCCAGTGTCTTATAAATCGTGTGATTTTGGTAAATTCTGTAGTTGGGTGATCAATACAGCATGAATAGAAGTAGGAAACTAAAAGGTCAAGAAGTATAGAATCTGAACGAAATATGTTCTTTCAATACAGCCTCACTTATAAAATTATGGAGCTTGTTCTAAGATTTATTCTGGGCATCCTTTTTCAATTGAAAAATTAGAATAAAAATATCTAATAAATGATTGATGGAGTTTTCCAAAAAGAATATGTCTCCAAAGCAAACAGATAGTTCCTAAACATGAGAAGTATTTCAGAGGCAAATTGATAGGCTAATTCAGCTTCAGTCAACATGTGACCAACACAATACTACAAATGTAGAATAAATGTATGCTTCGCTCTCATAATAATAGGCATTTTTACACCAGTGTTAACAAAATCTGTATGTTTGCTTATTACTTTACAGTTTAGAATATTTGATCTACACTTTATAGTAAGCTTTGTTGTATATGGTAAGTGGATACACTGGAAAGATTTTCAATTATGCATATCTAAAACCTAGGCCCTTTTTCTCTAGCCCAGTGTTATGGATTGAATTATATTTCTTCCCAAAAAGATACTCAGCATGTGAGCTTGTTTGGAAATACGTAAAGATGGTAATTAGTTAATGTGAGGTAATATTGGAGCAGAGTGGGTCTCTCTAATGCAATATGACTCATGTTCTGATAACACAGTGGCCATGTGAAGACCGAGACACTGGGAATACCATGTGATAGGGGAGGCAGCAACTGGAGTGATGCATCTACAAACCAAGAAATGCCAAGAACTGTTAGTTATCACAAGAACCTAGGAGAGAGGAATGGGACAGATTCGTCCTCTTAGAGCCCTCAGAAATAACCAACACTGCTGACATCTTGATTTCAGATTTCTTGCCTCCAGAACTGTGAGGTAAATTTATGTTGTTTCAAGATAATCAGTTTGAGATACTCTGTATTGGCATTCTTAGGAAACTAATACACACACTATCTCCTCTAGAAAATAAGTACATACAAAAACAGAAATTCAGAAAAGCATGAGATCCATCCTTTCAAACAACACTTGTGAAGTCTGGCTATATGTTGACCACTGTGGCTACCACAGTAATTAGAACAAAGAAAGCCCTTGTTCATACAGGTCATAGTGAGTGCGATCAGATGATGACTATAAACCACTTTATATCACAAAAGGATAAATGTTTTGGAGAAAAGTAAGTCAAAGATGGGTGTTAGAATTGCATGAGCATGTTCATCTTTGAACAGAGTAGTCAAGGGAAACCTCACACATCTCGTGGCATTTGACAAAGACTCTGAGGAGGTGAGAAAGAGACCAGATCACAGGAAAGGGTTGTACATCTATGCATTCCACAAAATGAAATGCAATAATTAGAATATACATAGAGAAAATAGAAATGTATAGAAGATTTTGGGAATAAAAACATGGTTTTCTAATTTAAGGTATGTTGCTTGTATGTTGTGGCATTTAGTTTTTATTGTATGAGATAATTATAAATGTATGAGCAAAGCCAATGTATGAAGGGAGATTATTATGGGCAATAAAAAACGAGGTCATAAACAGAAAGATATGCCTAGTGAGTAGGTTCATTAGACAGAAATGTGCTTTTTTAATTTATTCACGCATCACATTTTTATGAAGAGACTAAAAACAACAATGAAAGCTGAATAAACCAGGAGCAACAAGAGAGTTAGAAGAAATCTGCAGAGGTGATGGAATCTGGAATTTGTCCTCATGGGGTGAAATACAATTTTTTAAATAGGTGGGTAGTAAAGTATACCTCTTTGAGTTTTATTTATTTATATAAATTGTGAATAATATTATGAATATGAAAGAAAAAACCTCTCAAAAGCAGTTTTAAATTTTCATTCAAGAACAGCTATTATGTGGAAATACTAACCTACCAAAAAATGCCTCTTCAGTGCTGGGAAGATAGAGAAGGAACCTCCTTATGTGACACTCATGAGATAGAATAGCAATCTCTAAAAGAAAAACAAATCATTTTTGTCAATCAGCCTGAAGAGAGAAACAGGTCTCAACTTCCATTCTGGTTTTTAAAAAATGGTTATCAAGAAGTTGGATAAACCTGTTTGGTAGCTCAGATCCAGGTCAAGTCAACGTCTTGATAAGCAGAAATGGGCATCTCTGGGATCTTTTGTGTTCAGGGTTTCCTACCCTAAGTTTCCCTTGTTATGTTGTCCTCAAAGGAGGTAGTCTGTTAAGGTCAATCAGGGGAAAAAACTTTGTATTGCCTCAATAATTTCCAGTGCTTATGAGCTGAATTTACTGCAAGAAAATAATTCATATCAACTTCCTTTATGGAATGACCTATTTTGACCATCGTACCATAGCTTTCCCAGTTATCTTGATCTTGTCAACTGTTGTAAGACACTAATAAATCCAAACAAAATTGTATTACCTTAAATTTCCACCATAATTTTTCCTTAGGTCAGTCTGCAGTATTACTCCAAGAAGGAAGCTATCTGGTCTAGTTAGCTTATACCTATATATCTTTTTAAGTTGGCAAAGTGTTCTTTACATTTGAGAACCATTCCTTCCCAGTCACTAAATGGATGTAAAATGTTGAGTAATTCTACTCTATCTTTTAGACATTTCTACGACATATGTTTTAAACTCTACTGAATGATGAAGCATTAAAACAAAATTGAATAACAAATGTAAATCTACATAACCCTCTGAATTTTCTCAGTTACATTAGTTTAGGATGAACTTATACAAACACACTCTTATTTGTCTTGTATTTTGTCACCTCCTTTCATTGCCTCAAATTTCCCTTCATATCCAGTTACTAAAACTATCTTCATTGACAATTGTCTTCATTGAGTTTGTCCTGTCACAGAGAATGTGTCAAGCTATATCACAAATTTATAACAAACAGTGATAATATTGAAAATATTGAGCACCTCTACCTTCTATGTTAAGATCTGTATGAACATTTATTCAGTAAAATCCTATAAAGAAAAATAATGTTGTTTCTCATGAAAATTAGATATTTCTTCTAAGATACATGTGACAGATTGTACTTATCTTTGGGCACTAGGAATGTGAGACCCAATCCTGAAGCTCAGTGTAAGTTATTCAGGATATAAACAATCTGAAAATGCAGTGAAGGTAAAATTGGGTTTCCAAGAGGTATGTGTATATATTCCTATAAAAATGGATCTGTGATGAAATATTTCTGCAACTCCAAGTTTATAGGACTATTCATTGCCAAACAAAGAACATTCTGAGTTTCAGCACTGTAGTAGGAGGAATATAAAAAGCAGCTTTGTCAAAATGGATCTGAAATTATGACATCTTGTTTTTTATTTTTTTTCAGAATACCTTTGACATCTCAAAAGTATTCACATAATGACGTACAACATTTTGAATTCGGATTAGACATTGCCTGACAAGTATTTTTTTTCCTTAATTGTAATTTTATGCTTCTATTTTTATTTATTTTGTTGAATTCACACTGTTTCTTTTGTAATCAACTCCATCATTTTGTAAAAAGATGGTGCATACATTTAGATTTTTCAAATGTCTTTTTATATATTAACCTTATCACGTCTGGAAGAGGTGTCATCAGATTTCATGACAGTGTGGTGCTGTGCACATGCCGGAGCAATAGTAACACAGAAACCATGAAAATCATGGTCGGAAATTGAGAAGTCACTGAGTGAGATGATGGAAAAGAGACATCGAGTGAACAAAATTTGATGAAAAAATGTAAAGCATTATGTGAAATAATGTCAGACAGCATGTGTAATCCACTGTGTAATCCACTGAGGTTGCTAAAATGACTTTACCCTTTTGTAACAGGAATAATCAGGAAACAAAAAAAACACATCTCTCGTATTTGCAAAAATGAGCATAGCAACATGACTTGTAATATAAAAAGGCAACCTGCATGTGCACTGACAATGGAATTTATAACCATAACTACAAGAAGTAGCATTGGTGAGTCTCACCAATAGAATGCTGAATGAACAAAGTAGATCACAGGGAACACCCTCATGAGTCCTATTATGAGAAACCTAAACATACATGTAAAAATTATATATAAAGCACAGCAATACTGGTATAATGATTACTACAAAATGGACCTGAAAGGTCACATGATCAGAGAGAGTTAAATTGTTTTTCAAAAGCACTGGTAAATATTTTAAAACATTTTACAAAATATAGATGTAACATATTTGTTGTAAATAAACATTTTTATACACTTGAAGTTTAATAAAATATTTAAATAATATGTGTAAATGCTTTAGAAGAGCACATGACAAATGTAAAGCAATCATTAAACTGGTTGAGGATTCCTTATCTGAAATGCTTGGGACCAGATGTATTGCAGATTTAAGGCTTTTTTCAGACTTTGGAATATCTGCATGTAGATAATGATATATCCTGGGAATGGAACCCAAGTGTGGAGACAGCATTCATTTATGTTCATTGTATACCATATACACATAGCCTGAAGGTAATTTTATGCAGTATTTTAAAATAATTTTGTATATGGGAGAAAGTTTGTGTACATTGAAACATTAGAAAGCAAAAATGTCACAATCTCATGTCAGCAGTCAAAAGATTCAGGTTTTGGAGTATTTTGGATATTAGATTTTTGGTTTAGGGATTCTCATCCTGCATGAGCTACAATTATTGAAACAAAAGAGAATGTGGTAAAAATGTTCAAATCATTTGGTTATATCCTGTTCTCATCTGCTCTTTTCTCTTCTGACACCTATTCACTATCAATTTATTTCTCAAATCTGGGATTCCAGGATATAAAAAACAAAAATAATGGATTTTATCCAATCTTTCACATTGGTAAGCGGGGGCAGGTAACCACTCCTTCTGCCTAAAGCGATACCACATTTCTCAAAGTAATATTGTACAGATAAAGTAGAATAATGTTTATAAAATTCATAGCACAAAAAATGACTAAAGAAATGAAATCAATCATCACCATGTTCGGCAGAAATTTTGATGCTAGCTTCCACACAGTCTTGCTTGGGCTTAGTTAACTTACCTCTTAGTACTGATATGAATAGTGTGTATTTTCAATGTGATTTTAGGTTCCTGGAAAGGCAAAAATCTATAAGTATCTTACATGTTTTTATGTTTCCATCATCAGAGAAAGCATAGTTGGAATCTTTATTGCTATTGACAGATGAATAAAAAGACAGAAGCTTAAATTTTTACCTGTGGGGAATCCATTCCCTTGTCTTTAATTATCAAAGTTTGTATTACCTTCTATCTCCTCTCCTAGGACATGAAGCAGAATTAGCCTCTTTTCTTGAAAATACTACTTTTCTTTTCTTGAAAATACTACATAACAAGATAATTATGCCTCCTTCCTTGTAGATGAGTGTGAACTTTCTGAAACTTCTCGCTGTCTCTCGCATGATGAGGAAAAAAACACCAGTGCTTTCTGTGTAACTGGCACTGTGGTTTAAAAAAAATTTGTAAACTCGCCTAACACCTACAACCATTGTGTATGTCAGATGCCCTTATTAGACACATGTAGATATTATTATATATTATCTTTAATTTTATAATCTCTTATTTTTTTTACATGATGAAACTAAGTGCAGAAGCTTAAGAAAATTGCCTGATGTTGCAGAGCTAGAGAATGGCAGTCGTCTTCACTCTTCCTTCTGCTCGATCATAAAAGCAAGATATGCTTGGGTGGAATTGGCATTTTTAACATCTTGATGTTTTCTATATAATTTTGTAGAGAACATCAATAGAGATTCTATTTGTTTGTTCTTTAATATGTTTTCCATCCCTTAAAACTACGGAATATATTTTCTGCAAAGGATATTATTATAAAATACAAATGTTCATGGGTATTTTATATTTTCTTGCTCTAGTGTGTGGAATATTGTTTCTATTACTTTTTTTTTTTTTTTTTTGAGACGGAGTCTAGCTGTATCACCCAGGCTGGAGTGCAGTGGCATGATCCGGGCTCACTGCAACCTCTGCCTCCGGGGTTCAAGCAATTCTCCTGCCTCAGTCTCCCAAGTAGTTGGGACTACAGGCACACGTGACCACGCCTGGCTAATTTTTTGTATTTTAGTAGAGATGGGATTTCACCATGTTGCCCAGGCTGGTCTTGAACTCCTGAGCTTAGGCAATCCGCCCACCTCGGCCTCGCAAAGTGCTGGGATTACAGGCATGAGCCACCAATCCCAGCCTCTATTACTTCTTCTATTTCGTTTGTTAATATTTAGAAATCTATTAATTGTTGCTTGTAGACCTTGAATCTAAGAATGCTAACTTTTATTTTTGTATTCCTTATTGCAGGGAAAAATATTACATACAATAGATGAAACAAGCCTATATCTCTTTCCAATTTTATCTATTTTTTCTTACATCATTTGATTAATATATACATATATACTTAAAATGTTGAAGAACAATATTCTTGAGTACCTGAAGTCTTTAGCAATATAGTTCACCATTACTCATAGTGTTAGTCTGAGGTTTGGTAGATATATTCACCACGTTAGCAAAATCTCATTTTATTTCTTTTACCAATGCTTTGTTCAATGAATGTTCACTGAATTGTATTAAATGATGTCCTGCTTTTACTGAGTTAATTGTATTGTTTTCCTTAAATTGTTCATAGCCTGAATTACAATGATAGTTATTTTGTATCTTCAGAAATATTTCAGTGGAAGATAACGTATAAGACAAATTAAACACCAATGTACCCATCCCCAACTTAAAATAAAATATTACAGGCCGCACACGGTGGCTCACACCTGCAATCCCAGCACTTTGGGAGACCAAGGCGGGCAGATCACTTGAGGCCAGGAGTTTGAGACCAGCCTGGCCAATATGGTGAAACCCCATCTCAACTGAAAATACAAAAATTAGTAGGGCATGGTGGCACAGTCCTTTAATCCCAGCTACTTGGGAGGCTAAAGGAGGAGAATTGCTTGAACTAGGAAGGTGGAGGTTGCAGTGAACTGAGATCACACCACTGCACTCTAGCCTAGGTGACAGAGCAAGACTCCATCTCAAAAATAAAATATAAAATATGTGAAAAAAATAAAATAGTAAATAAAACATTAGAGATTAATACAAGTCTGTGTGCACATACCCTGAATGTATGTCCTTTTTTCTGTGCCTCCAGAGATAACAAAAGCCTGTATTTTTTGTTAAATAGTCTCACTTCTTTTTTTATTTTTTGAAGCAAATGTTTTATTCTTTCAACTAAATTCCAGTAGTACAAAAGAGGTAAAACAATAATATGCTGGAAAAAATGCAGCAACAAACATTTGTTTAAAAGACTGATAAAATAAATAAAACTATTAAAAAGTCATAAACCCATTCTGAATGCCCAAGAACTCCTGGAATACATAAATGGCTTCCTCCTTCACTATTTCTGAAGAAGCACTGTAGGCTATTTGCTTCAGATTGCCCTGAGATTACATTCTAAATTATTAATAACTGGTTACAGCTTGGTTGTAGCATACAATTAAAATCACGCTAACTTCCTCTGCATTGTCATTCTAGTTTTATTACACAACTAGTGAAGGACATGTTCTAGAATACCCCCTTTAATTCTTTTCAAACATATTAAAATAAGGAGCCAAACTGTATGAATACAGGTAGCAAAGTCTACATTCAAGTGGTGCTGACATCCGGGAAATTTCCAAAACCAGTTGCTAGGGCCTAAGAGTGGGTGCCGTTGACAAGAGCGTGCAGAAACCTGTATTTACCGAGGGATCCTGGCATTGTGTCATGTCAAAATTGGGACCCTTTGCAATAAGTCAGCAAGGAATAAGGCAGCGGCAAATGCAGAATGTGTGAGTCATGAAACATAATAGCCAGCGCCAGAGCGTCACATTATTTCACCAAGCGTGAACTTCAGAAATGCATCATCCTGTTCTGCCAGTTTTGTGTTCGATTTCTTCATGCTCTTCTCGAATTTTCTCATCACATTTTTTCAGAAAACGTTCACAGACCTACTCATCCTGCCCTAGAGTACACAAGCCCTGTCTTTATTTAATGGTGAGGATGTTATAGATGAAGTCCTTTGAGGAGAAATGCTTGTGACTGTGCATCAGAGAAGTACAATGGATCTGTCGTTTGGAAACTGGATTCTGAAACGCCTTCTCTTCCGCATGCGTTTATTCTCTTCTGCACAGAATTTGCTCCGTGGTGAGCCTGGAGGAGACGTCTCTGGAGGAGGACAGTTCCATTCCCAGCTACTTCTGCGGAGCTGGTGGCTCGGAGGTGGGCGCAAAGGCTGAAGGTCGCACATCCTGTGCTTCTGGAGGAGGTGCTGAAACCGGAATCCGAATGCTTCCTTTCCAGCAGGGCTCCTCTCACCTTGGTGCAGTGCTGGTGTGAGAATGGGAAAAACAACTGGAGAGAGAGGCGAGGGAACGCAGGGACAGAGGGAGCCTAGCACCGGTCTCAGACGGAGCCTGGCGAGTCACGGGTGCTGGAGCGCCCTCCTGAGAACTGGAGCCCCCTGAGGACTGGAGCCACCTGAGGACTGGAGCCGCCTAAGGACTAAAGCCCCATGAGGACTGGAGCCGCCTGAAGACTGGAGCCCCCCTGAGGACTGGATACCCCTGAGGACTGGAGCACCCTGAGGACTGGAGCCCCCTGAGGACTGGAGCCGCCTGAAGACTGGAGCCCCCCTGAGGACTGGATACCCCTGAGGACTGAAGCGCCCTGAGGACTGGAGCCCCCTGAGGACTGGAGCCGCCTAAGGACTGAAGCCCCCTGAGGACTGGAGCCGCCTGAAGACTGGAGCCCCCCTGAGGACTGGATACCCCTGAGGACTGGAGCACCCTGAGGACTGAAGCCCCCTGAGGACTGGAGCCGCCTGAAGACTGGAGCCCCCCTGAGGACTGGATACCCCTGAGGATTGGAGCACCCTGAGGACTGGATACCCCTGAGGATTGGAGCACCCTGAGGACTGGATACCCCTGAGGATTGGAGCACCCTGAGGACTGGAGCCCCCTGAGGACTGGAGCCGCCTGAAGACTGGAGCCCCCCTGAGGACTGGATACCCTTGAAGACTGGAGCCCCCCTGAGGACTGGAGCCGCCTGAGGACTGGAGCCGCCTGAGGACTGAAGCCCCCTGAGGACTGGAGCCCCCTGAGGACTGGAGCCGCCTGAAGACTGGAGCACCCTGAGGACTGGATACCCCTGAGGACTGGAGCACCCTG
This sequence comes from Pan troglodytes, assembly GCF_028858775.2. NCBI lineage: Eukaryota > Metazoa > Chordata > Mammalia > Primates > Hominidae > Pan > Pan troglodytes. The sequence continues at coordinate 947,119 of NC_072398.2, forward strand.
AGGACTGGAGCCGCCTGAAGACTGGAGCCCCCTGAGGACTGGAGCCGCCCTGAGGACTGGAGCCCCCCGAGGACTGGAGCCCCCTGAGGACTGGAGCCGCCCTGAGGACTGGAACCCCCTGAGGACTGGAACCCCCTGAGGACTGTAGCCCCCTGAGGACTGGAGCACCCTGAGGACTGGAGCCGCCTGAAGACTGGAGCCCCCTGAGGACTGAAGCCGCCTGAAGACTGGAGCCCCCTGAGGACTGGAGCCCCCTGAGGACTGGAGCCGCCTGAGGACTGGAGACCCCTGAGGACTGGAGCCCCCTGAGGACTGGAGCCTCCTGAAGACTGGAGCCCCCTGAGGACTGGAGCCCCCTGAGGACTGGAGCCGCCCTGTGGACTGGAGCCCCCTGAGGACTGGAGCCCCCTGAGTACTGGAGCCGCCTGAGGACTCGAGCCCCCTGAGGACTGGAGCACCCTGAGTACTGGAGCCGCCTGAGGACTCGAGCCCCCTGAGGACTGGAGCACCCTGAGGACTGGAGCCCCCTGAGGACTGGAACGCCCCCCTGAGGACTGGAGCACCCCCCTGAGGACTGGAGTCCCCTGAGGACTGGAGCCGCCGCAATTGCGTCCACTTAAGGGACAGAGGCCAAGGCGGGCCCGGAGGCCTAGTCAGGAGGGGCAGCACGACACAGGGCTCTTTATGTCTTTAATGTCTGCATTTATTAGTAAAAAGTACGATTTTGTAAGCTATGCTCTTTCTTTCAGAAATCTCGGTGGACTTCTTCCATGTTGAAACATGTAGCCACATGTAGCTGTGCTTTTTTTCAGTTTTAATAAATTACAGCCTTCTATTTCTTCTCTTGTTTGAAAATTAAAAGCAATGTTATTTCTTGGGTTCATATTTTCCTTCAGATATATGCTCAAGTCTATCCAGAAAATAAATGAGAAGTGGAATTATGGTGAAAAAGAGTTTTCATGTATGAATTTTACAAAATTTCCACACTTCTCGCAGACTGTAATAATTTACATTGTCAGCAGGAAGATATTTAAATTTCTAATGTTCTTTATGCTTAGCCAAAAGTAACTATTGATACACTTTTGAATTGTTTGGTCTACCACCTGAATATTGTTACCACAAAATAAGTAGTACCCAATTAAATTTGAATTTCAGATAAACAATGAAATATTATTCTGTTCCATGCAGTGTTTTTTAGCAAACTTATACTAATAAATTCTTTGTTATTTATCTGATATTCAAATGTAACTCTTGTCCTGTGTCTTGATTTGCTTAATTTGACCATCTAGCAAAACTGACTCTGGATGTCAACTACATAAAAGTAATTGTTGGTGTTTTCTCTGTTGTTTTCTGTTATGTCTTAAGGACCTAAAACAGGGACTTGGCACATCTTTTGGGTATATAATGTTTTGTGACATTGTCGTAAGTAGTTGTAACTTTGTAATTTTATTTTATTTATTTGTTGACATAAAAACAAAATAGTAGTTATTACATTGATTTGCATCTAGCAACTTTACTAAATTTAATTGATAGTTTTATTATCTTTAGCAGTACATTTTTTTGCATCTTACTGAAATTTCAAAGCCAGATCAACTGGTAGTCTTCGATTTTACAATTTCTATTGGAGAAAATATAAACTGCATCTCTGTAATATGGAAAGTGTAATTTTAATTTTATAGCAAATGAGCTCTTTTTTCAAATATGTGGCTTTAAGGCTTGTTTGGAAACATTCTCAAAGTTGTTCAAAAGTTGCAATAACAACACAAAATTTTTCTTTTCTGAACCATTTGAAATTTGAACCATCACTTGTTAATAATACCTTAGAGGCTTTGCTACAAATAGAGACCTTTCTCCAACATAAGAAACAAATAAAACCACCCAAACCATGAAGTTACCATCGATACACTACTACCATCTAGTCTACAGACCCTATTAAAATTTTGCCAATATCCCAATAATAATTCTTACATAGCAAAATAATCAAAGTCAGATGATGTGTTGCCTTTCTTTGTTATTCCTCTTTTTTTTATTTTTTTCAGTTGTACTTTAAGTTCTGGGATACATGTGCAGAACGTGCAGATTTATTACATAGCTATACACGTGCCGTGGTGATTTGCTGCACCCATCAACAAGCATACCATCTACATTAGGTATTTCTCCTAATGTTATCCCTCCCCTGGCCACCTATAGCCTGAAAGGCCCCAGTGTGTGATGTTCCCCTCCCTGTGTCCATGTGGTCTCATTGTTCAACTCCCACTTATGAGCGAGAACTTCCTATCAGTTACATTGTTTATTACCTGGTTGATGAAATCTCTACATCAAACTCCCATAACACAAAATGTACCTGTATAACAAACCCGCACATGTGCCCTGAACTAAAATAAAAGTTAAAAGAAGAATGTGGAAGTATCAATATTTCCTTGCATTTCTATTTTTGGGTTTTTTGTTGAAAATAAACTTCTTAGTTCTTACAAGTTTATAGTTGTATCTTTTTTGTTACTAATTTTTTATTATGAAATATCTTTCATTGATAATTTTATTTCATTTTACATTGCATTTTATTTCATGTTATATTGAATTAGCAGGTCTGAATTGCTTTTTAAAATTTGCCCAATGAAAATATTTCTCTGTAATTTTATGCAGATTTTCTTAAGCATATGTAAATCATCTTAAAAATCAATCTTTTGGATGGGCGTGGTGGCTCACGCCTGTAATCCCAACGTGTTGGGAGGTTGAGGCAGTCGGATCACCTGAGGTCAGGAGTTCGACCAGCCTGGCCAACATGGTGGAATCCCTTCTCTACTATAAAAAAAAAAAAAAAAAAATATATATATATATATATATATATATATATATGTATATACACAAAAATTAGCCAGGCGTGGTGGTGTGCACCTGTAGTCCCAGTTACTCGGGAGTTTCACATAGGAGAATCGCTTGAACACAAAAGGTGGAGGTTGCAGTGAGCCAAGATTTCACCAGTGCACTCCAGCATGGGCAACAGGGCGAGACTGCGTCTCAAAAAAAAAAAACAAAAATCCATCTTTTGCAGCTCTGTCTTTTAATGGTTCATCTTATCCAAGGCAATGTTTATAAATTTTCCTGCAACTTTATGTTATGTGTGTGAGTTTTCATGTTATATCTCCACCTCTTTTGCTTCTAATTGTTTAGTGTTACTTTTCCTATGCCTTTAGCTGTTCCACCCTCATGTGTCAAATTGATTTCTTGACCCTGAATTTGAATACTGCATTATTTAATGAAGCTCTGATTTCTTTGTTTTTATAGACAGAGAAAGTCATAACGCATCAGTTATGACATGTCAAACTTTATAACATTTTAAAGTTTCTCTCCAATGGGAATGATTGTGTACTGTGTCTGAAGGGATAGATGGAATGTGAAGGGTACTCAGAAGCTTATCACATCAGACTTTTGAACAAATCTTTCTTTCTGAGTCACCTTCATCAATCATCAATGTATTTCATTTCAGCTCTGAATGCCCCCTTCAAAATACACTCTGTAACATGGCATTTCATTAAAAATTCCTTTAAAATGAGTATAATATTAAGTTTTTGGGTGCAGCACACCAGCATGGCACATGTATACATATGTAACTAACTTGCACATTGTGCATATGTACCCTAAAACTTAAAGTATAATAATAATTAAAAAAAAGAAAACAGCGCAATGCAGAATGAACTATAAGAAAAAAAATCTATACCAAGTAAAAAAACAAACAAAAACAAAAACAAAAAATAATATTAAGTTTTCTCTCAATATAGGGCACTTGTAAAAAAATGGGGGGGGAATTGTAAAAAAAAAAAAGGACATTTGTTGAAAAAACAAAAAACAGTGATAACAATCACATCCCATTTAGTTCATCAGTGTGGCCTGTGCAGAAGTCAGATGGGTATTACAATATGAGTATGGGCTATCATCAACTTAACCCATGGGAAATCCAATAACAGCTGCTGTCTCAGATGTTCGGTCTTTTCTGCAGTCAGTTATAACAACTCCTGCTACTTGGTATGTGGCCATTAACTTGTTTTCTAATCTCTCTATAACAGTATATAACTACCACCAAAGGCAATTTGCTTTTACTTGTCAGGGCCAGCAATATGGCACCTCAGGGCTACACAAATTTCTCTGCTCTTTGCTATAATATGGTTTGCTGAAGTATTTATTCTTTTGATATTCCAAAGATCATCACATTGGTTGACTCTTTGATTAACTTAGGCTGATTGGTTCTGTTTAGTAGAAAGTAGCAAGGACTTTAAATGCTTCAATAGGGAATATTAAAATAAGAGGCTAGAAAATAGCCCCAGTCAGTTTAAAGAACTCACCATCTCAGTGAAGGTCACAGTGATTTAAAACATAATGAGAGCTTCCCTCCAAGATGGAAAACAAGTTGATTTACCCACCAGGACAAAGAAATAGGCAAAATATTTGGATTTTGGAAGCAGCATGGACCACATTTGAGTGTTTTACATTGACTCATGTAAAAAGTCGCTGTAAGACTGTTTTGAGTGGAGACTAGAGCAAGGAAAGTCTCTGCTGAAGGATCAGGCTGCAGCACAACTGCTGTACACATCAGTGATGAATGGTTTTGCTAACAGTCAAGAAGTTGGAGGAAGAAAATGAAAAGATTGGTGGCAAGGAATTTTGATGAAGAAGTATGTGGATAAACCTCCCATAATTGGCATGGATTGTGAAGATACCTGTGTTTTATACAATGCAAGGGCATCTGTCCCACAGGAGACTCTTATCCACCATTGAATGAAATTATGTGCTCTATAAAAAGTAGTCAGCTTCTTTTCCTGGTTAATGGTTTTTGAACAAAATGACCATAGTGGCATGGATGAAAGCTATGCCTGGGATCAACATTCTAAACTTTCCCTTATCAAAATCACCTGGTTACTCCTAATACTGAGTGCTTAATCTGAAGATAGCACAGAACAACACTGAGTTCCCTACATCCTATTATTACCCTGGGTACCAGACTTCCCCCATTAGACCTATTCCATAATGGAACACACATTTGTCCTCACTGGAATAAGCACATATTTTTGATGTGGATTTGCCTTCATTGATCATAATAATCTGCCAGCACCACTATTGTGGATTCACAGAATGTCTAATCCACTATCATGGTATCCAGTGGAAAAGTGAATGAGATCAAAGGAATTATTTCACAGCAAAGGAAGTTTAAGCACGGGTTTATGGTCTTGGAATCAACTTGTCATACCATATACCTCATTGCCAAGAAGAAGTTGACCTAGTTGAAGGGTGGAATTGATTATAAAAAATTTAATTGCAGCACCACTCAGGATAAAACCCCTTGAACACATGCGGTTCTGCTTTACAGGGTATTCTTTTTGCTGGTAGAATTCTGCCTCCTACCTGGCCAGAACCCATGATCTGAGAATGAAGTAATAGAAACGGTGTGGCTTCTCTCATCATTATATTTAATTATCCATTTGCAGAATATGTACTTTCTGTCCTAGACATTTTGACCTCTGTTGGTTTAAAGATTTTGTTCCATAAGGGGAAAATTATTCCATTGTGAATGCAGCTACAGTGGCCCTGAATTAGAAGATAAAACTGACATTCAACCATTTAATGCCCCTTATGACACTGAACCTATAAATAAAAAGAGAGCTCAATTTATGGAATGGGGTGATTGATACTGCTTACCTAGGCAAAACTTTGGTTGCTGCTATCCAATAAAAGGAAGAAATTCTGTAAGTCAGGCCCAGGGAATTCGCTAGTGTAACTTTTAATATTTTCATGACTGACAATATAAATAACTGTAAAATCACACAAATAAAAAAATGCACAATGACTGATGACTCATAACATTTGAAAATAAAGGTTTGGGTCACTTTACCTAATAAAGAATGTGTTTGCAGATGACATGATTGTATATTTAGAAAACCCCATTGTCTCAGCCCAAAATCTCCTTAAGCTGATAAGCAACTTTAGCAAAGTCTCAGGATACAAAATCAATGTACAAAAATCACAAGCATTCCTATACACCAATAGCAGACAAACAGAGCCAAATCATGAGTGAACTCCCATTCAAATTGCTTCAAAGAGAACAAAATACCTAGGAATCCAACTTACAAGGGATGTGAAGGACCTCTTCAAGGAGAACTACAAACCACTGCTCAACGAAATAAAAGAGGACACAAACAAATGGAATAACATTCCATGCTCATGGATAGGAAGAATCAATATCATGAAAATGGCCATACTGCCAAAGGTAATTTATAGATTCAATGCCATCCCCATCAAGCTACCAATGACTTTCTTCAAAGAATTGGAAAAAACTACTTTAAAGTTCATATGGAACCAAAAAAGGGCCTGCATTGCCAAGACAATCGTAAGCCAAAAGAACAAAGCTGGAGGCATCATGCTACCTGACTTCAAACTATACTACAAGGCTACAGTAACAAAAACAGCATGGTACTGGTACCAAAACAGAGATACAGACCAATGGAACAGAACAGAGCCCTCAGAAGTAATACCACACATCTACAACCATCTGATCTTTGACAAACCTGAGAAAAACAAGCAATGGGGAAAGGATTCCCTATTTAATAAATGGTGCTGGGAAAACTGGCAAGCCATATGTAGAAAGCTGAAACTGGATCCCTTCCTTAACACCTTATACAAAAATTAATTCAAGATGGATTAAAGACTTACATGTTAGACCTAAAACCATAAAAACCCTAGAAGAAAACCTAGTCAAAAACCTAGGCAATACCATTCAGGACATAGGCATGGGCAAGGACTTCATGTCTAAAACACCAAAAGCAATGGCAACAAAAGCCAAAATTGACAAATGGGATCTAATTAAACTAAAGAGCTTCTGCACAGCAAAAGAAACTACCATCAGAGTGGACAGGCAACCTACAAAATGGGAGAAAATTTTTGCAATCTACTCATCTGACAAAGAGCTAATATCCAGAATCCACAAAAAATTCAAACAAACTTACAAGAAAAAAACAACCCCATCAAAAAGTGGGCGAAGAATATGAACAGACACTTCTCAAAAGAAGACATTTATGCAGCCAAAAGACACATGAAAAAATGCTCATCATCACTTGCCATCAGAGAAATGCAAATCAAAACCACAATGAGATACCATCTCATGCTAGTTAGAATGGCAATCATTAAAAAGTCAGGAAATGACAGGTGCTGGAGAGGATGTGGAGAAATAGGAACACTTTTACACTGTTGGTGGAAGTGTAGATTAGTTCAACCATTGTGGAAGACAGTGTGGCGATTCCTCAGGGATCTAGAACTAGAAATACCATTTGACCCAGCCATCCCATTACTGGGTATATACCCAAAGGACTATAAGTCATGCTGCTATAAAGACACATGCACATGTATGTTTATTGCAGCACTATTCACAATAGCAAAGACTTGGAACCAACCCAAATGTCCAACAATGATAGACTGGATTAAGAAAATGTGGCACATATACACCATGGAATACTATGCAGCCATAAAAAGGATGAGTTCATGTCCTTTGCAGGGACATGGATGAAGTTGGAAACCATCATTCTCAGCAAACTATCACAAGGACAAAAAGCCAAACACCGCATGTTCTCACTCATAGGTGGGAATTGAACAATGAGAACACATGGACACAGGAAGCAGAACATCACACACCGGGGCCTGTCATGGGGTGGAGGGAGGGGGAAGGGATAGCATTAGGGGATATACCTAATGCTAAATGACGAGTTAATGGGTGCAGCACACCAACATGGCACATGTATACATACGTAATGAACCTGCACATTTTGCACATGTACCCTCGAACTTAAAGTATGATTTAAAAGAAAGCTCAGGGTATTACATGGAACAGATTGAAGAAAGAGGCGATAAATATTAATTACAAATTAATATCCAGTTATAGAAATGAGGATTGTGATGGCATTTCATATTTTCTCTATGCTTGTTACATGCGGGTGTTTATTTGTACATATACTAATCATTCTATTTTTCTATAGCTTCTCACTTAAAAATTACGTAAGACTTATGGGAGGTAAATTTTACAACTTAGTCCTTAGGTGATAATGTATTCAGTGAGACCATGACTAAGTTGGAAAAAATTAATATAGCCCACAATATATAAATGATTGTTAGGATTGTGTGTCTTCTTATTCTAGGGAAGAGTGAGAACTTCTTTACTTGAAAGAGCTACAGATATATGCTGCTATACAGGAATATAGAATTGTTTTGCTCTTACAAAAAAGGTAAAACATGTATTGAAAGATTCATATGGAAGCTGACTGGCCAAAACAATAGAGTGTCAATGTTCGATCTATTGTCCTTCAGCTCCAAGTGCATCCTTTAATATAATTTCTGTGGTGAACAATGGAATTTCTTTGAGTGTTTTTCATTTAAAGTGAACATGACATTAGGCTTTTTCAGTATTTAGTACTAGAGGGACTCTGCTGGGAGAAGACACTTTCTACAATCTCTGCAGGGTGTCAGAGAGGTTTGAGTACCATAATTTCTAGTAGATCCTTCCTCAGGAGGATACCTAGAACACTGTCTACGTCAGTCTGGCCATAACCTTCCTGTAGTCCTGTTGCCATGGAAACAAAGGCCTGTGTAACATGCTCAATAGTGTCTGTGGCCCAGAAAGTCACATGCTGAGCAGTAGCTCCTTCTGTAAGTTCACTGCTGTCATGGTATTTGGCCTCTGTATTCTGAAGTCCTTCTACCTCCATTGGCACCTGGACTTCAGCTATATTCCCAGGTCACTGCTTGTTGTTTGCCTGCTCTCTGGACTCCACTCTGGACAGTTTCCTGTTTTTTTCCCAGCAGCTCTATACCAGCTCTGCCCTGGCTAAACCAGCAAACTTTACTGCTTTGAACCATCCTTTCTCCAGTGAGCTGTGTACCTTTTCCAACTTTGTCTTTTTTGGGTACTCTCCCTTGCCCTAGGTCAAGAAATTCCAAATATTATACAGAGTTTTAAAATAATATACATTATAGTTACACTTTATTATAGACAGTAATTCTGTGTATTAAATGTCTCCTTTTAATAATCCCCTTGTACTTTCTGTCTCCTAACTGGACCCATACTGCCAGAGGAACTTGTTCTAATCCCAAAACCAAGGAACCATGATATGGCCAGGAATACCAGTAAGATTGCAGAACTAAAGTGTCATCTATGTACCCAAAAAAATAGTTCGTTTGTGTGTGTGTGTGTGTGTGTGTGTGTGTGTGCGTACACACACGCGCACATAAGGTACACGTAGTGGAGGCTGCAGGTAGAAGCCTATAGTACAAGTTTAAAAAGCATAAAACAATATAAGGCTGATACAAAGATATGTGTGTGAATTGAGTTATTGTTGAATTAATACCATATCTACATTCTTCAAAATGAATCAATGTTGAGGTTTTATCCTACTATACATTTTGCTTCTGGTATTTTGTTCTAGAATTACATTGATGTAAGTACAAATGGCCTCATTAAATGGTTAAATTATATATGTGTGTATGTGTTTGTATACAATTATATATATATATATGAAAGGAAAAAATGTTACACATTATTATGATTAGGGTGTAAGCAATAATAGTTGCAGATAGTCTTGAATGTCCACTAACAAAGTTGCATTGATAATCAGCAGGACTGATGGAAGTGGGAGTTTGGTGGGTACAATGAGACAAGAGCAGGGGCTGGAGATATCAGGAAAAATGGAGATATGTATTGTTTTTACATGATATGAAGAGAAAATTTCCTGAACACAAATAGATACAGCCTCTAGATTTAGAAACAGACTCTGATGTTTCAGTACCAAGCAATGCTAACCATTTTTAGTGAACATCAAAGAAACAGAGATATGGAGGAAGAAGGAAAAAAACAGCAAAGAGAGCTTACTCTTCACAGTGACCAGAATGATGGTAATTATCTTCACAAATAATAATCTATTAAATATGTTTTTATTGTTCTCAGTGGTTTCAGAAATTTTAAAATACATACTGGATATTCCATACCCACAGAGATACATAATCTTTTATAACATGAGCAAAACAAAATGATGTAAGAAGATGTTAAATTATTAGTAACATTGAGTTTGAAACAAATAGGGCATTGTAGAACACCACTCTATAGAATGAATATTGTGCTCCCTGCTAGACATAGGAGACACCAGGAACAAAGACATGAGCCTGGTTTCTGTTTCGCATGGCCTGTATAAATTTAAATAGCGTCTAGATTCCTTTTCCTTATCAGTAATTTCAATTAACTTGCAAAAACTATTACATTTCAAATTATAAATTAACTTCAGTAAAATACTTCATTAATACTAGACCAAGACGAAGAAAACAACTGGATTAGAAAACAATTTTGATAATTTAGAAACTACTTGAGTTTTAAAAAATCAGATGGTGGCCTGAATGAAATTATCTATATCTCATAATACCATAGATTTATGGATATAAATAAATCTAACTTTATGTAATCAAAAGTGTATTATGCTTAGAAGCAGATATTACAAAATTTAATTTTCTAATTTAGCCAAGTGATTTTAAATAACTATGATCATGCTTTTTTCTTAATTGTTAAAAAGATAAGGATTATTGGGTGGGGGGCCGGGGAAGGGACAGAGTTAGGAGGAATACCTAATGTAAATGACGAGTTGATGGATGCAGCAAACCAACATCGCACATGTATACCTATATAACAAACCTACACATTGTGCCCGTGTACCCCAGAACTTAAAGTATAATAAAAAAAGATAAGGATTAATGAATATTCTCTCTTTATTTCCTTCAACCCAATATATACATTGTTGTGACGCATAGTCATTAATGTATAGTATTATGGATTAATATTAAAAATATTTGCTAGCTATTACCATACTTTTTGTTCTATGTACAGGTTCACTACTTATTTCAAGGTAAGGAACATCAATTATAGTCACAGAATAAAGTCTAAATGTTATTTTCTTAGTTTATTTCTTTGAGCCACTGTAGATATATGTCTTTGGCCATTTAATCCATATGCCTGATATGATTTTCTTTAAAACAACTTCAAGGACTGGAAATATATTCCAAACACTCTAATCCTTTTCAATAAGCAGAACCACTGAAGCATTTACCAATTATAGAAAAATTTGCTTCACCTATGAATCAATAAGACAAATAAAGTCAGTCCAACTAAGATTAAATGATTTTTCATTATTGGGAATGTGACAGCAACAGAGTTACAAAAATTTTATTCTTACTATTATGTAAAAAGATATTTACATTTCAAAATTCAGAAAAGTTTACTTATATTGTGAATTTCAATGTAAGTCCAATAATCATTACTAAAATATTTAAGTATCAGTGTGTAATTTAGGGGCACTTGTAAATTATCTATTCACTGGGAATCTAAATAACAAAACTATTTCTTTGTTGGATCAGTGCATGAGGATTTGATTAATTTTAACAACTTGAAAGAGAGTTGGATCTGGTATCCCATAATAAAAGTTAAATTTTTTGGATGGAAGCAATTAGAGGTGAAAAATTAAGATGTCGTCTGGGTTGAAGTTACGGCAGTATCTTCCAAGAGCCACCAAAAATAAAAAAATCAAGAAGAAACGCTGACTGAATATGTAAAAATCGATGTATTAACTTTTATTTCAAAGTGAATTTCAAGACGTTCAATAAAATTTTGAGTTTATACCTTTGGAAAAGAAGATTTCTTTGCTACCTGGCTGCATACAATGCAGTTTATAATACTGAAAAAACATGGAACTTTAACATCCTGATTTAGATGATGGATAGGAGGGAGGACTAGCTTTCAGCTCCCACTCAGATGGACAGAGTAGCGTGTGGAAACTCACATGGTGAATGTTTGCACCAAGAACTACTACAGGAACATACCAGGAAAGCTGAGAGAATCCAGAGACCCTTTGAAGGAACTGGATCACTGACGCAGGCTCCCTGAGACTCTCAGAACTTGTGAGCCTGTTTGCTTTCTCAAAAGACAGGCCCATGGTCTGGGGCAAGTTGTCAGCCCTGGTCACTAGCTGCCTGCAAAGAGACTTGTTGCTGTTGTGGGGGCAACAGGGAAGTGAGATTGGCCTTCAGAACTGCAGGCTGTGTGGGAGCTGAGTGAGGCCTGTGACGGCTGGCTTTCTGCTACTTCTCTGGTAACCTCTGTGCTGCAGCAGAGACAGCCATAGTCCTCCTGGGAATATAACTCCATTAGACTGGAAACCACACCCCCATCCCTTACAGCAGCAGGAGCAGCAAGGCCCAACCAAGGCGAGGCTGAGCTCAGACACACCTATACTTGCCCCCACCTGGTGGTATTTATCTACCAACCTTTGTAGCTGAAGACAAAGGTCATAATCTCTTGTGAGCTCTATGGCCCTGCCCACCACCTTAGAAACCTGAATACTTGACCAGTTGTAGGTAGGGCAAGTTTGCATCCTCCCTACAGGGCCACTGCTGATGCACTCTGGAAAGCGCCACCTCCTGGCTGGAGGCCAACCACAACCAACACAAAAAGGACCCAGGGACCCTTACAAAGTCCACTTAAATCCCCTGCTGCCTCCACCTGAGCAGGTGCTAGTATTCACGGCTGCAACACCTTTAGAGGGATCACATCACAGGACTCTTTGCAGACATTCCCCAGTACCCGCCAAGAGTCTGGTAGCTTTGTTGTGTGGCTAGACCCAGAAGAGCATAAAAACCAATACAGTTTGGCTTTCAGGAAGCCCCATTCCTAGGGGAGGGGGGAGAACACCACCTCAAGGGAACACACAGTGGGACAAAAAAATCTGAATAGCAGCCCTTGAATCTCAGCTCTTCCTTCTGACAAGTCTACCCAATGAGAAGGAAACAAAAAACAATTCTGGTAATATGCCAAAACAAGGTTCATTCATACCTCCAAAAGATCACACCAGCTCACCAACAATGGATCCAAACCAAGATGAAATCTCTGGATTGCCAGAAAAAGCATTCAGAAGGTTGATTATTAAGCTAATCAAGGTGGAACCAGAGAAAGGTGGAGTCCAACTTAAAGAAATCAAAAACACGATACAGGAGCTGAAAAGAAATTTCTGCAATGAAATAGATAGCATAAATAAAAAACAATCACAACTTCTGGAAATCAAGGAAACACTGAGAGAAATGCAAAATGCACTGGAAAGCATGACCAATAGAATCGAACAAGCAGAAGAAAGAACCTCAGAGATTGAAGGCTAGGTTTTTGAATTAACTCAATCCATCCAAGACAAAGAAAAAGAATTTTAAAAAACGAACAAAGCCTCCAAGAAATTTGGGACTATGTTACATGTCCAAACCTAAGAATAATTGATGTTCCTGATAAGATGAGACATCTAAAAGTTTGGAAAACATATTTGAGGGAATAATTGAAGAAAACATACCCAGCCTTGCTAGAGATCTAGACATCCAAACACAAGGAGCTCTAAGAAAACCTGGGAAACTCATTGCAAAAGATCTCATCACCTGGCACATAATCAACAGGTTATCTAAAGTCAAGATGAAGGAAAGAATCTTATGAGCTATGAGACAAAAGCAGCAGGTAATCTATAAAGAAAACCGTACCAGATTAACAGCAGATTTCTCATGAAAAACCTTACAAGCTAGAAGGAATTGTGGACCTATTTTCAGCCTCTTTACACAAAACAGTTATCAGCCAAGAGTTTTGTATTCAATGGAACTAACCTTTATAAATGAAAGAACGAGACAGTCTTTTCCAGACAAACAAATGCTGAGACAATTCAACACTACCAAGCCAGCATTATAAGAACTGCTAAAAAGAGCTCTAAATTTTGAAACAAATTCTTAGAATACACCAAAATAGAACCTCCTTAAAACACAAATCTCACAGGATCTATATAACAATAACAGAATGAAAAAAAAAAACCAAGGTATTCAGGCAACAAATAGCACAATGTATAGAATAGTACCTCACATCTCAATACTGACACAGATGTTAGTGGCCTCAGTGTTCCACATAAAAGATACAGAATGGCAGAATGGTTAAGAATTAACCAAAGATGTTTCTGCATCTTCAAGAGACTCACCTAACACATAAGGACTTACATAAACTTAAAGTGGTGGAAGAAGATATTCCATGCAAATGGACAACAAAAGTGAGCATGAGTAGCTATTATTATATCAGAAAAAAAAACTTTAAAGCAACAGTAGTTAAAAAAGACAAAAGGGGACATTATGTAATGATAAAAGGACTAGGCCAACAGGAAAATATCACAATCACAAATATATATGCGCCTAACAGTGGAACTCCCAAATTTATAAAATGATTACTACTAGACCTAAGAAATGAGATAGACGACAACACAAAAATAGTGGCAGTGTTCGATGTTCCCCTTCCTGTGTCCAAGTGTTCTCATTGTTCAATTCCCATCTATGAGTGAGAACATGCGGTGTTCGATGTCCCCTAGAACTTAAAGTATAATAAAAAATATATATATATATGAAATAAATATAATAAAAAATTCTTATAAAAAATAGTGGCAGATTTTAATACTCCACTGAGTACACTATGCAGGTCATCAAAACAGAAAGTCAACTATGTACTGAAACCATACCCTACAACAAATGGGCTTAACAGATATTTACACAACATTCTTTTTTTTTTTTTCTTTGAGATGCATTTCTGCTCTTGTCACCAGGCTGGAGTGCAATGGCATGATCTCAGCTCACTACAAACTCCACCTCTGGGTTTCAAGTGATTATTCTGCCTCAGCCTCCTGAGTAGCTGGGATTACAGGTGACTGCCACCACACCTGGCTATTTTTATTTTTATGGAGATGAGGTTTCTCCATGTTGTCCAGGCTGTTCTCAAAAGCCTAACCTCAGCTGACCTGCCCAACTTAGCCTCCCAAAATGTTGGTATTATAGGTGTGAGCCACCGTGCCCAGCCTATTTACAGAATATTCTACCCAACAACTGTAGAATATACATTCTATTCATCAGCACATGGAACATTCTCTAAGACCATATGATAGGATACAAAGCAATCTCAGTAAATTTAAGAAAATAGAAACTATATCAAGTACTCTCACAGAACACAGTGGAATAAAATTGGAATCAACTCCCAAAAGAACACTCAAAAACATGCAAATACATGGAAATTAAATAACCTGCTCCTGAAAGATCATTGAGTCAACAATGAAATAGAGGTGGAAACTAAAAATTATTTAACTTGAATGATAATAGTGACACAACCTATCTAAACCTCTGCAATACAGCAAAAGCAATGCTAAGAGGAAAGTTCATACCATTAAATGCCTACATCAAAAAGTCTGACAGAGCACAAATAGACAATCTAAAATCACATCTCATGGAACTGGGGATACAAGAACAATCCAAACCCAAACCCAGCAGAAGAAAAGAAATAACAAAGATCAGAGTAGAACTAAATGAAATTGAAACCAAAAGACAATACAAAAGATAAATGAAACAAACAGCTGGTTCTTTGAAAAGATAAATAAAATTTATAGACCATTAGTAAAATTAACCAAGAAAAAGAGAGAAGATCCAAATAAGCTCAATTAGAAATGAAATGGGAGATACAACAACTGATTCCACAGAAATACAAAGGAGTATTCAAGGCTACTATGAACACCTTAATGTGAATAAACTGGGAAACCTAGAGGAGATGGATAAATTCCTGGAAATATATAACCATTATAGCTAAAACAAAGAAGATATAGAATCTCTGAACAGACCAATAACAAGCAGTGAGGCTGAAATGGTAATAAAAAAAAAAAAACTGCCTACACAAAAAAAAGTCCAGGACCTGATTCACAGCTGAATTCTATCAGACATTCAAAGAAGAATTAGTACCAATCCTATTGACACTATTCCAAAAGATAAAGAGGGAATCCTCTCTAAATTATTCTGTAAAGTCACTATCACCCTAATACCAAAAGCAGGGGTGCACACAACAAAAAACAGAAAACTACAGATCAATATCCCTGATGAATATAGATGCAAAAATCCTCAAAAATATGGCCAAACTGAATCCAACAGCACGTCAAAAAGATAATCCACCATGATCAAGTGGTTTCATACCAGGAATGGAGGGATGGTTTAACATAAGTAAGTCAATAAATATGATACACCATGTAAACAGAATTAAAAACAAATATCACATGATCATCTATCTCAATAGACACACACAAAAAAATTGACACAATCCAGCATCCCTTTACAATTAACACCCTAAGCAAAATTAGCATAGAAGGGACATACCTTAAGATAATCAAAGCTATCTACGACAAATTCACAGCCAACATTATACCAAATGGAAAAAAGTTGAAAGCATTTCCCCTGAGAACTAGAACAAGAAAAGGATGCCCATTTTCACCACTTCTATTCAACATAGTACTGAAAGTCCTACCTAGAGCAATCAGACAAGAGAAAGATATAAAGGGCATTCAAATTGGTTAAAAGAAAGTAGAACTGTTGCTGTTTGCTGATGATATAATTGTATACCTAGAAAACCCTAAAGACGTGTCCAAAAAGCTCCTAGAACTGGTAAATAAATTCAGCAAAGTTTCAGGATACCAAATTAATGTACACAAATCAGTAGTTCTGCTGTACACCAACAGCGAACAAGCTGAGAATCAAATCAGGAACTCAATCCCTTTTACAATAGCTGCAAAAACAACAATAACAACAAGAACAAAAAACCTTAGGAATATACCTAACCAGGGATGTGAAAGACCTCTACAGTGAACATTACAAAACATGGCTGAAAGAAATCATTGACAATACACACAAATGCAAACACATCTCATGCCCAGGGATGGTGGAATCAGCAGTGTGAAAATGACAATACTTCCAAAAGCAATCTATAAATTCCATGAAATTCCCATCAAAATGCCACCATCAATCTTCACAGAACTAGAAGAAACAATCTTGAAATGAATATAGAGCCAAAAAAGAGCCTGAATAGCCAAAGCAACACTAAGCAAAAGAACAAATCTGGAGACATCATAATAACTGACTTCAGACTATACTATAAAGCCATAGTCATCAAAACAACATGGTACTGGTATAAAAATAAGCACATAGATCAATGAAACTCAATAGAGAACCCAGAAATAAAGTCAAATACAGCCAACTGTTCTTCAACAAGGCAAACCAAAACATAAAGTGGGGAAAGGACAAGGTATTCAACAAATGGTGCTGGAATAATTGAGAAGCCACATGTAGGAGAATGAAAGTGGATCCTCATCTCTCACCATATACAAAAATCAACTCAAGATGGATTAAGGACTTACACCTAAGGCCTGATGCCATAAAGATTATAGAAGATTACATCGGAAACACCCTCGTAGACATTGGCTTAGGAAAAGACTTCATGACCAAGAACCCAAAAGCAAATGTGACAAAAACAAAAATAAATAGATGTGACTTAATTAAACTAAAAAGCTTCTGCACAGAAAAAGATATAATCAGGAGAGTTACAGACAACACACAGAGTGGGAGAAAATCTTCACAGTCTATTCATTTGATGAAGGAATAATTTCCAGAACCTACAAAGAACTCCAACAAATCAGCAAGAAAAAAAATTCCATCAAATAGTGGGCTAAGGGACATGAATAGACCATTCTCAAAAGAAGATATACAAATGGCCAACAAGCATATGGAAAAATGCTGGACATCACTAATTATCAGGGAAATGCAAATCAAAACCACAATGTGATACCACCTCAGTCCTGCAAGAATGGTCAAAATCAAAAAATCAAACAAAAAAAATATGTTGGCAGGATGTGCTGAAAAGGCAACACTTTTACACTCTTGGTGGGAATGTAAACTAGTACAACCACTATGGAAAACACTGTGAAGATGGAAAACACTGTGAAGATTCCATAAACAACGAAAGGTAGATTTACCATTTGATCCAGAAACACCACTACTAGGTGTATACCCAGAGGAAAAGAAGTCATTATACAAAAAAGTACTTGCACACACATGATTATAGCACCAAAATTTGCAATTGCAAAAATATGGAACCAACCCAAAAGCTCATCAATCAACAAGTGAATAAAGAAAAGATGGCATATATATATATATATATATATATATATATATATATATATACACACACACACACACCAAGGAATACTATCAGCCAAAAAATGGAAAAAATAACAGCATTTTGCAGAAACCAAGATAGAATAGGAGACTATTATTCTAAGTGAAGTAATGAAGAAATGGAAAACCAGATATTGAATATTCTCACTCATATCTGGGAGCCAGGCTATGAGACACCAAGGCATAAGAATGATACATTGGACTTTGGGGACCTGGAGAAAAGGTGGAGGTGAAGAGGGATTAAAGAATACACATTGAGTACAGCGAACACTGCTTGGGTGATGGGTGAACAAAAATCTCAGAAATCACCAAAGAACTTATTCACGTTACCAAACACCATCTGTTCCCCAAAAACCTATTTAAATAAAAAAATTTTTTAAACTTTAATGTCATTATTGAAAATGCATTATATTGTAGTAACAACTGAATTGAATATAAAACAAGAAATATTTAAAATAGTTTATCTGAAATAGATTATATAGGTGCCCGTTTATGTACAAAATGAAAGCTATTTTGAGGACTTAACGGAAAAAAAGGGACATTTAAAAGAATTTAGCAGACAGCAAAGCATAAAGTTTACAAAGCACTCACTCTCCACACATGCCCTTTCCTAACACTTTCCTGAATGCTCTGGTCACTTCCTTGTTGCGGAGGCTGTAGATGAGGGGATTCAGCATGGGAGTGAAGATGGTGTAGAATACAGACACCATCTTGTCCTGCATAGGGGAGCGATCAGATGTGGGCCGTATGTACACGAACAAACCTGCTCCATAGTACATTCCCACCACCATGAGGTGAGAGGAACAGGTAGTAAAAGCTTTGCGACGACCCTCTCCAGATCCCATGTGAATGACAGCCAGAATAACTCGAGCATAGGAAGCGATGACGATTGCAACAGGAAAAACAATCATTACTATACAGCAGATGAAAAGAACCTTTTCAAATATTGATGTGTCATTGCATGAGAGGATTAGTAGGGAAGGGAAGTCACAGAAGAAGTGGGCTATTTCCCGAGACCCACAGTAGGAGAAGGAAAATGTTGCTACAGCATCAATGATTGCATCCATAGAGCCCAGGATCCAGGAGAAGGCAGTCATAAGTCCACAAATTTTGGGTCTCATGAGATTGGTGTATCTTAGAGGGTGGCAAATGGCAATGTAGCGGTCATAAGACATAACAGCCAACAGAAAGCATTCGGAGCCAAGCAGTGATACATAGAAGAAAATTTGTGTGGCACAGCCAGCCATAGAAATGGACTTGCTGCCAGACAAGTAGTTGAAGGCCATCTTGGGTACGGTGGTGCAGATGAGCATGAGGTCCATGAGGGACAGTTGGCTGAGGAGGAAGTACATGGGGTTGTGGAGCTGGGTATCCAGGTAGATGAGGAGAACCATGACAGAGTTTCCCATGAAGGCCACTGAAAAGATGGCCAGGACCAGAAAGAAGAAGAAGGTGTGGGTGGGGCTGTGATTGAAGATTCCCAGGAGGAGGAAGTCAGAGTTGAAGGTCTTATTCTCCCATGCCATGATGACTATGTTTTTTACCTAGTAACACAAAACCAGTTCATTGATTTGGTAAAACTTTACCCAGTACCTTATAAAGCATGTGATTTTGGTAAATTTTGCAGGTCAGTGATCAATACAGCATGATCAGAAGAAACTAAAAGTTCAAAAAGTATAGAATCAGAACAAAATGTGTTCTTTCAGCACTGCCTCACTTATAAAATTATGGAGCCTGTCCTAAGTTTCTCTTCCGAGTGTCCTTTTTCTCAACTGAAATATTAGAATAACAATATTTAATACATTATTGATGGAGTTTTTCCAAAAAGAATATGTCTGCAAAGCAAACAGATACTTCCTTAGAAATCAGAAGTCTTTTACAGATACGTTGATACAGCAATTCAGCTTTAGTCAGCATGTGACCAACACAATAGTAGAAATTGAAAGTAAATTTGTGTCTTTGTTCACATTATAGTAGGCACTTTTCTACCAGTGTTAACAGAAACTATTTGGTTGCCTATTACTTTACAGTTTAGAGTATTTGATCTACTCCTCATAGTGAGTTTTCTATACACTAAGTGGATACACCGAAAGGATTTTCAATTATTCAAATCTAAAACCTAGGCCCTTTTTTCTATAGCCCTGTGTTATGGATTGAATTATATTTTTTTGTCAAAAGGATATTCAGGATGTGAGCTTGTTTGGAAAAACATAAAGACTGTAATTAGTTAAGGTGAGGTCATATTGGAGCAGAGCACGCCTCTCTAATCCGATATGACTCATGTTCTGATAAGAGGGCGGCCATGTGAAGACTGAGGCACTGAGGATACCATGTGATGGGGGAGGCAGGGATTGGAGTGATGCATCTACAAACCAAGAAATGCCAAAAACTGTTAGTTATCACAAGAACCTAGGAGAAAGTAATGGGAAAGATTCCTCCTCTTAGAGCCCTCAGAAATAACCAACCCTGCTGACAACTTGATTTCAGATTTCTAGCCTGCAGAACTGTGAGAAAACAAATTTCTGTTGTTTTAGGTAACCAGTTTGTGATACTCTGTATTCTCATTCCTAGGAAACTAATACACCCAATATCTCCTCTGAAGAATAAGTACAAAGAAAAACAGAATTTCAGAAAAGCATGAGATGCATGCTTTCAAAAAATGCTTATGAAGCCTGGCTATGTGTTGAGCACTGGGGCTACCACAATAATCAGAACAAAGAAGGCCCATGCCCACACAGGTCATAGGGAGTGAGGTCAGATGATGACATATAAACCACTTTATGTCATAAGAGGATAAACGCTTCAGAGAAAAGTAAGTCAAAGAAAGGTGTTTGAATTGCAAGAGCATGTTCAACTTTGAATAGAGTAGTCAAGGGAAACCTCACACGTCTAGTGGCATTTTGCAAAGACTCTGAGGAAGTGAGAAAGAGACCAGATCACAGGAAAGGTTTATCCATATATGCATTCCACAAAATGATATGCAATAATTAGAAGATTTTGGGAAAACATAGGGTTTTCTAATTTAGAGTTATATTTCTTGCATGTTGTGGCATTTAGATTTTATTCTATGAGATAATTCTAAATGTATCAGCAAAGCCAATTTGTGAAGGAAAATTATTCCAGACAATAAAAAATGATGTCATAAACAGAAAGACAAGCCTGGTGAGTAGACTCATTTGACAGAAATGTACTTTTTATGTTTATTCATGCATCACATTTTACTGAAGGGACTAAAATCAGCAATAATGAAAGCTGAATAATCTAGGAGCAACAGAGTTAGAAGAAATCCGTAGAGGAGATGGAATCTTGAATTCGGCCTGATGGGTTGAAATACAATTTTTTAAATATGAGGTAGTAAAGTATACTTTTTTGAGTTTTATTTATTTAAATAAATTGTGAATAATATTGTGGGTAAGAAAGAAAAAAAATACTCAAAAGTAGTTTAAATTTTAATTCAACAACAACTGTGACCTGAGAATACAAACCTACCAAAAAATATCTCTTCAGTGCTGGGAAGATAGAGAGGGAACCTCCTTATGGGACTCTCATGAAATAGAATAGCAATTTTTAAAAGAAAAACAAATCATTTTTCTCAATCAGTATGAAGAGAGAAACAGGATGCAACTTTCCTCCATTCGGGTTTTAAAACAAATAGTTATCAAGAAGTTGGATAAAGCTGATCAGTGGTAGCTCAGATCCAGGTCCAGTCAATGTCTTCAGAATGAGAAATGGGCATCTCTGGGATCTTTAGTGTTGAGGGTTTCCTACCACAGAGTTCCCTTGTTTTGTCCTCAGGAGGAGGTGGGCTTTTAAGGTCAATCAGGGGAAAAGACTTTATATTGCCTCAATAATTCCCAGTACATATTGGCTGAATTCACTTCAGGAAAATAACTAATCTCAACTTACTTTATGGAACCACCTATTGTGAGCATCATACCATAGTATTCCCAGTTGCCTTGATCTTGTCAACTGTTGTAATACACTAATTTATGCAAACAAAACTGTATTGACTCAAATTTCCATCATAATTTTTCTTTAAGTAGGTCTGCAATATTACTCCAAGAAGGAAGCTATCTGGTCAAGTTAGCTGGTTCCTATGTTTGTTTTTAAGTTGGCAAAGTGTTCTTTACATTTGAGAATCATTCCTTCCCAGTCACTAAATTGAAATAAAATGTTGAATAATTCTACTCGATCATTTAGACATTTTTACCACATATGTTTTAAACTCCACTGAATGATGAAGCATTAAAACAATTGAATAACAAATGTAAATCCACATATCCCTCTGACTTTTCTCAGTTACATTAGTTTAGGCTGAATTTATATAAACTCACTCTTATTTGTGTTGTATTTTTTCACCTCCCTCCATTGCCTCAAAATTCCCTTCATACCCATGTACTAAAATTGTCTTCATTGAGTTGGTCCTGTCACAGAGACTGTGGCAAGATATATCACAAATTTATAACAATTTATAAGTGATAAAATTGAAAATATTGAGCACTACATTGCTTGTACCTTCTATATTAAGATTCATATGAATATTTATTCAATAAAATTCTAGAAAGAGAAATAGTTGTTACTTGTGAGAAAATTAGAGATTTCTTCGAAGTTAGTAAGATACATATGACAGATTGTGCTTACTTTTAGGCACTAAGAATATGAGACCAAATTCTGAAGCTCAGTGTAAGTTATCCAAGATGTGTTTGTATTCTTATAAAAATGGGTTTGTGGTGAAATATTTTTTGCAACTCTAATTTGTGCAGGACTATTCACTGCCAAACACAGCAGAACATTTGAGTTGCAGCTCTGTACTAGGAGGAAAATAAAAAGCAGCCTTTTCACAATGGATCTGAAACTATGACATCTTGTTTTCAATTTTTTTCAGAATATCTATCGACATCTCAAAAGTATTCACATAATGATGTACAACATTTTGAACTCTAGACATAGCCTGCCAAGTATTTATTTTCCTTAGTTGTAATATCATGCTTCTATTTTTATTTATTTTATCTAATCCACATTGTATCTGTTGTAATTAACTCCATCATTTTGTAAAAAGATGGTGCATACATTTAGTTTTTTCAAGTGTCTTTTTATACATTAACCTTATTACATCTGGAAGAGGAGTCATCAGATTTCATGACACTGTGATACTGTGCACATGTCCAGAGCAATAGTAACACAGAACTTATGAAAATCCTGGTCATAATTCATGACAGTGTGATACTGTGCACATTCCCAGAGCAATATAACACAGAAACCATGAAAATCATGTTCAGAAATTGAGAAGTTACTGAGTTAGATGATGGAAAGGAGACATTGAGTGGACAAAATTTTATTAAAAAAAGAAATAAAGCAGTTCTGAAATACTGTCAGACAGCATGTGTAATCTACTGTAGTTGCTAAACTGACTTTACACTTTTGTAATAATAATTAACCCTTTTGTAAGAGGAATGATCAGGAAACAAAAGAAAACAACAAATTTCTCATATTAGCAAAAATGAGCATAGCAACTTTATTTGTAATATAAAACTGCTCCCTGCATGCACACTGAAAATGGAATTTATAACCAAAACTACAGGAAGTAGCATTGATGAGTCTCACAAATAGAATGTTGAATGAACAAAGTAGATCACAGGGAATGACTTCATGAATCCTATTATGAGTAATTTAAACACACATATAAAAATCTATTATAAAGCACAGCAATACTGGAATAATGATTACCTACAAAATTGGCCTGAAAGAGAGGTAAGCTGTGTTTCAAAAGCACTGGTAATATTTTAAAGCATTTTACAAAATGTATATCCAACATATTTGTTGTAAATAAACATTTTTGTATACTTGAAGTTTAAAAACATATTTAAATAATAGGTGTAAATGTCTTAGAGGAGCACATGACAGATGTAAGCATTCATTAATACAGGTTGAGGATTCCTTATCCAAAATGCTTGGGACCAGATGTGTTGCAGATTGCAGATTTTTCTCACACTTTGAAATATTTGCATATGTATAAGGAGATGTCCTGGGAATGGAACCCAAGAGTGGAGACAAAATTAACTTATGTTCTATGTATACCTTATACACATAGCCTGAAGGTAATTTTATGCCATATTTTAAAATAATTTTGTGTAAGGGAGAAAGTTTGTCTACACTGAACCATCAGAAAGCAAGAGTGACACAGTCTCATGTCAGCACTCAAAAAGATTCCGATTTTGGAGTAGTTTGGATATTAGATTTTTGGTTTAGGAGTTCTCATCCTGCATGAGCTACAATTATTAAAAGAAAAGAGAATGTGGCCAAAACTTTCAAATCATGTCCCGCTCTCATCTGCTACTTTTCTCCTCTGACTCCCATTCACTATCAATATCTTTTACAAATCTAGAATGCCAGGACATGAAAAAATAAAAATAATGGATTTTATCCAATCTTTCACATTGATAAGCTGGGACAGGTAACCACTCCTTCTGCCTCAGGTTGTACCACATTTCTCAAAGTCATATTGTACAGATAAAATAGAATAAAATTCAAAAAATTCTCAGCCCAAAAATGACATAAGAAATGAAATCAATCATCAGCACGTTCAGCAGAAATTTCAGTACTAGCTTATACACAGTCTTGTTTGCGCTTGGTTAACTTACCTCTTAGTACTTATCTGAATAATATGTATTTTCAGTAAGATTGCAGGTTCCTAAAAAGGCAAAAATATATGAATATCTTACATGTTTTTATGTTTCCATCATCAGGAAAAAAGCACCTAACATACAGTTGGAATTTTTATTGTTATTGACAAATGAATGAAAAGACAAAAACTTAAATTTTTAGCCCTTGGGGAATCCATTCCCTTGTCTTTAATTATCAAAGTTTGTATTTCCTTCCATCTCCTCTCTTAGGACATGAAGCCAAATTAGCTTCCTTTTCTTGAAAATACTACAAAGATAATTATGTCCCCTTCCCTGTAGATCAGTGGAAACTTTCTGAAACTTCTCCCTCTCTCTCACATGATGAGGTGAAACACACCAAGTGCTTTCTGTATAACTGGCACTATGGTTAAAAAAAAACAAAACAAAACTGTAAACTCACATAACACCTACAACCATTGTGTATGTCAGATACCCCTATTAGACACATGTATATATTATAATATAATATCTTTAATTATACTGTCATTTTTTTTACATGTGAAACTGAGGGCAGAAGCTTAAGTAAATTGACTTAAGTCGCAGAGCTAGAGAATGGCAGTCAGGGCATTCAGGGCTAATATCCTTCCTCTTCTATGGTTTCTCTTCACTGTTCCTTCTGCTCCATCATCAAAGCAAGATATGCTTGGGTAGAATTGGCACTTTTAACATCTTGAGGTTCCCTACATAATTCTAATTCTATATGTATGTTCCTTAATATGCTTTCTATCCCTTAAAACTACTGTATATATTTTCTGTAAAAGTTATTATTATAAAATAAAATGTTAATGGGGAATTTTCTATTTTGTTGCTCTAGCGTATGGAATATTGTGTGTATTACTTCTTCTATTTCTTTTAGTTAATATATAGAAATCTATTAATTGTTGCTTATAGACCTTGAATCCAAGAATGCTATTTTTATTTTTGTATTTCTTATTGCATAGAAAAATATTATATACAATGGCTGAACAACTTTAGATCGCTTTCCAAATTAATCTATTTTTCCTTACTTCATTGATTAAAATGTATATTGTTAAAATGTTGAAGAATAATATTAATGAGTACCTTAAGCCTTTAGCAATTATGGTTCTCCATTAGATATAGTGTTTGTCTGAGGCTTAGGTAGATAGATTCAGCACATTAGCAAAATCCCATTTTATCTCTTTTACCAATGCTTTGTTCAATAAATGTTCACTGAATTGTATTGAATGATATCCTGCTTTTACTGATAATTGTATTGTTTTCCTTAAATTGTTCATAGCCTCAATTACAATGATAGTTATTTTGTATCTTCATAAATATTTCAGTGGAAGATAATGTATAAAACAAATAAAACACCAATGTACCCATCACCAGCTTAAAATAAAATATTACAGGCCATGTACGGATCCTCATGCGTGTAATCTTAGGACTTTGGGAGGCTGAGGCTGACGGATCACTTGAGTTTAGGAGTTTGAGACTAGCCTGACCAAAATGGTGAAACTCTTTCTAAACTCAAAACACAAAACTTTGCCAGCGTGGTGGCACAGGCCTGTAATCCCAGCTGCTCAGGAGGTTAAGGCAGGAGAATCACTTCAACTTGAGGGGTGGAGGTTGCAGTGAGCTGAGATCACGCCATGGCATTCCAGCCTGGGGGACTGTGCAAGACTCCATCTCAAAAATAACATTTAAAATATAAAAATAAAATAATAAATAAAATATTAGAAATTAGTAGAAGTCTGTGTGCACATAACCTGAATGTATGTTCTTTGTTCTTTGCCTCTAGACATAATAAAACCTGCATTTTTTGTTAAATACTCTCACTTGTTTCTTTCTTTTTTCGAGGGAGTAAATGTTCTATTCTTTAAACTAAATTCCAGTACTACCAAAGAGGTAAAACAATAATATACTGGGAAAAATGCCGTAATAAACATGTGTTTAAAAGACTGATAGAAAAAATAAAACACTTAAAAAAATCACAAACCCATTCTGAATGCCCAAGAACTCCTGGAATACAGGAATGGCTTCCCCCTTCACTATTTCTCAAGAAGTGCTGTGGCTATTTGCTTCAGATTGTCCTGGGATTACTTTCTCAATTTTTAATAACTGGTTATGTACTGGTTGTACCACACAATTAAAATCACACTAACTTCCTCTGCATTGTCATTCTAGTTTCATTTACACAACCAGCGAAGGATATGTTTTAGAATATCCCCCTTTAGTCCTTTTCAAACATATTAAAATAAGGAGCCAAAACTGTATTAATATAGGTAGCAAAGGTCCACATTAAGTGGTGCTGAGATCGGGGAAATGTCCAAAACCAGTTGCTAGGGCCTAAGAGTGGTTGCCATTGTCAAAAGCTTGCAAAAACCTGTATTCACCGAGGGATCCTGGCATTGTGTCAGGAAAAATTGGGACCCTTTGCAATAAGTCAGCAAGGAATAAGGCAGCGGCAAATGCAGAATGTGTGAGTCATGAAACGTAAGAGCCAGCGCCAGAGCGTCACATTATTTCACCAAGCGTGAACTTCACAAATGCCTCATCCTGTTCTGCCAGTTTTGTGTTTGATTTCTTCACGCTCTTCTCGAATTTTCTCATCACATTCTTTCAGAAAACGTTCACAGACCTACTCATCCTGCCCTAGAGTAGACAAGCCCTGTCTTTATTTAATGGTGAGGATGTTATAGATGAAGTCCTTTGAGGAGAAATGCACGTGACCGTGCATCGGAAGTACAAGCTGGATCTGTTGGTTGGAAACTAGTTTCTGAAAACGCCTTCTGTTCCGCATGCGTTTATTCTCTTAGCTGCACAGAATTTGCTCGGTGGTGAGGCGGGAGGAGACTGGAGGGGGACAGCTCCGTTCCCAGCTACTGCTGGGCTGGTGGCGCGGAGGTGGGCGCAAAGGCTGAAGGTCGCACGTCCTGTGCTTCTGGAGGAGGTGCTGAACCCGGAGTCCACATGCTTCCTTTCCAGCGGGGCTCCTCTCACCTTGGTGCCCTGCTGGGTGGGACTGAGGAAGAGGACAGGAGAGGGAGGCGAGGGAACGCAGGGACCAAGGGAGCCTAACCAGGGACTCAGATGGAGCCACGCGGATCGCGGGTTGTGCAGCGCCCCACTGAGGGCCGGAGCCGCCTGAGGCCTGGAGCCGCTTGAGGCCTGGAGCCCCCTGAGGACTGGAGCCGCCTGAGGACTGGAGCCCCCTGAGGACTGGAGCCCCCTGAGGACTGGAGCCTCCTTACAGATTTTTGGAGTATGTACCCAGAAGTAAAAGTGTTGGATCATAGGAAAATTCTATAATATTTTTAACTTTTTAAGTATAGTATTTTTTACTGTTGATATACCAGTTTGCCATTTGTGTGTCTTCTTTGGAGAAAGTCTATTCCCATCTTTTGCCCATTTTAAAAATGGATGACACACCAGGGACTGTTGTGGGGTGGGGGGAGGGGGGAGAGATAGCATTAGGAGATATACCTAATGCTAAATGACGAGTTAATGGGTGCAGCACATCAACATGGCACATGTATACATATGTAACAAACCCGCACGTTGTGCACATGTACCCTAAAACTTAAAGTATAATAATAATAATAAAAAGCAAAAACTAGTAGGAATAAAAAAGATCACTACATAATGTAAACTACAAAAAAAAAAAAAGGATTATTAGACTTTTTCCTATAGAGTTGTTTGAGCCCCTTATATATTCTGGTTACTAATTTCTTGTTAGATGGGTGGTTTTAAAATATTTTCTCCCATTCTCTGGATTGTTTCTTTACTTTGTTGATTGTTTTCTTTGTGCTGCAGATGCTTTTTAACTTAATTTGATTCCATTTATCCACCTTTGCTTTGACTGGCTGTGCCTCCAGAGAATTGCTCAAGAAATCTTTGCCCAGTCCAATGTCCTGGGGAGTTTCCCCAATGTTTGCTGTTAGTCGTTTCATAGTTTGAGGTCTTAGATTAAAGGCTTTAAAACATTTTGATTTTTGTATAAGCCAAGAAACAGGTGTCTAGTTTCATTCTTCTTCATAAGGATATTCAGTTTTCCCAGCACCATTTTATTGAACAGACTATATTTTCCCAATATATGTTCTTGGTATCTTTGTCAAAAATTACTTCCCTGTATGGATTTGCTTCCTGGTTCTCTCTTCCATGCTATTAGTCTATGTGTTTGTTTTTAATGTCAGTATCATGCTGTTTCCGTTACTATAGCTCCTTAGTATAATTTTAAGTCAGGCAATGTGATTCCTCCAGTTTTTTTCTTTTTGCTCAAGATTGCTTTGGGTATTCTAGGTCTTTTAGGATTCCACATGCATTTTAGAATTTTTTCTATTTTTTGAAGAATGTTATTGGTATTTTGATAGAGATTAGTTTGAATCTGTAAATTGCTTTGTGTAGTATAGACGTTTTAACAATATTGATTCTTAAAATCCATCAACAAGGAATATTTTTACTTTTTTGTGTATCATACTCAATTTATGGCACCAATGTTTTACTGTTTTTATTGTAGACGTATATCTGTTTTAATGGTTGATGTTGGTCAGTAGTACCTGAATTCCAAAGGGAGAAGTTTATAAGGGATAAAGCATGTTCAGCCTCCACCCTCTTTCCATTATGGCCTGAACAACAATTTGAAGTTTACTTTGGAATGTTCTTGGCTGAGAGGCAGATTCATCAGTCAGTTGGGGGCTTAGAATTTGATTTTTGGTTTACACTGCTCTTTTAGCCAAACTGAGGTCTGGACCACTTGTAGTCTGAAAGCCACAAACTGAAGACACAGGGTTTGGTGTTTAAAAAAAAAGTTACCTTTATTTGAGAAGCTAACAACCTAGAGGAGCCATTAAACGGCATTCAAAGACTGCCTTTCTGAGTTGTGCCTCTGGTTCAGGAGTTTTTAAGAGAAATTAGGGGAAATAATAAAAACATTATTGTAAAATGTGTACAGTCTTAAAAAGGCAGCTAATTATTGCTTTCTTGGTCAATGCTTTGTGACCTTGTGTACACCTTCAAGATGTTGTTATTGGACTGGTTGGCCCATTTTTAGGGTTGCTGGTTGATGTATTTTCTTTTATCTCTGTTGAATGTCCTGTTTTCCTGAGGCTGTTTTTAGTGAATAATTTATAAACTCAAGCAAAGCAATAATTGACTTTTCACAAGCAATAACTGAGTTTTGCATGAATTTTGCTAGTCATGCAAAACTTCTTCCTGGATTTTTATATTGTTCTGCAACCACCCTGAATTATTCCTGTATATTGTCTCACAACGTTTTTGAATAAAACCTTCCTTACTATGCTTTAACATGCATCATTGACTTTTTTTTTCTTTAACTCACACACAGGTTGCTATTTGCACTTGATCCTCTCCTCTCCTATAGAGTTAAGACTAAGGGCTCTACCTGCTCTCGATCTCATGCCATGTGAGCAGTGTTCAACTATCAACCCCTCAACCATGCTTTCTCAGAAAACTCCATTTAAAATTTCAAAACATAATGAATTTTATTTCCCTATCTTGTTTTATTTTTACAGCATTTTCACCTCCTAGTACTCCATAAAATTTACTTGTGCAACTTGAGTTTTTGTACTTTGCTAGAGAAATATGCTTAAAAACAAACTCTCCTCAGAACCCAAGAATCCTCTTCATAAATTTAGAAGAAAATAAAACAATTTAATTATTGAGTAAGTATTATAGGAGAATGTAATATGCATCACAGGCAACTCACCAAACTGCTTGCAAAGATAGAATGAAATCTCACTCTTTTTGATAGCTAACTCAATATAACCCACTTCATACTTTAAATAGGCTTTATAATGTGGGGTCAGATGACAGCAGAAGTTAGACCTATGGTTCTTCCTATAACCTGAAAGATGGGGTTGTTACCTTCCTTTATTACATTTCTTGACTTTTTAATAATCGCTATTCTGACTGATGTGAGATGGTGTCTCGTTGTGATTTGCATTTCTCTAATAATCACTGATGATGAGCTCTTTTTCATATGTTTGTTGCCTGCATAAATGTCTTCTTTTGAGAAGTGTCTGTTCATATGCTTTGCCCACTTTTTGATGAAGTTGTTTGGTTTTGTCTTGTACATTTATGTTCCTTATAGATTCTGGATATTAGAACTGTGAGAGATGGGTAGACTGCAAATTTTTCTCCCATTCTGTAGGTTGCCTCTTCACTCTGATGCTAGTTTATTTGGCTGTGCAGAAGCTCTTCAGTTTAATTAGATCCAATTTGTCAATTTTGGGTTTGTTGCAATTGCTTTTGGTGTTTTTGTGATGAAGTGTTTTCCCATGACTATGTCCTGAATGGTATTGCTTATGTTTTCTTCTAGTGATTTTATGTTTTTGGGTTTTATATTTAAGTATTTAATCTATCTTAATTTTTGTATAATGTGTAAGGAGGGGGATCTAGTTTCAGTTTTCTGCATATGGTTAGCCTGTTTTCCCAGCAATATTTATTAAAAAGGGAATAATTTCCCCATTGCTTGTTTTTTTCAGATTTGTCAAAAATTAGATGACTGTAGATATACGGTGTTATTTCTGAATTCTCTCTTTTGTTCTATTGGCCTATATGTCTGTTTTGGTACCAGCACCATGCTGTTTTGGTTACCGTAGCCTTGTAGTATAGTTTGAAGTCAAGTAGCATGATGCCTCTAGGTTTGTTCTTTTTGTTTAGGATTTTCTTAGCTATACAGGCTCTTTTTTGATTCCATATAAAATTTAAAGAAGTATTTTCTAATGCTGTGAAGAATGTCAATGGTAGTTTGAAGGGAATAACATTAAATCTATAAATTACTTTGGGCAGTATGGCCATTTACATGATATTGATTCTTCCTATCCATAAGAATGGAATGTTTTTCCATTTCTTTGTGTCCACTCTTATTTCCTTGAGCAGTGGTTTGTAGTCCTCCTTGAGAGGTCCTTCACATCCCTTGTTAGCTGTATTCCTAGGTATTTTATTCTCTTTGTAGCAATTGAGAATGGTAGTTAATTCATGATCGGGCTCTCTGCTTGACTATTGCTGGTATATAGGAATGCTTGTGATTTTTGCACATTGATTTTGTACCCTGAGATTTTACTGAAGCTGTTTGTCAGCTTAAGTTGTTTTTGGGCTGAGATGATGGAGTTTTCTAAATATAGAATCATGTCACCTGCAAAAAGGCAATTTGACTTCCTCTCTTTTTATTTGAATACTTTTTTAAAATATAATGCCTGATTGCCCTGGCCAGAACTTCCAAAACTGTATTGAATAGGAATGGTGAGAGAGGGCATGCTTGTCTTGTGCTGGTGTTCAACAGGAATGCTTCTAGCTTTTGTGATTCAGTATAATATTGCCTATGGCTTTGTCACAAATAGCACTTATAATTTTGAGATATGTTTCACCAATACCTAGTTTATTGAGAGTTTTTAATATGAAGGAATGTTGAATTTTATCAAAGGACTTTTCTGCATCTATTGAAAGAATCATGTGGTTTTTGCCTTTGGCTCTGTTTATGTGACGGGTTACATTTATTGATTTGCATATATTGAACCAGCCTTGCATCCCAGAGAGGAAGCCAGCTGGATTGGGGTGTATAAGCTTTTTGATGTGCTGCTGGATTTAGTTTGCCAGTATTTTATTGAGGATTTTGACATCAATGTTCATCTGAG
Source organism: Pan troglodytes (assembly GCF_028858775.2). Classification (NCBI taxonomy): domain Eukaryota; kingdom Metazoa; phylum Chordata; class Mammalia; order Primates; family Hominidae; genus Pan; species Pan troglodytes. The sequence continues at coordinate 979,538 of NC_072398.2, forward strand.
ATATTGGCTTGAAGTTTTCTTTTTTTGTTTTGTCTCTGCCATGTTGTGTTAGCAAGATGATGCTGGCCTCATAAAATCAGTTAGGGAGGAGCCCCTCATTTTCAATTATTTGGAATAGTTTCAGAATAAATGGTGCCAACCTCTCTTTATACTTCTGGTAGAATTTGGCTGTGAATACATCTGGTCCTGGGCTTTTTTTGTTGGTAGGCTATTAATTACTGCCTCCATTTCAGAACTTATTATTGGTTTAATCAGGGATTTGACTTCTTCCTGGTTTAGTCTGGGGAGAATGTATGTGTCCAGGAATTTATCCATTGCTTCTAGGTTTTCTAGTTTATTTACATAGAAGTGTTTATAGTATTCTCTGATGGTAATTTGTATATCTGTGGGGCCATTGGTGATATCCTCTTTATCATTTTTTATTGTGTCTATTTGATTCTTCTCTCCTTTCTTCAATAGTCTAGCCTGTGGTCTATCTATTTTGTTATTTTTTTCAAAAAAACTAGCCCCTGGATTCATTGATTTTTTTGAAGGGATTTTTGTGTCTCTATCTCCTTCAATTCTGCACTGATCTTAGTCATTTCTTGTCTTTTGCTAACTTTTGGATTTGTTTGCTCTTTCTTCTCTAGTTCTTTTAATTCTGATGTCAGGGTGTTGATTTGAGATCTTTCCAGCTTTCTGATGTTGGCACTTCGTGCTATAAATTTCCCTTTTAACAATGCTTTAGCTATGTCCCAGTGATTCTGATAAGTTGTCTCTTTGTTCTCATTGGTTACAAAGAATTTCTTGATTTCTGCATTACTTTTGTTATTTAGCTAGGAGTCAAGGAGGGGCGGGTTGTTCAATATCCATGAAACTGTGCGGTTTGAGTGAGCTTCTGAATCCTGAGTTCTAATTTGATTGCACTGACAAGGGCACTTATAACAGTTGCCCTTGTTTGTTATAATTTCCATTCCTTTGCATTTGCAGAGGAGTATTTCACTTCCAATTATGGTTGATTTTAGAATAAGCCCCACGTGGCACTGAGAATAGTGTATATTCTTTTGATTTGGGGTGGAGAGTTCTGTAGACGTCTGTTAGGTCCACTTGATCCAGAGCAGAGTTCAAATCCTGAATATCCGTGTTAAATTTCTGTATTGTTGGTCTGTTTCATATTGACAGTTGGGGGTTAAAGTCTCCCACTATTATTGTGTGGGAGTCTAAGTTTCCTTGTAGGTCTCTTATAACTGGCTTTATGAATCTGGATGCTACTGTATTTGGTGCATCTGTGTTTAGAATAGTTAGTTTCTCTTGTTGAATTGATCCCTTTACCGTCATTTAATGCCCTTGTTTTACTTTTTTGATCTTTGTTGCTTTAAAGTCTGCTTTATCAGAGAGTAGGATTGCAACTTCTGCTTTCCTTTGCTTTCCATTTGCTTGGTAAACTCTCCTCTATCGCTTTATTTTAGCCTCTGTGTGTCTTTGCGCATGAGATGGATCTCCTAAATATAGCACACTGATGGGTCTTGATATTTTATCCAATTTGCCAGTCTGTGTCTTTTAATTGGGGATTCCACCCATTGACATTTAAGGCTAAAATTGTTATGTGTGAATTTGATCCCGTCATCATGATGCTAGCTGGTTATTTTGCACACTAGTTGATGCAGTTTCTTCATACTATCATTGGTCATCATATTTTGCTGTGTTACTTCAGTGGCTGCTACCAGTTTTTCCTTTTCATATTTAGTGGTTCCTTTGGGACCTCTTGCAAGGCAGGCCTGGTGGTGATGAAGTTCCTTATCATTTCCTTGTGTGGAAAGCATTTTCTTTCTCCTTCACTTATGAAGCTTAGTTTGCCTGGGTATGAAATTCTGGGTTGAAAATTCTTTTCTTTAAGTATGTTGAATAGTTGCCCCACTCTCTTCTAGCTTGTAGGGTTTCTGCTGAGATATCTGCTGTTAGTCTAACGGGCTTCCCTTTGCAGGTGACCTGAACTTTCTCTCTGGCTGCCCTTAATAGTTTTTCCTTCATTTCAACCTTGGAGAATCTGATGATTATGCGTTTTGGGGTTGATCTACTCATGAAATATCTCAGTGGTGTTGTCTGCATTTCCTGAATTTGAATGTTGGCCTGTCTTTCTAGGTTGGGGTAAGTTCTCCCGGATGATATCCTGAAGTTGTTTTCCAACTTGGTGCCATTCTGAATGTCTTGTGTTTATGCATTATCCCATATTTCTCACAGGTTTTGTTTGTTTCTTTTTATTCTTTTTTCTCTAATCTTGTCTGCATGCTTTATGTCAGCAGGATGGCCTTCAAACTCTGATATCCTTTTGTCTGCTTGATATCTAATCTTGTCTACATGCCTTATTTCAGTAAGTTGATCTTCATTCTCTGATGTCCTTTCTTCTGTTTGATCAATTCAGCTATTGATACCTGTGTGTGCTTCAGGAAGTTCTCATGCTGTGTTTTTCAGTTCCATCTTGTCATTTTTGTTCCTCTCTAAACTGGTTATTTTAGTAAGCAGCTACAGTAACTTTTTATCCAGGTTCTTAGCTTCTTTACTTTGGGTTAGAACATGCTCCTTTAGCTCAAGGGAGTTTGTTATTACCCACCTTCTGAAGACTACTTCGTCAATTCATCCATCTCATTTTCCATCCAGTTCTGCACCCTTCCTGGAAAGGTATTGCAATCATTTGGAGGAGAAGAGACATTCTGTCTTCCGGAAATTTTAGTGTTTTGCACTGGTTTTTTCCTCATTTTCATGGATTTACCTACTTTTGATCTTTGAAGCTGATGATCTTTGGAAGCAGTTTTTTGGGTGGGTATTTTTGTTGATGTTTTGATTGCTGTTGCTTTCTGTTAGTTTTTCTTCTAAGCCAGGCCCCACTTCTGGAGGTCTGCTATAGTTTGCTGGGGGCCCATTCCAGGCCCTGTTGGCCTGGGTATCACCAGTGGAGGCCATAAAACAGCAAAGGTCGCTGTCTGCTCCTTCCTCAAAGCTTTGTCCCAGAGGAGCACCAGCTTGTTGCCAGCCAGAGCTCTCCTGTATGAGGTGTCTGTCGACCCCTATTGGGAGGTCTCTCCCAGTCAGGAGGCATCTGGTCAGGACCTGCTTGAGAAGGCTATCTGTCCCTTAGCAGAGCTGTAGCACTGTGCTGGGAGAACCCCCTTGTCAGAATCAGCTGCTCTCTTCAGACCTGGCAGGCAGGAAAGATTAAGTCCACTGAACCTGTGACTGCAGCCTGTCCTCCCCCCAGGTGCTCTGTCCCAGGACGATGACAGTTCTGTCTGTAAGCCCCTGCATGGAGCTTCTGGATTTCCTGCAGAGATGCCCTGCCCTGTGAGGAGAAATCTAGAAAAGCAGTCTGTCCACAGCTCATTTGCTGTGCTGTGGTGAATTCTGCTCAGTACAAACCTCCCATTCTCCTTAGCACTAGCAGGGTAAAACCGCCTACTAAGCCACAGTAACGGTGACCTCCTCATTTCCCCACCCACCCCAACACCAAACTCGATAGTCCCAGGCCGACTCCAGACTGCGGTGCTGTCAGTGGGAATTTCAAGCCAGTGGTTCTTAGCTTGCTGGGCTCAATGGGAGTAGGATTCGGAGAGCAAGACCACTTGGCTCACTGGTTTCAGCCCCCTTTCCAGGGGAGTGGACAGTTCTCCTGTTGCACTGGAGTTCTAGGTGCCGTTGGAGTCTGAAAAATCTCCTGCAACTCAGCACCAGCTCCAACAGCCACCCCGTTTTGTGTTCGAAACCCAGGGCCCTGGCAGTGTAGGCTCACAAGGAAATATCTTATTCTGTGGATTGCAAAAATCCACGGAAAGAGCGTAGTACCCCAGGCTGGCAGCACAGTCCCTCACCTCTTTGCTTGGCTAGGGGAGGGAGGTCCCCTGGCTCTTTGCACCTCCTGGATGAAGCGATGCCCCGCCCTGCTTCTGCTCACTCTCTGTGGGTCACACTCACTACTTAGCCAGTCCCAATGAGATGAACTGGGGACCTCAGTTGGAAATGCAGAAATCACCCATCTTCTGCATTGGCCTCACTGGGAGCTGTTTCTATTCGGCCATCTTGGCCCCTCTTCCAGTATATTAACTTTAATTCCAAAGCAGATTTCAAGAGGATCAATAAAATTTTGAGTTTTTACATTGGGAAAAGAAGATGTGTATGCTACCTGGATGCATAGCACAAAATTTATGATACTGAAAATGCATAAAACTTTAATGTGCTGATAAGAATTAAGATGGTGGATAAGAGGCAGGACTAGCTTGCAGCTCCCACTCAGATGGACAGAGTAGCATCTGGAAACTCAAACATTGTGAACTTTCGCTCCAAGAACTACTGCAGAAACATACCGGGAAAGCTGAGAGAATCCACAGACCCTTTGAAGGAACTGGATTCCTGCTGTAGGCTCCCTGAGACACAGAAAACCTGTGAGTCTGCTTGCTTTCTCAACAGAGAGGCTCGTGTTCTGGAACAAGTTCTCAGCCCTGGTCACCAGCTTCCTGGAAACAGACTCGGTGCTGTTGCGGAGGCACGCTGAAAGTATGACTGGGCTTTAGGACTCCTGGCTGTGTGGGAGCTGGGTGAGGCCTGTAACCGCTGGCTTTCTCTCACTTTCCTGGTGACCTGTTTGTTGCAGCAGAGGTAGCCATAATCCCCCTGGGAATATAACTCCATTGGACTGGAAACTACACCCCCATTGACCTCACAGCAGCAGCACAGCAAGCTCCACCCAAGGAGAGGCTGAGCTCAGACAAGCTTATCTTAGCCCACACCTGGTGGACCTTCTCTACCCACCTTGGGGGCCGAAGACAAAGGTAATAATCTCTTGGGTTCTCTAAGGCCATGCCCACCAGCTGAGAAATATGAATACTTGAAAAGGTGCCCCTAGGGCACATAACAACAGGTTATCTAAAGTCAAGATGAAGGAAAGAATCGTAAGAGCTATGACACAAAAGCATCAGGTAACTTATAAAGAAAAACCTGCCAGATTAACAGCAGATTTCTCACCAGAAACTTTATAAGATAGAAGGAATTGGGGTCTTATTTTCAGCCCCTTTGAACAAAACAATTATCAGCCAAGAATTTTCTATTCAGTGAAACTAATCTTCTTAAAGGAAGTAAAGATACAGTCATTTCCAGACAAACAAATGCTGGGAGAATTCACCATTACCAACCCAGCACTATAAGAACTGCTATAAGGAGTTCTAAAGTTGAAACAAATTCTTGGATTACACCAAAACAGAACCACCCTAAAGCATAAATATCACATGACATACATAACAATAACAGAATGAAAATGAAACCAACAAAGAGCACAACAGATAGAACAGTACTTCACATCTCAATACTATCATTAATGTTAGTGGCCTAAATGTTCCACTTAAAAGATACAGAATGACAGAATAGATAAGAATTTGACAACCAAGCATCCCCATCTTCATGAGATTCACCTAACACATAAGGACTTACATAAACTTAATATAAAGGGGTGGAAGAAGATATTCCATGCAAATGTAAACCAAAGGTGCACAGGAGTACCTACTATTATATCAGAAAAAAAACAAACTTTAAAGCATCAGCAGATAAAAAAAAAAGACAAAGAGCAACAGTATATAATGATAAAAGGACTAGTACAACAGGAAAGTATCATAATTGTAAATATATATCCACCTAATTGTGAAACTCCCAAATATATAAAAAAAAATTACCAGTCCTAAGAAATCAGATAGGCAACAATACAAAAATACTGGGATACTTTAATACTCAACGGAGAACACTAGACATATCATCCAAACAGAAAGTCAACTAAGAAACAAGGAAATTAAACTATATGCTACAACAAATGGACTTAACAGATATTTACAGAACATTCTACCCAACAACTGCAGAATATACATTCTATTCATCAGCATATGGAACATTCTCTAAGATAGGCCATATGATAGGCCACAAAACAAGCCTCAGTATATTTAAGAAAATCAAAATTATATCCAGTACTCTCTGAGACCACAGTGGAATAAAATCGGAAATCAACTCCAAAGGAACACTCAAAACCAGGCAAATACATGGAATTTCAACAATCTGCACCTGAAAGATCATTGAGTAAACAATAAAATCAAGATGGAAACTAAAAAAGAATTATTTAAACTGAATGAAAATAGTGACACAGCCTATCAAAACCACTGGGATACAGCAAAAGCAGTACTAAGAGGAAAGTTCATAACATTAAATGCCTACATCAAAAGTCTGAAAGAACACAAATAGACAATCTAAGGTCATACCTCACTGAACTGGATAAACAAAAACAATCCAAACCCAAGCCTTGATGAAGAGAAGAAATAACGAAGATCAGAGGAGAACTAAATGACATTGAAACAAAAAAAATACAAAAGATAAATGAAACAAGAAGCTGATTCTTTGAGAAGATAAATAAAATAGACAGACAATTAGTGAGATTACCCAAGCAAAGATTTAAATAAGCTCAACTAGAAATGAAACAGGTGCCAGACGTGGTGGCTCATGCCTGTAATCCTTGCACTTTGGGAGGCCGAGGCAGGGAGATCACGAGGTCAGGAGTTCGAGACCAGCGTGACCAACATGGTCAAACCCCGTCTCTACCAAAAATATGAAAATTAGCCAGGCATGGTGGGATGTGCCTGTAATCCCAGCTACTCAGAAGGCTGAGGAGGAGAATCTCTTGAACCCAGGAGGCGCAGGTTGCAGTGAGCCCAGATTGCACCACTGCACTCCAGCCTGGGCAACAAAACAAGACTCTGTTGAAAGAAAGAGAAAAGAAAGGAAGGAAGGAAGGAAGGAAGGAAGGAAGGAAGGAAGGAAGGAAGGAAGGAAGGAAACAGGCGATAAAAAAAACTGGTACCACAGAAACACAAAAAAATTACTCAAGGCTACTATGAACACTTTTATGCACATAAACTAAAAGACCTAGAGAAGATGGATAAATTTCTGGAAATGTATAAAACTCCAAGATTAAATGAGGAAGTTATAAAATCTCTGAACAGACCAAAAATAAGCAGCGAGATTGAAATGGTAATAAACAAAATGTCAACACCAAAAAGGCCAGGACCAGACAGGTTCACAGTTGAATTCTATCAGACATTCAAAGAAGAATTAGTGCCAATCCTATTAACCCTATTCCAAAAGATAAAGAGGGAATTTTCCCTAAATCATTCTATGAAGCCACTATCACCCTAATACCAAAAGCAGACAAGGACATAACAAAAATAAAACTACAGACCAATATCCCTGATGAACACTGATGAAAAATTCATCAAAAAAATACTAGCAAACCAAATTCAACAGCATATCAAAAAGATAATCCACCACGTACAAGTGGGTTTTATACTGGGGATGCAGGGATGGCTTAACATACGTAAGTCAATGAATATGATATATCCCACATAAACAGAATTAAACAGGAAAATCACATTATCATCATGATAGACAAGAAAAAGCATTTGACAAAATCCAGCATGCCTTTACGATTAAAATCCTCAGCAAAATCGGTGTAGAAGGGACATACCATAAGATAAGCAAAGCCAATTGTGACAAATCCACAGCCAATAATAATCTGAATGGGGAAAAGCTGAAAGCATTTCCCCTAAGAAACGGAATAAGACAAGGATGTCCACGTCCACTCTCACCACTCCTATTCAGTATTTGACCATACTGCCAAAGGCAATCTACAAATTCAATACAATTCCCATCAAAATGCCACCATCATTCTTCACAAAACTAGAAAAAAAGTCATCAAATTCATATGGAATCAAAATGGAGCCTTCATAACCAAAGCAAAACTAAAAAATAACAAATCTGGAAATATCACATTGCCCAACTTCAGACTGTGCTATAAAGCCATAATCATGAAAGCAGGGTAGTGGTATAAAAATCGGCACATAGACTAATTGAACAGAATAGAGAACCCAGAAATAATGCCAAATGTTTACAGCTAACTGGCTTTCCACACAGCAAACAAAAACATAAACTGGAGAAAGGACAACCTATTCAACAAATGGTGCTGGAATAATTGGCAAGCCACATGTAGGAGAATGAAACTGAATCCTCATCTCTCACCTTATACAAAAATAAACTCAAGGTGGATCAAAGCCTTACATCTGAAACCTGAAACCATAAAGATTCTACAAGATAACATTGGCAACACCCTTCTAGACATTGGCTTAGGCAAAGACTTCATGACCAAGAACCCAAAAGAAAATGCAAAAAAAAAATGGGATAAAAAATAAGACTAAATTAAACTAAAAAACTTCTGCACAGCAAAAGAAATAATCAACAGAGTTAAGAGACAAACCAGAGAATGGGAGAAAAATCTTCACAGTCTATGCATCTGACAATCGAATAATATCCAGAATCTAAAAAGAACTCAAACAAATCAGCAAGAAGAAAACAAACAATCCCATCAAACTGGGATTGGGCTAAGGGACTTGAATAGACAATTCTCAACAGGATATACAAATGGCCAATAAGCATATGGAAAAATGCTGAACATCACTAATTATCAGAGAAATGCAAATCAAAACCACAGTGCAATACAACTTCACTCTTGCAAGAATGGCCATAATCAGAAAATCAAACAATAATAGATGTTGGCACGGATGTGGTGAAAAGGAAACCCTTTTACACAGTTGATGGGAATGTGAACTGTTACAAGACTAGGAAAAACAGTGTGAAGATTCCTTAAACAACTAAAAGTAGACTCACCATTTGATCCAGCAATACCACTACAAGGTTAGTACTCAGAAGAAAAGAAGTCATTATACGAAAAAGATACTTACATGTTGCATGTTTATAGCAACACAATTTGCAATTGCAGCAATATGGAAGCAGCCTAAATGCCCATCACTCAATGAGTGGATAAATAAAAGTTGATATATATATATATATATATATATATATATATATATATATATACACCATGGAATACTACTCAGCCATAAAAAGGAATGAATTAATAGCATTTGCAGCAACCTGGTTGGAATTGGAGACTATTATACAAAGTGAAGTCACTCAGGAATGGAAAACCAAACATCATACGTTCTCACTCACATGTGCCAGCTAAGTTATGAGACATCCAGGCATAAGAATGATACACTGGACTTTGGGGACTTGGAGTAAATATTGGGGACTGGAGAGGGCAAAAGACTATATATTGGGTACAGTGAACACTACTTGGTTGATGGCTGCACCGACATCTCAGAAATCACCACTAAAGAACTTATTAATGTAATCAAACACTACTTGTTTCCCAAAAAGATAATTTAAAAATTAAAAAAAATTTAATGTCTTTATTTAAAATGCCTTATATTGTAGTCACAACTGAATTGAATATAAACATATCTAAAGTAGTTTATCTGAAATAAATTATATACCTGCCCATAAATATGTTGAACAATGCACACAATCAATGATATTTTTAGGACTTTATAGAAAAAGAAGGATATTAGAAAGAATAATTTAGCAGACATCAAAACATAAAGTTTATGAGGTAACTCTCTCTCCAGACTTGCCCTTTCCTAAGATCTTCATGAATGCTCTGGTCACTTCCTTGTTGCGGAGGCTGTAGATGAGGGGATTCAGCATGGGAGTGAGGATGGTGTAGAATACAGACACCATCTTGTCCTGCATTGGGGAGTGATCAGATGTGGGCTGTATGTACATGAACAAACATGCTCCATAGAACATTCCCACCACCATGAGGTGAGAGGAACAGGTGGTGAAAGCTTTGCGACGACCCTCTCCAGATCCCATGTGAATGACAGCCAGAATAACTCGAGCATAGGAAGCAATGATGATTGCAACAGGGAAAACAAGCATTACTATAGAGCAAATAAAAATAACCTTTTCAAATATTGATGTGTCATTGCATGAGAGGATTAGTAGGGAAGGTAACTCACAGAAGAAGTGGGCTATTTCCCGAGACCTACAATAGGAGAAGGAAAATGTGGCTACAGCATCAATGATTCCATCTGTAGAGCCCAGGATCCAGGAGAAGGCAGTCATAAGTCCACAAACTTTGGGTCTCATGAGATTGATGTATCTTAGAGGGTGGAAAATGGCAGTGTAGCAGTCATAAGCCATAACAGCCAACAGAAAGCATTCAGAGCCAAGCAGTGATACACAGAAGAAAATTTGTGTGGCACAGCCAGCCATAGAAATGGACTTGCTGCCAGACAAGTAGTGGAAGGCCATCTTGGGTACAGTGGTGCAGATGAGCATGAGGTCCATGAGGGACAGTTGGCTGAGGAGGAAGTACATGGGGGTATGGAGCTGGGTATCCAGGTAGATGAGGAGAACCATGATGGAGTTTCCCATGAAGGCCACCTAAAAGATGTGCAGGACCAGAAAGAAGAGGAAGGTGTGGGTGGGGCTGTGATTGAAGATTCCCAGGAGGATGAAGCCGGAGTTGAAGGTCTGATTCTCCCATGCCATGATGAATATGTTTTTTCCCTAGCACAACAAAACCAGTTCATTAATTTGGCAAAACTTTACTTGGTACCTTATAAAGCATGTGATTGTGGTAAATTCTGTAGTTGAGTGATCAATACAGCATGACTAGAAGTAGGAAACTCAAAGGTTAAGAATTATAGAATCATAAAGAAATATGTTCTTTCAGCACTGTCTCACTTATAAAATTATGGAGCTAAGTTTTTCTTCTGAGCATCCTTTTTATCCATTAAAAATTAGGGCAATCGATTGGGTGGCAGCCAAGATGGCCGAATAGGAACAACTCCGGTCTACAGCTCCCAGCATGAGCGATGCAGAAGACGGGTGATTTCTACATTTCCCTCTGAGGTACCAGGTTCATCTCACTAGGGAGTGCAGGACAGTGGGAGCAGCGCACCATGCGCGAGCACCCAATACAGGACCACCCAGGTTCATAAAGCAAGTCCTGAGTGACCTACAAAGAGACTTAGACTCCCACACAATAATAATGGGAGACTTTAACACCCCACTGTCAACATTAGACAGATCAACGAGACAGAAAATCAACAAGGATACCCAGCAATTGAATTCAGCTCTGCACCAAGCGGACCTAATAGACATCTACAGAACTCTCCACCCCAAATCAACAGAATATACATTTTTTTCAGCACCGCAACACACCTATTCCAAAAATGACCACATAGTTGGAAGTAAAGCACTCCTCAGCAAATGTAAAAGAACAGAAATTATAACAAACTGTCTCTCAGACCACAGTGCAATCAAACTAGAACTTGGGGTTAAGAAACTCACTCAAAACTGCTCAACTACATGGAAACTGAACAACCTGCTCCTGAATGACTACTGGGTACATAATGAAATGAAGGCAGAAATAAAGATGTTCTTTGAAACCAACGAGAACAAAGACACAACATACCAGAATCTCTGGGACACATTCAAAGCAGTGTGTAGAGGGAAATTTATAGCACTAAATGCCCACAAGAGAAAGCAGGAAAGATCCAAAATTGACACCCTAACATCACAATTAAAAGAACTAGAAAAGCAAGAGCAAACACATTCAAAAGCTAGCAGAAGCCAAGAAATAACTAAAACCAGAGCACAACTGAAGGAAATAGAGACACAAAAAACCCTTCAAAAAATTAATGAATCCAGGAGCTGGTTTTTTGAAAGGATCAACAAAATTGATAGACTGCTAGAAAGACTAATAAAAAAAAAGAGAGAAGAATCAAATAGACGCAATAAAAAATGACAAAGGGGACATCACCACCGATCCCACAGAAATACAAACTACCATCAGAGAATACTACAAACACCTCTACGCAAATAAACTAGAAAATCTAGAAGAAATGGATAAATTCCTCGACACATACACCCTCCCAAGACTAAACCAGGAAGAAGTTGAATCTCTGAATAGACCAATAACAGGAGCTGAAATTGTGGCAATAATCAATAGCTTACCAACCAAAAAGAGTCCAGGACCAGATTGATTCACAGCCGAATTCTACCAGAGGTACAAGGAGGAACTGGTACCATTCCTTCTGAAACTATTCCAATCAATAGAAAAAGAGGGAATCCTCCCTAACCCATTTTATGAGGCCAACATCATCCTGATACCAAAGCCAGGCAGAGACACAACCAAAAAAGAGAATTTTAGACCAATATCCTTGATGAACATTGATGCAAAAATCCTCAATAAAATACTGGCAAACTGAATCCAGCAGCACATCAAAAAGCTTATGCACCATGATCAAGTGGGCTTCATCCCTGGGATGCAAGGCTGCTTCAATATACACAAATCAATAAATGTAATCCAGCATATAAACAGAACCAAAGACAAAAACCACATGATTATCTCAGTAGATGCAGAAAAGGCCTTTGACAAAATTCAACAACCCTTCATGCTAAAAATTCTCAATAAATTAGGTATTGATGGGACTTATCTCAAAATCATAAGAGCTATCTATGACAAACCCACAGCCAATATCATACTGAATGGGCAAAAACTGGAAGCATTCCCTTTGAAAACTGGCACAAGACAGGGATTCCCTCTCTCACCACTCCTATTCAACATAGTGTTGGAAGTTCTGGCCAGGGCAATTAGGCAGGACAAGGAAATAAAGGGTATTCAATTAGGAAAAGAGGAAGACAAACTGTCCCTGTTGGCAGATGACATGATTGTATATCTAGAAAACCCCATTGTCTCAGCCCAAAATCTCCGTAAGCTGATAAGCAACTTCAGCAAAGTCTCAGGATACAAAATCAATGTACAAAAATCACAAGCATTCTTATACACCAATAACAGACAAACAGAGAGCCAAATCATGAGTGGACTCCCATTCACAATTGCTTCAAAGAGAATAAAATACCTAGGAATCCAACTTACAAGGGATGTGAAGGACCTCTTCAAGGAGAACTACAAACCACTGCTCAATGAAATAAAAGAGGATACAAACAAATGGAAGAACATTCCTTGCTCATGGGTAGGAAGAATCAATATCGTGAAAATGGCCATACTGCCCAAGGTAATTTATAGATTCAATGCCATCCCCATCAAGGTACCAATGACTTTCTTCACAGAATTGGAAAAAACTACTTTAAAGTTCATATGGAACCAGAAAAGAGCCCGCTTCGCCAAGTCAATCCTAAGCAAAAAGAACAAAGCTGGAGGCATCACGCTACCTGACTTCAAACTATACTACAAGGCTACAGTAACCAAAACAGCATGGTACAGGTACCAAAACAGAGACATAGATCAATGGAACAGAACAGAGCCCTCAGAAATAATGCCGCATATCTACAACTATCTGACCTCTGACAAACCTGAGAAAAACAAGCAATGGGGAAAGGATTCCCTATTTAATAAATGGTGCTAGGAAAACTGGCTAGCCATATGTAGAAAGCTGAAGCTGGATCCCTTCCTTACACCTTACACAAAAATAAATTCAAGATGGATTAAAGACTTAAATGTTAGACCTACACGCATAAAAATCCTAGAAGAAAACCTAGGCATTACCATTCAGGACATAGGCATGGGCAAGACTTCATGTCTAAAACACCAAAAGCAATGGCAACAAAAGCCAAAATTGACAAATGGGATCTAATTAAACTAAAGAGCTTCTGCACAGCAAAAGAAACTACCATCAGAGTGAACAGGCAACCTACAGAATGGGAGAAAATTTTTGCAACCTACTCATCTGACAAAGGGCTAATATTCAGAATCTACAATGAACTCAAACAAACTTACAAGAAAAAAACAAACAACCCCATCAAAAAGTGGGTGAAGGACATGAACAGACACTTCTCAAAAGAAGACATTTATGCAGCCAAAAGACACATGAAAAAATGCTCATCATCACTGGCCATCAGAGAAATGCAAATCAAAACCACAATGAGATACCATCCTCACACCAGTTAGAATGGCAATCATTAAAAAGTCAGGAAACAACAGGTGCTGGAGAGGATGTGGAGAAATAGGAATGCTTTTACACTGTTGGTGGGAGTGTAAATAAGTTCAACCATTGTGGAAGTCAGTGTGGCGATTCCTCAGGGATCTAGAACTAGAAATACCATTTGACCCAGCCATCCCATTACTGGGTATATACCCAAAGGACTATAAATCACGCTGCTATAAAGACACATGCACACGTATGTTTATTGCGGCACTATTCACAATAGCAAAGACTTGCAACCAATCCAAATGTCCAACAATGATAGACTGGATTAAGAAAATGTGGCACATATACACCATGGAATACTATGCAGCCATACAAAATGATGAGTTCATGTCCTTTGTAGGGACATGGATGAAATTGGAAATCATCATTCTCAGTAAACTATCGCCAAGGACAAAAAATCAAACACCGCATGTTCTCACTCATAGGTGGGAATTGAACATTGAGAACACATGGATACAGGAAGGGGATCATCACACTCTGGGGACTGTTGTGGGGTGGGGGGAGGGGGGAGGGATAGCATTAGGAGATATACCTAATGCTAAATGACTAGTTAATGGGTGCAGCACACCAGCATGGCACATGTATACATATGTAACTAACCTGCACATTGTGCACATGTACCCTAAATCTTAAAGTATAATAATAATAAAATAAAATAAATTAAATTAAAAAATAAAAATTAAAATTAAAAAAAAGAAGCATGGATGTTGGCTTGCTAGTGGGTACAAATCAGGTAGATGATTTTTCATTAATGAAAGAGTGCATGGTTAAAAAAAGAAATATTATAGAAAAGTTAATATGTAGATAAATAACATGTTTTGACTAAAACATGATATACTTAAAAACCACAAATCTCTCTCCATTGACACATGGACTAATATAAAGATTAACTCTATAAAGTATAATAATAAAAAAAATAAAATAAAATAAATCTAAATAATATATGTATTTTATTTTTAAGAATAAGACCCGCAGTCAGCTGGGCATGGTGGCTTACGCCTGTAATCCCAACACTTTAGGAGGCCAAGGCAGGCGGATTGACTGAGGTCAGGAATTTGAAACCAGCCTGGCCAACATGGTGAAACCCCATCTCTACTTAAATAATACAAAAAATTAGCTGGGCATGGTGGTACACACCTGTAATCCCAGCTACTAGGGAGGCTGAGACAGTAGAATCGCTTGAACCCAGGAGGTGGGGGTTGCAGTGAGCCAAGATCACACCATTGCACTCCAGACTGGGGGACAAGATAATGTAAACAAGGGAGTAACTTTAGGGGTACTTACCCAAGAACATGGGGGCCACCGGCAACCTGTAGCCTTCCTATCAAAGGTTTTAGACCCCGTAACCTGTGGATGGCCCGAATGTGGTCCATCTATTGCAGCCACCACCTTGTTAACTGAAGAAAGCAGACAGCTAACCTTTGGGGAAATTTGGTTGTAAGCACATCCCATCAAGTTAGAACTATTTTAAACCAGAAAGCAGGAAGATGGCTCACTGATTTAAAAGTATCAGTGGCTCAAGGATTTTAAAGTATGAAGCTATCCTATTAGAAAGGGATGATTTAACCCTAACCACTGATAATTCACTTAACCCAGCAGGTTTCCTAACAGGGAATCCAAATCTAAAAGGACCTGAGCATCAGTGTTTAGATTTAATTGATTATCACACAAAAGTAAGGTCCGATTTAATACAGACCCCTTTCAAAACAGGGCAGCACTTATTTCAGATGGCTTTTCCCAGGTAATTGAAGGGAAAAAACGCAAAGGTTATTCAGTAGTTTATGGGGAAGCTCTCACAGAAATAGAGTCAGGAAGATTGCCTAATAATTGGTCTGCCCAAACTTGTGAATCATTTGCATTAAATCAGGCTTTGAAACGCTTGCAAAACCAGGAAGGGGCTATTTATACTGATTCCAAGTATGCCTTCGGGGTACCTCACACCTTTGGAAAAATTTGGACGAATAGAAAATATTGATTCAGATAATGGGACTCATTTCACTGTGCATGTCATTAAGAAATTAACCCAAACACTAGACATAACATGGGAATACCATACTCCCTGGCACCCACCTTCATCAGGAAGAGTGGAGAAAATGAACCAAACTTTGAAGAGCCACTTGACCAAATTAGTCTTAGACACACGGTTGCCATGGACCAAATGCCTTCCCATTGCCTTGATAAGAATCCAAACTGCCCCTCAGAAATATGTTGGTATAGCTCCTTATGAGATGCTATATGGGTTGCCCTATTTACAATCCACTGCTGACATTCATACTTGGTCTACCACTTTCTCTTCCCTCAGAACTAAAGGTCTTTTAGCACAGACACTACCCCTAGAGTTCCCAGCATACCAGCATCAGCCTGGGGATAACATCCTCATCAAAGGTCGCAAAGAAGGAAAACTCAAACCGGCTTGGGAAGGACCCTACCTAGTGCTTCTAACCACCGAGACCGCAGCATAAAGAGGGTGGACTTATCATACCCGAGTCAAGAAGGCATCACCACCTCCAGAGCCATGGACCATTGTTCTGGGGGAGAGTCCTACCAAACTAAAGCTAAGAAAAATTGAACCCTCTTATATCTCCTTTATCCCTTCCATACCCAATGACCAGTCGGATGGTCTTCCAGCCGACCCGGCATGAGCTGTATGGTAGCTCTCTTCCAAGACCCCACAGCCTGGGGTAATGAATTCTGCTGAGCTCTCTCTCTCTCTGCTGTTCCCTGAAGTCTGACACCCTGCAGGTCAGCCCCCGAGGGCCATCCAGCCTCCGTCTCCTGATGCCAATTTTACCTCATGTTTCTCACGGCAGGGGGAAAATTTAGCCTTCGCTGGAGACCTAACGGGATGCAGGGAGCTTAAGCCCTTCCAAGAGCTTACCAACCAGTCTGTCCTTATTCCATCCCTAATAACACAGCCCCTGATGGAACAATTAAAAAGACCTTAAGCCTTACCTCTTGCAGTTGTTACAGGTTATTCTTGCAGGATGCTGCATTATACCTTGTCTTCATGGATTAGTGCAGAGACTATAAAAACAGCTCTCACCAAAACCTTTAATTCTCCCCCGTCTTATTCAGATAAGCTCCTACTTTAAGAAAACCAAGCAGAACAGCAGAGTCAAAACATGCTAAAAAGTTTGAAGAGGAAGAATTCTAAAAAGAAAGAGGGGGAAATTGTTGGATACAGTGAGTTTCTCTTCAAAGGTTCCGCTTGTTCAACTCCCTCTGTCTTTGCTCTCTGTTTTCAATGCCTAACTTCCCTGCGTCCTTGCCCCTAGTTACGGTAAACAACCTTCCAGCCGTTCCCAATCTGTAACACACATCTGTTCTCAATCTGTAACCCACATCCATTCCCAATCTGTAACAACCCACAGCTGTTCCTTATTTGGCACCCTTAGTTCGGAAACTGCTCTTCCTGCAGCTGCTGTAGCCCAGACCCCTGCTCCATTTGAAGTAGCCAATCGGGATCAGCTTAGATTGTGCTGTCCAACTCCAGCCAATGGGGACCACACACAGTAACAGGGACTGACTGCGTGGATATGTGTGGTATTTAATGATGCATAATTTTTTCTTCAATTGTATGTATAAACATAGCGCATATGAATAAATTTGATTTTAAAATTAAAATTAGTTTAAAAATTTAATCTGATTACAATAATATATGAATATATAACTTCAAGAAGTAGTCAAGCTGTTTCTAAAGTTCATCACGTGCATAATTAACATGCAAAAATTGTCAGAAAAGTCATGCAAAAAAGTTAGACTATTACTGAATTGAAAAACTAATATATTAAAATATAAAGTAATAAAAATTAAAATTATATACCGTTTACTAGCATTTGAAACTGCCAGAGAAGAGAACTTGTTCAGTTAACCATGTTGGGACAACCAGTTAACCAGTAACAACAACCAAAATGAAGTTAATGCTTACATTTTTATAAGAAAATAAACTCCAAATAGGCATTAGACTTGTTAATAAAAAGACCTTTACAAAAAAATCAGAAAAAAATTAAAAATCCTGGAGCTCAAAAACCTTTAAAAATATGATACAAAATCTATCACTGAAAAAAGATTTATTTATAAATTTGACTATTTTTAAACAATTCTTGATTGTAGTGATCATTATAAAGAAAAACAAAAGACACATAAAACTTAAAACAATGTTGAATTATATTGCACAGACACAGACACAGATTTATACTGGAAATATAAAGGATTCCAAACATCAATATATATATATATTTAAAAAACCAATAACTCTATGGTAAAATAGGTAACATTTCCCAGAAAATAAAACACAAATAGCTCTAAAAAATAGAAAAAGATGTTGTCTCATTTATGAAAATGTAAATGGCACTTAGAAATAAATATTCAGTTATATGTTTGCAAACTATCAAAATGTTTTAGGGCACAATGTGTTTTTTGGTACAAAATGGCAAACACATTCTCACATATTATTACTGAGATGAATATTTGTATAACTTTTTGGAAGAATTACCTAATGGATAGATCAATTATATATCTACACACACTAAGTAATTTAAATTATATGAATTATGTACATATATGTACATATATAATACTTAAATATACTTATGTATAATATAAATATATGTAAACATATATTTATGTACACTTATTTAAGTATATATGAATGATATATAAGTATATATCTTTTAAATATACTTACATATGTTAAATATACTTATCTACTAACCTTATGTGTATATACTTATGTATATCATATATAAAACATATATATAACTTCTGTATATACTTAAATAAGTATATATACATATATACTTCTATATATTATATATTATATATGCTTATATGTAACATATATGCTTATGTAAGTATACAGCTATACATATACATATGTATACATATATTTATAAACTTATCAAAAAGAGAAAGTTTAAGCTCATGTACCAAAGACATATAAAAGAAAATTCATAGCAGCATTATTCAATATAGTCAGAAACTGAAAATTCCTAGAGTAGAATGGATTAATGAATGATGATATGTTAATATAAAACAGAGTATTAAACCTTACTGTAAAAACTTGAGAGATGAAAAGTAATAGCACTATTCAACATTACTACATGTATCTGAATTATGAAACTTTAAAAATAAAAGAAATACACACAAAAATTGTGTGGATGATAAATTTGATTATTATGACTTCCAATGTCTTCCTATAGAGTGCAAATTTCATACTGTTTGGAAGTAGTGTGGTATTTTCTATTAAATTTGGAAATTTACTAGTGCTGTAACCCAGCAGTTCCTGGGTATATAATCAATTAGAGCTCTTGCACAGAACAACCAGAAGATTTCTACAGCAATCTGTGTTACAGCATCAGATGTGATAGAATCCAAATAGGTACCCATCAACCCTGAAATGGCTAAATGTATTGCAATAAGAAGATAACATGAAATGTTTTTATTACAATAAAAATGAAAGAGAGACACAAATGTGTCCCACTAATGTAAAACTCACCAGAGACCAAACTCAGTAGAATAAGCAGATTAAAATTAATGTATGAAGTTTACATATTTCTTTAGAACTTAAAAATAAATGAAAGTATGAACAATATTACTACTAGATATTTTAGTAATTACATATATGTGGAAGGAGGACTTTTTGTTTGGAAATGAGAATGCAAAGGGCTTCTGAGAGTGCTGACATTGTTCTGTATCTTGAACTGGCAAGTGGTTACACAGGTGTTCAATTCATAATACCTTGTTTCCTCATGGTTATCTTGCCTATGGCTTTGTGTGTGTATGTGTTTTACATTTCACCATAACAACATTTTTAAAAGTAAGATGCAGTATAGCAATTAATAAAAATAATATATGGTCATATATGTACCTATCTGTGGAATGATACACAATGAACTGAAAACTCCTTTATACTAGAGAGAGGACAGAGTACATATTTGAAGAATGGGGGTTGGAAATAAAATCATCCCACATTATAAATGTTTTTCTAATTTTATGCTAATGCTATTGCCATATATTAAGTACTTATAACTATGCAAAAATTAACTAAAACATAGACATAAGAAAAAGGCATATCTCAGTTAGGCTAAATATCTGAAATCTGGAGTTGCAATCCAAGCACGTATATTTTTCGAAATGCCCTTGAATATTCCTGACATAAGAATTCAGCAGGACTTGTTTCACAAGATACAAGTAACATAGACTGCACTGATAAAACAGGATGTGGTAAATAAGCTGGCCACAACTTTCTAAAACCAACATGGCAATAAAAGCGACCTCCGGTGGTCCTCACTGCTCATTATAATTAGAATACATTAGCATACCAAAGGAAACTCCCACCAGCCCCATGACAGTTTAAAAAGGCCAGGACAATGTCCAGAAGTTACCCTATATCATCTGAAAGGGTGAAGACCCCTCAGTTCCTAGAACTCCCCACACCATCCCAGAATACTCATGAATAATTCACTCTCTATTTAGCATATAATCAAAAAATAATAACCACAACTATGTAATAAACTCATGCTGCTACTCTGCCTGTGGGGTAGCCACCTTTTTATTCCTTTACTTTTCAATAAACTTGATTTCACTTTACTCTGCTGGCTTGCTCTTGAATTCTTTCCTCCATGAAGGCAAGGAACCATGTAGCCTCCCAAGCTGAGCTCCAATTTTGGGGTTTGCCCTGTGATATTCTGACTAGAATATTTGCAAGTCCAAAATTATCTATTTCTTTATATATATAATATATAAAATAGATATATTGTCTATATTTATTACTTTGTCACCCCCACGACGTTTCTTACCTTGATCTGTGCACAGAGTTACATGGTCACCATGGTGTGTAAAGATACTTTATGCCCGTGTTGCTGAGAGTCCGGGTTTATTCATCACACTGAGTGAGTCCCGATTCCTTACCCTGAGGCCATCACAACAAGACAGTGGGACGCATCTTTTCATGAGAGGGTATCAGAAACCCTTTCCCGGAGGAGAATAGGAATCCTGGACGAGCCCCCAAATTGTTGGAAGGAAGAGCTCGGAGGTGCAAAGAAAATGAGTACTCAAATAAAGGATTTCTCAGCAAGGCAAATTTACTTCTGCAGAAGGGTACTGCTTGCTCTTCTGATCACTATAAGAGCACACAGAAAAAAGGAGGGATGGGGTTTTTATTCCTAATGCAGTCAGTCCCTGCTACTGTGTCCAGTCCCCATTGGCTGCAGTCAGACAGCACAATCTAAGCTGATCTCAATTGGCTACTTCCTATGGAGCAGGGGGCGGAGCTACAGCAGCGGGAAGGGCAGTTTCGGAACTAAGGGTGCCAAATGAGGAACAGATGTGGGTTGTTACAGATTGGGAATGGATATGGGTTAAAGATTGGGAAAGGAAGTGGATTACAGATTGGGAATGGCTAGAAGGTTGTTTACCATAACTAGGGTCAAGCAGGCAAGGAAGTTAAGCTTTGAAAATAGAGGACAAAGAGAGGGAGTTGAACAAGCGGAACCTTTGAAGAGGAACTCACTGTATCCAACATGGTTCATTGCAGCTTCAACCTCCCAAGCTCAGCTGATCCTCTAATCTCTGCCTCCTGAGTAGTTGGGACTATGGGCGTGTGCCACCATGTGTGGCTATTCTTTTTTTTGTTTGTTTTTTAGAGACCATTTTATATGGCTTGGCTTTCTGTCCCCACCCAAATCTCGTCTCGAATTGTAATCCCCAGGTGTTGAGGGAGAGATCTAACAGGAAGTAATTGGATCATAGGGCAGTTTCCCCCATGTTGCTCTCATGATAGTGAGTTCTCATGAGGTCTTTTGGTTTTATAATGGTCTCTTTCCCCTTCACCCTCTATCTCCTGCTGCTTCATAAAGAAGGCGCTTGCTTCCCCTTCTCCTTCTGTTGGCATAAGGAACTGTGAGTCAATTAAATCTTCTTCCTTTATAAATTACCCAGTCTCAGGAAAGTTCTTTATAGCAGTGTGAGAAGAGACTAACATACCATGTCTTGCCAGGTTTCCCAGGCTGGTCTCAGACTCCTGGACCCAAGTGATCCACTCACCTTTGCCTCCCAAATTGCTGGGATAACAGATGTGACTCATGGTGCTCAGCCTAAATCTTTGCTTCATGTACATAAATATATGTGTGTCTTAACTCTGATTATCTCTTTTCAGCTTAATTATTAGAAAAGCTCTTGCGTATGTTTTTCCCTTCTCAGCAACCTGGCAGTCACCATATGTATTTCCCAATGTCAGAAACCCTGATGATTGTAGCTATCAGCCAAATGGGCTATATGCCCATTCATTAGTTAATTACTTAGATCAGAATGATGTGATTCATTAACAGTTTTATTAAGTTTGTACTATTTGCCAGATGCAAGCACTGATGAAATAAACTATGAATAAATGTTATGGTAAAAATAGACAATAAAGTGGATTAACAAATACTGTGGTTTGGAGAGATAAATGTGCCTTGTGGAAAATTAATGCAGTTAAGAAAGTTGTAGAATAAGAGTTTGAGGAGTGATTGCTTCTTTAAGTAGTTAGCCTAAGAATATCTCTTCAAGAAGGTGACAATAAAACAAAAATCTTAGCAAACAGAATGTGTGAGATATGGCTGTGAAAATCAATAATTCTTCAGGGAGCTAGAACACTCTTTGCTAAACCTTATGTGAGGAATAATTATGCTGATTGGGCCCATTTCTATGTGCTTTGAATGAGTGGACTTCTCATTCAGAGAATAATGGTCACTTTGGCCCAGGACCTATTATAAAAGGTCTGACATGTATGTTATAATGTATTGTAAAAACCCACACACTTGTGAACACTTGATTTTTGACAAAGGTGCCAAAAACACAATGGAAAAAGAACACTGTCTTCAACAAATGTTGTTGGGAAAATTATATATCCATGTGCAGAAATATAGAATTGGATCCTTGTTTCATACCATATACAAAAATCAACTCAATATGGATTTAAAACTTGAGTGTAAGACCTGAAACTGTAAAACCTCTAGAAGAAAACATACACAGGGGAGCTGCTCCACAGCATTGGTTTGGACAACGATTTCTTGCATATGGCACCTAAAGCACAGGTGACAAAGCAAAAAAAGAAAAAAAAGAATTGTTTCAAACTAAAAAGTTTCACATAGCAAAGACACAATATAGTGAAGAGACATCCCACAGGTTGGAAGAAAATGCAAACTACACTTTTTTAGAGGTTTATTATCCAAAATATATAAGAAACTCAAACAACTCAAAAGCAAGTAAACAAATAACCCAATCAAAAAATAGGCAAAGTACTTAAATAGACACTTCTCAAAAGAAGACATACAAATGACCATCAGATATATGAGAAAATGCTTCTCATCACTGATCATCAGGAAAACATAAAACCACAATGAGATATTGTCTCACAATTGTAATAATGGGTATTATCAAAAACATACAATATAACAAGTGTTGATGAAGGGGTGGAGTAAAAATGACCCTTGTGCACTCTTGGTTGTGAAGTAAGCTAAACCATATGGCAATTCCTCAGAAAATTGGAAACAGTAGTACCATACAATCTCTATAACCAAAGGAATCAAAATCAGTACGTTGAAGAGATATCTGCATTCCTATATTCATTGCAGTGTTATTTACATTAGTTAAGAAATAAAGGAACAAAATTAAGGCAGAAATATATACATTCTTTGATGTCAATGAGAACAAAGACACAATGTACCAGAATCTCTGGGATATAGCTGAAGCAGTGTTTAGAGGGAAATTTATAGCACTAAGTGCCCACATCAGAAACTGAGAAACATCTAAAATTCACACACTAACATCACAATTAAAAGAACTAGAGAAGCAAGTGCAAACAAATTCAAAAGCTAGCAGAAGACAGGAAATAACTAAGATCAGAGCAGAACTGAAGGAGATAGAGACATGAAAAACCCTTCAAAAATCAATAAACACAGAAGCCGTTTTTTTGAGGAGATTAACAAAATAGAGCACTAGCCGGACTAATACAGAAGAAAAGAGAAGAAGAATCAAAAAGACACAATAAAAAATGATAAAGGGGATATCACCTCTGATCCCACAGAAATACAAATTGCCATCAGAGAATACTATAAACACGTCTGTGCAAATAAACTAGAAAACCTAGAAGAAATGGATAAATTCCTGGACACATACACCCTCCCAAGACTAAACCAGGAAGAAGATGAGTTTCTGAATACACCAACAACAAGTCCTGATTGAGGCAGTAATTAATAGCCTACCAACCAAATAATAATAATAATAATAATAATAATAAAGCCCAGGACCAGACAGATTCAAAACCAAATTCTACCAGAGGTACAAAGAGGATCTGGTACCATTCCTTCTGAAACTAATCCAAACAATAGAAAAAGAGGGACTCATTCCTAACTCATTTTATGGGGTCAGCATTATCCTGATACCAAAACCTGGCAGAGACACAACAACAACAAAAATTTTCAGGCCAATATCCCTGATAAACCTCGATGTGAAAATTCACAGTAAAATACTGGCAAATCAAATCCAGCAGCACATCAAAAAGCGTATCCAACACAATCAAGTCGGCTTCATCCTGAGATGCAAGACTGGTTCAACATACAACAATCATTAATCATAATCTATCATATAAACAGAACCAATAACAAAAACCAGATAATTATCTCAATGGATGCAGAAAATTCAACACCCCTTCATGCTAAAAACACTCAATAAGCTAGGTATTGTTGCAACATTTCTCAAAATAATAAGAGCTATTTATGACAAATCCATGGCCAATATCATACTGAATGGGCAAATGCTGGAAGTATTCCCTTTGAAAACAGGCACAAGAAAAGGATGCCCTCTCTCACCACTCCTATTCAACATAGTATTGAAGGTTCTGGTCAGGGCAATTAGGCAAGAGAAAGGAAGAAAGCGTATTCAAATAGGAAGAGAGGAAGTCAAACTGTCTCTGTTTGCAAATGACTTGATTGTTTATTTAGAAAACCCCATCATCTCACCCAAAAACTCCTTAGGGTGATAAGCAACTTCAGCAAAGTCTCAGGATACAAAGTCAATGTGCAAAAATCACAAGCATTCCTATACACCAATAATAGACAAACAGAGGCAAATCATGAGTGAACTGCCATTCACAATTGCTACAAAGAGAATAAAATACCTAGGAATACAACTTACAAGGAACGTGAAGGACCTCTTCAAGGAGAACTACAAACCACTGTTCAAGGAATAAGAGAGAACACAAACAAATGGAAAAACATTCCATGTTCATAGATAGGAAGAATCAATATCATGAAAATGGCCATACTGTTCAAAGCAATGTATAGATTCAATGCTATTCCCATTAAGCTACCTTTGACTTTCTTCATAGAATTAGAAAAAAACTACTTTAAATTTCACATGGCACCAAAAAAGAGCCCGTATAGCCAAGACAATCCCAATCAAAAAGAACAAAGCTGGAGCATCATGCTACCTGACTTCAAACTATACTACAAGGCTACAGTAACTGAAACAGCATGGTACTGGTACCAAAACAGACATATAGACCAATGGAACAGAACAGAGGCCTCAGAAACAACACCACATATCTACAACCATCTGATCTTTGACAAACCAGACAAAACAAGCAATGGGGAAAGGATTCTCTATTTAATAAATGGTGTTGGGAAAACAGTCTAGCCATATGCAGAAAACTGAAACTGGACCCCTTCCCTACTCTTTACACAAAAATTAACCCAAGATGAATTAATGAGTGAAATATAAGACCCAAAACCATAAAAACCCTAGAAGAAAACGTAGGCAATACCATTCAGGACATAGGCATTGGCAAGGCTTCATGACTAAAACACCAAAAGCAATAACAACAAAAGCCAAAATTGACAAATGGGATCTAATTAAACTAAAGAGCTTCTTCACAGCAAAAGACACTGACATCAGAGTGAACAGACAACCTACAGAATGGGAGGAAAGTTTTGCAATCTATCCATCTGACAAAGGGCTAATATCCAGAATCTACAATGAACTTAAACAAATTTACAAGAAAAAAAAAAGAGCCCATCAAAAGTGGGCAAAGGATATGCACAGACAGTTCTCAAAATAAGACATTTATGCAGCCAAAAAACATATAAAAAAAAAGCTCATCATCATTGGTCACTGGAGAAATGCAAATCAAAACCACAAGGAGCTACCATCTCACACCAGTTAGAATGGCAATCATTAAGAAGTCAGGAAACAACAGATGCTGGAGATGATATGGAGAAATAGAAACACTTTTTCACTGTTGGTGGGAATTTAAATTAATTCAGCCATTGTGGAAGACAGTGTGGTGATTCCTCATGGATTTAGAACCAGAAATACCATTTGATCCAGCAATCCCATTCCTGGATATACACCCAAAGGATTATAAATCATTCTGTTATAAAGACACATGCACACGTATGCTTATTGCAGCACTATTTACAATAGGAAAGACTTGGAACCAACCCAAATGCCCATCAGTGATAGACTGTGTTGGGGAAAAGCTGAGTGTTGGGAAAAAAGCTGAGGCAGGGCTTGCATGTCTGACATAGTGTAAAAGAGTCTTGGAACATGTCCGGGGTCCGGGGTCTAAAACCCCTCATGGCCTTTGGTACACCAAACTCTGTGCCAAAGGGTGGAAGGCTGCCCTGCTGCACCACAATCTAAGCCCAGGGCATAAAACCCCTCATGGCTTGGATGGAATCCATAGCTCAGGGCATAAAACCCCTCGTGGCCTCTGGAATGTGTTTAGACTTACTGGCTTCTTGCTTCTAGCATTCCCAGGTTCAGAGATCAATTGTATCTGCAACGAGAAGAACATGTTTCCCATTATCTCAAGTAGCAGAACATGTTCCATATGCTTCAAAGAAAATGCTAAACCGTTACAGTTGTAGATCATGCACTTGATACACCACTTTCTTTCAACCCCCACATCCTCACCACCTGCTTCTTTGTTTGATCACCTATAAATAGTGCGGGCTTTCAGAGCCTGGGTCTTCACAGCCTTCAAACTAGCGTTGGCCCTGTGGTCCCACTTTAAGTGCTCTTAACTTGTCTTGTCTCATTCCTTTGACTCCGCCGGACTTCATAGCCCCCACAGCCTGGTGTTGGGTCTGATCGCCCCAACAGACTGGATAAAGAATATGTGGCACATATATATCATGGAATACTATGCAACCATTAAAAAGAATGAGTTAATGTCTTTTTCAGGGACATGGATGAAGCTGAAAGACATTATCCTCAGCAAAGTAACACTGGAATAGAAAACCAAACACCACATGTTCTCACTCATAAGTGGGAGTTGAACAATGTGAACACATGGACCCAGGGAGGGGAACATCATACACCAGCATCTGCCAGGGAGTGGTGGCAAGGGGAAGGATAGCATTAGGAGAAGTACCTAATACATGCAGGGCTTAAAACCTGGACAATGGGTTAATGGGTGCAGCAAACCACCATGGCACATGTATACATATGTAACAAACCTGCAGGTTCTGCACATGTATCCCAGAACTTAAAATAGAAAAAAAAAAAAAAAAAACGAAAGGGGAATTTGGACAAAACAAATTTATAAAGGAACGTAGGTATCCATCTTCAGATGAATGGATAAAGAAAATGCAGTATGTATTCACAATGGGATGTTATTCAGCCCTCAAAAATGGGGGAATATTTTCATTTTTGACAGCATGGATCAACCCGAACAGCATAACACTAAGTCAGTAAGCTAGGCTCAAAAAAGACAAATACTAAGTGATCTCACCTACATGTGGAATCTAGAAAAGTTCAACTCATAGAAGTAGAGAGTAGAATGATGGTTATCAGAGGTATGGGGATAAGAATGGGTGGGAAAAGGATGTTGATCAAAGCATAGAAAGTTTTAGTTAGACAGGAGGAATAAGTATTACTGATCTATTGTACAGAACGAAGCCTATAATAAATAATAGTGTGTTATATATTGCACAATTGCTTAAAGTTGATTTTAAAAGTTTTCACCACACAAGAAAATAAATATATGAAGTGTTGGGTTTGTTAATTAGCCTGATTTAATCATTTTACATTATCAACATATCTAAAACATCATATTGTATTCCATGAACACATACAATATTATTTGTTAATTCAAAATAAAATTAAAAAGATTTCTTGTGATAGGTTTTGGTCTGGGAGAAGTAGCAGAATATAATTTTTCAACTTCATTTTTCTGTCTTGGGCTAGGATCTTTCAGTTGAAAGAAATCAAAACCTCAATGTCATTGGACACTTCATGAAGATGTGTCAAGATAAGATCTCATTCCTGTTTCCCTCTGTGATTATGTCACTGATCTGTTCTTGGAATTGGAAGAGGAATCAAGAAAGAACAATAACATAAAAGTGTAGTATTTGGCCTCATGACAGGAACAGCTTATTTTATTTATTCACTTTAAAATGTTATTCGTACATATTTGTGGAGTACAATGTGGTGTTTTGATGCTCGTATACACTATGTAATGCTCAAACCAGGATGATTAGCATATTCATCACCTTAAACATTCATCATTTCTTTGTGATGATAACATTCAAAAACCTCTCTTCTAGCTATTTTGAAATATGCAATACATTAACTCTAGTTATCCTCCTATGCCATAGAAAAATATGCCAAGAGAACAATGAGAGATGTAAATAATAATGGGTCTTTAGAGCCACCTAAGGTTTAATATCTCTCCAAGAATCAAACTAAACCTTGAAATAAAACAAATGACTCCTTTAAAAGCTCAGAGTTTCTCTTTGGAAGTATTGGCTGTTATATGGCCCATTTTGCCACGTGTTCAGATATTTTCCCAGAGTTCACACCAACCGACTCGCCAAGCAGCTCTGGATGTTAGTATTTGAGAAAATATTTCCCTGCAAGGCTTCTGCTACATTTAGAATAAAGTCCAGATTATTTGCCTTCACCTGGCCCTGAGAAGGCTCTGATTTATTCTCCTACTCCTCTCTGCTCACTGCCTTCTGCTGTGCTCCTGTCTCAGTCATTGGAGGGCTTTGTGGGTTTTATCCTTCAGGTTTACATGGCCAGCCCCTTCATCATGTCAGAGGGGCCTGATGACTCCATGTGATAAATCATTTGCTACTTTTCTGCCTGAATTCATCACTGCCCAGCCTGACCAGATAGTGTGTACTAATGTTTTTATGGCTCACACCAGCATGTGGGCTCCACAGGGTAAAAGACTATACCTGCTTGTCCATCATTTTACCTGATGTAACAAGAACCATATCACATAGGAAGGGTTTGATACATCCCTTTAATTAAATTAATAATTAATTTAATTATTTATTATTTAATTAAATTAATAATTAATTTAATTATTTATTATTTAATTAAATTAATAATTAATTTAATTATTTATTATTTAATTAAATTTAAATTAATTAAAATTAAATTGGTTTTAATTAATACATACCTTAAATTAATTAATAAGGTATGCATTGAACCCTTCCTATATGATATGGTTCTTGTTAATTAAGGTGAATGAACTTCAGCAGCCTTCCAATTACTTTTGCTTGGGGAAATTTTTCCAAATGCCTTGTCTTGCAGAAAATCTGGAGGCTATTTTTTTTAGCTTGCTGTTTTCCTTTCACAACTGTGGTTTGTTGTTTTTGTACAAAGATTGATCAATGTGTTTAATTTCTGCAGAATATACTAGGACATATTATACTTTATACTAAATAAGGATTTACTGCATTGGTGATTGTTTAACATCAAAGTAACGGCAGAATCTCCAAAAAAAATCTAAACCAAACCACAAAAATTAATTTTAGTGGTCATATTCAGAGCAGAAAAAATTATACTTTTTTTTAATTCAAGGAGGAAAACCTGATACTAGTGGAAAAAATGAGTGAGATACATCGCAGACTGAGGAATCTGCCTCCCGGAATGAGCGACAACCCATTTGAAGAAGTAAAAGGAAATTCTAAGTAATGATCTGTTAACTACTATCTGCTTATATTTCCCCCTGGATCTGTAATGTGGCATGAACACTAGTTCCTTAAACTTGCACTGCATACCAATAAACATAAATAAATTACCACAAAAAAATGTCCCCATCATTGCATGCCATAGCACTCCATTCTGTGGGGACCTCCAGGCCAAAATGATGAGGGTCTTGTTCAGAGACTGGGTGACATGAATCAAAGCCTGATTCAAAGAAAACTGGCTTCTAAGCTGTGTTCTTCCCTTCCCAGCTCTCTGACCTATGACATTTTTCGTGTTTGTTTGTTTTGCCTCACCAAGCCTCAAAGTGCTCACTCAACATGGAATAAATATCAGAATCATAGTTTTGTAGTGCAGGTTAAGTTATGTATGTGGGAAAAGCATTTACAATTAGTAAATATTTGTTAGCCTTATAATCCTAATTATTATAATTTTTAAAATATTCTATGAGCTTCAATTTAAAATAAGACAGACATAGATGTGAATAAGTGTTAATAAAATGTGATCATAAGCAGGAGTAGAAGTGTGGGGGAAAGAGATATCAGTTGTGCATAAGAAGAGATGGGATGTCAATTTTGAGTTATGTTTACTGATTATGTGGGATTCAGATTGATAGTCATAAGCTATGTAAATCAGAACTTTCCAGAAGTGAGACATGGTCTGTGATAAGGTTCAGATGGGCAAGGAAATAGAGAGCTATGGAGAAAGGCAGGAGGTCTAGAGTGACTGTGGTACTGAGTGTAAGTGATAGAAACAGGTAAAGGGAGACATAATGCATGCTTTAAAAGCACGGGGATATAAGTTTCATGTTCCAAAATTTAGATAATCCAACAAGAATCATAGATTATAGAATGAGAAGATCAAATGTATGTTTAGGGAAATAACTCAAATGGCAATGAGTACACTATATTCTCAGTAAGAACTGGACTCAAGAGATGAAAACACTTAAGGCAGTAAGAAACTAGAAAAAGATATTGGGAGCTTGAATTTGGGCAGTAAATAAAAGGGATATATTAATACAAGTCTCAATTTTTTTTCCACAAAAATCAGAACCCCTCTATAACTCCAACTATTGATAGACTTGAAGTCACTTAAGTGAATTAGTAAAACAACCATAGTAAAACTTTTGTTAAACACAACTTTCCATATAGCAACATAGGATTTCATCCTGTGCAAAGTCATATATATATTTTACACATCAAAGCTGAAGCCTGAGGTCCCAGTTTCCGTTTTATATTTTGCATGTTGTCTCTACACTGTCACTGTCTCTGTGCCTTTATATAAATAATTTCTTTAAGTACAACTTTGATAAAGTTATTTATATAAAGATTTTATTAATTTGTATGTATACATAAATGTGGGTTTTTTTATATTCATATTCAAGTTATTTAATCTCAGTATCTTTATGAAATCAGCAAAATCATAAGTCAGATAAGCTCTCCCTGAATAGTTTTATTAAAGGAGTTAGGATAAACTGGACTTCAAATGTTAATTACAATAAATATGCATATGCTAAAAATGAGCCAACAGATAAACACATAAACACTACCTTAGCATGTGCATTTTACTTGTTAATTTTCAGTTCATCAGCAATATTGTATATAACAAAAATATGTTTGTATACACCATACATGCACATACACACGCATATATAACTTCTGAAACTATTGATTGGGGATGCTCTAAGGCTGTGCTGTCCAACACTATAGACACTGACTACTGGGCACTTGAAATGTGTTTTGTCCAAGCTGCGCTGCACTCTATAAAACAAACACAAGACTTTGAAGACTTAGAATGCAAACAGAGTAAAAGGCAACATTAACAAATTTGTGTTATTACATGAAGAAATTCTATGTCAATATACAAGAATAAACATTATCACGTTAATAGTAATATATGTACAAACATGTACTATAATATATTGCATATAATTTATTGAAATAGTATGCTATGTAATTAACATCAATATTGTTAATATTAATATTAATTATAACATTGTTTTGAATTAAATATATTATTTAAATTTATTTGACTGCTTAAATGTACCTATTAGAAAATTTTAAATTATGTTGTATTACTATTGGTCAACCCTGCTCTAGGGTGTTGGAATCAACTTGGAAAGAGGAAATACAAAGGGAGTGGGGATGGCCATGATTATTCTTTCAGGAAAGAGAATATCCCAAACACTCTCCTCATGGCCCCCAGGACTTCCTTATTCCTCAGGCTGTAGATAATGGGATTGAGCATGGGGGTAAGGATGGTGTAGAAGACTGCCAGGATCTTGTCTTCAGCTGGTGAGCGGAGATCCCTGGGCCGAAGATAGGTGTAGACAAAAGGTGCATAGTAAAAGATCACTACAGTTAAATGTGTTGAAATGGTGGTGAAGGCCTTTTTTCTCCCCTCCTTTGAGTGCATATGATAGACAGCAAATAGGACTCGGCCATAGGAAGAAGTGATGCCAATGAAAGGGAAAAGAAGAAAGAGGCTTGTACTTACAAAAACCATATATTCATAGACCCAAGTATCTGTACAGGCAAGAAGCAACATGGCTGGGACATCGCAGAAGAAATGGTCAATAGCCCTAGACCTGCAGTAGGGAATATGAAGGGCAAAGACTGTGTGTGCCAAGGAGTTGATGGACCCCAGTGTCCAAGAGCCTCCAATCATCTTCACACACATCATTTTACTCATGCGGATAGGATAATAGAGAGAGTGGCAGATGGCCAAATAACGGTCGTAGGCCATGGAGGTCAGGAGTAAGCCTTCAGAACACGCCATGGTCAGGAAGAAGAAGCTTTGCACACCACATCCCAGGAAGGAGATGCCTTTCTGGCCGGACAGGAAGTTGTACGCCATCTTGGGGACGGTGGTGGAGATGTACATCAGGTCCATGAGGGAGAGCTGGCTGAGAAGAAAGTACATCGGTGTGTGGAGACGAGGATCCACGTGGATGAGGTGAATCATGGCCGAGTTACCCACCGAGGCCAGAAAGAATATGAGGATGATAAGGCACAAGAGAAATATTCCAGTTTGATTTGGGGGAAGCAGACCCAACAAAATGAAATCATTTGAAGTGTGATTCCATTTCTCCATGAAAACTTTCTGCTGTAACTGTTGAAAGAGAAATAGAAACAAAAGCAAAGCACAAAACATGAAATAAAACACAATAGAAAAACAAAAAGGAACTGACTTTATCAATGTTTGTTTAGAATGAGTTGTTTCTCCACTAACACTGCAGGTTTTTTTTAATCAATTTCTATATCTGAAGCATATGGAGATTAGAGAGGATATTCACTTTCTGTTCTTATAGCTTGATTTTCATTACTGTAGATGACAGCAGAGTCAAGCAGCTACAAATCTATTCAACTGGAAAAGCCAGTGTGAGCAGTAGAACAATTGTAATTTATGGCTTAAGCATGTCTTCCAATTTAATTAGATAGAACAACACAATTAAATGTTAATAATTGAGAATAAAGAAATCAAGCAAACAAAAATAAATAATTTTCCCTCCCTGGAAAGTTTGTCTAGCTTTTTATGCCTAGGCTTTTCCTTGGGAATTTTTATTTATGACTTTTAGAATCTCTCTTTTTCTCTTTACACCACCCCAAATCTGGCAGTTTGTTTTTTAATTCATGCAGTTTCCCAGGTATTCGTAAACTATATTTCTAACATCTGTGTGACTTCTTCCTTTACCTGGGCTTGGAGTGAGAGGTCATGTTTTGTGTGTGCTCTTCTGTCTGAGGCAGACACTGATGTCTTATCCTGCCCAGCATATTGATTTGGTTAGTCATCTTGGGTTACTGATTTTTCAACTTTTGCTGTTCAAAAGCAAATCATAGTTTGTTGCAATTATTCACATTTAGGAACTTAAACTCAACTGTTAGTTCATATAACCTTGGGTAGCATGAATACAATTGTGAAAGAGAGCCTGCCACAGAAAAAAAATGGAAATTCATTTCTATAGCTGTCTAAGGAATAAACACTAACAATGAAAAGTTGGGAACATGACAGGTGCACAGTAGCATTGGACTTGGATGCCAAATGGGATCACAGGCACTCTCTGCTTCTTATAGTGCTTTAGAAATAAAAGCTGATCAGAAAAAAACATGAAAACCATCATTATGATACATTCATTTCCTCAAATAGTGTTCACTGAATTTATGTTTTATGACAGTGCTGCTAGCTACTGATGTGCTTTGGTGATGAAACACAAAGGATTTTAGAATATGTAATTAAAATTGAGTTAATTATACAAACAATAGACCAACAAACTCAAACATACAGTGTGATGTTATGTAGTGATTACGATTCTATAGAAAAATAAAAAAGCAGAGAGATCATTGGATTAAACAAAGGAATTCAAAAAGTACTCCAAACGACTTTTCTAATTTCCAGGGTATGTATGATAAAGATTGATTTTGTAACTCATGTGCCTTCATTCTGTCAGTAAGAACTATCCTAGTAATTTAGTTCCAAGCAGATATTTGATTAATTTTATCAGATTAACACGTTGACAGCCTTTGATGCAGTAGTCACTGAGTGAGGCAGTAGGGATAGAATGATTCATCAGGTGCTGTCCCATCCCCAAGTGGGCGACCAACTGTCCTGATGTGCCCAGGCCTTAGGGGATGCCCAACATGTCCTGGAAATTGGAAAAGCCTTTTGTAGTGCTTTCTGAATTCCTTTGTTTAATCCAGGTTTAAATCCAGGGGAAGAAAGCTGCCAGCATGATCCCATGAGGTGTATCCAATACCGAGCCCTGAACAAGCTGACTTGGGTCTAGGTTTATGTGTTCCATCCTGGAGTTGTTTTGAAGAGAGACATTTTGATTCTTTGTTGCATAGACTATAGCTCAGAGTATTATAAAGATTGTTTTATGGCAGTTACTACAATAACGATTTTGTTTCCAAAAATGGAAAAGTGGCATGTTGTTAGGCAATGGAAGAGAATAGTTACTTTTAGGATCCTGTGAATCTGGGACTTGGAGATTTTAGGTCATGGGATATTGGAGTTTGAGTTTAGGATCTATTTCCATTGATGTCCAGCAGCTTTCCTTGTTAGACATGGGACCTTATTTCATGCACCAGAATTACATGAAGCATCATTCTGTCGGTTACCTTATAGCTGGGAAAATGTTGTTCCTGTGGCTATCAGGTGAGTGTAAGATTAGTGACTGCCTTGGCCGTCCTTGTTGACTTAAAGAATGACACTAAGGCAAAATTAATACAGAAAGTTTATTTGGGCCAAGGTTGAGGGCTGCAGCCCAGAAACACTTCTGTGGCAAGTAACCTGGAGAACAAGAAGAGACCCAAGTTTTTAAGGTAAAGAAAGGGAGGAATCAGGGGAGGGGACAAATTCTAAAGTTATTTATCAGCAAGTCTCACTGGTTTCAGCAACAACATTGATCAGTGATTGGTTATGCATTATTTAACTATAGGATATGTGGTTTAGGGGATGGATAGGTTAATTCATGGTTAGTTGCCACAAGTCAGTCCAGAGCCCCCATAGCACGTAGATTCAGGAGATGATTACCTAGCTCAAGAAAGAGTGAGATGTGACTGCGGCCACATTTCAATCTTGCTGGGCCTGATAATTTAAAGGGGGCTACTTATTCCTCAGATAAAAAGTTGATTTTCTTTCTCATTCTAAAAGATGCATTGCTGAAATTTATAGAGTTAAAAAACACCTCATTTCACAGAAACTAACAATGTAAGTGTAGCAAGTGTAGGGTCCTGAATTTATTTTGCAAAATTACAATTAGTGAATGCTTCTTAAAACTCTTTTAGACAATCAGCAGGAGACCAATAGCAAATAGTCATAGACTCAGCTACCTCAATCTCAACAACATATAGGACAACTATAAAGAGAATTCACAGTTCTGTGTGTTCAGCACATAGTAGTTCCTTAGTAATTGTCACTGTCCTTTGCCCATTCCCTGTGTTAACCATGGAGAGCCCTCACGCCCTGAGAAAATGTTTTTATTAATGTCACATTGTTTGAGAGCTGCATATAGTGCAACTCTAACAAGTTCATGTTACCTTCTTTTACATTTTTAGTTCACTCTTCTTTTTCATTTTTTTTTTTTTTTTTTGAGACAGAGTCTCACTGTGTCGCCCAGGCTGGAGTGCAGTGGCCTGATCTTGGCTCACTGCAAGCTCCGCCTCCCGGGTTCATGCCGTTCTCCTGCCTCAGCCTCCAGAGTAGCTGGGACTACAGGCGCCCGCCACCACGCCCGGCTAATTTTTTTTTTTTTTTTTTTTTTGTATTTTCAGTAGAGACTGGGTTTCACTGTGTTAGCCAGGATGGTCTCGATCTCTTGACCTCGTGATCTGCCCACCTCGGCCTCCCAAAGTGCTGGGATTACAGGCATGAGCCACCGTGCCCGGCCTTCTTTTTCAATTTGATATGGAACTGTCTATTCCCTGTGCAGCAGAGAGTTTCCTGATGATAGGAAAACATTTCCAAAAAAGCTTTCTAGGATAAAGCCAACCCAAATCAACTCAATTCAGTTATATTACTATGACTCACTTTGCCCGAAGTTCTTCAGTTTATATAGTGGTAGAAAAAGCAGTTTTATGGCCAGGCACAGTGGCTCAGGTCTGTAAGCCCAGCACTTTGGGTGGCCAAGGTGGGCGGATCACGAGGTCAGGAGTTCGGGACCAGCCTGACCAATATGGTGACACCCCATCTCTACTAAAAACACAAAAATTAGCCAGGCATGGTGGCATGCGCCTGTGATCCCATCCACTCGGGAGGCTGAGGCAGAAGAATCACTTGAACCTGGGAGGCAGAAGTTGCAGTGAGCTGAGATCGTGACCCTGCATTCCAGCCTGGGTGACATAGTGAGACTCCATCTCAAAAAAAAAAAAAAAAAAAAGCAGCAGTTTTACAGTGACATCATAATCTGCAAACATTCCATATAATTATTTAAAACATGTAAGCATCAAGCTATGTTCTGATAGTATATCAGGCTATCAATAACATTATATCACTGATCAATAGGCCCTGCATTAAACCAAAACTCTTTCTGAAGTGAGAATCTCTTCTTTATCTGCCAAAATTCATGAGGAAGAAACACCAGGTAACACTTTATAATATTCATTCCTTACAGCTCCCACAGCTAGTCATTGTCTTTATGGTGAAATCAGAAAACAACTTCACCAGCTCTTGTGAAATATTATCCTTTTTGCATATGCAGTGTTTAGATAAAGTCTCTTCCTTTCCTCTTACCTTGTTTCAGTGAGAACGGAATAAGGCATTTTACACTGAAGTCCCTCAGGTTCTACCATTGGAAGACAGAAGGATGAATGGCTATATTTTACACACAGAACCTTAAGTCACCAACCCTTAGATATTCCTCTTTCTCCTCTAATTGATCTCCAGTGTCCAAGTCCACGGGGGCCAAAACCTTGGTCACTTCACTTGACTTTGCTGATTTGGGGATGAACTCAAATTCTGAACTTAAAGCAAATCAACCAACCCAATCAACTTTGCGGCATTCAGCTGCTACCCAGAATCAGACTAAAGAGGGGTGTATTTAATATTCCAGTACATGATTTCAGAGCTATAGAAGATGTTAAATTATGTTTACGGAAATTCTCTCATCATGTAAGTTAGAGAATTCAGGATTTAAAAAGTGCAGGAACCACTTACAAGTACTCGACTCAGTAATAGCAGAACTAGTCCCAAGGATAGTTTCCTGTCCGCTCTCTAGTGAGTTTCCAGGGGGAATGATTGATGATTGTGACTAAATTAAATTATACTAGGATAAAACACTTCCTTCTACTTGTTAGGTGGGGGTAGATAATTGATACATGAAAATATTTATCCATTTAGCTATTCTACTAAAGTGAAAGTTGACTCTTAAAGAGAATGTGATAAAATGAGCATTTAGAGTCGGAGAGAATACTCTAGTCTGACAGCTATGCCACTAATTAGGAAGCTGAGTTGGGAAAATTACTTAAGATTTCAGCCTGTTACTAATCTTTACAACTGGACTAATTTGAGGGACATTCTAATAATTAAATAGAATGATGTATGCCAAATGTTTACATAGTGTCTGTTGCAGAGGAAGGGCTCAATCAACTGTAGCATCTCTTAACCTCTTTAATCCATACATTGGTTAACTAGAAAAGAACACTTTTTTGGGGGTTATATTGTTCTTTTTTTATCTTTGAAGACACTAACTGCTATATTTTATGTCAGAAATTAGAAATAATGCTATAAAATTAATATCCATGTTCTTTGTTTTTTTCCTTTAATTTTTTAGAATTATTATGATTATCTAATGGTTGCATATATTCATGAGGTACATGTGATGTTTCAATACAGGCAATCAATGTGTAATGAGCAAATAAGGGTATTTGGGGTATCTATTACCTCAAGCATTTATTACTTTTTTCTGTTAGAAACGTTCCAATTCCACTTTTAGTTATTTTGAAATATACAATAAATTATTGTTAACTATAGTCATCCTGTCGTGCTACTACATTCTAAGTCTTATTCATCCTAACTGTATTTTTGAGCCCATTAATCATCTCCAGTTTATTCCCCACTGTACTCTACTCTGCCGAGCCTCTGGTAACAGTCATTCTACTATATTTATTATTTTTTAATTTTTAATTTTAGCTTCCACATATGAGCAAGAATGCTCAAAGTTTGTCTTTCTGTGCCTGGCTTATTTCATGTAATATAATGGATAATGAAAATTTACTAGATACATAGAACACTATTCAACCATAAAAAAAAATAAGAGTGAAGTCCTTTCATTTGCAACAACATGGATGGAACTGGAACTAAAGTAATGCTGGATTCTTGAATTATCTTGGCACCCTTTGTCCTAGGAGATGATGAGATGAGACTCAATAAATACTGGATGCAAATACGATGAAGTACGAGACTGGACAAAGCTATTCTAGTGCTTTAAATAAGAAGAGTGGACCAGTTATGATCACATACAGATTTTTTTATTGCTCTTGTTAGTCTTTGGTAACTTCTATGTTTTTCCCTGATGCAATGTGGTGCTGCTTGCATTTAACTCAATGCAAAACTCAAACCCAGGTAAAACTCATTCTCAGCCTGTTACCCTCCCTGTGAGATCCATACACAGCAATGAAACGTGACTTGAGGAAAGTCCAATATATGAGGATGCATCTCACCTCAAATTTATGACAATACATCTCAGATTTATGAATACAAATCTCATGGCCCTTTTGCCACGTCACAGTATGTTCTTGTTCTCTGCAGACTTTCTCTAAAAAGTAGTGATCCATGCCTCCTCCTGCTTTCCCCAAACCTTACCCCACTTCCACAGCTCTTAGACTCCTCTGGGAAAAATAAACAAACCTGTTAATAAAACAATCAGATTTCAAACTTTTCTTCCATGAACTGTATCAGCCTCCCTCATTCTGTACCATATACTCAGCCTTGTTTGCTGTGACAGTGTATGAAGTGACCGTGCTCCTGCCTAAACCCACTCTCTACTTTTGCACAAGGCTCAGCCACTCTCAGCATCTCCTCTTTACATTTCCATTTCCATCTTCATCTGCACAGAAACATAAATTCTTTAGAGGAAAATATGGCTGTCAAAGATTCAATCATACTCCTTGGAGGCTTTGACCAAAGATTGAGCATCTTTTTCTTTCTGCAGAGATGGAAGTTACTCATTATCAAGTCGGAGCGGTGATGGATATTATAGACAAGGGGTTTCAGTAGGTGCGATCAATTAAAAAAAATCCAGGATGTAATGAATTACTCTGTGATGGTGTCTCCATGAAGCCTGGGAGCTTATAATGAGTTGAGAGATTCTTTACAATTTCTTAGTGACAATAAAGTTTTGGTTTAACCAGTGTAACCCTTCTAAGAAGACTGTGAGGCAGGTATAATTTGTGAAAGTCTGTTTTATAGACCAGAATGTGGTGTACTTTGATAAATGTGTATTCTAATGTTGTTGAATGGAGTAGTCCACAGATGTGAAATAGATCAAGTTGGTTGATGGTGCTGTTCAGTTATATTCTTACTGTTTTCCTGCCTCTGGATCTATCAATTACTAACAGAGGGGTGCTGAATATCCAACTTTAATTGCAGATTTATTATTTCTCTTTTGTTGTCCTATATGTTTTTGCCTCATCTATTTTGACATTATGTTGTTAGGTGCATACACATTAAGTATTAATATGTATTATGTAGGAAGTCTTAGCCAGAGCAATTAGGCAAGAGTGAAAAATGAAAAGCATTTAAACAGGACGGAAGGAAGTCAACATATCTCTCTTCATAGATGATACCATTCTATATCTGGAAAACCCCATAGTCTCTGTCCAAAAGCTCCCTGATTTGATAAACAACTTCAGCAAAGTTTCAGCATACAAAATCAATGTACAAAAGTCAGTGTCATTTCTATGCACCAATAGCAGCCAAGGTAAGAGCCAAATCAGGAACTCAATCCTATTCACTATGGCCATGAAAAGAATACAGCTAACGACGGTGGTGAAAGATCTCTACAATGAGAAATATAAAATGCTGATCAAAGAAATTGGAGAGACACCAACAAATAGAAAAACTTTCCATGTTCATGGATAGGAAGAATCAATATTCTTAAAATGGCCATACTGCCCAAAGCAATTTACAGATTCAATGCTATTCCTAGGTCAAACTATCAATGACATTCCTCACAGGATTAGAGAAAACAATTTTAAAATTCATATGGAATAAAAATAAATAAATAAAACCCAAATAGCCAAGGCAATCCTAAGCCAAAAGAACAAAGCTGGAGACATCGCATTACCTGACTTCAAACTATACTACAAGGCTACAATAATCAAAACAGCATGTTAATGGTACAATGACAGATGCACAGACCAATGGAACAGAATGGAGAGCCCAGAAATAATGCCATACACCTAGAGCCATCTGATTTTCGACGAAGCCAACAAAAATAATCAATGGGGAAATGACTTCCTGTTCAATAAATGGTGCTGGGATAACTAGTTAGTCAAATGCAGAAGATTGTAACTGGAACCCTTTTTATATCACATACACAAATCAACTTCAGATGGATTAAAGACTTCAACATAAAACCTAAAACTCTAAGTACTCTGAAAAATAACTTAGGAAATGTCATTCTGGACATAGGACCTGGCAAAGATTTTACAATGAAGATACTAAAATTGATTGTAACAAAAACATAAATTAACAAGTGGAAACTAATTAAATTAAAGAGCTCTTGCATAGCAAAATAAACTATCAAAAGAATAAACAGACAAACTACAGAATGGGATAAAATATTTGCAAATATACATGCAACAAAAGTTTACTATCCAAAATCTATAAAGAAATTTAAACAAATCAAGCAGAAATCAAACAGCTCCATTAAAAAGTGGGCAAAGAATATTAGTAGACTCTTTTCAAAAGATGACATCCATGTTGCCAATAAGCATATGAAAAAGTACTCAACATTACTAATCATTAGAGAAATGCATATCAAAACCACAATGAGATACCATCTCATAACCAGTCAGAATGGGTTTTACTAAAAAAATCTAAAATTAACACATGGTGAGGATGCAGAGAAAAGGGAATGCTTATACACTACTGGTGCAAATGTAAATTAGTTCAACTATTGTGGAAAGCAGCTTTGTGATTTCTCAAAGAACTTAAAACTGAACTACCATTCAAGCCACCCATCTCAATATTACTTGCATACCCAAAGGAGTATACATTGTTCTACAACAAAGTAACCTGCACATGTATGTTCATCACAGCACTATTCACAATAGCGAAGACATGGAATCAACCTACATGCCCATCAATAGTAGATTGGATAAAGAAAATGTAGTACATATACACCATGAAATACTATGCAGCCACAAAAAGACTGAGATAATGTCCTTTGCAGCAACATGGATGAAGTGGAGGCCATTAGCCTAAGCAAAGCAACCAAGGAACTACAAGCCAAAAACTGCATGTTTTCATTATAAGTGGTAGCTAAACATTAAGTACACATGGACACAAAGAAGGAAACAACAGACACCAGGGCCTACTTGAGGGTGGAAGGTGAGAGACAATGAGAAACCACCTATTGGGTACTATGCTTATTACCTGCATGACAAAATAATCTGTACATGAAACCTCTGTGACCTACAATTTACCTGTATGACAAATTTGCACATATACCCCAAAAACTAGAAATTAAAAAACGTACTAAACGAAAGGGTTCAGGGAGCTTCTGTGTTAGCAAACACATTTACATACCCTGAGAGTGGCACACCCCAAGTCTACAGAGATGTTACCAAACGAAACTCAAGTCAGCCTGCCTGATAGAGCAAAGTCAAATGCTGACATGGGGATTGCAGCAAGAGAAAGGGAGGAATTTATTACAGGGGGGCAAGCAAGGAGAAGTGAGCAGCTAATGCTTAAGACCTGAACTCTCTGATGGATGGCTACAGGTAAGTTTTTAAAGGGAAGGAGGAAGAGGTTACAGGAAAAGTCATAAATCAATATATGGAGGTTATACATGGGTTTAACCTGAAAAAATGGGACATCTCAAAGTGGGGGGCCCACACATCATAGGGAGATTCAAAAAATTTCTGATTTGTGATTGGTTAAGGAAGTAAAGCTTTGTCTAAACAATTAGAGTCAGCAGAAAACAATGTTAACTCTCATCCATGGGTGTGACTTCCTCCAGGACCTTCAGGAAGAAATTCAGAAGAAAACATGGTTGTCCAAGTTCTGTCCTCAGTTCCTCTTTATCTGAGGTCTATGTGCCAGTAGAGCTATTTAGTGGGATTCCAAGTTTCTGAAAAACAACTCAGGGACAAATGTTAAGCTGTTATCTCTAGTTTTTATAAAGGAACTAAGTATCCTGTGATTTTAACTTCCTTGGCAATTATACTAGGCTATTATCTTCTTACTTAGCAAGTTGCTCATTTATTTCTCAGGACTAGCTAGGTGCCTGGAATTTCCCTGAAGGAACTTAAGCTTTTCCTTTATCTCTGCACTTGGAGGAACTTACAGGTCACTAAGAGGGCTCCCTGCTCCATCTCAAGCCCCATGACTCAACTTCTGGGGAGGTGGGGGCTGGAGATTGAGTTAATTACCAACAGCCACATTAATGCCTATATAATGAAGCCACCATAAAACCCATAATGACAGGGTTCAGGGAGCTTCTGAGTTAGCAAACACATTTACTTGCCCAGAGGGTGGCACAGGAGCTCCTGTGCTTGGGACCCTTCCAGAGCTTCCCAGATGTACCTCTTCATTTGATTCTTCATTTGCATCCTTTATAATAAACTATAATAGCAAGGGTAGCATTTTCCTCATTTCCATGCTTCATTCCAGCCAGTTATATAACCTGAAGCAGAGTGGTTGTGAGATCCTCCAAGTTTGTATCCAAATCAGGTAGAGGTAACCTGGCTATCCCCTACTTGAGACTGGCATCTGAAGAGAAGGCAGTCTTGTGGGATTGACTCCATCAGCATCTGGAGTCTGATGCTCCAGACTCCGGTCAGTGTCAGGATTAAATTGAATAGTAAGACACCTAGCTGGTGTGAGAGTTGGAGAAGCGGTATTGGAAAAGACACTGCGAATTTGATTTCAAAAAAAATTCATTATTTTTGTTTTGTTTTCCATTAGTATAAAACTGGTTGATATCTAATATGGCATGGACAGAAGTTCTTTACATGTCTACTTGACAAAACAACTTCACAGATTCTGGGCCGTAATTTATGGTAAATGGCAAACCAAACACAGAAGCATTCACCCAGAGCACTAAATAGTCTTTGAGCAGGACTATTAAACACCGAAAGAACAGGCTACCCTGCCCTTATCTTGTTTTAGATAACTTTTTATAATATGTAGGCCAGAATCAACATTACTCTGCCTTGCAGGGATTGTTTTTTATTTCAGAACAATTACAATAATGATATCAATGAACATGGATGGAGAATATACTATGGGCCAGATACTCTCCCAGAACGTTTACCAATATTTTATTTATTCCTTCCTATAATGCTACAAAGTAAGCAATTTTATTATGCATCTTTT
The DNA here is from genome assembly GCF_028858775.2 of Pan troglodytes. Classification (NCBI taxonomy): domain Eukaryota; kingdom Metazoa; phylum Chordata; class Mammalia; order Primates; family Hominidae; genus Pan; species Pan troglodytes. Next base: position 1,023,478 of record NC_072398.2, read on the forward strand.
ATAGGAAAGGAACATGAAGATCATTTTATCCAAAATCATGAAATGCGTAAGAAATAGAAGTGAGATTAAAAACAAAACACAAAAACATTTAAACATGTAAAGTTGGGAATCGATTAGTTTATAGGCTATCCAAGCATTGGGGCCCAGTTCAAAATAGTCGAAATTCACCTTCAGATTTTTTTTTTTTTATAAAAGGCAGTATTTCTCAAAGTGTAATTCCTAAGTATTCTGAGTGATTCAGATGTTCCTCAACCTTTAAGAACCACAAATCTATGATTTGAACATTAAAGTTCTTCCGCTCTGCTACCTCGTGATAGTTAAATATAGGTATGGTATTTAAAACCATTAACATTGTTTACATTGCTATATTAATGTAAAAATTCATAGAACAAACAGTTAATTAAAAGATTAAATAGCACGCATGTAAATGCATGTAAAATGCCGAGCATATTCACTAGCATGTAGAAATGTTCAATAAATAAAATCTATTATTATTTTCATGATACAATTTCAGAAAATTTAAAAATTTATTTCAGGTAATTAAGTCACATATATTCAAGGATTATCAATGATCAGAATTCTAGGCTTTCACTTCACTAATTCATTGTGCTTGCTATCCTTACAAGGGACATATCTGTTCACATTCCCATTCAGAGTGTTTTTGCTTTTAGCAAAACTTGGGTGATAATTTGTTCATTACATTCATTTACCCTTAGGAAATACTTCAATCTGTATTCCCTTGCCAAAGATGATATACCTTTCCAAGTGGCATAGCTCCAGGGAAGATATTTGGTTGTTAGAAACTTTCAGTGACCACAGAGGATTTTTAACTAAATAGAGCAAAAAGCACAAAGCAGTAGCCACAATACTGAGGTTAAGCAAACATTTGTACTCAACCCATCAGAAAGATTCAGTCCCATATATATGTCACAATGGCTGTGATTCTCTACTGCAAAGGTGAGTCAATTTGTTTGATAATTATTTTTCTTTAATTTTAGGTAGTAATTTCAAATTACTTGTATTTATTATGTATTCAGCATTTTATATATGAATTTTGAATTGCAAAGTAACCTTTGTAAAGTTGCAGGCACAAATCACACAAATTAAAAGTTGTCCTGTCATCCACAGGGTGTTTTGAAAATGTAAGACGCAGTCTGTGTCTACCCAGAACACCAATTCAAAAATTCTTGAATAAAGCAGTTAATTAGGTCAAATGATTGAATTTGTATTAGAAGATTTTTTTTTTTACTGAAGAGTATGGCTGTTTCAATAATTTCTCCATGTTATATCAACAGCTTGTGGACATAGAGACACTGCCTTTGTGGAGGGTAGGATGCCAGAAAGAAGAGAGAAGGAGATTGTTGAGTGGAACTCTAATGTTCCCGAACAGTGATCTGTGTGTGTTTTCAAGTAAGCATGAAGGTGGGGAAGGGGACGATAATCGGTTTACCTACCAGCTTCAGAAAGGGCATGGTTTTGACATTAATAGACACAACATTCCTCAGCTATTTCTAAATAAAGTGCCTAGAAGAGCTAAGAAAGACAAATAGAAATAAATATAAATATATATAATAGAAATGTATATATAAGTGTATGTGGAAAAATATATAAATATATATATATTTTATACATAAAAATACAAAAGTATTAAAATGTTTTATTTAAATCCAGGTATCCTATTTAATAGCTTAGAATTAATATCAGCCCACAAATTGACTTAAAGAAGAAATATTTATCAGCATTTGTTCACATTCTTATAATTTGCTGAGTTAATACAGCCTTTAAATGAGAGATAAATATTCCACTTGACAAATAAATATAGCTGTATATTTAAAACGCCAAAAAATCCTTTATTCAAAAATGGTAATTAGTAAAAACAATCAAGATGCAATACCTCCGTATACCTGAAAGAAGAATTAATAAAGTTAAATAACTTTTCTATTAAATTATCTGACCGATACAATGTGCTGAAAAGTCTAATCTATAACAATATTATACATCATAATTTTTCACAGCTTAGGATAATACAGGTTTATTTATTTTTGTTACATTTTAATGTTAAAGAAAAGAGCAATGGTTCCAAATTAAAGCGATATTTACTCTTTGCCTCCACCTGTAGAGAAGAGAATTCAATTCTGAAAAAGTATAACCATTTAGAAAGTCTAAGAATTTTCAAATCTTAGACTTTCACCATCATGTCAATATAGTATTCAGCTCACTAATCTAATTAATATTTTATGCTGTGATTTTTAAGCTTCCGAATATATGAAAAATGGCAACATAAAATGATCTAAACTAAAAAATTAAATTAAAAATAAAAATTTTGTTTCAATATGCACTATGGCTTAAAAAACTATTTTCAAACTCCGATATGCAAAACTCATGTAATTTTTTTTTAGTAATCTTTTTAGAAAGTTCAGTGCTAGACTGTGGCCTGTTAGGACCTGGCCTGCACAGGAGGTAAGCAGCAGGTGAACAAGCATTACCCATTGAGTTCTGCCTCTGTCAGATCAGCAGCAGCATTAGGTTCTCATAGGAGTGTGAACCCTATTGTGAACTGCATGTGTGAGGGATCTAGATCACATGCTCCTTATGAGAATCTAATGCCTGATGATCCAAGGTGAAACAGTATCATCCCGAAAGCATCCCCTCTCCCACAACCCCCATTGGTAGAAAAGTTTGGGGACCACTGGTTTAAAACATTTAAGTAAATAAAACAAAACAGAAATGTTATATAACTTTCTCCTTATAATGTAAAATGACAGAAATGATTCTTTTTTTCCCATGCTTTCATGTTTACTTTTTTTCTTAGCACAAATACAAGTTATGTAACTTTCCAGGTAGAATATGTTATTTCACATACTTCCTAAAATCATGACACATACTAGCAGTGGTACACCTACTGTAATCTGGAAAAAAGATAACTAGACAGTAGTGATTTTTTTTTTTTTTTGGTGCTTCTCTGCACACATTTTTTTATTTTATTTTATTATTTTATTTTATTTTATTTTATTATTTTATTTGAGTCCTGGGATACATGTGCCAAACGTGCAGGTTTGTTACATAAGTATACCAGGGCGATGGTGGTTTGGACAGTAGTGATTTTTTGACATGGACTTTTTAATGCCATGTCCACTGCTTTTTTATCCATGAGTTCTGCATTAATAAAATGAGTTTGAGGGTGGTTTAAAGTTATAATGGAAGCAGTGCAGGTCTGCAGTCAAGGAGTCAGTGGGCTGTGGCAATCACATGAGAAAGATACTTTAAATAGTATGTAAAATAAGGGGAGTGCATACACTATATGGGAAGACAGTAATGCAACCGACAAGGCTTGGCACAGGCTTGATTAGGTAGAATCCTTGCCTATTTTGCCTGTTTTATTGTCCTATAATCTCTGTTTATTTCCCTGATGGCATGAGAGAATCTTTGATGTTGGTAAATGCTGGAAGAGAATAGCAGTAACTATAATGAGTAAGTAGTACTTGGAGTAAGTATAGGACAGGAAACAACTTAAAAATGAAGTGTTGTTATTAGTCACAGACAAGGTATCATCTCAAAGATGCTAGTGTTACTGTGTGTTTGTGGCTGCTCACATCTGAATGCTCACATGCTGGATGTAGTAATTTAATGAGTCCTTGGCACTGCCTTTCTGGAGGTCCCTGAATGAGACCATCTGTGTCTGAGATGAAGTCTAAAATATTCAAACCATGTGGGTGCAGCACACCAGCATGGCACATGTATACGTATGTAACTAACCTGCACAATGTGCACATGTACCCTAAAACTTAAAGTATGATAAAAAAAAATTCAAACCATGACATTTGTGAATTTTCTACGAAAAAAAGAGGGAAATTAGCTCGTTATTCAGATGATAAAAGCCTCTTCCTTCTCTATTTTTCCATTTGCACCATCACACCAGGGGAAATTATGGAGATGAGAAATACTACCCCAGACTTTATTCTCCTAGGACTCTTTAACCACACCAGAGCCCACCAAGTCCTCTTCATGATGCTTCTGGCCACCGTTTTGACCTCCCTGTTTAGCAATGCCCTCATGATTCTCCTGATTCACCGGGACCGCCGGCTCCACACGCCCATGTACTTCCTCCTGAGCCAACTCTCCCTCATGGACGTGATGCTGGTTTCCACCACTGTGCCCAAAATGGCGGCTGACTACTTGACCGGAAATAAGGCCATCTCCCGCGCTGGCTGTGGTGTGCAGATCTTCTTCCTCCCCACACTGGGTGGTGGAGAGTGCTTCCTCTTAGCAGCCATGGCCTATGACCGCTATGCGGCTGTCTGCCACCCACTCCGATATCCCACTCTCATGAGCTGGCAGCTGTGCCTGAGGATGACCATGTCGTGTTGGCTCCTGGGTGCAGCTGACGGGCTCCTGCAGGCTGTTGCTACCCTGAGCTTCCCATATTGCGGTGCACATGAGATCGATCACTTCTTCTGTGAGGCCCCCGTGCTGGTGCGTTTGGCTTGTGCTGACACTTCAGTCTTCGAAAACGCCATGTACATCTGCTGTGTGTTAATGCTCCTGGTCCCCTTTTCCCTCATCCTGTCCTCCTATGGTCTCATCCTCGCTGCTGTTCTGCACATGCGCTCTACAGAAGCCCGCAAGAAGGCCTTTGCCACCTGCTCTTCACATTTGGCTGTGGTGGGACTCTTTTATGGAGCTGGCATTTTTACCTATATGAGACCCAAATCCCATAGGTCCACTAACCACGACAAGGTTGTGTCAACCTTCTATAGTATGTTCACCCCTTTACTAAACCCCCTCATCTACAGTGTGAGGAACAGTGAGGTCAAGGAAGCCCTGAAACGGTGGCTGGGGACATGTGTAAACCTGAAACACCAGCAAAATGAGGCCCACAGGTCAAGATGATCTAGTGTCAAATGACTCTAAGTTCCTGAATTTATTAACATTTTAACACATTGTAATTCTCTCCCTTTAGTAGTTCATGAACAGAAAATTAAGTTTGTGCATTGATATAATAAGATATTTTTAAGAATGAAGTGAGCTAATTGTATTGAGAGATTTCATTTTTGAGCATTTATGTACTTTTCTTCAAGTGAAGTAAAATCTATATATTACTTTGTATCCTAAAACAACCCCATAATATAAGTACTGTTGACAATATATCCCACTTTCTAAAAAAAGAAATTAACAATGGAAAGTTAAATATTGTTCCCAATTTCACATAGCGCGGAAATATTAAAAAGTGACTCCAGAGCTTGTACCATAACCTGGAAAAGTTTATTTCTGTTCAATAACGTATTTTGAGTGTTATTTCCTATGTGTATGCTCTATGATTAAAAACTAAATATGAGGATTCCACCAAAGACAAATCACATTATTTTAAAATTATATTTTAAAATATAGTTGCATGAAAAGGGGAGGTACACAACTCAAATGTAACTGCTATATTGTCACATTTCTTTTGTATTTATTCCACAGTCTGTTTTTATTTGGTGTTTAAAGGCAAACCTTTTAAAATTTATGTAATTTTTCATTTAAGCAATATTTATCTTTTCCCAGAGTCTCACTGTAATTGCATTGGAAAATTGCTTTAAACTACAACTAAGTTCTTTTTTCTACACATGTTTTAAGGTTACCTTGACTTATGGACATAGATCCATGGATATGAACTCTTAATTGCATAATCATGCTGAATGTTAACAGTTACTAACAATGAGTTATCAAAGCTGAGTAACACTCAACAACCTTATACATAATTGAGTCACCTTACTTCTGCGAAGGCATAGGTGAGTAGAGATATTTCTAATGAAAAATTTGGGACACCTTCTAAAGGTTTGGGGTTTGCAAAACAAAAAAAGAAGACTATTTTATTTATGAAGACACAAGCTAGATAATGATGGCAGAAAGCTGTGGTTATCAAAGCCAAATTGCAATCAGAGACAGGCTATCACATTGTCTTAGAGAGTTTTATGATAAAGCCTATATTTCCTGTAGGTAAAACACACTTAAGAAATAATATAAGTTTTAAACACACAATGGGAAATAACTAAAAGCTTCCAGGGACAATGTATCTTCAATATAAGTGTCTGAAAGTTAACCCGCCATTTCAGACCATCCTGAATTTCAAAAGGGGCTTGTTTTAGAACAAATGAGAGGAGTTTCCTGCTTCATATAGAGCTTCAGTTTCCAAAGCAGTAATATATTTAAGATAGTACCTTAACCAGTGCATGTAAATCCTGAGCCCATGTCTCAAGAGAAGGTTATTCAGTAAACACTTGTCTCCTTGGAAGAGTTGAGGATGACAGGAGAGAGCATCATTTGTTTAAGACTAAAAGTTTGCTACTCTTTTTAATTATCTCCTTACCCAGTGTTAGGGTGAGAAAGGAACAGAACTGCATAAATTCTGTCATTTATACCATCTAAACAATCTTCTCTTAGAATGAATGAAAATTACACAAGTACATGTCGTCGCGGAAATTTCATTACTCATACCAGGTTCATTCACCATCAGAGAAATTATTTTAAAACATATTGAGCCGAAAAATGGTAAATGAGGCCTATAAAAATTTGGAAGAATAAAAAATTCTAACCAGAAAATTAAGCCTAATATACAGGCGAAAGCAACAGCAACGACGACAACAACAAAAACGGAATGAACTTTATCTCCAAGCAAATGTAAGACATTAATAAAAATGCACAAAATACCTATAAAAATAGAAATATGTTTCAAAGAAGTGGTATTTCAGACTTGTTATCTGACCACAATGAAATTAAATATAAAATAAAAGTTTTAAATAATTTTAGAAATATGTTCATTTCTTATTGCATTTTCAATTTGCAGATGTTTCTACTCTGAATTTCTTAATAAAGGTTTGCATAGAAAATCTTCAAAATCTTCAAAATGGTGGGTTAGCTTTCAGACACTTATATTGAAGATACATTGTCCCTGGAAGCTTTTAGTGATTTCCCATTGTGTGTTTAAAAATGAGCTGATATGGTTCTCATGAATCTCTAAGTTAAAGAAGGAGTACCTGATAGAGACAGATTATACAAGCCCATGAATGGTAGAAACAAAATTTCGAATGAGGAGTTACTTTGAATATACGAAGCTCTAGCACCCAGAAACAAACACTGTTGTTGGGAGTGTAAAGTAGTTCAACCAGTGTGAAGACAGTGTGGTGATTCCTCAAGGATCTAGGACCAGAAATACTATTTGACCCAGCAATCCCATTCCTGGGTATATACACAAAGGATTAGAAACCATTCTACTATAAAGACATATGCACACGTATGTTTATTGCAGCTATTCCCAATAGCAAAGACTTGAATCCAACACAAATGCCCATCAGTGATAGACTGGCTCAAGAAAATGTGCCCCATATACACCACAAATACTATATAGCCATTAGAAAGGATGAGTTTCCGTCCTTTGCAGGGACATGGATGAAGCTGGAAACCATCATTCTCAGGAAACTAACACAGGAACAGAAAACCAAACACTGCATGTTCTCATTCAAAAGTGGAAGTTGAAGAATGAGAACACATGGACACAGGGAGGGGAACATCACACACCGGGGCCGCTTTGAGGTGGAGGTTTAGGGGAGGGATAGCATTAGGAGAAATACCTAATGTAGATGATGAGTTGATGGGTGCAGCAAACCACCATGTCATGTGTATTCCTATGCAACAAACCCGCACGTTCTGCTCATGTACCCCAGAACTTAAAGTATAATTCTAATAAATTAAAATAAATACCTAATGCAATGAAAAAAAGAATTCATTCATCTTCAAAGTGCAATTTATTTACATTAATACAGACTTATTTAATACAGTTAATGCAAATCTTAATTGTACAGCTTGATAATTTTTTTTACAGATGTAAAAAAAAATGTATCTGTGTAACTACGACAAAGATCATCTAGTTCCCTTTATGTCTTCCTTTTGTCTCTTCCAAGTCGATACCTTCACAAAGGAAATCATTATTCTAACATATTGGTGGGGAGGGAGAGCTGACTCTTCTTGCTGATTTGTTAAGAATTCCTTGTGCATGTTGGATATCAATATTTTGTGCAATATCTTCCAATGTGTGGCTTGCATCTTTATTCATAATGGAGCTGTTTCATGAGCATAAAGTTTTAGTTGCATGAAGATAAATTCATCAATCTTTTATTTTGTGGTTTTTCTTTTGGTCTTCTTTAAGAAATCTTGGCCTAATCCAAGTCATAAAGATAGTCTACTATGCTAACATTGTAATTCTTTTCCAATTAGTTTTTGCATATATGTTGTAGGATCATTACAAACTGACCCAGCATCATTTATTGAAAAGGCCTCAGTGACAGATTAGGTATTGTTATTAATTATGTATCTATGTGGGGCAATTAATAGACTGGCTATTTTTTACCCTTTGTCTATATTTCTATTACTGAACAGATATCACATTATATTAATTTCTGTAGCCTTATAAAACATTTTCATATTAGGTAGAATAATCATCCTATCTTGTTCTTTTTCTTTCTTTTTGTTTTCAAGTTTTCCTGTTTTTGATTCTTTTCGTTCCTGTAGAAATTTTAGACTCTGCTTTCATTTTCACACACAAAAAATGCTGAAATTTTTAAATTCAGATTGCAGTAAGTATTTACCTCAATTTAGGGAAAAATCATAACTTAAAGATAACTTTTTTGCTTTATTATTACAATTTTTGCATTGAATTTTTGTTGCCGTTATTTGTGTGTTGAGTTTTAGGACATTAAAAAAAGTACAGAAAATTTCTGTATACCCTTCACCCAGCTTGTCCCAATGTTACTATGTTATATAACCATAGTACATTATCAAATCCAGGAAATTCATTTTGGTAGAATACTATTAACTCATTCAAATTTCACCAGTTGTTATATGTATTGTGTGTGTGTGTGTTTGTAAAATTCTATGAAATTTTTATCACATGTGTAGATTTATGTAACCTTCGCCCCAATCAGGATACAGAACTGTTTTATTACCACAGAGAAACTTCCTCTTGTTATTCCTCAATAGTCAGTCACATCTTATCCCCAAACCTCCTAACGTCTGGAGACCAATGATCTGTTCTACATCACTATAATTTCATTGCATAGATACAGATATAGATATAAAACATACATTATGTAAACTTTAGAGATTAACTTTTCTTTTTTTTACAAAGTACAATGCCCTTGAGCTCTATCCAAGTTATCATATGTGTCAATAATTTGTTCTTTTTATTTTCTGAATAGCATTCTAGTGTCTAATTGTACCAAAGTTTGTTTATACATTTGTATTGAAGAACATTTGTGTTGTTTACAGATTTTGCTATTACAAGTGAAGGTCCATAGCTATGGACCTTCATGTACAGGTTTTTGAATGACTGTAAGTTTTTATTTCTCTAGGATAACGATCCAGGAACATTTGGTTGTAAAACGAATCACTGCCATCCTGGTGTGGTATAACAAATATATATTTAACTGCATAAAATACTGCCCCTTTTTTTTCCAAAACAGTTGTACTTAGTTTGTGTGTGTGTGTGTATGTGTGTGTGTGTGATGGAGTCTTGCTCTGTTGCCAGGCTGGAATACAATGGCGCGATCTCAGTTCACTGCAACTTCCGCCTCCTGGTTTCGAGTGATTCTCCTGCCTCAGCCTCCCGAGTAGCTGGGACTACGTCACCACGCCCAGCTAATTTTTGTATTTTTGGTAGACACGGGGTTTCATCATATTGCCGAGGATGATTTCGATCTCCTGACCTCGTGATCCACCCGCCTCAGCCTCCCAAAATGCTGGGATTACAGGCGTGAGGCACCGCGCCCAGCCAGCTGTACCATTTTTTATTCCTACTAGCAATTTTTGAAATACCCAGTTGCATTGCATCTTATTTAGCACTTGGCATTACCAATAATTTTATTCTGATAAGTATGTAGTTTATTTTATCACAGATTTAATTTTCATTATAAAAATATATTGGAAATCATTTTAGTGTTTTTGTTTGTTTTGCTTATTTAGGTGTTTATCCTATTTGATAAGATGCCTCTTAATGTCTTTTATCATTTATTTTCACTGTTCACTTTTTGTGTTTTTTTACACATTCTAGAGAATAGGCCTTTGTCACATTTGTGATTTTCATATACTGACATACATATATTTCATTCGTGAGTTGTCTGTTTAACTCTTTTGTTCATAGTCTGATTGGATTTAGTTTTTATGTACTGATAAATATATAGTTACCTGCATATTCTCTACACAAGTCTTTTGACAGAGCTGTGATTTGCAAATATTTTCTTCTAATCTCCCTTTAACAGAAGTTTTTAATTTCCTGAAGTCCTACTTAGACAGTTTTTCTTAATGGATCATGTCTTTGCTGTCATGCCCAAGAATTATTTCCCTAACCCCAAGTCATAAACATTTTCTTCTATGTCAAATGGATAAATTCCCAGATACATAGACTCTACCAAGACTAAACCAGAAAAGAAGGTGAATTTCTGAATAGACAAATAACAGGCTCTGAAATTGAGGCAATAATTAATAGCCTACACCAAAAAAAGTCCAGGACCAGACAGATTCACAGCCGAATTCTACCAGAGGTACAAAGAGGAGCTGGTGCCATTCCTTCTGAAACTATTCCAATCAATAGAAAAAGAGGGAATCCTCCCTAACTCATTTTATGAGGCCAACATCATCCTGATACCAAAGCCTGGCAGAGACACAACAAAAAAAGAGAATTTTAGACCAATATCCCTGATGAACATCAATACGAAAATCCTCAGTAAAATACTGGCAAACCGAATGCAGCAGCACATCAAAAAGCTTATCCACCACAATCAAGTTGGCTTCATCCCTGGGATGCAAGGCTGGTTCAATATACACAAATCAATAAATGTAATTTATCACATGAACAGAACCAATGACAAAAACCACATGATTACCTCAATAGATGCAGAAAAGGCCTTTGACAAAATTCAACACTGCTTCATGCTAAACACTCTCAATAAACTAGGTATTGATGGGACGTATCTCAAAATAATAAGAGCAATTTATGACAAACCCACAGCCAATATCATATTGAATGGGCAAAATAGAAAGCATTCCCTTTGACAACTGGCACAAGACAAGGATGCCCTCTCTCACAACTCCTATTCAACATAGTGTTGGAAATTCTGGCCAGGGCAATTAGGCAAGAGAAAGAAATAAAGGGTATACGATTAGGAAATGAGGACGTCAAATTGTCCCTGTTTGCAGATAACATGAATGTATATTTAGGAAACCCCATCATCTCAGCCCAAAAACTCCTTAAGCTGATAAGCAACTTCAGCAAAGTCTCAGGATACAACATCAATGTGCAAAAATCACAGCATTCCTATACATCATTAACAGACAGAGAGCCAAATCATGAGTGAACTCCCATTCACAACTGCTACAAAGAGAATAAAATATCTAGGAATCCAACTTACAAGGGATAGGAAAGACCTTTTCAAGGAGAACTACAAACCACTGCTCAATGAAATAAAAGAGGACAAAAACAAGTGGAAGAATATTCCATGCTCATGGATAGGAAGAATCAATACCATGAAAATGGCCATACTGCCCAACGTAATTTATACATTCAATGCCATCCCCATCAAGCTACCAATGACTTTCTTCACAGAACTGTAAAAAACTACTTTAAAGTTCATATGGAACCAAAAAGAGCCCACATTGCCAAGACAATCCTAAGCAAAAAGAACAAAGCTGGAGGCATCACGCTACCTGACTTCAAATTATACTACAAAGCTACAGTAACCAAAGCAGCATGGTACTGGTACCAAAACAGAATTATAGACCAATGGAACAGAATAGAGGTCTCAGAAATAATGCCATACATCTACAAACATCTGATCTTTGACAAATCTGAGAAAAACAGGAAATGGGGAAAGGATTCCCTATTTAAAAATGGTGCTGGGAAAACTGGCTAGCCATATGTAGAAAGCTGAAACTGGATCCCTCCCTTAGATCTTATATAAAAATTAATTCAAGATGGATTAAAGACTTAAATGTTAGACCTAAAACCATAAAAACTCTAGAAGAAAACCTAGGCAATACCATTCAGGACATAGGCAAGGGCAAGGGCTTCATGACTAAAACACCAAAAGCAATGGCAACAAAAGCCAAAATTGACAAATGGGGTCAATTAAACTAAAGAGATTCTGCATGGCAAAAGAAACCACCATCAGAGTGAACAGGTAACCTACAGAATGGGAGAAAATTTTTGCAATCTACCCATCTGACAAAGGGCTAATATCCAGAATATACAAAGAACTCAAACAAATTTACAAGAATAAAACAAACAACCCCATCAAAAAGTGGGCAAAGGATATGAACAGACACTTCTCAAAAGAAGACATCTATGCAGCCAAAAGACAAATGAAAAAATGCTCATCATCACTGGTCATCAGAGAAATGCAAATCAAAACCACAATGAGACACCATCTCACACCAGTTAGAATGGCGATCATTAAAAAAGTCAGGAAACAACAGATGCTGGAGAGGATGTGGAGAAATAGGAACGCTTTTACATTGTTGGTGGGAGTGTAAATTAGTTCAACCATTGTGGAAGACAGTGTGGTGATTCCTCAAGGATCTAGAACTAGAATAACCATTTCACCCAGCAATCCCATTACTGGGTATATACCCAAAGGATTATAAATCATGCTACTATAAAGACACATGCACACATATGTTTATTGTAGCACTATTCACAACCCAAATGTCCATCAATGATAGACTGCATTAAGAAAATGTGGCACATATACACCATGGAATACTATGCAGCCATAAAAAAGAATGAGTTCATGTCCTTTGCAGGGACATGGATGAAGCTGGAAACCATCATTCTCAGCAAACTATCACAAGGACAGAAAACCAAATACTGCATGTTCTCACTCATAGGTGGGAATTGAACAATGAGATCACTTGGACACAGGGTGGGGAACATCACACGCTGGGGACTCTCAGGGGCTGGGGGTCTGGGGGAGGGACAGCATTAGGAGAAATACCTAATGTAAATGATGAGTTGATGGGTGCAGCAAACCAACATGGCACATGTATACCTATGTATCAAACCTGCACATTGTGCACATATACCCTAAACTTAAAGTATAACAATAAAAAAGAAGATTTTCGTCTATGTCTTCTAAGATTTTTATTTTTAACTTCAACTTTTATTTTAGATTCAAGGGGTACATGTGCAGTTTTGTTAAATGGTATATTGCATAATGCTGAGCTTTGGGGTACAAATTCTGTCATCCAGGTAGTGAGCATACCACCCAATAGGTAATTTTTCTCCCCACGTCTCCCTCTCCTTAACCTCTTTAGTAGTCTTCAGTGTCTTTTGTTACCATGCTTGTGTCCTTCTGTACTCAATGCTTAGCTTGCACTTTTAAGTGAGACATTCACTATTTAGTGTTCTGTTCCTGCTCTCAGCTTGAACGTTATTGGTGTATAGAAATGCTATTGATTTTTGTATGTTTATTTTGTATTCTGAAACTTTGCTGAAGTTGTTTATCAGTTCTAGAAGCCTTTTGGCTGTGTCTTTGGGGTTTTCTAGTTATAGAATCATATCGTCAATGAAGAAAGATAATTTGACTTCTTTTTTTTTTTAACACATTTTACCTCTCCACCAGCAATGTTTGAGAGCTCATATTACTCTCCATCATCACTAGCATTTGGCATTTGAATATTTTTAATTTTAACCCTTCTAGTGGTGGTATCTTCACGTCATTTTAAAATATGCCATTACCTAGAGAATAATCAAGGTCATCACCTTCTTAGATGCTTACTGGTCATTGATATATTTTATTTTAAGAAAAGTATCTTTATATCTGTGGCCAAAATGTTTTTACTTTAATTTATTTTATTCAGTTTTAAATTTTTTATTTATTCCGGAGAAAAGTATTTTGTCAAACATGTGTACTGTAAATTTTTTTCTTGCTTTTTGGCTAGCCTGATTATTATTTTAATTGTATATTTCACAGAACAGAGATTTAATATTTTTAAGTCAGATATATAATTCCGTTTTATACAATTAGTGGGCTTTTCTTATGAGTTGTCTCTACAAAAAAATTATATACTTCAAAAGTTAAAAGACGCCATCTTACTTTTTTAGAGCTTTATAGAGTTAATATTTATATTAGTCCATGTGTCAATGGAGAGAGATTTGTGGTTTTTAAGTGTATAATGTTTTAGTCAAAACATGTTATTTATCTACATATTAACTTTTCTTTAATATTTCTTTTTTTAACCATGCACTCTTTCATTAATGAAAAATCATCTACCTGATTTGCACCCACTAGCAAGCTAACATCCATGCCTCTTTTTTTATTTTTATTTATTTATTTTTTTAAAATTTTTTGTTATTTTATTATTATTACACTTTAAGTTTTAGGGTACGTGTGCACAATGTGCAGGTTAGTTACATATGTATACATGTGCCATGCTGGTGCGCTGCACCCATTAACTCGTCATTTAGCATTAGGTATATCTCCTAACGCTATCCCTCCCCCCTCCCCCCACCCCACAACAGTCCCCAAAGTGTGATGTTCCCCTTCCTGTGTCCATGTGTTCTTAATGTTCAATTCCCACCTTTGAGTGAGAACATGCGGTGTTTGGCTTTTTGTCCTTGCGATAGTTTACTGAGAATGATGATTTCCAATTTCATCCATGTCCCTACAAAGAGCATAAACTCATCATTTTTTATGGCTGCATAGTATTCCATGGTGTATATGTGCCACATTTTCTTAATCCAGTCTATCATTGTTGGACATTTGGGTTGGTTGCAAGTCTTTGCTATTGTGAATAGTGACACAATAAACATACGTGTGCATGTGTCTTTATAGCGGCATGATTTATAGTCCTTTGGGTATATATCCAGTAATGGGATGGCTGGGTCAAATGGCATTTCTAGTTCTAGATCCCTGAGGAATCGCCACACTGACTTCCACAATGGTTGAACTAGTTTACAGTCCCACCAACAGTATAAAAGTGTTCCTATTTCTCCACATCCTCTCCAGCACCTGTTGTTTCCTGACTTTTTAATGATTGCCATTCTAACTGGTGTGAGATGGTATCTCATTGTGGTTTTGATTTGCATTTCTCTGATGGCCAGTGATGGTGAGCATTTTTTCATGTGTTTTTTAGCTCATAAATGTCTTCTTTTGAGAAATGTCTGTTCATGTACTTCGCCCACTTTTTGATGGGGTTGTTTGTTTTTTTCTTGTAAATTTGTTTGAGGTCCTTGTAGGTTCTGGATATTAGCCCTTTGTCAGATGAGTAGGTTGTGAAAATTTTCTCCCATTTTGTAGGTTGCCTGTTCACTCTGATGGTAGTTTCTTTTGCTGTGCATCAGCTCTTTACTTTAATTAGATCCCATTTGTCAATTTTGGCTTTTGTTGCCATTGCTTTTGGTGTTTTAGACATGAAGTACTTGCCCATGCCTATGTCCTGAATGGTAATGCCTAGGTTTTCTTCTAGGGTTTTTATGGTTTTAGGTCTAACGTTTAAGTCTTTAATCCATCTTGAATTAATTTTTGTATAAGGTGTAAGGAAGGGATCCAGTTTCAGCTTTCTACATATGGCTAGCCAGTTTTCCTAGCACCATTGATGAAATAGGGAATCCTTTCCCCATTGCTTGTTTTTCTCAGATTTGTCAAAGATCAGATAGTTGTAGATGTGTGGCGTTATTTCTGAGGGCTCTGTTCTGTTCCATTGATCTATATTTCTGTTTTGGTACCAGTACCATGCTGTTTTGGTTACTGTAGCCTTGTAGTATAGTTTGAAGTCAGGTAGTGTGAGGCCTTCTAGCTTTGTTGTTTTGGCTTAGGATTGACTTGGCAATGTGGGCTCTTTTCTGGTTCCATATGAACTTTAAAGTAGTTTTTTCCAATTCTGTGAAGAAAGTCACTGGTAGCTTGATGGGGATGGCATTGAATCTATAAATTACCTTGGGCAGTATGGCCATTTTCACGATATTGATTCTTCCTACCCATGAGCATGGAATGTTCTTCCATTTGTTTGTATCCTCTTTTATTTCCTTGAGCAGTGGTTTGTAGTTCTCCTTGAAGAGGTCCTTCACATCCCGTGTAAGTTGGATTCCTAGGTATTTTATTCCCTTTGAAGCAATTGTGAATGGGAGTTCACTCATGATTTGGCTCTCTGTTTGTCTGTTATTGGTATATAAGAATGTTTGTGATTTTTGTACATTGATTTTGTATCCTGAGACTTTGCTGAAGTTGCTTATCAGCTTAAGGCGATTTTGGGCTGAGACAGTGGGGTTTTCTAGATATATAATCATGTCATCTGCAAACAGGGACACTTTGACTTCCTCTTTTCCTAATTGAATACCCTTTATTTCCTTGTCCTGCCTAATTGCCCTGGCTGAAACTTCCAACACTATGTTGAATAGGAGTGGTGAGAGAGGGAATCCCTGTCTTCTGCCAGTTTTCAAAGGGAATGCTTCCAGTTTTTGCCCATTCAGTATGATATTGGCTGTGGGTTTGTCATAGATAGCTCTTATCATTTTGAGATATGTCCCATTAATACCTAATTTATTGAGAGTTTTTAGCATGAAGGGTTGTTGAAGTTTGTCAAAGGCCTTTTCTGCATCTACTGAGATAATCATGTGGTTTTTGTCTTTGGTTCTGTTTATATGCTGGATTACATTTATTGATTTGTGTATACTGAGGCAGCCTTGCATCCCAGGGATGAAGCCCACTTGATCGTGGTGGATAAGCTTTTTGATGTGCTGCTGGATTCGGTTTGCCAGTATTTTATTGAGGATTTTTGCATCAATGTTCATCAAGGATATTGGTCTAAAATTCCCTTTTTTGGTTGTGTCTCTGCCTGGCTTTGGTATCAGGATGATGCTGGCCTCATAAAATGAATTAGGGAGGATTCCCTCTTTTTCTATTGATTGGAATAGTTTCAGAAGGAATGGTACCAGTTCCTCCTTTTACCTCTGGTAGAATTCGGCTGTGAATCCATCTGGTCCTGGACTCTTTTTGGTTAGTAAGCTATTGATTATTGCCACAATTTCAGAGCCTGTTATCGTTCTATTCAGAGATTCAACTTCTCCCTGGTTTACTCTTGAGAGGGTGTATGTGTCGAGGAATTTATCCATTTCTTCTAGATTTTCTAGTCTATTTGCGTGGAGGTGTTTGTAGTATTCTCTGATGACAGTTTGTATTTCTGTGGGATCAGTGGTGATATCCGCTTTATCATTTTTTATTGCATCTATTTGATTCTTCTCTCTTTTTTTTTTATTAGTCTTTCTAGCGGTCTATCAGTTTTGTTGATCCTTTCAAAAAACCAGCTCCTGGATTCATTAATTTTTGAAGGGTTTTTTGTGTCTCTATTTCCTTCAGTTGTGCTCTGATTTTAGTTATTTCTTGCCTTCTGCTAGCTTTTGAATATGTTTGCTCTTGCTTTTCTAGTTCTTTTAATTGTGATGTTAGGGTGTCAATTTTGGATCTTTCCTGCTTTCTCTTGTGGGCATTTAGTGCTATAAATTTCCCTCTACACACTGCTTTGAATGTGTCCCAGAGATTCTGGTATGTTGTGTCTTTGTTCTTGTTGGTTTCAAAGAACATCTTTATTTCTGCCTTCATTTCGTTATGTACCCAGTAGTCACTCAGGAGCAGGTTGTTCAGTTTCCATGTAGTTGAGTGGTTTTGAGTGAGTTTCTTAATCCCGAGTTTTAGTTTGATTGCTCTGTGGTCTGAGAGACAGTTTGTTATAATTTCTGTTCTTTTACATTTGCTGAGGAGAGCTTTACTTCCAACTATGTGGTCAATTTTGGAATAGGCGTGTTGTGGTGCTGAAAAAAATGTATATTCTGTTGATTTGGGGTGGAGAGTTCCGTAGATGTCTATTAGGTCCGCTTGGTGCAGAGCTGAGTTCAATTGCTGGGTATCCTTGTTAATTTTCTGTCTCATTGATCTGTCTAATGTTGACAGTGGGGTGTTAAAGTCTCCCATTGTTATTGTGTGGGAGTCTATGTCTCTTTGTAGGTCACTCAGGACTTGCTTTATGAATCTGGGTGCTCCTGTATTGGGTGCATATATATTTAGGATAGTTAGCTCTTCTTGTTGAATTGATCCCTTTACCATTATGTGATTGCCTTCTTTGTCTCTTTTGATCTTTGTTGGTTGAAAGTCTGTTTTATCAGAGACTAGGATTGCAATCCCTGCCTTTTTTTGTTTTCCATTTCCCTGGTAGATCTTCCTCCACCCTTTTATTTTGAGCCTATGTGTGTCTCTGCATGTGAGATGGGTTTCCTGAATACAGCACACTGATGGGTCTTGACTCTTTATCCAATGTGCCAGTCTGTGTCTTTTAATTAGAGCATTTAGTCCATTTACATTTAAAGTTAATATTGTTATGTGTGAATTTGATCCTGTCATTATGATGTCAGCTGGTTATTTTGCTCGTTAGTTGATGCAGTTTCTTCCTAGCATCGATGGTCTTTACAATTTGGCATGATTTTGCAGTGGCTGGTACCGGTTGTTCCTTTCCATGTTTAGTGCTACCTTCAGGAGCTCTTTTAGGGCAGGCCTGGTGGTGACAAAATTGCTCAGCATTTGCTTGTCTGTAAAGGATTTTATTTCTCCTTCACTTATGAAGCTTAGTTTGGCTGGATATGAAATTCTGGGTTGAAAATTCTTTTCTTTAAGAATGTTGAATATTGGCCCCCACTCTCTTCTGGCTTGAAGAGTTTCTGCCGAGAGATCCACTGTTAGTCTGATGGGCTTCCCTTTGTGGGTAACCTGACCTTTCTCTCTGGCTGCCCTTAACATTTTTTCCTTCATTTCAACTTTAGTGAATCTGACAATTATGTGTCTTGGAGTTGCTCTTCTCGAGGAGTATCTTTGTGGCGTTCTCTGTATTTCCTGAATCTGAATGTTGGCCTGCCTTGCTAGATTGGGGAAGTTCTCCTGGATAATATACTGCTGAGTGTTTTCCAACTTGGTTCCATTCTCCCCGTCACTTTCAGGTACACCAATCAGACGTAGATTTGGTCTTTTCACATAGTCCCATATTTCTTGGAGGCTTTGTTCATTTCTTTTTATTCTTTTTTCTCTAAACTTCCCTTCTCACTTCATTTCATTCATTTCATCTTCCATCACTGATACCCTTTCTTCCAGTTGATTGCATCGGCTCCTGAGGCTTCTGCATTCTTCACGTAGTTCTCGAGCCTTGGCTTTCAGCTCCATCAGCTCCTTTAAGCACTTCTCTGTATTCCTTATTCTAGTTATACTTTCATCTAAATTTTTTTCAAAGTTTTTAACTTCTTTGCCGTTGGTTTGAATTTCCTCCTGTAGCTCGTAGTAGTTTGATCGTCTGAAGCCTTCTTCTCTCATCAAAGTCATTCTCCGTCCAGCTTTGTTCCGTTGCTGGTGAGGAACTGCGTTCCTTTGGAGGAGGAGAGGTGCTCTGCTTTTTAGAGTTTCCAGTTTTTCTGCTCTGTTTTTTTCCCCATCTTTGTGGTTTTATTTACTTTTGGTCTTTGATGATGGTGATGTACAGATGGGTTTTTGGTGTGGATGTCCTTTCTGTTTGTTAGTTTTCCTTTTAACAGATAGGACCCTCAGCTGCAGGTCTGTTGCAGTTTGCTAGAGGTCCCCTCCAGACCCTGTTTGCCTGGGTACCAGCAGCGGTGGCTGCATAACAGTGGATTTTCGTGAACCGCGAATGCTGCTGTCTGATCATTCCTCTGGAAATTTTGTCTGAGAGGATTACCCGGCTGTGTGAGGTGTCAGTCTGCCCCTACTGGGGGGTGCCTCCCAGTTAGGCTGCTCGGGGGTCAGGGGTCAGGGACCCACTTGAGGAGGCAGTCTGCCCTTTCTCAGATCTCCAGCTGCGTGCTGGGAGAACCACTGCTCTCTTCAAAGCTGTCAGACAGGGACATTTAAGTCTGCAGAGGTTACTGCTGTCTTTTTGTTTGTCTGTGCCCTGCCCCCAGAGGTGGAGCCTGCAGAGTCAGGCAGGCCTCCTTGAGCTGTGGTGGGCTCCACCCAGTTCAAGCTTCCCGGCTGCTTTGTTTACCTAAGCCAGCCTGGGCAATGGCGGGCGCCCCTCCCCCAGCCTCGCTGCTGCCTTATAGTTTGATCTCAGACTGCTGTGCTAGCAATCAGCGAGACTCTGTGGGCGTAGGACCCTCCGAGACATGTGTGGGATATAATCTCCTGGTGCGCCGTTTTTTAAGCCCGTTGGAAAAGCGCCGTATTAGGGTGGGAGTGACCCGATTTTCCAGGTGCCATCTGTCACCCCTTTCTTCGACTAGGAAAGGGAACTCCCTGACCCCTTGTGCTTCCTGAGTGAGGGAATGCCTCGCCCTGCTTCGGCTCGCACACGGTGCACTGCACCCACTGTCCTGTGCCCACTGTCTGGCACTCCCTAGTGAGATGAACCCGGTACCTCAGATGGAAATGCAGAAATCACCCGTCTTCTGCATCGCTCACGCTGGGAGCTGCAGACTGGAGCTGTTCCTATTTGGCCATCTTGGCTGCCAGCCCTCATATTATTTAGATATTAAAGAAAATTAATCTACAAAAAGAATAATATGAGCAAATAATTACACCAAATATTTTTATTATACTTAGGAGTTTTTCCTGGATTTTTAAAAAACGTGCAACTATCTAGGAACAATTAAACTCAGCAATTCAGAGGAAGCCAATTAAAACTACCTGTGAAGATACAGTATAACTATATTTCTAACAAATCAGTTTATTAGGGGGCTGAAAAGGTGTTTTAGTTGATAATATGTAAAAGTAGACAGTTCTGCTATAATATGATACTGAGATTTTCAATACACTTTATGCTGGTAAAACTGCACATTGAAAAGGTAAAATTTCTAGTGCAAATAGGGATAAACCATTCAAAACTTATGAGATGTTTAATCAGGAAATTAACTCTAACTTGTGATAAAATTAGTAGCCCTGCTGAATTACTTCTTGCACTTTAAATCAGTGTCACATAGCCAATGACTGCTCCCTGACATTAAGCCCTTCTTCTTCTCCTGGAATTAATGCTTTTTCCTGCAAATTGTAGATGCTTGTGATCATTTACTTTTAATAAAGTCTATTGAATCAGTATTTAGCATCTGATCCCTGGTAGCTATCTTCATTAGTTAAGTTTTAGCACCAGGGAAATATCTTTGCAACTATCTAATTGGCACTGCTAGCTTCACCAGACAGCTTACAATTATAGAATGCATAGAGGATACTGAAGGTAAATAACACACTACTTGTGGTAAAGACAAAATTTCTGAAATTTTAAGTTTCCTTAAAGAGGGAAAACCCTATCAAAAGTAAGGGTAGTGAATAGAGGGACTGAGGAAGACAAATGTATTTTAAAATATTTAGCAGATAAAATTAAAAGGATCATATGATTGAATTTGTGGCAGTGAGACAAAATAGCTGAGATTAAGTCCCAAATGTCAAATTGACCTCAGTCCAACATGTGTGATCCATGTATTCATCTTTGTATTCTCCTAAAATGCTCTAAGTACTGACTAAGTATTCAGTGATTGATAAGATATTTCATCTGTAAAATAATTGCCTATTTTTTCTCCAGATTTTAAAGGCAAGTAAAAAAAAAGTTAGTAGTGGGGTTGAGGTAAGTCTTACAAAAGGAAGACAATTATTACTTCTATAGAAACATGAGGGATCACCTCTACCTCACCCACTTTATATCCTCTGTGAGTTTTTTGCCAAGGTCTAGGAAACAAATTGATACAAGACAGATTAACGAGGGAAAAGCATATAAGTTTTATTCATTTTACATGTACATGGGAATCTTCACAAGAGTGTGAAGTCCAAATAAATGGTCAAAGCAAGATGCTTTTATAATTTTAGACAAAGAATGATAAATTGCAGAAAAAATTACAGAAAAAAGAGAAACTGGCTCAAAGCCATACATTCCAAGGGAGTTACTAGGAGGTATATGGGGGTGTAAAGATAGTGAAAAATAAGGGTTAATTCTGGTAGTTTATTATTCAGACTGCATTCCTCCAGCTGTCAGGCTCTGGTGAAGTGCTATTTTCTATTCTGATACAGAGAGGGTACTGGAAGAATATCAGAATGTACCAGAGATTCCTGGAAGAATCTTTAGAACTTGCTGCATGCTGAAAAGACAGGTGAGATAACCTTTTTCTCCAATGTTAACCAAAATTTCTCAAATGTTTTCAGCTCAAACTAATAAACATGCTGACTCAGCATATTTGTGGATGGCATGTAATTCACTCCTTCACTCTACTCAATTATTTCACTATTGAACCACAGCTTGTTGTGATAAATCATCATTCTCAGTAAACTATCGCAAGAACAAAAAACCAAACACTGCATATTCTCACTCATAGGTGGGAATTGAACAATGAGAACACATGGACACAGGAAGGGGAACATCACACTTTGCGGACTGTTGTGGGGTGGGGGGAGTGGGGAGGGATAGCATTGGGAGATATACCTAATGCTAGATGACGAGTTAGTGGGTGCAGCACACCAGCATGGCACATGTATACATATGTAACTAACCTGCACATTGTGCACATGTACCCTAAAACTTACAGTATAATAATAATAAATAAAAAAAGAATGCAAAAAAAAAAAGAAAGATACTTATCCTTCAAAATAGAATGAATACTCATGTCCCTTTCCATAAATCAAACTTTGCTAATTTAATACATAAGAAATTTCTAAATGCACACTGTGTGGTATGAAATACTAATAGATACCACGTGCTGTAAAATTTGCATCTTCTAGCCTGAGGACATGAAATAATTAAAGAATGACTGTGAAGTGAAAAATAACCACAGCGTAACATTTGGATGGAACGAAAAATGGCTAAAACGAGGCACAATGAACAGTGAGCCAAGGACTCTGTGAGGTAATGAATTCATTAATTTCCCCAAGAGGAATTATTGTCCAACTTTCAAAATTATCAGGACTACATTCTCATAAACAATGTAGCAAATGACAGTATATTTGGATAATTTGACTTCTTTCTCCGTTGTTCTTCTTAATGACCACAAGGGGAAAGGAGTGGCCTCTGAGTACAGATACCATGTCAGTGGGGAAGAGCTTATTGCTTTCCTGAGCCAGAGCCTACAGGGGTAAACGAATTTTGAAGTCATTTCTGATAGCCTTGAAATGTTCAGCATTCATTGGTGACCTCTTTATCTCCATTCACAGAGACACTGGCATGAAAAATAGGATTACCGTTGCCTATACAGGAATGTCAGTAGGTGGGACTTCAATGATGCCATTTACCAATAAGGTAAAGGCATCCATACTGTTTTTCAGTAAACTAACTTCAGAGAGATGGAATGATTTCCCCAAAGCCATGGTATGTCACAGAAAATCATACAGCTAGGTCTCCTGATTCCCTCCGTGAATCACTACCTGGAATGGGTAAAGGGTCTGAACTGGGCACCACTGCTTAATTCAGTCTTCCCTCAGGCTTTTTCCAGTAATAACAACTAACAAAAACAGCAGGTATTGTGTCTTGGTCTATTCAAGCTTCTATGACAAAAATGTCTTAAACTGGGTAACCTATAAACAAGAGAAATGTATTTCTCAGAGTTGTGGAAGCTGGGAAGTTCTTTGTCTTAAGACAAAGTGACTGAAGATTCAGTGTCCTGAGAAGGCTTGCTTTCTGGTTCATAGACGGTGGCTTCTATGACACCCTAGATGGCACCATCTGCTGTAACCTCACATGGTAGAAGGGACAAACAAGCTCCCCTGAGCCTCCTTTAGAAAGGCATTAATCTTATTCAAGAGGGTGCTATCCTCATGACCTAATCATTTCCCAAAAGGCCCCAACTCCTAATACTATGACATTGAGGGTTAAGATTTAAGCATATGGATTTTGGGAGGATACAAACACCCAGACCATCTCACAATCCCACCACTATCCTAGACTGCATGATCTCATTCACTTCCTGCTCGCTCTTCCCATCCTTCTCAGGACTGGCTTCGTGGACCTATGCACAAGGTCCCACACTCAAAGGGCTCCATGCGTGGTTTCATGCTCTGCTGTTATCATTGGAATATTTAATAATTTCATCTCTGAGTATGCATGTGACAGAAGAGCTGGACAGGTTGGCAGCATTAGCAAGCAGTTTTGGTCCAGTAGAAATGACTACACAAGGGGGCTAAGGCAACACCCATATGGGGCAATTTGCCTGGCCTTCTCAGGCATGCACACACACACACACACACACACACACACACACACACACACACACCTTGTAATACTTCACAGCACCACAGGATTCCAAGGAGTGGCTTGGGTGTGGCTGGGCTCAGATTGGTGGTGATGACAGAAGCAGTGGCACAGGTGGCAGTTGGGTACAAATGTCCCTACCTGGGAAGAGAGGAGATGCTCTCCCTGGCAGCAGCAAGTGACTCGTAATGGAAGGCCTATTTTCTCTCTGTCCCAAAGCCCCTCCCTGTTGTATTCATGGAATATGACGTATCTGAGTGAATATCAGGACAGGAAATGCCAGGAAGCTAAGGCAGTAAACTTTGTTAGTAAATCATTACAAAATAAAAATACACACTGCTCATTGCAAAAAAGCACAACAAAGACATAGTCTGATTTATAAAACAAGTTCAAAATTTATGTTTTAACTGCTACAATATGGTAAAACAAATATCCACAGGCTTAGAAATAGAAATGACATTTAAAGAGCATTGAACTATGTAATACTTTACCGTTAACGGTAATCATGGAAGAGAACACTAGAATGTATTTGTACAAATCACTGGTGAAAGAAAATGAAGAGGAATACAAATGAATGGAAAGAAATCCAATGCTCATGGATTGGAAGAATTAATATTATTTAAATAACCAAACTACAGATTAAATGCAATGTCTATCAAAATACCAATGACATTCTGCACATAAATAGTAAAAACCATTATTTAAGATTTGTATGGAACTATTAAAGACCCCAAATAGTCAAAGCACTGTAGAATAAAAAGAAAAAACTGGAGGCATGAGTACCAAACTTCAAACTATACTACAAACATGGAATAACCAAAACAGAATGGTACTGGCATAAAAACAGACACATAGGACAGTAAAACAGAACAGAGAACCCAGAAATAAATCCATATATCTACAGTGAACTGGTTATTTTATTTTAATTACTATGGATACATAATAGTAATATATAATTGTGGAGTGTATGTGATGCTTTGATAAAGGCATACAATGTGTAATGATCAAATTGGGTTAATTGGGGTAACCATCACCTCAAATATGTGTTATTTCTTTGTGTTGGGAACATTCCAATTCCACTCTTTCAGTTATTCTTTAATACATACAATAAATTCTACAATAAATTATTGTTTACTATAGTTACTCTATTGTGCTATCAAATACTGACTCTTATTCATTCTATCTAATTATATTTTTGCAACTATTAGCCATCCCCACTTTATCATCCCTCCCCTGTACCCTTCCCACCCTCTAGTGACCATCAGTCTCTTCTCTATTTCCACTAGTTCAGTTTTTTAAAATTCTAGCTCCTGCATAGGAGTGAGAACAAGCAAAACTTTCTGTGCAACTGATTTTTGACAACAGACCCAAGAATGTTCATTGGGAAAAAGACAGTGTCTTCAATATAAGGTGCTGGCAAAACTGGATATTTTTAAGCAGAAAAATGAAAATAAACTCCCAGTCCTTACACTATATCCAAATCAACTCAAAACAGGTTAAAGACCTAAATGTAATCATTTTTATTACTGCCGGCACATTCCAGTCCTTGTTGTTGATCTAAAATATAGCTAATGTTAAATCGTTTCCTGGGATTCATTCCCCTATAAAGAACATAATCTTGTCATAGGCCATCCAGAGTGGTATCAGGACTTAAGAATCCCTGATGAGCTCTCTGCTAAACTGTGTAATGAGTTCCCTAAATTGAAAGAATGAGTAATTGGTACGTTAAGTGTCTAAGATAAGAAAGACAAAACATCTTACAGCTTTCAACTAGATACACCAAGTCAAGAGACCTATTTTTTGTTTTGTTTTAGACATAAACAAAAAAGTAAATTTAAAATTACTGGAAAATAAATTAACCATAAGGAAATTGTTATGCTGAGTGCCAACTTCACTTAGACCAATTTCATTTCCATTTCTGCATGACCAAAAACAAAAATTCTCATTGACAACATATTAGTAAAAGTAGGTGCTTTCAAAATTTATGGAAACAATGCCATGAAGAAAAAAGGTTGTTTGGAGTTATATATACATATATATGTAAAACAATTTTGTCCAGAAATCAGTGATTTTTTTCTCTTACCTTGATTACTTTTAGCTCCTGAACTCTAGAATTGAAATAATATTTTAATTACTATACACTGCTGGATGGATGTGTATCTGAGTCCTGAGACCTTAGGTAGAAAATGTTTCTACATTTTCCCAGAGCAGATTCTCTGACTCACTCGTGTCAGGGCCCCCATCACCTCCTTGTTCCTCAGGCTATAGATGATGGGGTTGAGCATTGGGGTGAGGATGGTGTAGAAGACAGCCAGAACCTTGTCCTCTGTTGGAGATCGCAGGGATCTTGGACGTAGATAGGTGTAGACAAAAGGTGCATAGTAGAAAGTTACTACAGTGAGGTGGGTGCTGCAGGTCAGGTAGGCTTTCTTCCTCCCTTCTGCAGATTTCATGTGGTAGACAGCAAGGAGAACCCGGCCATAGGAACATGAAATACCAATGAAGGGAAACAAGAGAAAGATGGTGGTGCTCAAAAACACTGTGCCCTCATAGACCCAGGTGTCCATGCAGGCCAGAGTCACCATTGCTGGGACATCGCAGAAGAAATGATTGATGGCCCTGGATCGGCAATAAGGAATATGCAGTACATATACAGTGTGAGCACAAGCATTGATCGAGCCTATGATCCAAGACCCTGTTATCATCAGCACACACACTCTTTTGCTCATGCGGATGAGATAGTGGAGAGGAAAGCAAATAGCAATGTAACGATCATAGGCCATAGATGCCAAAAGTAGTGCTTCTGCACCTCCTAATGCCAAGAAGAAGAAACTCTGAATCCCACACCCAGTGAAGGAGATAGACTTGTTACCAGACAGAAAATCAGAAGCCATCTTAGGAACAATGGTGGAGATATAATTTAGGTCAATGAGGGAGAGCTGACTAAGTAGGAAATACATGGGTGTGTGGAGATGGGTGTCCAAGAAGATGAGAAGAATCATGGATAGGTTTCCAATTAGAGCCATTAGGAAAATGAAAACAATGAGGATGAAGAGGAAAAGGCCAATTCTTGATGGTGGGAAGAATCCTAATAAGATGAAATCAGTTGATGTTTGATTGTAATTTTCCATGGGGCATTCGTGTGCTCTTTCCTGAAGGGGGACACAAGGGTAAGTTAAGCACAGAAATTCGTCTTTATCTGCAGGGAATGCATTTGAAGCCCCTCAGTAAATTCTTGAGGCTGGAGTTGACACTGAGCCCTATATACACTATTATTTTGTGTCCACACATACTTCTGATAAAGTTTAATTTTTAAATAAGACAAGTAAGAGATAAACAAGAGTAACTTATAATAAAATAGAATGAATATACAGTATACTATAATACAAATTATGTCAACATGGTCTCTGTCTTTCTCTCTCAAAATGTTTTATTGTACTCAGCCTTCTTTGATCTGATGTTTTACCTATTTTGAAAGAGAAATCTTAATTTTTACCCAGAGTTTTACATTTGATGATACCAACATTTGTTACCAGATATTTTTCTGAGAAATATGTAAATTTATAAGAAAGATATCTCTATTACAACTTCAGTAGAATAATGTTTTACTGCCTGACACTAACTCAGATATAATCAAAATCAGATGTTATATTGAATACATATGCATAGAAAGTCAATATAAATGCATACATTTAGATTTATATTTGAAAAAATAGTATTATCTTTATAGGATGATCTATTATCTTTCCATATTTATACTTTTTTTTTTTGAGTGACAGGGTCTCTCTCTGTTACCCAGGCGGGAGTGAAGTGGCAATATCATAGCTCACTGCATCCTTGACATTCTGGCTCAAGCAATCTACCTGCCTCAGCCTCCTGAGTAGCTGAGACTACAACCACAAGCCACCATACCTAGTTAACTTTCTATTTTTGTAGACATGAAGTCTTGCTATGTTACCAGGCTGGTTTTGAACTCTTGGCCTCACCAATCCTCCTGTCTTGGCCTTGCAAATGCTGGGAGTGCAGTCATGAGCTTCCCCACCCAACCCATGTTTATTCTGCCAGATTTACTTCTAAAACTGCAGCAGCCTCTCTGCTATTTTGAGAAACTTGAATGATGTTTGCACAATAATGCCAATTATCAATTATTTAGTCAGTTATCATTTTGTGGTTCATTTATTTAGAAATCCAGAATGAATCCTTATTGCTATGTCCCTTTAACCAAAGTCATGTTAATTCACGCTCTTGATTTTCAATATTCATCATCATCCATTCTCTTTTGCCTCCTTGCCTAATTTCAAAATTCTCTAGTTAAAGCAGATGCCTTACCAAATAGGTTACACATTTTGTCTTTTCCTTCTCTAGTGCTTAGATAACATTACAGATTGCTTTATGGATCCTTCAAAAGAATGAATTTTGAGGAAAATTCAATCTCTTAAATAAAAAGGGAAACTAGAATTCTGACAAACTTCTGGGTAGAGGTGCGTTAGAAACTCTACTCCAGATAGAAGACATCAGAGAACAACTTTGCACAGTATGCCTAAAAGAACTGGAGTTTTTTAGGCTTAAATATTAGTCTAGAGCCAAATACCACCAGAATTTTGAGCTACTATAACCACGTATACAACTAACATTCACACAGCATGCAAACACACAGAAATATGCATAATAACACATGATCATACTCATAAATACACTGAGATTATAATGATTAAAAATGCAGAAAGAATGAATTGTGATCAGAATTCACATCTTCAGAGATGTATGATATGTTATGAAATCCGTGAAATAAATATCATTTGCTATCTGAAAGGATACAACAGGTAACATAAAGGACCTTTGAAAATTAAAAATATAATTGATAAAAAATATTAAGTGAAAGTTTCAAAAGGCAAAGTAAGAAAAATCTATTAGAAGGTAAACAAAAGCAACAACAATATGAAAAAATTGTAATTTAGGAAAGATAAAAAAAGTAGGGAAATCATATTGGAGGAACAATATGTGCTTAAGGACTTTCTTAGAAATGCATATAGCAAAATAATAATGAAGTTAATATTCTTAAAAAATTTTCTCTGAAATGAAATATATTAACCATCATATTCAAATGGCATGCAAATTCACAAAAATAAGTAAGAAATACTTTCCTGAAAAATATTATATAAAAATTCTATTTCCTTGGGAAAATTTCCTAAAAATTCTAAATATTACCCACAAGACAAATTCTAAAGCTTTTGAAATAAAAGTAATAAATATCAGAAGATATATATATATATATATATATAAAACCAGGTTTTACAATAGTTTATATTTTTTGTATTGTAGCAATAAATTCTATAAGATGAAATGATGTTGTCAACCCCTTGGTGCAGACATAAAGTGGAATGCAGTTCTGCTGTGACAATGGGAGAAGTGTAAGGAACCTAGGGGTGATGACGGAGGAGGGAGCAGTCACTATCCATGGGGATCTGTATCATGGATCAAGGAATGATATTTGAGATATAGAAAATCAAGCATTAGCAGATGAATGTATTGTCTGAAAATACATGGACAAATATGAGGGAAAACTGAAAAGATAATTTGAAGTCCTTGCCTTTGGGGTCAGCAAGAGTTTGTTATGTTTCTAACATTTTACTCTGTGGTCTGCTGAGACCATGTCTATGCATTTCTTTCATAAAACATTAAAGTGATGTAAAAATTATGTGACAGTTGGGATTTTAACCCACAGCTTCATCATAATAATGAAAGACTGGCAGCTTTGACTCTAAGATTTGCAACAAGACACGGAAGTCCACTTTCTCTGCATCTACTTAACACATTACTGCAAGTTCAGTCAAAACAATTAAACAAGAAAAGAAATAAAAATTATCTTATTTCAAAAGAAAGAACTAAAATTATTTCTATTTGCATATGACATAATTATATATGTAGAAAACTTAGGATAAATAATAAATAAAATTAGCAAAATTACAGGATGCAACATCAACAACCAGAATCTGTTGTAATTCTATACACTAACAAAGAACAATCTGAAAACTACACTCTGATTTTATTTCCAATAGTAACAAAAAGAAATAAAACACTTAAGAATAAACCTAACCAAGAAGTTAAAAACTTTATACATTGAAAATGAGAAAATGCTGATTAGAGCTATTAAAGAAGACACAAATAAATGGAAATGCATCCTATATATTTATCAATTGGAAGGGTTAATACTGTTAAGATGTCAACAACAGCCAAAGTCACCCATTGATGTGCTGTATTCAAGAGACACATCTTATGTGCAAAGATGCACACAGACTCAAAATAAAGGAATAGAGAAAAATTTACCAAGCAAAAGGAAAAAAGGAAAAAGCAGTGGTAGCAATCCTAGTTTCTGACAAAACAGATTTTAAACCAACAAAGGTCAAAAAAGACAAAGAAGGGCATTACATAATGTAAAAGAGTTCAATTCGACAAAAATTTCTAACCATTGTAAATATTTATGAACCCAATACAGGAGCACCCAGATTCATAAAACAAGTTCCTAGAGACCTACAAAGAGACTTAGACCCCTACACAATAATAGTGAGAGACTTTAATACCCCACCGTCACTATTAGATAATTGAGACAGAAAATTAACAAAGATATTCAGGACTTGAACTCAGCTCTAGATCATGTGGACCTGATAGATGTCTACAGAACTCTCCATCCCAAAACAACAAAATATAAAATTTTGTCTTGGCACCTTATGGCACTTACTCTAAAACTATCGCATAATTGGAAGTAAAACTCTCCTCAGCAAATACAAAAGAACTGAAATCATAACAAACAGTCTCTCAGACCACAGCACAATCAAATTATAACTCAAGATTAAAGCCCCCTCAAGGCCAGGCACAGTGGCTCACGACTGTAATCCCAGCACTTTGGGAGGCCAAGGCGGGCAGATTGCCTGAGCTCAGGAGTTTCTGACAAGCCTGGGCAACACAGGGAAACCCTGTGTCTACTAAAATCCAAAAAAATTTAGCCAAGTATGGTGGCGTGTACCTGCAGTCCCAGCTACCCAAGAGGCTGAGGCAGGAGAATTGCTTGAACCCAGGAGGCAAAAGTTGCAGTGAGCAGAGATCACACCATTGCACTCCAGCCATCTAAAAAAAAAAAAAAAAAGCCCCCTCAAAACCACACAACTACAGGGAAATAGAACAACCTGCTCCTGAATGACTCCTGTCTAAATAATAAAATTAAGGCAGAAATGAAGAAGTTCTTTAAGACCAAAGAAAGCAAAGAGACAACTCATCAGAATCTCCGGGATGCAGAGAAATCAGTGTTAAGAGGGACATTTATTGCACTAAATGCACAAAGCAAAAAGCTAGAAAGATCTCAAATCGACACCCTAACATCACAACTAAAAGAACTAGAGAGCCAAGAGCAAACAAACCCCAGAACTAGGAGAACACAAGAAATAACCAAGATCAGGGTGGAACTGAAGGAGATGGAGACCCAAAAAAACCCTTCAAACAATTAACGAATCCAGGAGCTGGTTTTTGAAAAAAAAATCAATAAACTAGATAGACCACTATCAAGACCAACATGGCACATGTATACATATGTAACTAACCTGCACGTTGTACACATGTACCCTAAAACTTAAAGTATAATAAAAAAAGAATAATAAAGAAGTAAAGAGAGAAGATTCCAATGAACACAATCAGAAACAATAAGGGAAATACCACCACCAACCCCACAGGAACACAAACAACCAACAGAGAATACTAAAAGCACCTCTATGCAAATAAACAGGAAAATCTAGAAGAAATGGATAAATTCCTGGACACATAAACCTTCCCAACACTGAACCAGGAAGAATTTGAATCCCTGAATAGACCAATAACAAGTTCTGAAATTGAGGCAATAATAAATAGCCTACCAAAGAAAAAAAAGCCCAGGTTCAGATGGATTACAGCTGAATTCTACCAGAGGTAAAAAGAGGAGCTGTTATCATTTCTTCTGAAACTTTTCCAAACAATTGAAAAGGAGGGACTCCACCCTAAATCATTTTTTTCCTTGAGACGGAGTCTCACTGTCATCCAGTCTCACAATCACCCAGGTGATGATGTCACCTACAGTGGCACAATCTCAGCTCACTGCGACCTTCGCCTCCTGGGTTTAAGTGATTCACATGCCTCAGCCTCCAGAGTAGCTGGGACAACAGGCACACAACACCATACCTGGCTAATTTTTTGTATTTTTAGTAGAGATAGGGTTTCACGAAGTTGGCCAGGCTGGTCTCGAACTCCAGACTTCTGTTGATCCACCTGCCTTGGCCTTCCAGAGTGCTGGGATTACAGGCATAAGTCACCATGCCCAGCCCACACTAACTCATTTTATGAGGCCAGCATCATCCTGCTTCCAAAACCCAGCAGAGACATAACAAAAAAAAAAGAAAACTTTGTGCCAATATCCCTGATGAACAATGCAATGCAAACATACTCAATATAATACTGACAAATTGAATCCAGCAGCACATCAAAAAGCTTCTCCATCACAATCAAGTCAGCTTCATCCCCTGGATGCAAGCTGGTTGTACATACACAAATCAATGAATGTAATCCATCACATAAACAGAACTAAAGACAAAAACTACATGATTATCTCAATAGACACAGAAAAGGCTTTCAAAAAAATTCAACTTCCCTTCATGTTAAAAACTCTCAACAAATTAGGTATTTAAGGAACATACATCAAAATAATAAGAGCCATTTATGACAAACCCACAGCCAACATTGTACTGAATGGGCAAAAACTGGAAGCATTCCCTTTGAAAATTAGCACAAGACAAGGATGCCCTCTCTCACGACTCTTATTCAATGTAGTGTTGGAAGGTATGACCAGGGCAATCAATCAAAGGAAATAAAGAAAGGGTATGCAAATAGGAAGAAAGGAAGTCAAATTGTCTTTGTTTCAGATGATATGATTCTATCTAGAAAACCCGACTGACTCAGCCCAAAGGCTTCTTAAGCTGATAAGCAAATTCATCAAACTCTCAGGATACAAAATCAATGTGCAGAAATCTCAAGCAATCCTACACTCCAGCAACAGACAGGCAGAAAGCCAAATCATGAATGATCTCCCATTCATAATTGCCACAAAGATAATAAAATACCTGGGAATACAGCTAACAAGGGAAGTGAAGGACCTATTCAAAGAGAACTACAAACCATTGTTCAAGGAAATCACAAAGGACACAAGCAGAGGGAAAAACATTCCATACTCATGGATAGGAAGAATCAATATTGTGAAAATGGCCATACAGCCCAAAGCAATTTATAGATACAATGCTATTCCAATAAATACCATTGATATTCTTCACAGAATTAGAAAAAAAGAACTATTTTAAAATCATATGGAACCAAAAAAGAGCTTGCATAGCCAAAGAACAAAGCTGGAGGCATCAGGCTACCCAACCGCAAACTGTACTACAAAGCTACAGTAACATAAACTTATGGTACTGGTACAAAAACAAGCACATAGACCAATGGAACAGAATAGAAAACTCAGAAATAAAACTGCACATCTACAACCATCTGATCTTCAACAAACTGGAAAAAAACAAGCAATGGGGAAAGGATTCCCTATTTAATAAATGGTGCTGGGAGAACTGGCTAGCCATATGCAGAAAATAGAAACTGGATTCCTTCCTTACACCTTATACAAAAATTAACTCAAGATGGATTAAAGACTGAAATGTAAAACCCAAAACTATAAAAGCCCTAGAAGAAAATCTAGGCAATATCATTCAGGAAGTAGGCATGGGCAAGGATTTTATGACAAAGACTCCAAAAGCAATTGCAACAATAGCAAAAATTGACAAATGGGATCTAACTAAACTAAAGAGCTTCTACACAGCAACCAAAACTATCACCAGAATGAACAGATAACCTACAGAATGGGAGAAAATTATTGCAATCTATCCATCTGACAAAGGTCTAATTCCAGAATCTACAAAGAACTTAAGCAAATTTACAAGAAAAGAACAAACAACCCCATTAAAATTGTGCAAAGGATATGAAAAGACATTTCTCAATAAAAAGACATAGGTATGGCCAACAAACATATTTTTAAAAGTACATCACTGATCATTAGAGAAATGCAAATCAAAACCATAATTAGATACCATCTGCTGCCAATCAGAATGGCAATTATTAAAAAGTCAAGAAACAACAGATGCTAGTGAGGCTGTGAAATAGGAACAGGAATGCTTTCACACTGTTGGTAGGAATGTAAATTAGTTCACCCATCGTGGAAGACAGTGTGGCAATTCCTCAAAGACTTAGAACTGGAAATACCATTTGATCCAGCATTCCCGTTACTGGGTGTATACCCAAAGGAATATAAATTATTCTATTATAAAGGTACTGGCATGTGTATGTTCATTGCAGCACTATCCACAATAGCAAAAACATGGAATCAACCCAAATGTCCATTAATGATAGACTGAATAAAGAAACTGTGGTACATATACACAATGGAATACTATACAGCCATAAAAATAATAAGATCATGTCCTTTGCAAGGACATGGATGAAGCTGGAAGCCATTATCCTCAGCAAACTAATGCAGGAACAGAAAACTAAATACTGCATATTCTCTCTTATAAGTGGGAGCTGAACAATGAAAACACATTGACACAGGAAGAGAACAACACTTACTGGGGCCTGTTGTGGGAGGGCGGTGGAGGGGAGAGCATTAGGGAAAAGAGCTAGTGCATGCTGGGCTTAATACCTAGGTGATGGATTGATACGTGCAACAAATCACCATGGCACACGTTTACCCATGAAACAAAACTGCTCTTCCTGCACATACAGCCTGGAACTTAAAAACAAACAATAAAATAATTATTAAAAATAAAAATAAAAAGTGTACAAAGCCAAAAAAAATTAGTAGAATCTCTATCAAAATTAAAATGATAAATTTTTTTTTCAGAAACAGAAAAGCCCATTCTAAAATTTACATGAATTTTAAAGAATCCTCAGTAGTCAAAAAATCTTGACTTTTTTGGAAAAAGAACAAAATTTAAAGACTCATACAATCTGATTTTTTTTTTTTTTTTGAGATGGAGTCTCACTCTGTCGCCCAGGCTGGAGTGCAGTGGCACCATCTCAGGTGACTACAAGCTCCACCTCCCAGATTCACACCATTCTCCTGGCTTAGCCTCCTGAGTAGCTGGGACTACAGGTGCCCACCACCACGCCCAGCTAATTTTTTTTGTATTTTTAGTAGAGATGGGGTTTCACCATGTTAGCCAGGATGGCCTCAACCTCCTTACCTTGTGATCTGCCCGGCTCAGCCTCCCAAAGTGCTGGGATTACCGGCATGAGCCACCACACCAGGACATACACTTTCTGATTTTAAAACTTACTCGAAGCTATAGTAATCAAAACAATGTGGCAATGGCACCAGACATATAGCTCAACAGTATAAAATAGAGTCAAGAAATAGCCTCTCATATACATGGTAACCTTTTTTCAAAAAGGAACTAAGTCCACTCAGTGGAGATGGAACAATCTTTTCAATAAATGGTGTTTGGAAAAGTGGATATTTACATTCAAGATATTGAAGTTGGATGTTTATACCATATTGAAAAATTAAGTCAAAATGAATAAAAATCCTAAATGCAAGAGATAAAACTATAAAGAATAGTTGGTGAAAATGTCGAATAATAAAGGCACTGTGGAAAATGATACAGCTGCTTCTCAACTTGCAGTGGAGTTTCACCTTTACAAACCCACCGCAAGTTGAAAAAATTGTAAGTAAAAATGCATTTAATATCTGCATAAAGTCATCATAATGTCAAAAATTGCAAGTCAAAGCATCACATGTCCAGGTATGCCTCAATTTACAATGTGGTTATGTTCCTATAAACTCATCATAAAGTCAAAAATCATCAAATTATTGTAAATCTGGAACCATCTGCATTGTAATTCCTCCAAAACTTAAACATAGAATAAGTATATGATCCAACAATTTTAGTTCTGAATGAAATAAATAAAATAATAAATAAATAAATAAATAAAATAAAAGCAGACACTTGAACAGACATTTTTGGATTTTTTGTATTCAGGGAGTACAATCGTGGTTTGTTACATGGATATGTTGCGTGATGCTGAGGTTTGGGCTTCTGTTGAACCCTTCACTAAAATAATGAACATAGCACAAATAGGTAGCTTTTCAACCCTTGCCTCCTCCCTCACTCTCCTCTTTTGGAGTCCCTGGTGTCTACTGTTCCCATCTTTATGTCCATGTGTATCCAATGTTTAGCTCCCAGTTATACCTGAGAACATGCAGTATTTGTTATTCTGTTTTTGCATCAAACAAATATTTCTATTCCCATGTTCATAGCAATACTTTTCACAATAGCCCGAAGGCAGAAACAAAGCAAGTGGTCATCTACAAAGAAATCAATATAAATATAGTATGTATACACAATTTTTAAAAGCGAAGAAATTTTGACACATGCTACAACATGGATGAAGCTTGAATACATTATGCTAAGTGAAATAAGTCGGTCACAGAAAGACAAATATTGCATGAATTCACTTACATGAAGTACCCACAGTAGTGAAATTCACAGAGATGGAAAGTGGAATGGTGGACCCTGGAAGATACGGGAAGGGAAAGAAGGAGAGTAATTGTTTAACAAAAACGAAGTGTTAGTTGGAGACAATGAAATTGTTTTGGAGATAGGTGCATGGTAGTGATGGTTGCACAACAATATATGTACTTAATGACACAGAACTCTACACTTAAAATGGTTAAAATGGTGTTCCTCTTAAGTATATTTGCACTAATAAAAAATCCCTTAAATGTACTGAAACTATTCCAATTTGGATTTCCAAATACATTTTTTAAACATCTTGGCAGGTTTCTAAACCATGGCAGAGCAATTTATTTTCAGTAATTTTATGACATTG
The DNA here is from genome assembly GCF_028858775.2 of Pan troglodytes. NCBI lineage: Eukaryota > Metazoa > Chordata > Mammalia > Primates > Hominidae > Pan > Pan troglodytes. The sequence goes on from NC_072398.2 coordinate 1,060,669, forward strand.
CTAATTTTTTAAAGAAAATTTAGAAGAGCAAATTTTCATAAATGTCATTTGGAATCAAGATGAGATTGGCATTAAGACTAATCCAATACTCCGTAATTTATATTACTAGTATAATTATTGGTAAGTAGAATATGTAATATTTGAAATTGTTAACACAATTAACAGTTCAAACATTTGTATCATTTGTGTTTTACATAGGACTCTCTATGACAAACTGTCCAAGAAATAGTTAACATTATCCTAATTTTAAAGAAAAAAATAACATAGAACAGCATAATAAATGGCACATCACATCTGATAGTTAATGCCATGTTTTATGACTGCCAATGTATCATCTTTTTATTATCCATGTTCCAGTGTTCTAATATTCTAATGTCCTATTATATAATATTATTTAAATAAAATTAAAGGCTGGTTCCTGACAGGAAAGCAGCCTCAGCCATGATGTTCCTGTTTCAATAATGTGAAGAAGATATTTTTTCTTATGTAAAAATAAATCCAAATGGAATATTTCTGGCCCTTTTACTTTTGTATTAACAGAATTAGCTATAAGGAAGGTATTTTAGCATATTAAGAAACATCTTCACTTGCTTTTACTTTTTTTTTTCACTAAAAATTCAGTATGCAGGCATAAGCATTAATGACAGAATACACAGGAGGAAAGAACGAGCAGAAAAAGTCCTGGTCACTATATTTCAGAGTGAGTAGGACCCACAAACCTGAAACCTGAACTACGTCTCACGTGAAAGGCAGGAGGGAGGCGTGAACTTTCACAGACTCTCTCCACACATTGGCACCTGGAACGTCACAGGATTCGTTCCGTGATTCTATTGGAGTTCCTCAAAATAACTCTTCAGATAGGTATCGCCACTGATATTTTATAGATGACAAAACTGAGATTCAGAGATTTTCAGTAAACTTCCCTAGATCCACAAACACACATACATATATGCATATATACATATATACATACATATCTGTGAATAAATGTGACATGTAGATAAACATACATTAATATAAACCTTTTAAAAATGTGTGGTGTAGTTCATCCCTCAAAATTTTTTGGCAGTAAATCTGAAATAAGGCTGGTTCAGTTTTTAATCAGCCAAAACAAAAATAATAGAAAAAAAATTATTAAAACAAAAACTCCACATAAATGTTAAATAATTGAGAAAGTATAAGAAATGTAAAACAAGTAGGATTTTTTAATGATTAAAATTTACTCATTACAAATCTTTTTCCGTTTCCTCGTATCACCCAGTTTTACTGTACTTTCACCTCACCTGGCAACTATTATGTAGCTTCACAGAAAAATGGTTTCTCAGAAACTCTAAATGAAAGATATTTTCTATCTTGCTCCCAATGTAAAAGATTCCCTACTGGAAGAATTCAGTTATAAAAAAACACCCATATAATCTCCTCTGTAAATCACGTTGAGGATGTACATATTCAACGTAATATTTACGACTCTCCAAATGCTGCCCAAGTTTCAAATGAAGAACCTATTACTAACTTTTGAAGTCAAAAAGCATCATTGCATTGCATGGATCTCTTTCCTATCCTTCAATTTAGAGTTGAAAGTGAGATGAAGAAAGTAGCCTAATTTAGTGATTCATATACTCAGAGAAGACAAAGATTTTTCAAACAGAGTCTCATTATCACAAGGAAGAAAAACTGAATCACAAGATTTGAAGAGAGTTATTCACGACTGTGCAGTGACCTAGTGACAGAGTTGGGAACCAAGGAGGATGGTCGTCTTGAGTCCAGATACTGCAGTTTTCCACGGAGGCACAGATTTTACTCCCTATATTTTCCTCACCTTTGATCAAAGCTATTCTCAAAGAAAAAATATTATTCATCACAATATAAGGCTGGTCTCCTTAAAGTTGGTATGATCATTTGCATAGGTGCAGAAAACGTGTGGATTTACCAAAAAAAAAAAAGAGAGAGAGAGAGAGAGAAAAGGAAAGAAAAAGCTGGGGAGGCAGGGGCACAAGTTGGCTTTGCTGGAAGTTTTATAAAAAATCAGACTGAAGTTTTAAAAGTCTCCAAAATCCAAGACATTCTTTATGGAGTTTTCCAGAATCTGGTTTACTTCCTGTCTTCTGAAGCGATATCTAAAATATACAAAAGTTCTGAATCTCTGAAACTTCCAGAAACTGATCTCCGTTACTTGCACATAGGGCTGGGAAATGGTGGAACAGGTGACAGTGTCAGTTTCACTGCAAAAGCTGAGAACTCATTTACTCCATGAGTCAACCTTAATTCCTTAAAACAAGCTGTCTGTACCCGAATCTGCATGTCTACAGTAAGAATTATTTCACATTGACAACACTTGTCTAGAATGTCAATCAGATGACACAAAAGAGTGTCTTCTGGAGTATAGACAAGGACAGCTCTCCACAGCATCCTGGCATGGAATCCTACAGGAGATTCCTCCTTCTTTCAAGTTCCCCCACAATAGATTCTCCTAAGAAGAGACACAGTATATAATGTTGTATTTGACTGACTTAGGAATAACTGATATTATTTAATATTTACACAATGTGTATTTGTAATTGTTGAGAAGGGTATGAAGTTGGAGAACCACAACTCTTTAAGGTGTAAAGGAGTAAAGAATATAAAGTGAATATTTGCTTTATATGTGTGTATGTGTGCTTCCAATTCACATCCTGCCATTGAGGTCCACGATGGTGCATCAGCTCTCACAGATAGATACACAGGTAAGTGGGCAGACAGACATTTCCATGGCTAGACAGAAACTGATTATGAAAGTATATCCTTTGACTGTTACTTTGGAATGAGGACGTGCTTACTCTGCTTCACGCTGTAAGTTCACAGGACAGAGACTCCATTTAAAATAAATCGAATTCTACCTCTTACAATTACTAAAAATGTAAGCTTTTGTTGCTGAATGGCTGACCCTGTATCTTATAATTACAACAGGGAGAAGAATCCATGGTTTATTAGGAGCTATGACATAGTGACTGTGTATTACTTGACTGGGTGTATCACTGAAGAGAACCTGCAATTTTCAGCATCTTCATCATTATCATTGCCAGCATCATCAACATAATCACTCTCACTTAACTCACACACTTGTTATCCGCTATGACTGTAGAATAATATAGCCTTCACATTGTTTCCACATACTATGCTCATTTGCTTCTCACAAAAACTCTGCATGGTTGTTAAAGCAGCTATTTCTATTATTTCACTGGAAGTTTACCTTGTGTCCCGAAAGAAAAAATAAATACATTGTAAAAGTTAAAAGCACAAAACACTACAATTTGGATCAAGTTGCGTGTAAAAACAAAATCTGGATACCCATAGCACAGCTACTAATCGTACGGTTACCTTCATTACTGATTTCCAGAAGAACATCCTTCTTTTAAGAAAATATATCATTGCACTGCAGACTGGTGATTTTAACCATTCTCGTTGTACCTTTACTTTAATGCCCCTTTAACATTTTTATGCAAAAACAACACTAATACTTTCCAGGCATTTCATTAGAAACACTGGATTCATATAAGGTAAAATACAAAGTGAGGAGTAGCAATAAGATTATAATGAGCATCATATAATCACTCATCATTCATGGCAAAAGAAATCAAACCAAAATAGCACAAAACACCAGCCAAGTAGGAATGAGGAAATGCCGCCCCCTACAATCATTATTGTGAATGTGGGTTCTTTAATTTCACTTGAGCTCATAAAAGCATAGTCTAATGTAATGTATCCCTGTCTCTTCAATTGACCATCATTTACCTTCCCGTCCAGAAAACACATTTATGAATTAGGTTCAAAACCATTTTTGGTTGTGTGCATTTCATACTCCAAGATTCCTGCTGAATGGTGTTATAGAAAGTACAGTTATTAGTGCTGAAATTCACCTCAATTCTATTTCTGAACAAAGGTCTCTTAAGCACTTGCCAGAGTTCCTTCTTCCCTGTAATCAATAAAAATTTAAAAACACAATTATAATTAGTACCTTTATTATTTCCTCATTTCCAAACACTCACTGCCTTTGCTTAGCTGACGGCAGTCCTACAGTCATCATAGAAACAAATACATGGTTTTTAAAGAAATGTGTATATTGGTTTTTCATCCCTGCATGTGAGATTTCAGAGACCTCCATGGGGATTCAGTAGCAATCATGAATCCAGTCCTTCTTTACCTGGAGAATGAGATTAACAGTTGTTTTGCTGATATTCACTGGGGATTGTCCAGTGAGACTTTGGATATTCTAGGCTGAGTCACTAATACAGAGGGTGGCCTTAGTCCAAGGTTCAGATATGAGTTCTGATCATGTATTTAGATGTTTCAAGGCATGTCAAGGGTAAACTCAGTGGAGAAAGAAACAAATATATTTATTCACATTATGTCAATGTTATTGTGTTTCTAAACTTCATGAAACTCTATAGCCTGAATGTTGTTATTCAGGCATCCACCGTAACAATGCGTCTGCATTCATTAATTTCTTTCTCCATTTGGTTTATATTGGCAGTAAGATTTAAACCACTAAAATAGAATGAGGTTAATTTAATAGAAACACATAAGTAGAAATTATTAAAATATCGCATACATGGGAGTTATCTATTAACATATTTGGGGTATTATACATGTTCAAATTGTTTCTTTTCATTTGGAAATGCTCATTAAATTGAAAAGCTATTTTCTCCTATTAAATTAGATGACCTAATGATGTTACTACTCTTGTTTTATTAATATTTAGAAAATGTTTATTAATTGAATTGAATTTTTACTCAGTAGAGTACTTTAAATGTTCTCGAATTTCTTACTGTTTATAGCAAATGAATTAATTATACCATCTATCTGAGAAAAGTGATATTGGTTCATTTTAATTTTTTTGAGTTTTAAAAATATTTGAATTTTTTAAACATGTATTGATAAATTGTACTTTGACATATATTGATATATATTTTGACATATTTATTGTGATACATATTTTGATATGCATAGGCTATTCAGGTGAAGCAGTGGCAGTGGAGAAGGAACCAAGAAACCTGTAACTAGTTGTGATCAATTAGTTGTAAACACCACTACACTCCGACCAGCCAATTTAATTTACTGATGCATGTATATGTTTTATAATTATCCAGTCAGCATAGTTAGTGTACAGTCTTGGCAAGGACAATTTCCTGAAAGTCAAAGTGTGCAGATGTTTCAATATTCCTGAATCTGAAAAGCTGAAGAATTCCTTTGTTAAGTTTACAACCGTGATTTTTAACATAATAGTAGATGCCATGTCTAGTGCAACCAGGGAACTGTTTTCACATCTTCAAAAGACAGAAGACACAACCTATTTGTGCTGAAAGAGGAGATAAGAATCCTTATTTGATGCGGTAAGACAGACTTCAAGGGAATTTCTGTAAAAAAGAAAGACTTTTAGGTTTACCTCAAAACTACGCACGAGGGTCAAGTATGCAAATATGGTGGATATGAGTCAGCAACTTACTCTTGAAATACGCTACTTCTCCCTGAGAGTGTTCTGGAAGCAGTAATTGACTATTTCACACATCTACAGTAGAAAGCACAAAACCAAGCATAGAGTAGGTCAAAACTTGGTTTATTCTGAAAGAAGAGATTAGAATGAGGAATGTAAATAAAACTGGGCTGCTTATTTTACATTTTTAAATGTCTGTGTTCAGTGCAATTGAATTATTCATTAAATCACACTTCTTTAATTTCATAATCATATTTACTTATTAAGAAACCCCATTCTATGTCCCAAAGATACAAGATTCAGATGATAACCATTTATGTCAAATCTGTTGTAAAAGAGCAAGAGACAGTGGCACAGTCCTGTAATTCCACCCATGGGGAGACTGAGGCAGGAGGATTGTTACAGGCCCACAGGGTTCAATTGCCCATGGAGTGGTAGCAGACCAAAACACCAAAACAGTGGGAGTTGCAGCAGAGAAAGTTTAATAATCATAGGTCAGCTGAAGGAGGAAGACAAAGGGAGCCTCAAATCAGCCTTCTGGAGACACTTGGGGATGGCGTTTTTAAGGAGTCCGGATGCGTGATGAGCTAAAGTGTGGGTATTGCTGATTGGTGGAGAGTGAGTGGTGACGTCATGAGACAGGGAGATGAAGACGCTGCATCCTGCACTGAGTCAGTTTCTTAGACAAGTTAACTTTGAGCAACCAGCATTCTACTCTCTGTTTCTATGTATTCCATTTATTTTTAGGCCCAATATATAAGTGAGATCATGTAGTATTTTTCTTTTTGTGTCTGAAAGCCAGTCTGGATTGAAGGACAGAAAAAAGAGAAACTGAGATTTGCACTGGGAGGCTACAATCTTGGTAACATAATTATTGTCCACTCCTTTTGTCAGAGGCTTTTGAACCAGAGCGACTCCACCTTGAGTGAGGGCTGGAAAATGAGCCTGGGACTTGCTGGGCTGCATTCCCAGAAAGTTCGGTATTCCTAGAAAGTTTGATATTTCTAGAAAGTTTGGTATTTTGAGCCTTTAGATGTTTACAGCTAAGGAAACAGATTGACAATGTTTACTAAACAGATCCAGACTTGGGAGTGTCCAGATATCCCGACATCCTAAGAACAAAGGCATTCTTAATTTTTCTTTAAAGATAATAATATTGATTCTTGAAAAATATACTAATTAAGAAAATTAATCCTTTATCACAAACCCTAGTAGCAGAGCACATCTCCCCATGCTCTTTTTTATTCTATATATAAACAAGTATTGTACCTAGGGTGGACACGTCCTCCTCTTACTTTCGGGAACGCCCTACTCTTATCTATGGAGTAGCTGTTCTTTCACACTTTGCCTTCTTAATAAACTTGTTTTTGCTTTGCACTGGGGACCTGCACTGAATTCTTCCTTGTGCAGGATCCACGAACCCTCTTTTGGGGTCTGGATCAGGACCCCTTTCCAGTAAGTTTCACAAACTCTTTCATGTCAAGTCCATCTATCTGCCTCTCTTGCAACTCCATTCAATGTCTGTCCAAATAGGGCCACCGAAATTTGTTGGCCTGCTTGAGAAATACAAAACAAATCATGTCTACTCTTTTCTTCTCCCATGAATATTTCTCCAAGTATCATGCATATAACAAACTTCTCACATATTCCATATCTCCTTCATATCGGCCCATGTAAATAGATAAATCTGTGGCCGTGGGACTGTTGCCTCAACATACAGTGTAGAATTTACTTACCATCCTTTATGTATCTGAACTCTTTTTTGACATGCCTCAGAAAGCAAACATTTCACTGTCCCTGATAGAACTCAAATACTTACTTCTCTACCTGACTTTCAGCTATGGCTATTGTATATAGGTGGAGAGTCTATATTAGATTTTTGGATCCCAGATTTTAACATGGGAATGGGTAGCTCAAAGCAGCAGGGCGGGTGCAAATCCTCTAAGGCTACCTGGACACCACAGAAATAAATTCACCAAGTTTCTAGGGCTGTGAATGGCACCCAGAAGGAGCAAGAGTGCTGACTTCACAGAACTCATTATCAAGCACATATTGGAAACTGCTCATGGTGGCAGATTTTCAGACCTTACTAGTGTCCATTTTTTGGTGATTTGGCAAGCCTTTGCATCTTCTTAAAATACTATATTTTCTGTTTAATTACGATGAATTTATTTTTGTTGTTTTTAGTTAAGAATCTTAGCTGATAATATCAAATTTCAAATTATATTTTGATTTAGTTTGAAAAACTTTAGTGAAGAGAGGATGAGGATCTGGAGCAAGGCAGTGATTATAAAATATGAGAAAGAGAGTTTTAAAATATTAATGTAGACAAGATTGATAAAATATTATAATTAATTTTATTCATTACAATGAAAGAACAAAAGACCTAAGTTAACTTGCAGTTGCTAGATTGTCTCATCATTTTATGTGACATGTGATGGTCTGTGTCCCTCACAGTGGAGTAAGTGCTTGGTAAGCACTTTTCTTTTATTTTATTGTCTTTTTTGCTTGTTTGTTTTCGTTTTTTGTTTTTTTGCAATTTATTTATTTATTTATTTATTTTTTATTATTATACTTTAAGTTTTAGGGTACATGGGCACAATGTGCAGGTTAGTTACATATGTATACATGTGCCATGCTGGTGCGCTGCACCCACTAACTCGTCATCTAGCATTAGGTATATCTCCCAATGCTATCCCTCCCCCCTCCCCCCACCCCACAACAGTCCCCAGAGTGTGATGTTCCCCTTCCTGTGTCCCTGTGTTCTCATTGTTCAATTCCCACCTATGAGTGAGAATATGCGGTGTTTGGTTTTTTGTTCTTGCGATAGTTTACTGAGAATGATGATTTCCAATTTCATCCATGTCCCTACAAAGGACATGAACTCATCCTTTTTTATGGCTGCATAGTATTCCATGGTGTATATGTGCCACATTTTCTTAATCCAGTCTATCATTGTTGGACATTTGGGTTGGTTCCAAGTCTTTGCTATTGTGAATAATGCCGCAATAAACATACGTGTGCATGTGTCTTTATAGCAGCATGATTTATAGTCATTTGGGTATATACCCAGTAATGGGATGGCTGGGTCAAATGGTATTTCTAGTTCTAGATCCCTGAGGAATCGCCACACTGACTTCCACAATGGTTGAACTAGTTTACAGTCCCACCAACAGTATAAAAGTGTTTTCTCCACATCCTCTCCAGAACCTGTTGTTTCCTGACTTTTTAATGATTGCCATTCTAACTGGTGTGAGATGGTATCTCATTGTGGTTTTGATTTGCATTTCTCTGATGGCCAGTGATGGTGAGCATTTTTTCATGTGTTTTTTGGCTGCATAAATGTCTTCTTTTGAGAAGTGTCTGTTCATGTCCTTCGCCCACTTTTTGATGGGTTGTTTGTTTTTTTCTTGTAAATTTGTTTGAGTTCATTGTAGATTCTGGATATTAGCCCTTTGTCAGATGAGTAGGTTGTGAAAATTTTCTCCCATTTTGTAGGTTGCCTGTTAACTCTGATGGTAGTTTCTTTTGCTGTGCAGAAGCTCTTTAGTTTAATTAGATCCCATTTGTCAATTTTGGCTTTTGTTGCCATTGCTTTTGGGGTTTTAGACATGAAGTACTTGCCCATGCCTATGTCCTGAATGGTAAAGCCTAGGTTTTCTTCCAGGGTTTTTATGGTTTTAGGTCTAACGTTTAAGTCTTTAATCCATCTTGAATTAATTTTTGTATAAAGTGTAAGGAAGGGATCCAGTTTCAGCTTTCTACATATGGCTAGCCAATTTTCCCAGCACCATTTATTAAATAGGGAATCCTTTCCCCATTGCTTGTTTTTCTCAGGTTTGTCAAAGATCAGATAGTTGTAGATATGCGGCGTTATTTCTGAGGGCTCTGTTCTGTTCCATTGATCTATATTTCTGTTTTGGTACCAGTACCATGCTGTTTTGGTTATTTATGTGAGATTAGGTAAATCTTTCAACATCAGGCAACTACTACCTTTTCTCATATTATTATGACATTCTCATACAGTCCTAATGATGAGAAAATTCTACTTAATTTAAATTAGAGGAGAAGAAAGTCATAAACATTTGCCGTTCTATAAGTCAAAATTTAAATTATTCAGTACTCTAGTAAACTCTAAATGCTTAATTGGTATGAGTATATCCAGATCCATGTTTGTATCTCCTATTCAAATGTTAATGTTCTTGTTTGAAAATGATTATTCCAATTGTAGTACAGATGACTCTAGGACAACGTGGAAATTAGGGTCACTGACCGCCATGCAGTAGAATATGCATTTAACTTTGAACTCCCCAAAACCTAACTACTGATATCCTACTATTGACAGGAAGCCTGACAAATAACATAAGCATTCAATTAACACATACTTTGTATCTTATATGTCTTATATACTCTATTCTTACAGTAAAGTGAGCTAAAAAAAATATCTTATTGAGAAAATCATCAGAAAGAGAAAATACGTTTACTATTTATTTAGGGATAGAGGTTTGTCATAAAGTTCTTCATCATTGTTGTCTTCATGTTGAGTGGGCTGAGGCGGAGGAAGAGGAGGAGAGGTTGTACTTGTTGTCTCAGGAGTGGTGGAGGCAGAACAAAATCCACATATATGTGGACCTGCACAGTTCAAATCTGTGTTGCTCAAGGACCATTCAGTCATTCACCACTGCTGTCACTTGGATAATATGAGGCTCTTCTTACTTGCTCATTCTACCTTCCTTCTTGCCTCCTCTCCTCAGAGATAAAAGAGTCTCTCAGGAATGGGCTCTTCTGGAGAGCAATGGCCTTTCACTCAGAGAATGGACCTAAGCAGATAACCTTTATGAAATAATGTTGATCCTTTTAGGCACATGCCTAAGCAGGTATAAAAATAGTGGAGCAGAGGAGCTGATCCCAATCCAAGCTGAATAGTCCTATTGATTTATGAGAAGAGTAAGTGGAAATAAAATTGTGCAGAAGAGAATGTCTTGCATGAAAATACCCATGGCAACTGAGGAGGCAAATCTTGAGTGTGTTGTGATGTGACTGGGAAATGGTTCAAATAACCTACTCCACACTCCACTAAGTCAGCTATAGTCTAAGAGGGTCTATAGACTGTAACTTCTATAGAACTTCTTATACAGAAACTCTTGTTTTTCTAAAGCCAAATTGGCTGCCCCACAAACATAATTATTTATCCTCAGGTAAACTTATTAGTAAAATATTACTTTAGGAAAAAGAAGAAGACATACATACCAGTTGAGAGTAAATAAAAACTATTTAATATTCAATTAGATTCAGTACTTTTAAATAATTTGTTATTTTTGTCTTATTTTTATAATAATGGGAGATAAACAACTATTATGTAATTATTATGCTGAATGATATGATTAGTTTGGACCTTTATTGTTTTGATTTCTACATGTTAATGAAACCCTGTTGCCCACAATTTAGTAGAAAATATATGACCTATATTTGATTAAAAAAAAACAGGCAGGGCATGGCGGCTCACACCTGTAATCGCAGCTAACTTAGGAGGCTAGGCAGGAGAATCGCTTGAACCCAGGAGGCAGAGGTTATGGGGAGCTGAGATTGCACCATTGCATTAGAGCCTGGGCAACAAGAGCCAAAATCCATTAAAAAGACAAACAAACAAACAAACAAAAACCACACACAAACAAAATCAAAATAGATGTCTTAGAATATGTATTATAATATTGTCAAGACTAAATTAAAAGACAAATCTTCTAGATTAACTTCTGTTTGACACACTGGGCATGTAATAATGCTTTTCTTCACTGCTGTACACTACTAAGTTGATATGAACCTAGCGCTTTGACTCTAAGACAGAACGTATGTCTACATTTTCACCGAGAAGATTTTCTGAATCACTCGTGTCAGGGCCCCCATCACCTCCTTGTTTCTCAGGCTGTAGATGATGGGGTTGAGCACTGGGGTGAGGATGGTGTAGAAAACAGCCAGAACCTTGTCCTCTGTCGGAGATCGCAGGGATCTTGGACGTAGATAGGTATAAGCAAAGGGTGCATAGTAGAAGGACACTACAGTGAGGTGGGTGCTACAGGTCGAATAGGCCTTCTTCCTCCCTTCTGCAGAGTGCATGCGGTAGACAGCAAGGAGAACCCGGCCATAGGAACATGCAATACCAGTGAAAGGAAGCACAAGAAAGATGGTGGTGCTCAAAAACACTGTGCTCTCATAGACCCAAGTGTCTGTGCAGGCTAGCGTCAACATAGCTGGAACATCACAGAAAAAATGATTGATGGCTCTGGACTTGCAATATGGGATACAGAGTGCATATACTGTGTGAGCACAAGAGTTGATAGAGCTTATCATCCAAGATCCTGTTATCATCATCACACACACTCTTTTGCTTATACGGATGGGATAGTGGAGAGGAAAGCAAATGGCCACATAACGATCATAGGCCATTGATGTCAGGAGCAGTGCTTCTGCAACTGCTAAAGTCAAGAAGAAGAAACTCTGAATCCCACATCCAGTGAAGGAGATAGACTTGTTTCCATACAGAAAATCGTAAACCATCTTTGGAACAATGGTGGAGATGTAATTTAGGTCAATGAGGGAGAGCTGACTAAGTAGGAAATACATGGGTGTGTGGAGATGGATGTCCAAAAAGATGAGAAGAATCATGGATAGATTTCCAATTAGAGCCATTAGGAAAATGAGAAAAATGAGGGTGAATACGAAAAGGCCAATTCTTGATTGTGGGAACAGCCCCAATAAGATGAAATCAGTTGATGTTTGATTGTAATTTTCCATGGGGCATTCCTACAATCCATCCTGAAGGGAGACAAAAGGGTAAATTAAGCACAGTAATTCACTTTTATCCACAGTGGCTGCATTACAAGACTCCCAGTGGATGCCTGAAACTGGGGTTGATACTGAACCCTATATACACTATTTTTATATCCATAAATGCATATTATAAACTTTAATTTATAAATTAGGCAAGGAAGAGATTAACAAAAATAACTACACATAAAATAGAACAATTACAACTATATACTGTAATAAAACTTATGTGAATGCAATCTATATTTTTCTTTCTTTCAAACCATCATATTGAAAAAGTGCTCATTTTTCTTGTGATGACAAAATGCTTCATGGGAAATCAAAATGTCTACATGATGACATAAAGTGAGGAGAACAAGGTAGGCACTGTGATGCGACGTTGGGCTATGACTGAAAACCAATTGAAAATTTATGAAGTGTTCATTTGTGGACTTTTCCATGCAATATTTTCAGACCGCATTTGATCACAGGAGAAACCACGGAAAACAAAACAGTGAATGAGAGGGGACTACTTATAGAATAGTAAGCCAATTGTTTTTAAAAATCCTTAGTTTAGTTAGACTGTGAATTATTTATAGAACTTTACAACACTTAAATGATGAACTCATTTATTCTATTTAGAAAAAATTATTTTCTTTCACAGAGATTAATATTTGATGAGACAAATATTTATAACCAAAGTTTTTTCTAAGAAATATATACATTTATAGGAAAAATCATTTGTCTTACAACTTCAAAAAGATATGAATGTTTGATGCCCAACACAATCTCAGATGCCATTAAGATCATGTGCTATGCTTAAAACATACGCATGGAAAGGTAAATTAAATGCATATGCTATGGATCCATATTATGAATAAATTAGCATTACTTTTTCTGGATGATTTTTCTCACCAAATTTATTCTTTAAGACTTACTTGTAGAACTGCAGCAGCCTATGATTCATTTGGAGGAACTTATATTTCCTTCTTGAATTGTCTTTGCATAATAATTTGAAGTCAAACTTTCTCTAAGTTAGACATCATTATTTGGTTCTTCTACTTAAAAATGTAGAATGAATTGTTATTTTAAGTACCTTTTTCATGAAATGTAATTCATAGTCTTGATTTTGAATGTCCACCACCATCAAATGTCCATTCTCTTTTGCCTTCTCATCCAATTTCTGAATTCTCAAGTTAATGCAGACTCTCTATCTCAATATCTATATGCCAAGTTCATTTTAGCTTCCGTGTCTCTGCTCAAGCTGTCCCCATATACGATGTATATTCTGTGTCTTTGCTTCCCTCATGCTTAGATTACATAGACTTTAGGGATCCTCCCATTCATATGAAGGGATCATAAGTATATTTATCAATTTTTTGTTAAGATCCATAAAGTATAATGTAATCTAAGCATTAGGGAAGCAAAGACAATAAATCACTTTACGTCTTCAAAAGACAGGATTTGGAGAAATGACCATTCACTTAAATGGAAAAAAGGAAACAGCAACCTGACAGTTTTCTGGCTAGAGGTGGTTCGAGTATTCTTCTCCAGATAGAAGACATCGCTGGACAACTTTGCACAGGATACATAAAAGGAATGAAGTTTTTAGGCTTGAAAATTATTTTAGAGCCAAAGGTCAGCCGACCTTTGAGGAAGTGTAACAATATGAAAGAGTAAGATCCACACAGTGTGCAAACTCACATCTACACACACACACACAAAGATGAACACTCACTTAAGGATCAATACACATGTATGTACACTGAGTTAAAACTATCACAAACCTGCAAAAAGAGTGAGTTTTTAAAATTAAGAATTCCTATTTTCAGGAATGAAGATGTCTATGATATGTTATAAAATCCACCAAATAAATATCATTAGCTATATGCAAGGATGTGAAATGTAACAATAAATGACTCTTTGAAATTAAAGATACAATAATTGATACCGCATTAAATGAGTTTCAAAATACGAAAGTGAAAAATCTATCAGAAGGAAAAAAAAACCTGAAAAGATTAGAAGAGACAAAATATTAGAAAATTAATGCAACAGGACCAACATATACTTACAGGCATTCCCAGAAATGCACATAGCAAATAATAATAAACTCAATACCATACAAAAATTCTCAGAACTGAAATATATTAGCCACCATATTCAGATGGCATGTAAAATCACAAAGTAAGTGAGAAATATTTTTAGTAAAATATTTCATGAAAATCCTGTCTTCTAGAAAACATTCTAAAAATTTTAATTATAAGTTTTTGAGAGAAATAGTAGTAATAATAATCAGAAGAAATCTATGTATATATGTATCACCATCAGGATTTACAAGAGTATATATTTTATGTATTTAATCAATAAATTTCATAAGACGAGATGATGCTGTCAACCCCTTACTGCAGATATAAAGTGGAATGTAATTATGTTGACAGAATGGGAGAAAGGTAACGAGTGTGGGGGTAGTGATGTTGGGGGAAGCAGGTCACTATTGACTGTGGCCTATGTCATGAGTCAAGGGCTGGTATTTGGGGTATATAAATCAAGCATTAGCAGATAAGCATATTGTTTGAAAATACATGGACAAAAATAGGGAAAAACTGGTAAGAAAATTTGAAGTCCTTACCTTTGGGTTCAGGAAGGGTCTGTTATGGGTCCAATATTTTAGCCTGTGGACTGTTGTCACCATGTCTATGCATTACTTGAATAAAACATTAAAGTGATGTAAAAATTATGTCACAGTTAAGAATTTAACCCACAGCTTCATCATAATATGAGACTGACACTTTTTTTTTTTCTTTTTGAGATGGAGTCTTGCTCTGTCACCCAGGCTGGGGTGCAGTGGCGCGATCTCAGCTCACTGCAAGCTCCGCCTCCCGGGTTCACGCCATTCTCCTGCCTCAGCCTCTCAAGTAGCTGGGATCACAGGCGCCCGCCACCGAGCTGGCTAAATTTTTGTATTTTTAGTAGAGACGGAGTTTCACCGTGTTAGCCAGGATGGTCTCGATCTCCTGACCTCGTGATCCGCCCATCTGGGCCTCCCAAAGTGCTGGGATTACAGGCGTGAGCCACCGCGCCCGGCCAAGAGTGACACTTTTTAGTCTAAGATTTGGAGAAAGACAAAAATGTCCACTTTCACGGCATCGATTCAGCATATTACTGGAAGTTCAACCAAAGCGATTGAACAAAAAAAAAAAAAAGGGAAAGATAAATATGTTATCTTAATTCAAAAGAAAGAAGTAAAATAATTTTTATTTGTTTATGACATAACTATATGTGTAGAAAATCTTAGGACTCCACGCAAAGAAAACTGTTATAAATAATTAACACAATAAGCAAAATTGCAGCATGCAACATCAACAGCCAAAACCTTTTGCACTCCTATACACCCACAATTTGCTGTGACTCACTGAAAGTGTCAGAAGCAAAATTATGTCTGTTCTGAACCTAGGCTTCAAGTGGCTATACACTAACAGTAAACAATCTAAAAATGAGATTGTGATTTTATTTACAATAGTATCAAAAAGAAACGAAACACTTAAGGATTAAACCTAACCAAGGAAGTAAAAGGCTTATATATTGAAAAATGACAAAATGCTGATTAGAACAATTAAAGAAGACACAGATAAATGGAAATACATTCTGTATTTATAGACTGGAAGGCTTAACACTGTTAAGATGTCAAGAATATCCAAAGTCACTTAAAGATTCAATGGAATCTATGAAAATTCTAATGATAAATCTTTTTCAGAAATAGAAAAACCCGTGCTAAAATTTATATGGAATTTCAAAGGACCTTAAATAGTCGAAAAATCTGGAAAACGTTTTTTTAAGGACAAAATTGAAAAACTGTTACTTTCTGATTTTAAAACTTACCAAACGCCTCCAGATTTGTTTTTTTCACTTAGTCTTGCTTTGGCTATGCAGACTCTTTTTGGTTCCATATGAATTTGAGAATTGTTTTTTCTATGTCTGTGAAGAATGATGGTGGTATTTTGATGGGAATTACATTGAATTTGTAGGTTGTTTTGGCAACATGGTCATTTTCACAATATTGATTCTACATATCCATGAGCATGGTATGTGTTTCCATAGGTTTGTTTCGTCTATGATTTCTTTCAGCAGTGTTTTGTAGTTTTCCTTATAGAGTTCTCTCACCTCCTTGGTTAGGTATATTCCTAAGCAGTTTATTATTTGCAGCTGATTTGTGTACATTAATTTTGTATCCTGAAACTTGGCTGAATTCTTTTATCAGTTTTAGAAGTTTTCTGGAGAAGGCTTTAGAGTTTTCTAGGTAAACAATCATATTATCAGCAAAGAGGGACAGTTTGGCTTCCTCTTTACTGATTTGGATGCCCTTTATTTCATTATCTTTCTGACTGCTGTGGCTAGGACTTCCAATACTACGTTGAAGAGGTAAGAGTGAGCATCCTTGAATTTTTCCACTTCCAAGAACTACAGAAATCAAAACAGTATGACATTGGTATAAAGCCAGACATGTATACCAATAGAAGAAAAGAGAGGACAGGTGCCATGGCTCACACCTGAAATCCCAGCACTTTGGGAGGCTAAGGCAGGCAGAATTGCTTGAGCTCAGAACATTGAGACCAGCCAGTAAAACATGGCAAAATCCTGTCTGTACAAAAAAATACAAAAATTAGCCAGGTGTGGTGGCTCGCACCAGTAGTCCCATCTACTTGGGGGCTTGAGATGGGAGGGTTGCTTGAGCCCAGGAGGCAGAGGTTGCAGTGAGCCAAGATCACACCACCACATTCCAACCTGTGTGACAGAGTGAGACCCTGTTTCAAAAAAAAAATGGAGGAGAAGAAGAAGAAATAGAAAACAGAGTCAAGAAATAGACTGTCATATACACAGCAATATTTTTTTGGCAAGCAAACCAAGTTTACTCAATGTGGAAGGGACAGTCTTTTCAATAAACAGTGTTTGAAAAACTAGATATCTACATTCAAAATATTGAAATTGGATGCTTACTTTACACCATATAGAAAAATTAAGTCAAAATAAATCAAAGACCTAAGTTTAAGAGCTAAAACCATAAAAGTATAGTCAGTGGCAAAATGAAATTGTACAGCCTCTGTGGAAAATGATTGAGAGGCTTCTCGATTTATGATGGGTTTCATCCTGATAAACCCATTATGAAAATATTGTAAGTAAAATATACATTTACTATCCTGAAAAAGTCATCTCAATGTTAAAATATTGTAAGTCAAACCATTGTAATTCCAGATGCTCCTTGATTTACGATAGGGTTTTATGTTTTTATAAATGCATAGTAAAGACAAAAAGTTGTCAAATTATTGTTTCTGGACCATCTGTATAGTAATTTCTTCAAAAATTAAACAGAGTTAGTATAGGTTCCAACTATTTCACTTCTGAATGTGGACCCACAGAAACAAGACACACAAAAACATACTTATATGCCCACGTTCACAGCAGCAGTATTCACAATACCCCAAAGGCAGAGACAACTTAAGTGTCCATCCACAGAGAAATCAATAAAAAAATGTAATGAGTACATACAATGGAATATTATTCAGTTTTTAAAATGAAAGAAATTTTGACACATGCTACAACATAGATGAAACTTGATTACATTATGCTAAGCAAAATAAGCCAGAAACAGGCAAGTATTGTATGAATTTACGTACAGGAAGTACCCAGAGTAGTCAAATTTATAGAGACAGAAAGTAGAATGCTGGACCCCAGGGGATGGGGGAAGGGAGTCAAGGAGAATAATTGTGTAGAGAACAAAATTTTAGTTGGAGACAATGAAACTATTCTGGAGATGACTGGTGGGGATGGTTGCAGAACAATATAAATATACTTAGTGCCACAGACCTGAACACTTAAAATAGTTTAAATGGTGTAGTTTATCTTATGTATATTTAATACATGAGATAATATTTATTATCTTATGTATGAAATAAGAAATAAAAAATAATAAAAACATTTAAATATACTGAAATTATTCCATATTTGGATGTCCAACTACATTTTAAGAAAATTCAGGCAAGTTTCTGAGCCTCTACAGAGCAATTTATTTTCAATTATTTTACGACCTCTGGTTATTTGTGAGGGACAATTTAGAAGAACAAATTACTTTTTATACATGTCATTTGGAAACAATACGTGATCAGCATTAAGACTGATGCAATAGTTTGAATTTATATTAGTAGTTTAATTATTGGCAATTAGAACATGTACTATTTGAAATTACTAACACAATTAACATTCCAAACATTTCTATTATTTGTATTTTATATAGGGCAGTCGATGACAAACTTTCCATGAGAGTTATTATCCTACTTTTAAAAAGAGGAAAAGTAATATATGTCAGAATATTAAATGACACATCAGATCTCATATGTAATGCCATATTGTAACTGAGTACCCTATTTTTAAAAAAGAAAAATAACAAATTTATTTTTCCGATCTCCCCCTACCTCTTACTTAACTGTTTAGGAATGCAAATCTATCCTTTACACTCTCCACCAGGCACATTCTACAAGGCAAGCTTATTTGACTTTGTGTTTACTTAAAAGTTCTAGAGAAGGAACCTTGAAGAAAATCAGGCACCCCAAAAACTCCCTCCCACTAGGAGATTGCCTCAATTTACAGCCCAGCTCTGCCTGCAATGGTGCCAGCCAGACCACTGGATAGAAAATACATCAGAAGCAAGCCATTGGACCCCATCTCCTCACCCCCTGCATGCCATTCAAGCCAAGACCCCTTTAAAAGACCCTTCCTACTGCCCCAGAAGGGGAAGCACTGCCCATTAAAGCAGAAGCCTGTCCTGCTTCCCCTCAGCTAAGCTTGGAAGAAAAAATCTTTCTTTCTACCAGACCTTGCTCTTGTTAACAGGACTTTACAATGGTGAGGGGCAGGAGATGTGTTCTGCGATGTTACAATATCTCATGAACACCAATGTAGCATCTCTTTGATTATTCATGTTCCAGGGTTCTAATTCTACCATATAATATTATTGTTAGAAAAAATAGAGCCCTGTCCCTAACGAGAAAGCAGTCTCAGCCATTATATATCTGTTTCAGTAATGCGAAGAGGATGTTTATTATACATCTGTTTCAGTAATGTGAAGAGGACATTTTTTTCTTACGTAAAAATAAATCCACGTGGGTTCTGTCCCTTAGTTTTTTATCCACCAAAATAGCAATAAATATTTTAAGCCTATTTAAAAACATTTCTACTTGCTTTCATTTTTGTAACTCTCCTAAAATGTATATATCTAGGCATCAGCATTAATGATGTTATACACAGGAGGAAAAAGAGAGCAGAAAAATTTCTGATGATATTTTCATCACAAGTAGAAAAACCAGCCTTCAACCCCAGTGATGTCCTACACGAATGGAATGATACCAGCATGAACTTTTATTGACTATCTCCACACACTGGCACTTGCAATATGTCAGGATTGTTCCATGATTCCATTGGTTTTAATCCTAATAAAAAGCTCTTTACATTGACATCACCACCGACATCTTAGATGACAAAAATTGAGATTCAGAGTTTGTAAGCGAACTTCTCTAGATCACAAAGTAAGAAGCAGCATTAAGATTATAATGAGCATCGTACAATCGCACATCACTCATGGCAAAAGAAATCAAACCAAAACAAAACAAAACACCAACCAAGTAGGTACAAGGAAATGTTACCCCTTACAATAATTATTGTGAATGTGGGTTCTTTAATTTCACTTGAGCCCATGAAAGCATAGTCTAATATAATGTATCCCTGTCTCTTCCATTGACTATCATTTCCCTTCCCCTCCAGAAAACACATTTATGAATTAGCTGCAAAACCACTTTTGGTTGCCTGCATTTCATACTCCAATATTTCTGCTGAATGGTGTTAGAGAAAGTACAGTCATTAGTGCTGAAATTCACCTCAATTCTATTTCTGAAACAAAGTCCTCTTAAGCACTTGCCAGAGTCCCTTCTTCCCTGGGATCAATAAAAATTTAAAAATACAATCATAATTAGTACCTTTATTATTTCCTCATTTCCAAACACTCAGTGCCTTTGCTTAGCTGACAGCAGTCCTACAGTCATCATAGGAACAAATTCATTTTTCTGAGTAAGCATTAAGAATATTGCTTAAAGAAATGCATATATTCATTTTTCTTCCCTACACACAAGATTTCAGAGACCTTCATTGGAATTCAGTAGCAACCATGAATCCAGTCCTTTTTAGCTGGAGACTGAGATTAACAGTTGTTTTGCTGGTATTCACTGGGGATTGTCCACTGAGACTTTGGACATTCTAGGTTGAGTCACTAACAACATAGGATGGCCTTAGTCCAAGGTTCAGAAATGAGTTCTGATTATGTATTTAGATGTTTCAAGGCATGTCAAGGGTAAATTCAATGGAGGAAGAAACAAACATATTTATTCACATTATGTCAATGTTTTTGTCTTTCTAAACTTTATGAAACCCTATAGTTTGAATGTTGTTATTCAGGCATCCACAGTAATAATGAATCTGCATACATTAATTTCTTTATGAGTTCAATTTATATTGGCAACAAGATTTAAGCCACTAAAATAGAATGAGGTTAATTTAATAAAAACACATAAGTAGAAATTATTAAGCTATCACATACATGGGAGTTATCTTTTAACATATTTTAGGTATTATACATGTTCACATTGGTTCTTTGTATTTGGAAATGCTCATTAAATTATACAGTGATTTTTCTCCTATTAAAAGAGATAATTAAATGTTGTTATTACTCTCTTTGGTTTATTAATATTTAGAAAATAGTAATTTAATTAAATTTTTATTCAGTAGAGTGCTTTAAATGTTCTCAAATTTCTTATTTTCTTACTAAATGAATTAATGATACAATCTACCTGAGAAAAGTAATATTTCTTCATTTTTAATTTTGTTGAGTTTTAAAAGTATTTGAATTTTTCCACATGTATTTAAATTGATAAATTATTTGACACATTATGATATGTATTTTTATTTATATTTATTGTGATATATATTTTGATATGTATAGGCTAGTCAGATGAAGCAGTGGGAGTGGAGAAGAAACCAAGAAACCTGTAACTGGTTGTGATCAATTAGTTGTAAACACCACTACACTTGGACCAGCCAATCTGATGTACTGATGCATATATATGTTGTATAATGATCCAGTCGGGGTAGTTAGTGTACATTCCTGGCAAGGACAATTTCCTGAAAGTCCAAGTGTACAGATGTTTCAATATTCCTGCATTTGAAACGTCGAAGAATTTTTTTGCAAGTTTAAAACCTTGGCTGTTACATAATAGTATGTGCCATGTCTAGTGCAACCAGGGTACTGTTTTCACAGTTTTGTTAAACTCAAAACCTATATGTGCTGAAAGAGGAGGTAAGACTCCTTATTCGATGTGGGAAGATAGACTTCAAGGGAATTTCTGTAAAACAAGGAAGACTTTTAGGTTTACCTCAAAACTACCCACCAGGGTCACATCACATATGCAAATATGGGGGATATGAGTCAACAACTTATTCCTGAAATACATACCCCAGATCTCCTGAGAGTTTCCTGGACGTAGAAATTGACGATTTCACACTTCTGCAGTAGAAACGACGAAACTAAGCAGATCGTAGGCCACAACTTGTTTTATTCTGAAAGAAGAGATTAGAATAAGAAATATAAATAAAACTGAGCTGCTTATTTTACATTTTTCCATGTCTGTATTCAGTCCATTTGAAGTATTCATTAAGTCAAACAGATTTTTAAATGCATAATCATATTCACTTATAAAGAAGCTCCATTCTATTTCCCAAAGAGAAAAAATTCAGGCGATAACCATTTATGTCAAATCTTTTGTTAAAGAGCAAGGGACGTTGGCACAGGCCTGTAATTCCACCTACTGGGAGACTGAGGCAGGTGGATTGTTACAGGGCCACAGGGTTCCATTGCCCATGGAGTGGTAGCAGACCAAAACACCAAAACAGCAGGAATTGCAGCAGAGAAAGGGTTTGTTAATCATAGGTCAGCTGAAGGAGGAAGAGACAGGAAGCCTCAAATCAGCCTTCTGGAGAGACTTGGACATGATTTTTTTTTTTTTTTTTTTTTTTTTGAGACGGAATCTCGCTCTGTCGCTCAGGCTAGAGTGCAGTGGCGCGATCTCGGCTCACTGCAAGCTCAGCCTCCTGGGTTCACGCCATTCTCCTGCCTCAGCCTCCTGAGTAGCTGAGACTAAAGGCACCCACAACCACGCCCAGCTAATTTTTTTGTATTTTTAGTAGAGACGGGGTTTCACTGTGTTAGCCAGGATGGTCTCGATCTCCTGACCTCATGATCCACCCGCCTCAGCCTCCCAAAGTGCTGGGATCACAGGTGTGGACATGACGTTTTTAGGGAGTCTGCTTGGGTGATGGGCTAAAGTGTGGGGATTGCTGATTGGTCGAGGCGTGAGTGGTGAAGTCATGAGACAGGGAGATGAAGATGCTGCATCCTGCACTGAGTCAGTTTCTCAGACAAGTTAACTTTGAGTAATCACCATTCTACTCTCTGTTTCTTTGTATTCTGTTTATTTTTAGGCCCAATATATCAGGGGAAATTCAGCCCCCGATATTTCACATGGGTCCTTTTCTATTTTCCCTAAGTGTCTGCTGGTCTGAGAAATAAAGGGACAGAGTACAAAGAGAGAAATTTTAAAGCTGGGTGTCCTGGGGAGACATCACATGTTGGCAGGTTCCATGGTGCCCCCTGAACCGTAAAACCAGCAAGTTTTTATTAGCGATTTTCAAAAGGGGAGGGAGTGTACAAATAGGGTGTGGGTCACAGAGATCACATGCTTCACAAGGTAATAAAATATCACAAGGCAAATGGAGGCAGGGTGAGATCACGGGACCACAGGACTGGGGCGAAATTAAAATTGCTAATGAAGTTTTGGGCACACATTGTCATTGATAACATCTTCTCAGGAGACAGGGTTTGAGAGCAGACAACCGGTCTGAACAAAATTTATTAGGCAGGAATTTCCTTGTCCTAATAAGCCTGGGAGCACTACAGGAGACTGGGGCTTATTTCGTCCCTTATCTACGACTATAAAAGACAGCCATCCCCAAAGTGGCCATTTCAGAGGCTGCCCCCTAGGAACTCATTCTCTTTCTCAGGGCTGTTCCTTGCTGAGAAAAAGAATTCAGCGATATTTCTCCTATTTGCTTTTGAAAGAAGAGAAATATGGCTCTGTTCCACCCAGCTCAAAGGCAGCCGGAGTTTAAGGTTATCTCCCTTGTTCCCTGAACATTGCTGTTATCCTGTTCTTTTTTCAAGGTGCCCAGATTTCATATTGTTCAAACACACATGCACTACAAACAATTTGTGCAGTTAATGCAATCATCACAGGGTCCTGAGGTGACATACATCCTCCTCAGTTTACGAAGATGATGGGATTAAGAGATTAAAGTAAAGACAGGCATAGGAAATCACAAGCCTATTGATTGGGGAAGTGATAAGTGTCCGTGAAATCTTCACAGTTTATGTTCAGAGATTACAGTAAAGACAGGGGTAAGAAATTATAAAAGTATTAATTTGGGGAACAAATAAACGTCCATGAAATCTTCACAATTTATGTTCTTCTGCCATGGCTTCAGCCGGTCCCTCCATTCGGGGTCCTGACTTCCCGCAACACCAATATATAAGTGAGATCATGCAGTATTTTTCCTTTTGTGTCTGAAAGCCAGTCTGGATTGAAGGACAGAAAGAAATGGGACTTTCACTGGAAGACTACAATCATAGCAACATAATCATTTCCAGTTTTTCCCAGCTTGAGGGAACCAACGTGAACCATGCTTGGGATTCTCTCCAGGAAAGTTCCATGTGAAAACATCTGCAACATGCAGGACCTTTGAATGACCTTTGAAGAGGAGGAGATGTTGGTCTTGCTGTCTCAGGAGTGGCGAAGGCAGAAGGAAATCCACACGTAAGTGGACTGCACGGTTCAAGTCTGCATTGTTCAAGGGTCAACTGCAGATCAGGCATTCATCACTGTTGTAGTTTGAATAATCCAGGGCTTTTCTTTTTAAAACAATGCTAGATTTGTGGAGGTAAACATATTTATATTCTACTTTTTACATAGACACACTTATATTTGCCAAATGATTTTTCTTTTTTTATTATTATACTTTAAGTTTTAGGGTACATGTACACAATGTGCAGGTTTGTTACATATGTATACATGTGCCATGCTGGAGTGCTGCACCAATTAACTCCTCATTTAGCATTAGGTATATCTCCTAAGGCTATCCCTCCCCCCTTTCCCCACCCCACAACAGTCCCCAGAGTGTGATGTTCCCCTTCCTGTGTCCATGTGTTCTCATTGTTCAATTCCCACCTATGAGTGAGAATATGCGGTGTTTGGTTTTTTGTTCTTGCGATAGTTTACTGAGAATGATGATTTCCAATTTCATCCATGTCCCTACAAAGGACATGAACTCATCCTTTTTTATGGCTGTATAGTATTCCATGGTGTATATGTGCCACATTTTCTTAATCCAGTCTATCATTGTTGGACATTTGGGTTGGTTCCAAGTCTTTGCTATTGTGAATAGTGACATAATAAACATACGTGTGCATGTGTCTTTATAGCAGCATGACTTATAGTCCTTTGGGTATACACCCAGTAATGGGATGGCTGGGTCAAATGGTATTTCTAGTTCTAGATCCCTGAGGAATCGCCACACTGACTTCCACAAGGGTTGAACTAGTTTACAGTCCCACCAACAGTGTAAAACTCTTCCTATTTCTCCACATCCTCTCTAGCACCTGTTGTTTCCTGACTTTTTAATGATTGCCATTCTAACTGGTGTGAGATGGTATCTCATTGTGGTTTTGATTTGCATTTCTCTGATGGCCAGTGATGGTGAGCATTTTTTCATGTGTTTTTTGGCTGCATAAATGTCTTCTTTTGAGAAGTGTCTGTTCATGTCCTTCGCCCACTTTTTGATGGGGTTGTTTTTTTCTTGTAAATTTGTTTGAGTTCATTGTAGATTCTGGATATTAGCCCTTTGTCAGATGAGTAGGTTGCGAAAATTTTCTCCCATTTTGTCGGTTGCCTGTTCACTCTGATGGTAGTTTCTTTTGCTGTGCAGAAGCTCTTTAGTTTAATTAGATCTCATTTGTCAATTTTGGCTTTTGTTGCCATTGCTTTTGGTGTTTTAGACATGAAGTCCTTGCCCATGCCTATGTCCTGAATAGTAATGAAAATGGCCATACTGCAAAAGGTAATTTATAGGTTCAATGCCAACCCCATCAAGCTACCAATGACTTTCTTCACAGAATTGGAAAAAACTACTTTAAAGTTCATATGGAACCAAAAAAGAGCCCGCATCGCCAAGTCAATCCTAAGCCAAAAGAACAAAGCTGGGGGCATCACGCTACCTGACTTCAAACTATACTACAAGGCTATAGTAACCAAAACAGCGTGGTACTGGTACCAAAACAGAGATATAGATCAATGGAACAGAGCAGAGCCCTCAGAAATAACACCACATATCTACAACTATCTGATCTTTGACAAACCTGAGAAAAACAAGCAATGGGGAAAGGATTCCCTATTTAATCAATGGTGCTGGGAAAACTGGCTAGCCATATGTAGAAAGCTGAAACTGGACCCCTTCCTTACACCTTATACAAAAATTAATTCAAGATGGATTAAAGACTTAAACGTTAGACCTAAAACCATAAAAACCCTAGAAGAAAACCTAGGGCCAAATGATTTTTAATGGATACACAGTGTATTTTAACAAAAATGCATTTTATACTAGTAAAGACAAAATGTAGTTTTATATTATTTACAATGAAAAGATAAGTTCAATGTTGTAAATATTGAATGCATATTTCCTTGAATTTGACAGTCATTTTACTCTATCATCTTTTTTATTTTACATTGCTATGATAGCATTTTAAACACATAATATTAAAACCTACAGTTTTCTTTTTCAAATCAGATATAAAATTTTCTACATTGGGATTTTAATGGCTATCATTACAAATTTTTGGGCAAGGGGAGGGAGAGCATTAGGACAAATACCTAAAGCATATGGGGCTTAAAACTTAGATGACAGGTTTATCGGTGCAGCAAACCACAACGGCACATGTATACCTGTGTAACAAACCTGCACGTTCTGCTCACATATGCCAGAACCCCCATAAAAAATAAACAAAATAAATAAATAAAATTAATAACAAATAAAAATAAAAATATATTTTCTGATCACATGATGTTATTCTTCAGATAAATAGTTTTTATGCACTTTAATTATATTTCCAGAGTGAAGATTATTCTATTTGAGAGCAACAGAAAGAACTTTAGAAAAATAGTTATAGAAAAATGTTACATTATGGAAAGTTGTATAATGCAGGGCTTTTCTCTTACTTGTTCATTCTACCTTCCTTCTTGTCTCCTCTCCTCAGAGATTAAAGCGTTTCTCAGGAATGGGCTCTTGTGGAGAGCCATGGCCTTTCACTCAGAGAATGGACCTAAGCAGACAACTTTTATAAAAATAATGTTGATCCTTTTAGGCACAGGCCTAAGCAGGTATAAAAATAGTGGAGTAGAGGAGCTAATCTCAATCCAAGATGTATAGACTTGTTGATTTTGAAGAGTAAGTAGAAAAAAATTGTTCAGAAGAGAATGTCTTGCATGAGAATACCCGTGGCTACTCAGGAGACAAACATTGTGTGTGTTGTGATGTGACTGGGGAATGGTTCAAATAACCTACTCCATACTCAACTAAGTCTAAGTCAACTGTAGTCTAAGAGGTTCTATAGAAGGTAACTTCCATAGAATCTTTTATAAAGAAATTGTTGTTTTACTAAAGCCAAATTGGCTTCACCCCAGACATACTTATTTATCCTGAGGTAAATTTATTAATAAATCATTACTTTAGCAAAAAGAGGAACACATACATACCAGTTGAGAGTAAATAAAATATTATTTAATATTCAATTAGATTCAGTAATCTTAAATAATTTATTATTTCATCTTATTTTAATAATAATGGGAAACAATCAACATATAACTATTATGCTGAATGATATGATTCCTTTGGACATTTATTGTTTTGATTTATACGTGATAATGAAATTCTATGGCCTTACAATTTAGTGTAAAATATATGATCTGTCTTTTGATAAAAAGAAACACAAACAGAAACAAAATAGATGTCTTAGAATATGCAACTATAATGTCAAGACTAAATTAAAAGACAAATATTCTGGATTAATCTCTGTTTGACATACTGGGCATGTAATAATATTTTTCTTCACTGCTGTACACTGCTGAGTTGATATGAACCTAGTGCTTTGACTCTAAGACAGAACGTATGTCTACATTTTCACCGAGAAGATATTCTGAATCACTCGTGTCAGGGCCCCCATCACCTCCTTGTTTCTCAGGCTGTAGATGATGGGGTTGAGCATTGGGGTGAG
The DNA here is from genome assembly GCF_028858775.2 of Pan troglodytes. NCBI lineage: Eukaryota > Metazoa > Chordata > Mammalia > Primates > Hominidae > Pan > Pan troglodytes. The sequence continues at coordinate 1,088,418 of NC_072398.2, forward strand.
GATGGTGTAGAAAACAGCCAGAACCTTGTCCTCTGTCAGAGATCGCAGGGATCTTGGACATAGATAGGTATAAGCAAAGGGTGCATAGTAGAAAGTTGCTACAGTGAGGTGGGTGCTGCAGGTCGAATAGGCCTTCTTCCTCCCTTCTGCAGAGCGCATGCGGTAGACAGCAAGGAGAACCCGGCCATAGGAACATGCAATGCCAGTGAAGGGAAACACAAGAAATATGGTGGTACTCAAAAACACTGTGTACTCATAGACCCAGGTGTCTGTACAGGCTAATGTCAACATAGTTGGAACATCACAGAAAAAATGATTGATGGCTCTGGACTTGCAATATGGGATACGGAATGCATATACCATGTGAGCACAAGAGTTGATGGAGCCTATCATCCAAGATCCTGTTATCATCAGCACACACATTCTTTTGCTCATACGGATGGGATAGTGGAGAGGAAAGCAAATAGCCACATAACGATCATAGGCCATTGATGTCAGAAGCAGCGCTTCTGCACCTGCAAAAGTCATGAAGAAGAAACTCTGAATCCCACACCCAATGAAGGAGATAGACTTGTTTCCATACAGAAAATCAGAAGCCATCTTAGGAACAATGGTAGAGATGTAATTTAGGTCAATGAGGGAGAGCTGACTAAGCAGGAAATACATGGGTGTGTGGAGATGGGTGTCCAAGAAGATGAGAAGAATCATGGATAGGTTTCCAATTAGAGCCATTAGGAAAATGAGAACAATGAGAATGAAGAGGAAAAGGCCAATTTTTGATGGTGGGAACAGCCCCAATAAGATGAAATCAGTTGACGTTTCATTGTAATTTTCCATGGGGCATTCATACGATCCTTCCTGAAGGGAGACACAAGGGTAAGTCAAGTACAGTAGTTCCCCATTATCTGCAGGGGTTGCATTCCAAGGCCTCCAGTGAATGCCTGAAATTGTGGTTGACACTGAACCCTATATACACTATTTTTTATATCCATCAATATGTATTATAAATTTTAATTTATAAATTAGACAAGGAAGAGATTAACAAAAATAGCTGCAAATAAAATAGAACAATTATAACTATATACTCTAATAAAAGTTATGCAAATGCAGTTTCTATCTTTTTCTTTTTCTCAAAATACCTCGTTGTACTGTACTCATTTTTCTTGTGATGACAAAATGCTTCATGGGAAGACAAAATGTCTACATGATGAAATAAAGCGAAGGGAACAATGTAGGCACTATGAAGCAACATTGGGCTATGACTGAAATCCAACTGATAATTTATGAAGTGTTCATTTGTGGCATTTTCCACCCAATATTTTCAGACTGCAGTTGATCACAGGAGAAACTATGGAAAGCAAAACAGTGGATAAGAGGGGACTACTTATAGAATAGTAAGCCAATTGTTTTTAAAAATCCTTAGTTTAGTTAGACTGTGAATTATTTATACAACTTTATAACTCTTAGATGACTAATCTTTCCTATTCAGAAAAAAATCGTATTCTCTATCCAGAGATTAATATTTGATGAGATAAATATTTATAACCAAAATTTTTTCTAAGAAATATATACATTTATAGGAAAAATCATCTGTCTTACAACTTCAAAAGGATAGGAATGTTTGATGCCCAACACAAACTCAGATGTAATCAAGATCATATGTTATGCTTAAAACAAATGCATGGAAAAGTTAAATGCATATATCATGGATCTTATTAGGAATAAATTAGCATTATGTTTTCTGGATGATTTTTTTCTACATTTATTGTGTAACACTTACTTCTAAAGCTGCAGCAGCCTATGACTTATTTGGAGGAACTTATATTTCCTTCTTGAATTGTCTTTGCATACTAATTCCAAGTCACATATGTATACATGTGCCATGTTGGTCCCATGTATATATATGTGACTTGGAATTAGTATGCAAAGCATGTTGTGCACATGTACCCTAAAACTTAAAGTATAATAAAAAAATAAAATAATAATAAAATAAAATAAAATAAATGAAAGTTATATAAAAATAATAATAATTCCAAGTCAAACTTTCTCTAAGTCAGACATCATTATTTGGTTCTTCTATCTAAAAACGTAGAATGAATTATCATTTTAAGTCTCCTTTTCACAAAATGTAACTCACAGTCTTGGTTTTTAATGTCTGCCACCATTAAATGTTCATTCTCTTTTGCCTCCTCATTCAGTTTCACAATTCTCCAGTTACTGTGGACCCCAGATATAGATATCTGAATATCCATATGCCAATTTCATTTTAGCTTCCATGTTTCTGCTCAAGCTCTCGCCAGCAGGATGTGTATTCTGTGTCTTTGCTTCCCTAATGCTTAGAATCTCTGCTTGGCTGCTCTTGGTGAATAGGAGAACTGCTGATTTATGTAAATTAATTTTGTGTCATGAAACTTGGCTGAATTCCTTTATTAGTTCTAGGAGTTTTCTGGAGGAGTCTTTAGGGTTTTCTAGGTAAACAATCACAGCATCAGCAAACAGCGACAGTTTTACTTCCTCGTTACCAATTTGGATGCCCTTTATTTCTTTCTCTTGTCTGATTGCTCTGGCTAGGACTTCCAGTACTATGTGGAAGAGGAGTGGTGAGAGTGGGCATCCTTGTCTTGTTCCAGTTCCAAAAGCTATGGTAATCAAAACAGTATGGCATTGGTATAAAGCCAGACATGTATACCAATAGAAGAAAGGAGAGGTCAGGTGCATTTGTTCACACCCGTAATCCCAGCACGCTGGGAGCCTGAGGCAGGCAGACTGCTTGAGCTCAGAACATTGAGACCAACCAAAATGGAAAAATCCTGTTTCTACAAAAAATACAAAAATTAGCCAGGGGTGGTGGCTCGCACCAGTAGTCCCAGCTACTTGGAGAGGCTGAGGTGGGAGGATTGCTTGAGCCCAGGAGGCCGAGGTTGCAGTGAGCCAAGATTGTAGCCCCACATTCCCACTTGGGTGACAGAGTGAGACCGTGTCTCAAACAAGAAGAAGAAGAAAGAAGCAGAACAAGATGAAGAAGAAGAAGAAGGAGAAGGAGAAGGAATGGAGGAGGAGGAGGGCGAGGAGGAAAATAGAGTCAGGAAATAGACTCTCCTATAAACAGCAATATATTTTTTGGAAACAAAACTGAGTTTACTCAGTTGGGAAGGGACGGTGTTTTCAATAAACAGTGTTTGAAAAACTGGATAACTACATTCAAAATATGAAATTGGATGCTTACTTTACACCATATAGAAAAATTAATTCAAAATAAATCAAAGACCTAAGTGTAAGAGCTAAAACCATAAAAGTATAGTCAGTGCCAAAATGAAGTTCTACAGCCTCTGTGGAAAATCATTGAGAGGCTTCTCGATTTATGATGGGTTTCATCCTGATAAACCCATTATGAGTTGAAAATATTGTAAGTAAAATATACATTTACTATCCTGAAAAAGTCATCTCAATGTTAAAATATTGTAAGACAAACCATTGTAATTCCAGATGCTCCTTGACTTACAATAGGATTATATGTTCCTATAAATGCATATTAAAGTCAAAAAATCATCAAAATATTGTATTTCTGGATCATCTGTATAGTAATTTCTTCAAAAATTAAACAGAATTATTATATGCTCCAGCTATTTAACTTCTGAATGTGGACCCAAAGAAATAAGACCCTCAGAAAGATACTTATATGGCCACATTCACAGCAGTATTATCACAATACCCCAAACGCAGAAACAAGTGTCCATCCACAGAGAAATCAATAAAAAATGTAGTGAGTACATACATGGACTATTATTCATTTTAATCATGAAATAAATTGTGACACATGCTACAACATAGATGAACTTTGATTACATTATGCAAAGTGAAATAAGCCACAAAGAGGCAAATATTGTATGAATTCTCCTACATGAAGTACCCAGAGTAGTCAAATTCATAGAGACATAAAGTGGAATGCTGGACCCCAGGGGACCCGGGAAGGGAGACAAGGAGAATAATTGTGTGGAGAACACAATTTTAGTTGGAGAAAATGAAACTGTTCTGGAGATGCATGGTGGTGATGGTTGCACAGCAACATAAATGTCCTTAATGCCACAGAACTGTACACTTAAAAGAGTTAAAATGGTGCAGTTTATCTTAAGTATATTTATTCTAATTAAAAACATTTAAGTGTACTGAAATTATTCCATATTTGGAATTCCAAATACATTTTAAGAAAATTCCTACAAGTTTCTGAGCCTCTACAGAGCAATTATTTTATGACCTCTGGTAATTTGTGAAGGCCAGTATAGAAGAACAAATTATTTTCATATATGTCATTTGGAAACAGTATGAGATCAGCATTAAGACTGATGCAATAGTATGTAATTTGTATTAGTAATTTAATTATTAGCAGGTAGAATAGGTACTATTTGTAATTACTAACACAACATTCCAAACATTTCTATCATTTGTATTTTATATAGGGCAATCTATGATAAACTTTCCATGAGACTTATTATCCTAATTTTTAAAAAAGGAAAAGTAACATAGGACAGAATAATAGACGGCACATCAGATCTCATATTTATTGTCATGTTGCAACTGAGTACCTCATTTTTAAAAAAGAAAAATAATGAATTTTTTTTTTTTTTTTTTTTTTTTGAGATGGAGTCGACCTGTCACCCAGGCTGGAGTGCAGTGGCGTGATCTCGGCTCACTGCAAGCTCCGCCTCCTGGGTTCCCGCCATTCTCCTGCCTCAGCCTCCCAAGTAGCTGGGATTACAGGGGCCCGCCACCACGCCAGGCTAATTTTTTTTTATATATACATATACTTTTAGTAGAGACGGGGTTTCACCATGTTAGCCAGGATGGTCTCGCTACGAATTTACTTTTTCCTTCTCCCTCACCTCCTTCTTAGCTGGTTAGGAATGCAAATATATCCTTTACTCTACCCACCAGACACATTCTACAAGGCAAGTTTATATGACATTGTGTTTACCTAGAAGTTCTAGAGACGGAACCATGAAGCAAATCAGGCAACCCCAGAACTCCATCCCACTAGGAGACTGTCTCAATTTACAACCCAGCTCTGCCTGCGATGGTGCCAGCCAGACCACCGGGTAGAAAAGACATCAGAAGAAAATCACTGGAACCCCATCTCCTCACTCCCTGCATGTCATTAACGACAAGACCCCCTTAAAAGACCCTGCCTACTGCCCTGAAAGGGGAAGGACTTCCCATTAAGGCAGAAGCCTGTCCTGCTTCCCCTCAGCTAAGCTTGGAAGAAAAAGTCTCTTTCTACCAGACCTTGCTCTTGTTAACATGACTTTGCAAGTGGTGAGTGGCAGGAGACATATTTTGTGACGTTACAATATCTCTTGAACACCAGTGTAGCATCTCTTTGATTATTCATGTTTCAGGGTTCTAATTCTACCATATAACATTATTTAAATAAAATTAGATCCCTGTCTTTAATGAGGAAGCAGTCTCAGCCATTATATGTCTGTTTCAGTAATGTGAAGGGGACATTTTTTTCTTATGTAAAAATAAATCCAAACAGGTTACTTGTGCCCCTTAATTTTTTATCCACAGAATTAGCTGTAAATATTTTAAGCCCATTTAAAAACATTTCCACTTGCTTTTATTTTTATAACTCTTCTAAAATGTATATACCTGGGCATCAGCATTAATGATGTCATACAAAAGATGAAAAAGCAAGGAGAAAAGATTCCGATGATAGTTTCACAGCGATTAGGAAAAGCAAAACTTCAACCCGGGAGGCATCATACATGAAAGGAACGATAACATTATGAACTTTTATTGACTATCTCCACACACTGGCACTTGCAATATGTCAGGATTTCTTCCGTGATTCCATTAGATTTAATCCTAATGACAAGCTCTTCACACTGACATCACCACCGACATTTTATAGATGACAAAATTGAGATTCAGGGGTTGTAAGTGAACTTCTCTACATCACACACAAACACACATATGCCTATATATACACAAACACACACATACATACATAAGTTTATATACACACATACATATCTATGAAAACATATAAATAAATATATATGTTACATATATAAATATACATTTATATACACGTTTAAAAAAATGTGTGGTCTAGTTTATCCAAATATTTTTAGGCAGTACATCTGAAATAAGGCTGACTCACTTTTTAATTACCCAAAACAAAAATAAAAGACAGAGGTTAAATTTACTGAAATACATAATCATTATAGATGCTACATAAATGAGAAATAATAAGATTTTTATATCACGAATAAGATTATTTTAATGGCTAAAATTCAATCATTTAAACTTCTTATGTTTCCTCATGTTATCTGGTTTTATTGTACTTTCCTTGACCAGGCAACAATCATACATATTTTCAAAGAAAGAAGATTTCTCAGAAAATCTAAAAGAAATACAATTTACACCATGTTCCCAACATAAAAGTTTATCTGTTGAAATAATTCACTTACAAAAAAAATACCCATGTAATCTCCTGTGTAAATCAAGTTGAGGATGTACATATTCAGCATAATAATTACAATTCTACAAATGGTGCCCAAGTTGCAAATGAATTACATATTACTGTCTTTTGAAGTCAGAATGCATCATTAAATTGCATAGATTTTTTTTCCTATCCTTCAATTTAGAGTTGAATATGAGCTAATTAAAATAGCCTAATTTAAGTAATTCACATATTCATAGAAGACAAAGATTTTTCAATGATAGTCTCATTATCACAAGGAAGAATAGCTGAATCACAGGATTTGAAGAGCGTTATTCATGACAGTACAGAGACCTAGTGATAGAGTTGAGAACCAAGGAGGATGGTTCTCTTGTGTCTAGATACTGCAGTTTTCCCTTGGGGCACTCACTGATTTATTTTCCCTATATTTTCCTCAGTTTTGATGAAAAGTATTCTCGAAGAGAAATCATTATTCATTACAAAATATGGCTGCTCCTCTTAAAGTTGGTCTGATCATTTGCATAGGCACAGAAAATGTGTGAATTTACCAAAAAAAAAAAAAAATAGGAAGGGAGATAAGGGTACAAGTTGGCTTTGCTGGAAGTTTTATAAGAAATCAGATTGAACTTTTAAAAGCCTCCAAAATCCAAGCCACACTTTACCAGATTTTGCAAAAATCTAGGTTGCTTCCTCTCTTCTGAAGGGATAACTGAAATATCCTAAAGTTCTGAAACTCTGAAACTTCCAGAAAGTGATCTTTCTTACTAACAGATAAGGCTAGGAAATGGTAAAACAGGTGACAGGGTCAGTTTCACTGGAACAGCTGTGAAGTCATTGACTTAGTAAGTCAGCCTGAATTCCTTAAAACAAGCTGTCTGTACCTGAATCTGCATGTCTATAGTAAGAATTATTTCACATTGACAACACTTGTCTAGAATGTCAATCAGATGACACAGAAGAGTGTCCTCTGGAGTATAGGCAAGGACGGCTCTCCACAGCATCCTGGCATGGAATCCTACAGGAGATTCCTCCTTCCTTCAAGTTCCTCCACAATAGATACTCCTAAGAAGAGACACAGTACATAATGTTGTATTTAACTGACGTAGGAATAACTGATCTTATTTAATATTTACACAATATGTATTTTTAATTGTTGAGAAGGGTATGAATTTGGAGAACCACAACTCTTTAAGGTGTAAAGGAGTGAAGAATATAAAGTGAATATTTGCTTCTGTGTACATGTGCTTCCAAGTCACAACCTACCATTGAGGTCCACGATAGTGCATCAGCTCTCATAGATAGATACATAGGTAAGTGGGCAGACAGACATTTTCATGGATAGACAGAAAATGATTATGAAAGTGAGTATGAAGTATCCTTTGACTGTTATTTTGGGATGAGGATGTGCTTAGTCTGCTTCACTGTGTAAGTTCATGGGAGAGAGACTCGGTTTAATACCAAATGGAATCCTAGCTCTTACAATTACTAGAAATGTAAGCTTTGTTGCTGAATGTCTGACCCTGTATTTTATAATTACAACGGGGGAATAATCCATGGGTTATTAGGAGCTGTCTGTGACATAGTGACCGTGTATTACTTGACTGGGTGTATCATTGAAGACAATCTACAAGTTTCAGCATCGTCATCATTATCATTGCTGGCATCATCAACATAATCACTATCACTTACATTTACACACTTGTTATCTGCTATGACTGTAGAGTAATATAGCCTTCACATTGTTTCCACATACTATGCTCATTTCCTTCTTACAAAACCACTGCATGGTTCTTAAAGCAGAAATAATATTTCTATTATTTCACTGGAAGTTTACCTTGTGTACCAAAAGAAAAAAATAAATATATTGCAAAATTTAAAAGCACAAAGCACTACAGTTTGTCACAAATTGGGTGTAAAAACAAAATTTGGATACCCATAGCATAGCTACTAATCATATGGTTTCCTTAATTATTTATTGCCAGAAGAGGGTCCTTTATTTTAAAAACTATATCATTGCTCTACAGACTGGTAATTTTAACCACTCTCATTCTGTCTTTACTTTAATGGCCTCCTAATACTTTTAAACAACACTAGTTGTTTCTACATATTTCCTTGGAAATACTGGATTCATATGAGGTGAAATAGCAAGTAAGAAACAGCAATAAGATTATTATAAGCATCATATAATTACTCACCACTTGTGGCAAAAGAAATCAAACCAAAACCAAAAAATCACCAACCAAGTACAAATGAGGAAATGCTGCCCTCTATGATAATTATTGTGAATATGGGTTTTTAAATTTCACTTGAGCCCAAAAAAGCATAGCTTAATATAATTTAGCCCTATCTCTTCCATTGATCATCATTTCCCTTCCGATCCGGGAAACACATTTATGAATTAGCGGCAAAAACACTTTTGGTTGTCTGTATTCTATACCCCAAAATTTCTGCTGAATTTTCTTAACAGAAAGTACAATTACTGTGCTCAAACTTTAGTTCGATTTCTGAAATAAAGTTCTCTTAAGCGCTTGCCAGAGTCTCTTCTTCCCTATGATCAATAAAAATTTTAAAATACAAATATAATCAGTACCTTTTATTATCTCCTCAATTTCAAACACGCACTGCCTTTGTTGGCTGCCAGCAGTCGTATAGTCATCATATGAACAAAGTCATTTTTCTAAGCAAGATTTCTGAATGGTTTTTAAAGAAATGTATACATTCATTGATCATCCCTACACATGAGATTTCAGAGACCTTCATGCGGATTCCATAGAAACCATGATCCACTCCTTCTTTACCTGGAGAATGAGATTAACAGTTGTTTTGCTGGTATTCACTGGGGATTGTCCACTGAGACTTTGGACATTCTAGGCTGAGTCACTAATAACAGAGGATGGCCTTAGTCCAAGGTTCAGAAATGAGTTCTCATTGTGTAATTAGATGCTTCAAGGCATGTCAAGGGGAAACTCAGTGGTGAAAGAAACAAGTATATTTATTCAGATTATGGTGATGCAATTGTGTCTCTAATACTTTATGAAATCCTACACTTTTTATGTTGTTATTCACTGCATTTATAGCAAGGATGTGTCTGTATATATTAATTTCTTTCCCAATTTAGCTTATTTTAGCAATAAATTCTAGAACATGAAAATGGAACTAGGTTAATTTAATTAAGACATGTAAGTAGAAGTTATTAAAATATCACATATTGGAGTTATCTTTAACATATTTTAAATATATGTTTATATTTTTTCCTTTCTTCTAGAAATACCCATTAAATTTTAAAACAATTTTCTCTTATGAAAATAGATAATAAAACTGATCTTACTACTGACCGTGGTATAATAATATCTAGAATATATTTAGTAATTAAATTTTTATGCAAAAGAGTACCTTAAAGGTACTCAAATTTTTCATGGTTTACAGTAAATTAAATATGCCTTCTATCTTGAAAAAGTAGCATTAGTCCATTTAAAATATTTGGAATTTTATAAATGTTTAAATGTTTTTAATAATCATTTATTTATTTAATTGATACATTGTTATTGTATGTATTTATGGGTTTCAATTTCATGTTTTTATTTAAGTATATGTTACATAATGATCTAATCAGGGTAGGTAGTGTATATTACTAGCAAAAATAATTTCCTGAAAGTCAAATACAGATGTTTTGATATTCTTGCATTTCAAAATCTAAAGAATTTCTTTACCTTTAAAACCCTGCCTTTGAACATAAAAGTAGATGCCACATCTAGTGCACACTAGGCACTGGTTTTATATCTTCCTTAGAAGACAAAACACATTTGTGCTGAATGAGGAGGGAAGAATCCTTATTAGATGCGGGTAGACGTGCTTTGAGAGGATTTCTGTATGAAAGAAAGACTTTATGGGTCATGACTCAAGACTGTCCACTGAGATCCTGTAAACACATGTAGGGCATATGAGACAGAAACTAACATGGACTTGGGCATATGAAACAAAGGAAGTCTGCCATCTGGATCTCAGGACAGAATCATCTTCAGGGGACCACCAGGATTGTGGCAGGGTGGCCTGTGTCAGAGAAGCTCTGTGGCAGTCCCTTACATCTCCTACCCAACAAATCCAGAGAAGGAGGGAACCCTGAAATACCCATGTTCTCCCTGAGAACGGTCTGGAAGTAGAAATGGAGTATTTCACACTTTCTCAGCAGAAACCACAAAAGCAAGCATAAAGTAGTTCACACCTTGATTTATTCTGGAAGAAGTGATTAGAATAAGGAACATAAATAAAACTGAGCTGTTTGGTTTATATTTTCAAATGTCTACTTTCAGTCCATTTGAATTATCCATTAAATCACATAGATCTTAAATGCATAATAATATTTACTTAAAAAGTAAGCCCATTCTATCTCCCAAAGATACAAGATTCAGGTGATAACCATTTATGTCAAGTCTTTTGTAAAAGAGCAGGACACAGTGGTACAGGCCTGTCATTCCACCTACAGAGATACTGAGGGCAGGAGGATTGATACAGGCCCACCCACAGGGTTCAATTGCCCATGGAGTGGTAACAGACCAAAATGCCAAAACAGCAGAAATTGCAGCAGAGAAAGGGTTGAATAAGTCTTGATAGCTAATGGTTAATAATACTGCATTATATACGGAAAATTTGCTAAGAAAATGGGTTTTATGTCCTCTTACTATAAAGATCATAGCCTCCAAGAAATATAGGACTATGAGAAAAGACCAAACCTACATTTGATTGGTATACCTGAAAATGATGGGGAGAATGGAGCCAAGCTGGAAAACACATTTCAGGATATTATCCAGGAGAACTTCCCCAACCTATCAAGACAGACCAACATTCAAATTCAGGAAATACAGAGAACACCACAAAGATACTCCTCGAGAAGAGCAACCCCACAACACATAATTGTCAGATTCATCAAGGTTAAACTGAAGGAAAAATGTTAACAGCAGCCAGAGAGAAAGATTGGGTTACCCACAAAGGGAAGACCATCAAAATTAACAGTGGATCTCTCTACAGAAACCCTATAAGCAAGAAGAGAATGGGAGCCAATATTCAACCTTAAAGAAAAGAATTCTCAAAACATAATTTCATATCCAGCCAAACTAAGCTTCATACGTGAAGGAGAAATAAAATCCTTTACAGACAAGCAAATCTGAGAGATTTTGTCACCACCAGGCCTACCTTACAAGAGCTCCTGAAGGAAGCACTAAACATGGAATGAAACAACAGGTACCAGCCACTGCAAAAACATACCAAATTGTAAAGACCATCGACACTATGAAGAAACTGCATCAACTAACGGACAAAGTAACCAAATAGCATCATAATGACAGGATCAAATTCACACATAGCAATATTAACCTTAAATGTAAGTGGGCTAAATATCCCAATTCAAAGACATAGGCTGGCAAATTGGATAAAGAGTCAAGACCTATTGGTGTGCTGTATTCAGGAGACCCATCTCACATGCAAAGACACACATAGAACTCAAAATAAAGGGATGGAGGAAGATTTACTAAGCAAATGGAAAGCAAAACAACAACAACAACAAAGCAATATTTGCAATCTTCGTCTCTGATAAAACAGACTTTAAACCAACAAAGATCAAAAGAGACAAAGAAGGGCATTACATAGTGGTAAAGGGATCAATACAACAAGAAGAGCTAACTATTCTAAATATATATGCACCCAATACAGGAGCACCCAGATTCATAAAGCAAGTTCTTAGAGATCTACAAAGAGACTTAGACTCCCACACAATAATAATGGGAGACTTTAACACCCCATTGTCAATATTAGAGAGAGCAATGAGACAGAAAATTCACAAGGATATTTAGGACTAGAGCTCAGCTCTGCACCAAGCCAACCTAATAGAAATCTACAGTACTCTCCACCCCAAATCAACAGAATATACATTCTTCTCAGCACTGCATTGCACTTCTTCTTAAACTGACCCAACATAATTGGAAGTAAAACACTCCTCAGCAAATGCAAAAAACGGAAATCATAACAAACAGAAGATTTTGGGCTGAGACTATGCGGTTCCCTAAATATGCAATCATGTCATCTGCAAAGAGAGATAATTTTACTTCCTCTCTTCCTATTTGAATACCCTTTATTTCTTTCTCTTGCCTAATTGGCTTGGCCAGTACTTCCAATACTATGCTGAATGGGAGTGGTGAGAGAGGGCATCCTTGTCTTGTGCTGGTTTCCATAGGGAATGCTTCCAGCTTTTGCCCATTCAGTATTGTATTGGTTGTGGGTTTGTCATGAATAGCTCTTCTTATTTTGAGATATGTTCTATGAATACCTAGCTTATTGAGAGTTTTTAGCATGCAGGAGTGTTGAATTTTATTGAAGGTCTTTTCCGCATCTATTGAAATAATCATATGGTTTTGTCATTAGTTCTGTTTATGTGATGCATTACATTTATTGATTTGCTTATGTTGAACCATCCTTGCATTCCAGGGGTGAATCCAACTTGATGGTGGTGGATAAGTTTTGTGATATGCTGTTGGATTTGGTTTGCCAGTATTTTATTGAGGATTTTTGCATCTACAATCATCAAGAATATTGGCCTGAAATTTTCTTTTTCTGTTTTGTCTCTGACAGGTTTTGGTGTTGGGGAGATGCTGTCCTCATAAAAGGGAGGGGTTCCTCTTTTTCAATTGTCTGAAACTGTTTCAGAAGGAATGATTCCAGCTCTGCTTTGCACCTTTGGTAGAATTCCGCTGTGAATCCATCTGATCCTGGGCTTTTTTTGGTTATAAGGCTATTAATTACTGCCTCAATTTCAGAACTTGTTATTGTTTTGTTCAGGGATTTGACTTCTTCCTGGTTTAGACTTCAGAGGGTGTATATGTCCAGGAATTTGCCCATTTCTTCTAGATTTTCTAGTTTATTTGTGTAGAGGTCTTTATAGTATTCTCTGATGATAGTCGGTGTTTCTGTGGGATCAGTGGTGATATCCCCTTTATCATTTTTTACTGTGTCTATTTTATTCTTCTCTCTTTTCTTCTTTATTAATCTGACTAGTGGTCTATTTTGTTAACCTTTTCAAAAAACCAGCTCCTGGATTCATTTATTTTTTGAAGGATTTTTTGAGTCTCTATCTCCTCTGATCTTAGTTATTTCTTGTCTTTTGCTAGCTTTTGAATTTGTTTGGGTTTGCTTCTCTTTTTCTTTTAATTGTGATGTTAGTGCGTCTGTTTTAGATTTTTCCTGCTTTCTGATGTGGGCATTTGGTGCTATAAATTTTCCTCTAACCACTGCTTTAGCTGTGTCCCAGAGATTCTGATACATTGTGTCTTTGTTCTCATTGGCTTCAAACAACTTATTTATTTCTGCCTTAATTTCATTATTTACCCAATAGTCATTCAGGAGCAGGTTGTTCAGTTTCCATGTAGTTGTGTGGTTTTGAGTGAGTTTCTTAGTCCCGAGTTCTAATTTGATTGCACTGTGGTCTGAGGGACTGTTTGTTATGATTTCCAATCTTTTGCATTTGCTGAGGAGTGTTTGAATTCCAATTATGTGGTCAATTTTAGAATAAGTGCAATCTATTGCTAAGAAGAATGTATATTCTACTGATTTGGGGTGAATAGTTCTGTAAATGCCTATTAGGTTTGCTTGGTCCAGAGCTGAGTTAAAGTCCTGAATATTCTTGTTAATTTTCTGTCTCAGTGATCTCTCTAACATTGACAGTGGGGTGTTAAAGTCTCCCACTATTATTGTGTGGGAGTCTAAGCCTCTTTGTAAGTACAAAAGGAAGTTAATTGTTACTTCTTTATCACCCACTTTATCTCCTATGTGAGCTTTTTGCCCACGTCTAGGAAACAAATTGATACAACACAGATTAATGAGAAAAAAAACACATAAGTTTTATTAATATTACATGTACATGTGACTCTTCACAAGAGTATGAAGTCCAAATAAATGGTCAATGCAAGATATTTTTATACTTTTAGACAAAGAATGATAAATTATAGAAAAAATCAAAGAATAGAGAAACTGGCTTGAAGCCATAAATTCTAGGGGTGTCACTAGGAGGTATATGGGGGTGTAAAGCTAGTGGAAAATAAGGGTTAATTCTTAAAGTTTATTTATTCAGGTCAACTGCATTCTTCCAATTCCCAGGTTTTGGTTGTAAGTGCTATTTTCTATTGTGATACAGGGAGGGTACCAGAAAAGTATAAGAATGTACCAAAGATTCCTGGAGGAATCTTTATAGCTTGCTGCATGCAGAAAAAGACGGCTTAGGTAACCTTTTCTTCTAATGTTAACCAAAATTTCTCCAGTGTTTTCAGCTCAAACTAACAAATATGCCGAGTCAGCATATTTGTGGATGGTACACCACTCATTCCTTTAATTATTTCACTACTGAACCACAACTTGTTCTAATGAGAAATATACTCATCCTTCAAAATAGAAAGAGTACTCATGTCCTTTTCCAAAAATCAAACTTTGCTAATGGAATACATAAGAAATTTCTAAATGCACACAGTGTATGTTATGAAATCCAGATAGATACCATGTTCTATAAAATTTGCATCTTCTGTTCCAAAGACAGGAAATAATTAAAGAACGACTGTGAAGTGTAAAATAGTAACTACAGCATAACATTTGGATGGAAAGAAAAATGGCTAAAACGAGGCAGAGGCATAACTTAAAAATTAGCCAAGAACTCTGTTAGGTAATGAATTCATTAACTTCCCCACCAAGGGAAATTATTGCCCAACTTTCAAAATTATCTTATGTATATTCTCATAAACAATGTAGCAAATGACAGTAGATTTGAATAATTTGACTTCTTTTTATGTTGTTCTTCTTAATGACCATAAGGGGAAAGGAGTGGCCTCTTGAGTGCAGACACCACGTCAGAGGGGACTAGCTTATTGCTTTCCTGAGCCAGAGCCTACTGGCATAAAAGACTTTTGAAATGTCATTTATGATAGCCTTGGAAGGCTCAATATTCACTGATGACCTCTTCGTCTCCACTGCCAGAGTCATTGGCATGAAAAATAGGATCACCATTGCCTATACAGGAATGTCAGTAGGAGTGATTTCAATGATGCCATTTACTGATAAGGTACAAGGCATCCATATTGTTTTTCAGTCAACTAACCTCAGAGAGATGGAATGATTTCCCCGAGGCCATGGTACATCACAGAAAATCATAGAGCTAGGTCTCCTGATTCCCTCCATGAATCACTACCTGAAAGGGTAAAGGGTCTGAACTGAGCACCACTGCTTATTTCAGTCCTCCCTCAGGTTCTTTCCAATAATAATAAATAACAAAAACAGCAGACATTCCATCTTAGTGTATTCAAGCTGCTATGACAAATGTATCTTAAATGGGGTAACCTATAAACAAGAGAAATGTATTTCTCAGAGTTGTGGAACCTGTGAAATTTAAGACGAAGTGACTGAAGATTCAGTGTCTGGAGAAGGGTTGCTTTCCGGTTCATAGATGGTGGCTTGTATGACACCATAGTTGGTACTGTCTGCTGTGACCTCACATGGTAGAAGGCACAAACAAGCTCTCTCAAGCCTTCTTTAGAAAGGCACAAATCTTACTCAAGAGGGTGCTACCCTCATGACCTAGTCATTTCCCAAAAGGCCCCAACTCCTAATATTATCACATTGAGGGTTAAGATTTAAGCATATGGATTTGGGGAGTATACAAACACTCAGACCATCGCACATTCCCACCACTATCCTAGGCTGCATGATCTCATTCACTTCATGTTCACTCTTCCCATCCTTCTCGGGACTGGTTTCATGGACCTATGCACAGGGTCCCACACTCAAAGGGCTCCATGCGTGGTTTCATGCTCCGCTGTTATCATTGGAAGTTTCAATCATTTCATCTTTAAGCATGCTTGTGACAGAGGAACTGGAGAGGTTGGCAGAGTGCATGCAGTTTTGGTTCAGTAGCAGTGACTACACAAGTGGGCTCAGGCAACACCCACATGAGACAATTGGCCTGGCATTCTTATGCACACAAACACACACACACACACATATCTTGCAATATTTCACAGTACCACAAGACCCCAAGCAGTGGCTGGGGTATGACTGGGCTCAGATTGGTAGTAATGACAGAAGCAGTGGCACAGGTGGCAGTTGGGTACAATTGTCCCTAACGGGGAAGAGAGGAGGTGCTCTCCCTGGCAGTAGCAAGTAGCCTATTTTCCCTCTGCCCCAGAGCCCATCTCTGTTGTATTCATGGAATATGACGTATCTGACTGAATTCAGGACAGGAAATGGCAAGAAGCTTAGGCAGTAAACTTTGTTAATAAATCATCACCAAATAAAAATATACGCTGCTCATTGCAACAAAGCACAACAAAGACTTACTCTGATTCATAAAACAAGTTCAAAATGTATGTTTTAACTGCTACGACATTGTAAAACAAATATCCACAGGCTTAGAAATAGAAATGACATTTCAAGAGCATTGAAATAATTTTTACTGTAATACTTTACTGTTAACTGTAGTCATGGAAGAGAACACTAGAATGATTTGTACAAAACACTGGTAAAAGACAATGAAGAGGAATACAAGCAAATGGGAAAACATCCAATGCTCATGGATTGAAAGAATTAATATTATTTAAATAACCAAACTACAGATTCAATGCAATGTCTATCAAAATACCAATGACATTCTGCACATAAATAGTAAAAACCATTCTACGATTCGTATGGAACTATAAAAGACCCCAAATAGTCAAAGCAATCTTGAACAAAAAGAACAAACCTGGAGGCATAAGAGTACCAAACTTCAAACTATACTACAAACATGGAATAACCAAAACAGAATGGTACTGGCACAAAAAAGACACATAGAACAATGAAACAGAACAGAGAACCCAGAAATAAATCCACCCATCTACAGTTAACTGATTTAATTTTTTTATTTTTAATTACTATAATAGTAATATATAATTATGGAGTGTATGTGATGTTTTGATAAAGGCATACAACGTGTAATGATCAAATTGGGGTAATTGGGGTAACCATCACCTGAAATATGCATTATTTCTTTGTGTTGAGAACATTCCAATTCCACACTTTCAGTTATTCTTGAAGATATACAATAAATTCTACAATAAATTATTGTTTACTATAGTCACTCTGTTGTGCTACCAATTACTGGCTCTTATTCATTATATCTAATTATATTTTTGCAACTGTTAACCATCCCCACTTTATCACCCCTCCCCTGCACCCTTCCCACCCTCTGGTGACCATCAGTCTATTCTCTATTTCCACTGGTTCCATTTTTTAAAATTTTAGCTCCCACAGATGAGTGAGAACATGCAGAATCTTTCTGTGCCTGGTGCAGTCAACTGATTTTTGACAAGAGACCCAAGAATGTTCACTGGGAAAAAGACAGTGTCTTCAATACACTGTGCAGGGAAAACTGGATATTTTTAAGCAGAAAAATGAAACTAAACTCCCAATTCTTATACCATACCAAAATCAATTCAAAATGGGTTAAAGAACTAAATGTAATCATTTTTATTACTGCTGGCACATTCCAGTCCTTGTTGTTGACCTAAAATATACCTGATGTTCAATCATTTCCTGGGATTCATTCCCCTATAAAACACATAAACTTGTCATAGGCCATCCACAGTGGTATCAGGACTTAAGAATCCCTGACGAGCTCTCTGCTAAACTGTGTAAAAATAACTTCCCTAAGTTGAAAGAAACAGCAATTGGTACATTAAGTGTCTAAATAAGAAAGACATTTTACAGTTTTCAATTGGATCCACCAAGTCAAGAGATTTTTTTTTGTTTTAGACATAAACAAAAATGTAGATTTAAAATTACTGGAAAATAAATTGACAATGATAGAATTGTTATACTAAGTGCCAACTTCGGTTAGACAAATATCATTTCCATTTCTGCATAACAAAAAAACAAACATTCTCACTGTCAATATTTTGGCAAAAGTATGTGCTTTCAAAATTTATGGGATAAATGCCATGAAGAAAAAGGTTGTTTAGAATTATATACATCTTTGTAAAACAATTTTGTCCAGAAATCAGTGATTTTTTTTTCTTCTGTTAATTACTTTTTGCTCCTGAACTCTAGGAATGAAATGATATTTTAATTACTATACACTGCTGAATGGATGTGTATCTGAGTCCTGAAACCTTAGGCAGAAAGCGTTTCTACATTTTCACAGAGCAGATTCTCTGACTCACTCGTGTCAGGGCCCCCATCACCTCCTTGTTTCTCAGGCTATAGATGATGGGGTTGAGCATTGGGGTAAGGATGGTGTAGAAGACAGCCAGAACCTTGTCCTCTGTTGGAGATCGCAGGGATCTTGGACGTAGATAAGTGTAGACAAAAGGTGCATAGTAGAAAGTTACTACAGTGAGGTGGGTGCTGCAGGTCAGGTAGGCCTTCTTTTTCCCTTCTGCAGATTTCATGTGGTAGACAGCAAGGAGAACCCGGCCATAGGAACATGAAATACCAATGAGGGGAAACACGAGAAAGATGGTGGCACTCAAAAACACTGTGCCCTCATAGACCCAGGTGTCTGTGCAAGCGAGAGTCACCATTGCTGGGACATCACAGAAGAAATGATTGATAACCCTAGATGGGCAATAAGGAATATGGAGTACATATACAGTGTGAGCACAAGCATTGATCGAGCCTATGATCCAAGACCCTGTTATCATCAGCACACACACTCTTTTGCTCATGCGGATGAGATAGTGGAGAGGAAAGCAAATAGCAATGCAACGATCATAGGCCATTGATGTCAGGAGTAGCGCTTCTACAACGGCTAAAGTGGTGAAGAAGAAACTCTGAATCCCACACCCAGTGAAGGAGATAGACTTGTTTCCATGCAGAAAATCAGATGCCATCTTAGGAACAATGGTGGAGATGTAATTTAGGTCAATGAAGGAGAGCTGACTAAGTAGGAAATACATGGGTGTGTGGAGATGAGTGTCCAAGAAGATGAGAAGAATCATGGATAGGTTTCCAATTAGAGCCATTAGGAAAATGAGAACAAT
Organism: Pan troglodytes; assembly: GCF_028858775.2. Taxonomy (NCBI): domain Eukaryota; kingdom Metazoa; phylum Chordata; class Mammalia; order Primates; family Hominidae; genus Pan; species Pan troglodytes. Next base: position 1,107,924 of record NC_072398.2, read on the forward strand.
GAGGATGAAGAGGAAAAGGCCAATTCTTGATGGTGGGAACAGCCCCAATAAGATGAAATCAGTTGATGTTTGATTGTAATTTTCCATGGGGCATTCCTACAATCCATCCGGAAGGGAGACACAAGAGTAAGTTAAGACAGAAATTCATCCTTATCCGCAGAATTTCAATCCCTGAATAGACCAATAACAAGTTCTGAAATTGAGGCTATAATAAATAGCCTACCAACCAAAGAGAAGGCCCAGGTCCAGATGGATTATAGCTGAATTCTATCAGAGGTCCAAACTGGAGCTGGTACAATTTCTTCTGAAACTGTTCCAAACAATTGAAAAGGGGGGAATCCACCATAACTCTTTTTTTTTTTTTTTTTTTTTTGAGACGGAGTCTCGCTCTGTCTCCCAGGCTGGAGTGCAGTGGCGCCATCTTGGCTCACTGCAAGCTCCGCCTCCCGGGTTCACGCCATTCTCCTGCCTCAGCCTCCCGAGTAGCTGGGACTACAGGCGCCCGCCACCAAGCCTGGCTAAATTTTTGTATTTTTGGTAGAGATGGGGTTTCACCCTGTTAGCCAGGATGGTCTTGATCTCCTGACCTCGTGATCCTCCCGCCTGGGCCTCCCAAAGTGCTGGGATTACAGGCGTGAGCCACTGAGCCTGGCCTGTATACAGTTTTTAAAAGCGAAGAAATTTTGACACATGCTACAACATGGATGAAGCTTGAATACATTATGCTAAGTGAAATAAGCCTGTCACAGAAAGACAAATATTGCATGAATTCACTTACATGAAGTACCCACTGTAGTGAAATTCACAGAGAGGGAAAGTGGTATGCTGGACCCCAGAGGATGGGGGAAGGGAGAGAAGGAGAGTAATTGTTTGACAAGAACAAAGTATTAGTTGGAGACAATGAAATTGTTTTGGAGATAGGTGCATGGTAGTGATGGTTGCACAACAGTATATGTGCTTAATGACACAGAATTCTACACTTAAAAAGGTTAAAGTGGTGTTTCTCTTATGTATATTTGCCCTAATAAAAAAATCACTTAAATTTACTGAAATTATTCCAATTTGGATTTCCAAATACATTTTTAAAAAATCTTGGCAGGTTTCTAAGCCTCTGCAGAGCAATTTATTTTCAGGTATTTTATGACATTGGTAATTTTTTAAAAAATTTAGAAGAGAAAATTATTTTCATAAATGTCATTTGGAATCAATAGGAGATTGGCATTAAGACAAATCCAATACTATATACAGATCCAATACAATATAATTTATATTATTGGTTAATTATTGGTAAGTAGAACATGTAATATTTGAAATTGTTAACACAATTTACATTTCAAACATTTCTATCATTTATATTTTACAGAGGGCTGTCTATGACAAACTGTCCAAGAGATAGTTCACATTATCCTAATTTTAAAGAGAGGAAAAAGGAACATAAAACAGCATAATAAATGCCACATCAGATCTGATATTTAATGCTATGTTTTAGGACTGCCAATGTATCATCTTTTTATTATCCATGTTCCAGGGTTTTAATATTCTAATGTCCTATTATATAATATTATTTAAATAAAATGAGAGGCTGGTTCCTGACAGGAAAGCAGCCTCAGCCATGATGTTCCTGTTTCAATAATGTGAACAGGATATATTTTTCTTACGTAAAGATAAATCCAAATGGATTATTTCTGGCCCTTTTATTTTTTTATTTACAGAAATAGCTATAAAGAAGGTATTTAAGCCAACTAAGAAACATCTTTACTTGCTTTTACTTTCTTTTCACTAAAAATTCAGTATACAGGTGCCAGCATTAATGAAATAATACACAGGAAGAAAAAACAAGCAGAAAAAGTTCTAGTTGAGATTTCAGAGTGAGTAGGACCCACAAACCTTAAACCTGAACTACATCTCATATGAAAGGAAGGAGGGAGGCATGAACTTTCACAGACTCTCTCCACATATTGGCACCTGGAACGTCACAGCATTCATTCCTTGATTCTGTTGGAGTTCATCAAAATAACTCTTCAGATTGGTTTCGCCACTGATATTTTATAGATGATGAAACTGAGATTCAGAGATTTTCAGTAAACTTCTCTAGATCCACAAACACACATACATATGCGCATATGTATGTACACACACACAAACCTATGAGTAAATGTCACACCTACATAAATAAACATACTTTAATATAAACCTTTTAAAAATGTGTGGTGTAGTTCATCCCTCAAAAATTTTTGGCAGTAAATCTGAAATAAGGGTGGCTCACTTTTTAATCACTCAAAACAAAAGGAAAAAAATTAAATTTATTAAATCAAAAACTCCATATAAGTGGTAAATAATTGAGAAAGTATAAAAAATTAAAAACAAGTAGAATTATTTTAATAATTAAACTTTACTCATTACAATTCTTCTGTTTCCTCATATCACCTGTTTTTAATATACTTTAACTTCACCTGGCAACAGTTACGTATCTTCACAGAAAAACGGTTTCTCAGAAACTCTAAACGAAAGACATTTTCTGTCTTGTTCCCAATGTAAAAGTTTCCCTACTGGAAGAATTCAGTTAAAAAAAAAAAAAAACAGCCATATAATCTCCTGTGTAAATCAAGTTGAGGATGTACATATTCAGCATAATAATTACTATTCTCCAAAAGCTGCCAAAGTTTCAAATGAAGAACCTATTACTAACTTTTAAAGTCAAAAAGCATCATTGCGTTGCATGGATCTCTTTCCTATCCTTCAATCTAGAGTTGAAAGTAAGATGAAGAAAGTAGTCTAATTTAGTGATTCATACATTCACAGAAGACAAAGATTTTTCACCTATAGTCTACTTATCACAAGGAAGAATCACTGAATCACAGGATTTGAAGAGAGTTACTCATGACTGTGCAGTGACCTAGTGACAGAGTTGGGAACCAAGGAGGACGGTCGTCTTGAGTTCAGATTCTGCAGTTTTCTACTGGGGCACAGATTTTCCTCCCTATACTTTCCTCAGATTTGATCAAACAGAAAAACCATTATTCATCACAAAATAAGGCTGGTCTCCTTAAAATTGATAGGATTATTTGCATAGGTGCAGAAAAACTGGATTTACACACACACACACACACACACACACAAAGGAGAAGAAAGGAAAAGAAAAAGCTAGGAAGGCAGGGGCACAAGTTGGCTTACCTGCAAGATTTATAAGAAATCAGATGGAACTTATAAAAGTCTGCAAAATCCAAGACACTCATTATGGGATTTTCCAGAATCTGGATTACTTTCTCTCTTCTGAAGTGATATCTGTAATATCCTAAAGTTCTGAATCTTTGAAACTTCCAGAAAGTGATCTCCCTACTAACACATAGGGCTGGGAAATGGTAAAACAGGAAATAGCATCAGTTTCACTGAAAGGGCAGTGAAGTCATTGACTCCATGAGTCAGTCTTAATTCCTTAAAACAAGCTGTCTGTACCTGAATCTGCATGTCTTTAGTAAGAATTATTTCACATTGACAGCACTTGTCTAGAATGTCAATCAGATGACACAGAAGAGTGTCCTCTGGAGTCTAGACAAGGATGGCTCTCCACAGTATCCTGGCATGGAATCCTATATAGGAGATTCCTCCTTCCTTCAAGTTCCTCCACAATAGATTCTCCTAAGAAGAGACACAGTACATAATGTTGTATTTAACTGATGTAGGAATAACTGGTCTTACACATATTTACACAATGTGTATATTTAATTGTTGAGAAGGGTATGAAGTTGGAGAACCATAACTCTTTAAGGTGTAAAGGAGTAAAGAATGTAAAGTGAGTATTTGCTTGTGTGTATGTGTGCTTCCAAGTCACAACCTGCATTGAGGCCCACACTAGTGTATCAGCTCTCACAGATAGATATACCGGTAAATACGTAGACAGACATTTTCATGGATATATAGAAATTGATTATGAAAGTATATCCTTTGTCTGTTATTTTGGAATGAGAATGTGCTTACTCTGCTTCACTGGGTAAGTTCAAGGGACAGAGGCTCCATTTAAAACTAAATCAAATTCTATCTCTTACAATTACTAGAAATGTAAGCTTTCATTGATGAATGTCTGACCCTGTAGTTTATAATTACAACAGGGGGAAGAATCCATGGGTTACCAGGAGCTGTCTGTGAGACAGTGAACGTGTCTTACTTGACTGGGTGTATCACTGAAGAGAAGCTGCAAGTTTCAGCATTTTCCTCATTACCATTGCCCTCATCATCAAGATAATCACTATCACTTACATCCACACACTTGTTATCTGCTATGACTGTTGAATAATAAAGCTTCACATTGTTTCCACATGCTCTGCTCATTTGCTTCTCACAAAAACTCTGCGTGGTTGTTAAGGCAGATATTTCTATTATTTCACTGAAACTTTACCATATGATGTACCAAAAGAAAAAATTAATACATTGTAAATATTAAAAGCACAAAGCACTACAATTTGGCACAAATTGTGTGTAAAAACAAAATCCGGATAACCATAGCACAGCTACTAATCATGCGGTTACCTTCATTATTTATTTCCAGAACAAGGTCCTTCTTTTAAGAAAATATATCATTGCACTACAGACTGGTAATTTTAACCATTCTCATTGTGCCTTTACTTTAATGCCCTTTTAACGTTTTTATGCAAAGACAACACGAGTACTTTCCAGGTATTTCATTAGACAGGCTGGATTCATATAAGGTAAAATACAAAGTGAGAAGCAATAAGATTATAATGAGCATGACATAATCACTGATCATTCAGGACAAAATAAATCAAACAAAAACAAAACAAAACACCAACCAAGTAGGAATGAGGAAATGTTGCCCCCTACAATAATTATTGTGAATGTGGGTTATTTAATTTCACTGGATCCTATAAAAGCATAGTCTAATATAATTTATCCCTATCTCTTCCATTGATCATCACTTCCCTTCCCCTCCAGAAAACACATTTATGAATTAGCTGCAAAACCACTTTTTGTTGCCTGTATTTCACACTCCAAGACTTCTGCTGACGTGTTACAGAAAGTACAGTCACTAGTGCTGAAATTCACCTCAATTCTATTTCTGAAACAAAGTCCTCTTAAGCACTTGCCAGAGTCCCTTCTTCCCCAGGATCAATAAAAATTTTAAAATACAATTATAATTAGTACCTTTATTATTTCCTCATTTTCAAACACTCGTGCCTTGCTTAGCTGATGGCAGTCCTATAGTCATCATAGAAACAAAGTCATTTCTCTGAGTAATAATTAAGAATATTTTTTAAAGAAATGTATATATTCATTCATCATCCCTACACATGAGATTTCAGAGACTTTCATGGGGATTCGGTAGCAATCATGAATCCAGTCCTTTTTACCTGGAGAATGAGATTAACAATTGTTTTGCTGGTATTCACTAGGGAATGTCCACTGAAACTTTGGACATTGTAGGCTAAGTCACTAATGACAGAGGATGGCCTTAGTCCAATGTTCAGAAATGAGTTCTGATCATGTATTTAGATGTTTCAAGGCATGTCAAGGGTAAACTCAGTGGAGAAAGAAACAAATATATTTATTCACATTATTTCAGTTTTTTTTGTTTCTAAACTTCATGAAACTCTATAGCATGAATGTTGTTATTCAGGCATCCACAGTAACAATGTGTCTGCATTCATTAATTTCTCTCTCAGTTTGGTTTATATTGGCAGTAAGATTTAAACCACTAAAATAGAATGAGGTTAATTTAATAGAAACACATAAGTAGAAATTATTAAAATATCGCATACATGGGAGTTATCTTCTAACATATTTTAGGTATTATACACATTCAAATTGTTTCTTTTAATTTGGAAATGTTCACTAAATTATAAAGTGATTTTCTCCTATTAAATCAGATGATAAAATGATGTTACTCTGCTTTATTAATATTTAGAAAATATTTAGTAATTGAATAAATTTTTATTCAGTAGAGTGCTTTAAATGTTCTCTAATTTCTTGTTTCTAGTAAATGAATAAATTATACCACCTACATGGGAAAAGAGGTATTCGTTCATTTTAATTTTTTTGAATGTTAAAAGTATTTGAATTTTTCCACATGTATTTAATAGATAAATTATTTGACACATTTTGATATGTATTTTTATTTATATTTATTTTGATATGCATAGGCTAGTCAGATGAAGCAGTGGGAGTGGAAAGGAACCAAGAAACCTGTAACTGGTTGTGATCAATTATAAACACCACTGCACTCAGACCAGCCAATTTGATATATTAATGCACGTATATGCTGTATAATGATCCAGTAAGGGTAGTTGGTGTACATTCTTGGAAATGACAATTTCCTGAAAGTCAGAATGTACAGATGTTTCAATATTCCTGCATTTGAAAAGCTGAAAATTTTTTTTGTCAAGTTTAAAATCTTGGCTATTAACATAATAGTAGGTGCCATGTCTAGTGCAACCAGGGAACTGTTTCCACATCTTCAAAAGACAGATGACAAAACCTATTTGTGCTGAAAGAGGAGGTAAGAATCCTTATTTGATGTGGGAAGACAGACTTCAAGGGAATTTCTGTAAAAAAAAGAAAGATGTTTAGGTGTACCTCACAACTACCCACAAGGGTTATGTATGCAAATATGGGGGATATAAGTCAGCAACTTACTCCTGAAATACCCAGTTTTCCCTGAGAGTTTTCTGGACATAGAAATTGACTATTTCACACTTCTACAGTACAAAGCACAAAACCAAGCATAGAGTAGGCCACGACTTGGTTTATTCTGAAAGAAGAGTTTAGAAAAAGAGTGTAAATAAAACTGAGCTCTTTATTTTACATTTTTAGACGTCTGTGTTCAGTGCATTTGAATTATTCATTAAATCACATGGATCTTTAAATGCATAATCATATTTACCAATTTGGAAAAGAAGTCCCATTCTATGTCCCAAAGATACAAGATTCAGGTGATAAGCATTTATGTCAAATGTTTGTAAAAGAGCAGGGCGCAGTGGCTCAGGCCTGTCATTCCACCTATGGGGAGACTGAGGCAGGAGGATTGTTTTAGGCCCACAGGGTTCAATTGCCCATGGAGTGGTAGCAGACCAAAACACCAAAACAGTAGAAGTTGAGAAGAGAAAGAGTTTAACATTCGTAGGTCAGCTGAAGGAGGAAGAGGAAGGATGCCTCAAATCAGCCTTCTGGAGATGCTTGGGGATGGCATTTTTAAGGAGTCTGGATGAGTGATGAGCTAACATGTGGGGACTGCTGATTGGTGGAGAAGCGAGTGGTGAAGTCATAAGCCAGGGAGGTGAAGTCATAAGCCAGGGAGGTGAAGACTCTGCATCCTGCACTGAGTCAGTTTCTCAGACAAGCTCTGCAGACCCACTGCGTCAGTGGACCCATTGTAATTCGGGATCTGGAAAACATTTTAAACAGAAAACTTGAGGTTTCCTAAAATTAAAGATGATATGTAAAGAAGCAATTAAGGGAAGTGAGGACCTGGTGACAAGGACCAGCCTGGGCAACAGAAGGACATGATGTCTCAAAAAAATAAATAAACAAAAAATAAATGCTAGAGGAATTATAAAATAAATCATTCCGATGAATATTGACTGAGATGTGGATAGGTTTCTGCTCTTCATAAATAGACATGTATAGTAAAATATGTTTCATTAATGAATCAAGAAATCTGATATAGAAAATATTTTGTTATTCCACTAATTATGCTCTAGATTGTATAAAATCACACTGAAACACAAAATTTTTTCTGTAAACACTTTGCAGGCTGACTCTAATTATTATGTGAAAATGCAATGGGCTAAGAATAACTAAGCATGCTTTGAGCTATGAATAGGTTGAATGCAGAGGAGGTACTCAAGTGCAACATCTGGGCATGTGAAGAGGAAAAGAGCAAGCCACTGATGGTAACAGATAATAGTCTGTGGAGCCATAGAGAACAGAGATTGTTACAATACATCTTGATGACACATGTTATTATTAGAAATAGTGGGATCTATGAGAGTGGAAGGGAAAGATAGAGTTTAACAAGTACATTCAGAATGCTTCCTTGTGTAGATGATACCTGATGTTTACACTGAGAAAAGGGAGTGATGAGGATTCATGCAGTGAAAGAACTTTATGAGAATAGAGAACAATGCATTAAAGATAAAAGCTATTGGACCTAATGTCATGAGGACTGGCTTTTCAAAACTTTTTCAGAGAACTGCAGTCAATTTAGCATGAAGAGAACATAAAGTTCCAGGTAGAGTCAGATGAAGGAAGGAATTAGCCAATGGAGAGAATTACATACCATACTAAGGAAAGTGAGATCATCAAAATATATTTTAATTAGATAATTCCAGGAATAATTCAAGTCAGTCTGATTGATTGTTGATTTTATTAAAGATGTACCAGAAAATGTTTTATTTTATTAAAGATATACAACATGTTGTTTGACATTCATATACATATTGAAATGATTACCACACTCAACTTATACAGCATGTTCCATAGTTATGATTTTTTTTTACTAAGAACACTTAAAACCCACTGTCTTAGCAAAATTTCAATATATAATACAATAGTATTAACCATAGTCTTCATCAGCTATCTAGACTTACTCATTCTACATAACTTCAAGTTTGTAGCATTTGACCTACGCTCTTTCTCTCCCTCCCCACTGCTAGTAACCACCATTTTACTCTCTGTTTCTATCTATTCCACTTATTTTTAGACCCAAAATATAAGTAAGATCATGTAGTATTTCTGTGTGTGTGTCTGAGAGCCAGTCTGGATTGAAGGACAGAAAGAAGAGAAACCAAGACTTGGAGTGTTAGGCTACAGTCATAGTAACATAATCACTCCCAGTTCTTTTTGTTTGTTTGTTTTTGAGCTGGAGTCTCGCTCTGTCGCCCAGGCTGGAGTACAGTGGAGCGATATCAGCTCACTGCAAGCTCCGCCTCCCGGGTTCACACCATCCTCCTGCCTCAGCCTCTCAAGCAGCTGGGACTACAGGCGCCCGCCACCACGCCCGGCTAATTTTTTGTATTTTTAGTAGAGACGGGGTTTTCACCGTGTTAGCCAGGATGGTCTCGATCTCCTGACCTTGTGATCCGCCCGCCTCGGCCTCCCAAAGTGCTGGGATTACAGGCTTGAGCTACCGTGCCCGGCCAATCACTCTCAGTTTTTCTCAGCTTCTGAGACCAAATGGGAATCAATTGTGGTTGGGATTCTCCCTAGGAAAGCTCCATGCCACAAAATCTGAAACATACAGGACCTTTAAGATGCCAAAGAGAATAAGAGACATTCCTGCATCCCTGCCACACATTGTGTTCGTTAATGAAATGAAGAGACAGCCTTTCTACACAGGTCTGAGTCACACTCCATCACTAGGTCCCACAGGTACCAATGCATGTCCATTGGTTTTACAAACTCTTTCATGACAAGGTCTCTCTCTCTTTCTTTCTCTCTCTCTCTCTCTCTCTCTCCCTCTCTCTGTCTCTTTCCATTCAGTGTCTGTCCAAATAGCACCACAGGAATTTGTTGGCTTAGCTGAGGAATCAAGATTAAATCATATCTACTTTTTTCACCTCCCATATCTGTTTCTCTAAGTATCATGCATACAACAAACTTTTTACATATTCCATATCTCCCTTATAATGATGATGTAAATAAATAAATGAGGGGCATGGTACTCCTGGTTCAGCAGAAAGTCTAGATTCCATTTACCATTCTTTATATATCTGAACTCACTTTTGACATGCCTCAGAGAGCAAACATTTCAATATCCATGATAGAACCTACACACTTATTCCTCTACCTGAGGAGTAACAATAGCAACAAAACAAAATTGACAAGAGGCACTTAATTAAACAAAAGAGCTTCTGCACAGAAAAAAAAAAAAAAAAAAAAACGAGGAAACAGCCAACCTACAGAATAGGAAAAAATATTTGCACAGTATGCATCTGACAAAGATTAAATGTTCACAATCTGTAGGGAAGTTAAATAAATCAACAAGCAAAAAACTAACCCCATTAAAAATGCAGAAGTTACATGAACAACGAACAGACACATCTGTGAAGAAGACATACAAGTGGCCAAAAAACAAGAAAAAATACTCAGCATCACCAATCATCAGAGAAATGCAAATCAGAGCCACAATGAGAGACCATTTTATACCAGTCACTATGGCTATAATTAAAAAATCAAAAAAACACCAGATGCTGGTGAAGCTGCAGAGAAAAGGGAATTCTTATACACTGTTGGTGGGAATGTAAATTAGCCCAGCCACTATGGAAAGCAGTCTGAAGAGTTCTCAAAATACTTAGAGATACCATTTGACCCAGAAATTCCAGTGCTCTGTATACACACACACACACAAAATCATTCTACCAAAAAGTCACATGCATTCATTGCTCATTGCTGCACTATTCACAACAGCAAAGACCTACAATCAACCTAGGTGCCCATCAATAGTGAATTGGAATAAGAAAATATGCTACATATACACCATGAAACACTACACAGCTATAAAAAACAGTAAGAGCATACTGTTTGCAAGTGATATGGATAGAGCTGGGGGCCATAATCCTAAGCAAATTGACTGAGGAAGAGCAAACCAAATACAGAATGTTCTCACTTGTAAGTGGGAACTAAGCATTGGCCCACACATGGACAAAAATATGGTGACAGTAGACACTGTGCCGTGCTAGAGGGAGGGGATGGGATTAAAAACTATTGATTGGCTACTATGTTCACTACCAGGTGACAGGATCCACACTCTAACTCTAAGCAACATGCAATATTCCCATGTAAAAATATCCACATGTACTCTCATACCTAAAATAGACGTTGAAATAAAACATATCTGCATATAACTTCAAACTCCCCCCATAACATAACTAATGATAGCCTACTGTTGACAGGAAGCCTTAAAAAATAACATAAATAATTAATTAACTCACACTTTGTATCTTATATGTATTATATACTGTATTCTTACAGTAGAGTAAGCTAGAAAAAGAAAATCTTATGAAGAAAATCATCAGAAAGAGAAAATATATTTACTACTTATTTAGTGAATGTGGTTTGTCATGAAGATCTTCATCCATGTTGCCTTTACATTGAGTAGGCTGAGTAGTAGGAAGAGGAGGAGAGGTTGGTCTTGCTGTCTCAGGAGAGGCAGAGGCAGAAAAAAAGCCACATGTAAGTGGACCTGTACAGTTCAGATCTATGTTGTTCAAGGACCAACGGCCTATCAGTCATTCACCACTGCTGTCACTTGGATAATTCGGGGCTTTTCTCATTTGCTCATTCTACCTTCCTTCTTGCCTCCTCTCCTCAGAGATTAAAGAGTTTCTCAGGAATGGGCTCTTCTGGAGAGCAATGGCCTTTCACTCAGAGAAAGGACCTAAGCGGACAACTTTTATGAAAATAACATTGATCCTTTTGGGCACATGCCTAAGCATGTATAAAAATAGTGGAGCAGAGGAGCTGATCCCAAGTCATGCTAAATAGACCCGTTGATTTATGACAAGAGTAAGTAGAAATAAAATTGTGCAGAAGAGAATGTCTTGCACGAGAATACCAGTGGCTACTCAGGAGGGAAACGTTGAGTGTGTTGTGATGTGACTGCGAATGTTTTAAATAACCTACTTGACACCCAACTGAGTCTAAGTCAACTACAGTCTAAGAGGTTCTACAGAAGGTAGCTGTATAGAACCTCTTATGGGGAAACTCTTGTCTATCTAAAGCCAAGTAGACTGCTCCCCAGACATAATTATTTATCCTGAGGTAAACTTTTAATAAATCACTACTTTAGGAAAAAAATGAATATACGATCTATCTTTTGATAGAAAGAAACAAATACAAAACCAAAATAGGTGTCTTAGAATATGCAATTGAAATGCCAGACTAAATTAAAATACAAATCTTTTAGATTAATTTCCGTTTGACATACTGGGCATGTAATAATATTTTCCTTAACTGCCGTACACTGCTGAGTTGATATGAACCTAGCGCTTTGACTCTAAGACAGAACGTATGTCTACATTTTCACCGAGAAGATATTCTGAATCACTCGTGTCAGGGCCCCCATCACCTCCTTGTTTCTCAGGCTGTAGATGATGGGGTTGAGCATTGGGGTGAGGATGGTGTAGAAAACAGCCAGAACCTTGTCCTCTGTCGGAGATCGCAGGGATCTTGGGCGTAGATAGGTATAAGCAAAGGGTGCATAGTAGAAAGTTACTACAGTGAGGTGGGTGCTGCAGGTCGAATAGGCCTTCTTCCTCCCTTCTGCAGAGCGCATGCGGTAGACAGCAAGGAGAACCCGGCCATAGGAACATGCAATACAAATGAAGGGAAACACAAGAAATATGGTGGTGCTCAAAAACACCGTGCACTCATAGACCCAGGTATCCGTGCAGGCTAGGGTCAACATAGCTGGAACATCACAGAAAAAATGATTGATGGCTCTGGACTTGCAATATGGGATACGGAGTGCATATACCGTGTGAGCACAAGAGTTGATGGAGCCTATCATCCAAGATCCTGTTATCATCAGCGCACACACTCTTTTTCTCATACGGATGGGATAGTGGAGAGGAAAGCAAATAGCCACATAACGATCATAGGCCATTGATGTCAGGAGCAGCGCTTCTGCACCTGCTAAAGTCAGGAAGAAGAAACTCTGAATCCCACACCCAGTGAAGGAGATAGACTTGTTTCCATACAGAAAATCATAAACCATCTTAGGAACAATGGTGGAGATATAATTTAGGTCAATGAGGGAGAGCTGACTAAGTAGGAAATACATGGGTGTGTGGAGATGGATGTCCAAGAAGATGAGAAGAATCATGGATATGTTTCCAATTAGAGCCATTAGGAAAACGAAATTAATGAGAATGAAGATGAAATGGCCAATTTTTGGTGGTGGGGACAATCCCAACAAGATGAAAGCAGTTGATGTTTGATTGTAATTTTCCATGGAGCATTCATATGATCCTTCCTGAAGGGAGACACAAGGGTAAGTGAAGTACAGTAGTTCCCCCTTATCTGCAGGGGATGCATTTCAAGCCCGCCAGTGAATGCCTGAAATTGGGGTTTACACTGAACACAATATACACTATTTTTGTATCAATAAATATATATTATAAAGTTTAATTTATAAATTAGGCAAGGAAGAGATTAACAAAAATAACTAAAAAGAAAATCGAACAAATATAATTATATACTGTAATAAAAGTTGTGTGAATGCAGTTTTTTTCTTTCTCTCAAAATATCTTATTGAATGGTGTTTATTTTTCTTCTGATGATAAAATGCTTCAGGGAAAGATAAAATGTCTACATGATGAGATAAAGTGAGGGGAACAATGTAGGCACGGTAATGCAACATTGGGCTATGACTGAAAACAAATTTAAAATTTATGAAGTGCTCATTTGTGGAACTTTCCATGCAATCTCAGATGACAGTTGATTGCAGGAGAAACCACAAAAAGCAAAGCAGTGGATAACAGGGACTAGTTATAAAACAATAAGCCAATAGTTTTTAAAAAGTCCTTAGTTTAGTTAGACTATGAATTATTTATATAATTTTACAACTCTTAAATGACGAAGTAATCTTTCCTATTTAGAAAAATATCTTGTCACCCAGAAATTATATTTTGTGAGAGAAATATTTATAACCACAATTTTTAATAAGAAATATACACATTTATAGGAAAAAACATTTCTCTTACAACTTCAATAGGATACGAATGTTTGCTGCCCAACACAAACTCAGATGTCATCAAGATCATTTGTTATGCTTAAAACATATGCATGCAACAGTAAATTTTATGCATATGTTATGGATCCATATTATGAACAATTTAGCACTACTTTTTCAGGATGATTTTTTTCTACATTTATTCTTTAAAACTGCAGCCGCCTATGGCTCATTTGGAGTAACTTATATTTCCTTCTTGAATTGTCTTTGCATAATAATTCCAAGTCAAACTTTCATTAGTTAAGCATCATTATTTGGTTATTCTATTTAGAAATGTAGAATACATCCTTATTTCAAGTACCTTTTTCATGAAATGTAATTCATACAGTTCATTTTTAATGTCTACCACCATCCATTCTCTTTTGCCTTCTCATCCAATTTCAGAATTTTTAAGTTAGTGCAGACCCCCATCTGAATATCCATATGCCAAGTTCATTTTACCTTCCATGTCTCTGTTCACGCTCTCCCCAATAGAATGTGTATTCTGTATCTTTGCTCCCCTAATGCTTAGATTACATAGACTTTGTGGATCCTTCAAGTCTTATGAAAGGATCATAAGAATATTTATCAATTATTTAGAAGGATCCATAAAGTATAATGTAATCTAAGCATTAGGGAAGAAAAAACAATAAATTACTTTATGATCCTTCAAAAGAAGGGGTTTGGAGAAATGAGCATTCACTTAAATGGAAAAAAGGAAGCAGCAACTTGACAGTTTCCTGGGTATAGGTGGTTCGAGCATTCTCCTCCAGATAGAAGACATCAGTGGACAACTTTGCACGGAATGCCTAAAAGGACTGAAGTCTTTAGGCTTAAATATTATTTTAGAGCCAAAGGTCAGCAGACCTTTGAGGAAGTGTAACAATGTGAAAGAGTAAGATCCACACACTGTGCAAACACACATCTATACACACACACAAAGATGTACACTCACTTAAACATCAATACACATGTATATATACCCTGATTAAAATGATCAGAAACCTGCAAAAAGAATGATTTTTTAAAAATAAGAATTCCTATCTTTAGGAAGGAAGATATGTATGATATGTTATGAAATCCACAAAATAAATATCATTATCTATGTAAAAGGATGTGACAGGTAACAATAAATGACTCTTGGAAATTAAAAATACAATAATTGATAAAATTTAAAAGAAAATTTCAAAAGACAAATTGGGAAAATTCTATCAGAAGGAAAAAAGAAAACAACCTGAAAGTACTAAAAATTAGAAGAGAGAGAAATATTAGAAAATTAATATAACAGGACCAACATATACTTACAGGCATTCCCAGAAATGCACATAGCAAATAATAATAAACCCAATATTGTAAAAAAAAAATTCTCAGAACTGAAATATATTAGCCACCATACTCAAATGGCATGTTAAATCACAAAGTGAGAAATATTTTCCTAGAAAAAATTTCATGAAAATTGTGTCTCCTTGAAAACACTTCTAAAAATTTTAATTATCTAGAGAAAAAATATTAAGTTTTTGAGAGAAATAGTAGTAATAATAATCAGAAGAAATACATGCATATATGTATTACCATCAGGTTTTACAAGAGTATATATTTTTTGTATTTAATCAATAGATTCTATCAGATGAGATGATGCTGTCAACCCCTTGCTGCAGACATAAATTGGAATGTATTTATGTGGAAAAGTGGGAGAAGGGTAATGAGTTTGGGGGTAGTGATGCTGGGGGGAGCAGGTAACTAGTGACAGTGGCCTGTGTCATGAGTCAAGG
This sequence comes from Pan troglodytes, assembly GCF_028858775.2. Lineage (NCBI taxonomy): Eukaryota > Metazoa > Chordata > Mammalia > Primates > Hominidae > Pan > Pan troglodytes. Next base: position 1,123,419 of record NC_072398.2, read on the forward strand.
GCTGGTATTTGAGATACTTAAATCAAGCATTAGCAGATAAGCATATTGTTTGAAAATACATGGGCAAAAACAGGGCAAGACTGGTAAGAAATTTTGAAGTCCTTATCTTTGGGGTCAGGAAGAGTTTGTTATGGGTCCAATATTTTAGCCTGTGGACTGTGGACACCATGTCTATGCATTACTTGAATAAAACATTAAAGTGATGTAAAAATTCTATCACAGTTAAGAATTTAACCCACAACTTCATGATAATGATGAGAATGACAATTTTTACTGTAGGATTTGGAACAAGACACAGATGTCCAATTTCACTGCATCTATTCAACATATTATTGGAAGTTCAGCCAAAGCAATAGAACAAAAGAAGAAAAAAAAGTTAATTAAAAGAAAGGAAGCACGATAATTTCTATTTCCATATGACATAACTATATATGTAGAAAGCCATAGGATTCCACACACTAAAAACTGTTACAAATAATTAACAAAATAAGCAAAATTGCAGCATGCAACAATAGTCAAAACCTATTGACTTCTATACACTAACAATTTGCTGTGACCCATTGAATGTGACAGAAACAAAACTGTGTCTGTTTTGAGCCTAGGCTTCAAGTGGCTATACACTAACAACAAACAATCTGAAAAAGAGATTGTGATTTTATTTACAATAGTATCAAAAAAATGAAACACTTAGGAATAAACATAACCAAGAAGGTAAAAGGCTTATACACTGAAAAATGACAAAATGTTGATTACAGCAATTAAAGAAGACACAAATAAATGGAAATATATCCTGTATTTATAGATTAGAAGGCTTAACACTGTTAAGATGTCAATAATATCCAAAGTTACTTAAAGATTCAATGAGAATAAAATACATAGGAATACAACTTACAACGGACGTGAAGGACCTCTTCAAGGAGAACAACAAACCACTGCTCAATGAAATAAAAGAGGATACGAACAAATGGAAGAACATTCCATGCTCATGGGTAGGAAGAATCAATATCGTGAAAATGGCCATACTGCCCAAGGTAATTTATAGATTCAATGCCATCCCCATCAAGCTACCAATGACTTTCTTCACAGAATTGGAAAAAACTACTTTAAAGTTCATATGGAACCAAAAAAGAGTCCTCATTGCCAAGTCAATCCTAAGCGAAAAGAACAAAGCTGGAGGCATCACGCTACCTGACTTCAAACTATACTACAAGGCTACAGTAACCAAAACAGCATGGTACTGGTACCAAAACAGAGATATAGACCAATGGAACAGAACAGAGCCCACAGAAATAATGCCGCATATCTACAACCATCTGATCTTTGACAAACCTGACAAAAACAAGCAATGGGGAAAGGATTCCCTATTTAATAAATGGTGCTAGGAAAACTGGCTAACCATATGTAGAAAGCTGAAACTGGATCCCTTCCTTACACCTTATACAAAAATTAATTCAAGATGGATTAAAGACTTACATGTCAGACCTAAAACCATAAAAACCCTAGAAGAAAACCTAGGCAATACCACTCAGGACATAGGCATGGGCAAGGACTTCATGTCTAAAACACCAAAAGCAATGGCAACAAAAGCCAAAATTGACAAATGGGATCTAATTAAACTAAAGAGCTTCTGCACAGCAAAAGAAACTACCATCAGAGTGAACAGGCAACTTACAGAATGGGAGAAAATTTTTGCAATCTACTCATCTGACAAAGGGCTAATATCCAGAATCTACAATGAACTCACACAAATTTACAAGAAAAAACAAACAACCCCATCAAAAAGTGGGCGAAAGATATGAACAGACACTTCTCAAAAGAAGACATTTATGCTGCCAACAGACACATGAAAAAATGCTCATCATCACTGGCCATCAGAGAAATGCAAATCAAAACCACAATGGGATACAATCTCACACCAGTTAGAATGGCGATCATTAAAAAGTCAGGAAACAACAGGTGCTGAAGAGGATGTGGAGAAATAGGAACACTTTTACACTGTTGGTGGGACTGTAAACTAGTTCAACCATTGTGGAACTCAGTGTGGCGATTCCTCAGGGGTCTAGAACTAGAAATACCATTTGACCCAGCCATCCCATTACTGGGTATATAACCAAAGGATTATAAATCATGCTACTATAAAGACACATGCACACGTATGTTTATTGTGGCACTATTCACAATAGCAAAGACTTGGAACCAACCCAAATGTCCAACAATGATAGGCTGGATTAAGAAAATGTGGCATATATACACCATGGAATACTATGCAGCCATAAAAATGATGAGTTCATGTCCTTTGTAGGTACATGGATGAAGGTGGAAACCATCATTCTCAGCAAACTATTGCAAGGACGAAAAACCACACACCGCATGTTCTCACTCATAGGTGGGACTTGAACAATGAGAACACATGGACACAGGAAGGGGAACATCACATATCGGGGCCTATTGTGGGGTAGGGGAAGGAGGGAGGGATAGTATTGGGAGATATACCTAATGTTAAATGATGAGTTAATGGGTGCAGCACACCAACATGGCACATGTATACATTTGTAACTAACCTGCACGTTGTGCACATGTACCCTAGAACTTAAAGTATTAAAAAAAAAAGAGTAAAAAAAATGTAGTAAGTACATATTCAGTTTTAAAAGTGAATGAAGTTTTGACACATGCTACAACATAGATAAATCTTAAATACATTATGGTCAGTGAAATAAGCCATGAAGAGGCAAATATTGTATGAATTCACCTACATGAAGTACCCAGAGTAGTCAAATTCATAGAGACAGAAAGTCGAATGCTGGAACCCAGAGGATAGTGGAAGGGAGACAAGGAGAATAATTGTGTAGGGAACAAAATTTTAGTTGAAGACAATGAAACTGTTCTGGAGATGCATGGTGGGGATGGTTGCACAACAACATAAATGTACTTAGTGCCACCGAATTCCACACTTAAAATAGTTAAAATGGTGCAGTTTACCTTATGCATATTTATCCTCATAAAAACATTAAAATGTACTGAAATTATTCCATATTTGGATTCCCAAATACATTTTAAGAAAATTCTGGCAAGTTTCTCAGCCTCTACAGAGCAAATTATTTCCAATTATTTTATGACCTCTGGTAATTTGTGAAGGAGAATTCAGAAGAACAAATTATTTTCATATATGTCATTTGGAAACAGTACAAGATCAGCATTAATTCTGATGCAATAGTATGTAATTTATATTAGTAGTTTAGTTATTGGCAAGTAGAATATATACTGTTCGAAATTACTAACACAATTAACATTTCAAACATTTCTATCATTTGTATTTTATACAGGGCAGTCTATGATCAACTTTCCATGAGATAGTTATAGTCCCAACTTTAAAAAGAGAAAATGTAACATAGGACAGAATCCTAAATGGCACATCAGATCTCATATTTAATGCCACGTTGTAACTATCTCATTTAAAAATAATAATAATAATAATAATAATAATAATGACTTATTTTCTCCTCCTCCCCCCACCTCCTACTTAACTGGTTAGGAATGCAGATATATCCTTTACTGTCTCCACCAGACGCATTCTACAAGGCAAGTTTATATGACTTTGTGTTTACTTAGAAGTTCTAGAGACGGAACCTTGAAGCAAATCAGGCACCCTCAAAACTCCCTCCCACTAGGAGATTGCCTCAATTTACAACACAGCTCTGCCTGCGATGGTGCCAGCCAGACCACCAGGTAGAAAAGACATCAGAAGAAAATCACTGGACCCCCCATCTCCTCACCCCCTGCATGTCATTCACGCCAAGACCCCTTTAAAAGACCCTGCCTACTGCCCTGAAAGGGGAAGCACTTCCCAATAAGGCAGACACCTGTCCTGCTTCCTCTCAGCTAAGCTTGGAAGAAAAAGTCACTTTCTTTCTACCAGACCTTGTTCTCGTTAATTGGACTTTGCAAGTGGTGAGTGGCAGGAGATATGTTCTGTGACATTACAGTATCTCTTGAACACCAATGTAGTGTCTCTTTGATTATTCACGTTCCACGGTTCTAATTCTATCATATTACATTATTTAAATAAAATTAGAGCCCTGTCACTAACAAGGAAGCAGTCTCAGCCATTATATATCTGTCTAAGTAATTTAAGGAGGACATTTTTTTCTTAGATAAAAATAAATCCAAATGGTTACTTCTGTCCCTTAGTTTTTTATCCACCAAAATAGCTATAAGTATTTTAAGCCCATTTAAAAACATATACACTTGCTTTTATTTTTGTAATTCTCATAACATGTATATATCCAGGTATCAGCATTAATGATGTTGTACGCTGGAGAAAAAGCAAGCAGAAAAAATTCTGATGATGGTTTCATAGTGAGTAGGAAAACCAAACATTCAACCCGGGCGACGTCTGGCATGAAAGGAAGGATAATGGCATGAACTTTTACTGACTGTCTCCACACACTGGCACTTGCAATATGTCAGGATTTGTTCCATAATTCCATTAGATTTAATCCTAATAACAAGCTCTTCACATGGACATCACCACGACATCTTATAGATGATGAAATTGAGATTCAGAGATTTTAAGTGGACTTATCCAGATTACACATAAACACACATACACATATGCATATATATACACACAAACACATACACATATAAGTTGATATACACATATATATTTATGCAAACATATAAATAAACATATTATATATAAAAATAAATATTTACATAAACTTCTTTAAAATGTGTGGTCTATTTTATCCTTCAAATATTTTTAGGCAGTAAGTCTGAAATAAGGCTGGCTCACTTTTTAATTACCCAAAACAAAAATATAAGAGGTTAAATTTATTAAAATAAAAAAATCATTATAGATAGTAAATAACTGTGAAATAAAAATTTTTAAATCACAAATAAGATTATTTTAACGATTAAAATTTAATCACTTCAACTTCTTCTGTTTCCTCGTATCACCTGGTTTCACTGTGCTTTCACTTGATCCAGCAACAACCATACATAGCTTTATAGAAAAATGGTTTCTCAGAAACTCTAAAAGAAATGCAATTTCTGTCTTGTTCCCAATATAAAAGTTTCCCTACTGGAAGAATTCACTTACTAAAAAATACACATTTAATATACTACACAATCAAGTTGAGGATGTACATATTCAGCATAATAATTAAAATTTTCCAAACGGTGCCCACGTTTCAAATGAATTACATATCACTATCTTTTAAAGTCAGAATGCATCATTGCATTGCATAGATCTCTTTTTCCTATCCTTCAATTTAAAGTTGAAAATGAGATAATAAAAATAACCGAATTGTAGTGATTCACATATTCATAGAAGAGAAAGATTTTTCAACTATATTCTCATTATCAGAAGGAATAACTGAATCACAAGGATTTGAAGAGAGTTATTCATGACTGTGCAATGACCTAGTGATAGAGTTGGGAACAAAGGAGGATGGTCCTCTTGAGTCCAGATACTGCAGTTTTCCACTAATTCAGAGATTTATGAAACCTACACTGTCCTCAGTTTTATCAAAACTATTTTCAAAGAAAAATTATTATTCATTACAAAATAAGGCTGCTCTACTTAAAATTGTTATTATGGGCCAGGCGCGGTGGCTCACGCTTGTAATCCCAGCACTTTGGGAGGCCGAGGCAGATGGATCACGAGGCCAGGAGATCGAGACCATGGTGAAACCCCGTCTCTACTAAAAATACAAAACATTAGCCGGGTGTGGTGGCGGCTGTAGTCCCAGCTACTCGGGAGGCTGAGGCAGGAGAACTGCGTGAACCCGGGAGGCGGAGCTTGCAGTGAGCTGAGATCGCGCCACTGCACTCCAGCCTGGGCGACAGAGCGAGACTCCGTCTCAAAAAACAAAAAAAAATTGTTATTATGAGCAGTCTGTGACATAGTGAACATGTATTACTTGACTGAGGGTATCATTGAAGAGAAGCTGCAAGTTTAAGCATCTTTCTCATTATCAGTGCCCTCAACATCAAAATAATCACTATCACTTACACTCACACACTTGTTATCCGCTATGACTGTAGAATAATACAGCCTTCACATTGTTTCCACATACTATGCTCATTTGCTTCTCACAAAAACTCTGCATGGTTGTTAAAGCAGATATTTCTATTATTTCACTGGAAGTTTACTTTGTGTCTTGAAGAAAAAATAAACACATTATAAAAATTAAAAGCACAAAGCACTATAATTTTGCACAAATTGGAGGTAAAAACAAAATCTGGATAACCATATCACAGCTACTAATCATATGGTTACCTGCATTATTTATTTTCAGAAGAGGGTCCTTTATTTTTAAAAATATATATTATCGCTTTACAGATGGTAATTTTAACCATTCTCATTTTGCCTTTACCTTAATGTCATTTTAATATTTTTATGCAAAAACAACACTAGTACTTTCAGGTATTTTACTAGAAGGACTGGATTATTATATGTGGATTCATTAATTTGACTTGAGCCCATAAAAGCATATTCTAATGTAATTTAGCCCCATCTCTTCCATGAACATCATTTAGCTTCCCATCCAGAAAACACATTTATGAGTTAGCAGCAAAACCACTGTTGGTTGTCTGCATTCTATACTCCAAGATTTCTGCTGAATTTTGTTAACAGAAAGTACAGTCACTATTGCTCAAACTTCACTTCAATTCTATTTCTGAAACAAAGTTCTCTTAAGCAGTTGCCAGAGTCCCTTCTTCCCTGTGATCAATAAAAATTTTAAAATACAAATATAATTAGTACCTTTTATTATCTCCTCAATTTCAAACACACACTGCCTTGGTTAGCTGTGAGGAGTCGTACAGTCATCATATGAACAGTCATTTTTCTGAGCAAGATCTCTGAATGCTTTTTAAAGAAAGGTATGTATTCATTTTCATCCCTACACTTGAGATTTTAGAGAGCTTCATGGTGATTCAGTAGCAACCATGATTCCGGTGTTTCTTTACCTGAAGAACAAGTTTAATGACTGTTTTGCTAGGATTCACCAGGGAATGTCCACTGAGAGTTTGGACATTCTAGGCTGAGTCACTAATAACATAGGATGGCCTTAGTCCAACGTTTAGAAATGAGTTATGATAATGTATTTAGATGTTTCAAGTCATGTCAAAGGTAAACTCACTGGGAAAAGAAACAATTATGTTTATTCAGGTTTTACTAATGCATTTGTGTCTCTAATACTTTATGAAATCCTACATTTTATATGTTGTTATTCACTGCATTCATACCAATGATATGTCTGTATATATTAATTTCTTTCCCAATATAGTTTATACTGGCAATAAGTTTTAGAACATAAAAGTGGAACTATGTTAATTTACTTGAAACACATAAGTAGAAGGTATTAAAATATCACATATTGGAGTTATCGTTAACATATTTTAAGTATATGTTTATATTGTTTCTTTTCTTCTGGAAATGCCCATTAAATTTTAAAACAATTTTCTGTTATTAAAATTGATGTTAAAAATGATGTAACTACTGATTGTGGTATAATACTATCTAGGGTATATTTAGTAATTAAATTTTTATGCCAAAGAGTACCTTAAATGTACTCAAATTTTCCATGGTTTCCAGTAAATTAATTATGCCTTCTATCTTGAAAAAGTAACATTAGTCCATTTTATATATTTGGAATTTTATAAATGTTTTTAAGAAATATTTATTTATTTAGTTGATACACTGTTATTGTATGAATTTATGGGTTACAATTTGATGTTTTTATACAAGTGTATGTTATATAATTATCTAATCAGGGTAGGTAGCAAAGATAATTTCCTGAAAATCAAACACAACTGTTTCAATATTCCTGCATTTGAAAATCTAAAGAATTTCTTTACCTTTTAAACCATGCCTTTGAACATAACAGTAGATGCCACATCTAGGAGTCGTTTCCAAGATGGCCGAACATGAACAACACCAGTCTACATCTCCCAGCGGGACCAACAGAGAAGACGAGTGATTTCTGGATTTCCAACTGAGGTACCTGGTTCATCTCAATGGGACAGGTTGGACAGTGGGTACAGCCCACGGAGGTCAAGCTGAAGACACATGCACACATATGTTTCTTGCAGCACTATTCACAATAGCAAAGACTTTGAACCAACCCAAATGTCCACCAATAATAGACTGGATAAAAAAAATGTGGCACATATACACCATGAAATACTATACAGCTATAAAAAAGGATGAGTTCATGTCCTTTGCAGGGACATGGATGAAGCTGGAAACCATCATTCTCAGCAAAATATCACAAGGACAGAAAACCAAACACCACATATTCTCACTCATAACTGGGAGTTGAATAATGAGAACACATGAACACAGGGAGGGGAACATCACACACCAGGGCCTTTTGGGGGGTGGTGGCCTGGGGGAGGGATAGCATTAGGAGAAATACCTAATGTAAATGACGAGTTGATGGGTGCAGCAAACCAACATGGCACATGTATACATGTGTAACAAACCTGCACGTTATGCACATGTACCCTAGAACTTAAAGTATAATAATATAAAAGAAGATGCCACATCTAGTGCACATTGTGCACTGTTTTTATATCTTCTTTAGTAGACAAAACACATTTGTGCTGAATAAGGAAGGAAGAATCCTTATTTGATGTGGGAAAAGGTGATTTGAGAGGATTTCTGTATGAAAGAAAGACTTTATAGGTCATGACTCAAGACTACCCACTGGGATCCTGTAAACACATGTGGGGGACATGAGACAGAAACTAACATGGACTTGGGCATATGAAACAAAGGAAGCCTGCAGTCTGGATCTCAGGACAGAATCATCTTCAGGGGACCACCAAGACTGTGGCAGGGTGCCCAGGAGAGTAGACAGGTCCGAGTGGCCTGTGTCAGAGAAGCACTGTGGCAGTCCCTTACAGCTCCTACGCAACACAAGGAAGCCCAGAGGAGGAGGGGATCCTGAAATACCCCTGCTTTCCCTGAGAATGCTCTGGAAGTGGGAATTGAGCATTTCACACTTCCTCAGTAGAAACCACTAAGCATAGAGTAGCCACAACTTGGTTTATACTGAAGGAAGAAATGAGAGCAAGGAATGTAAATAAAAGTGACCTGTTTATTTTAAATTTTTTAATGTCTGTGTTCAGTCCATTTGAATTATTCATTAAACAACATAGTTGCTTCATGTCCTTTGCAGGCACATGAAATGCATAATTACATTTACTTAAAAAGAAGCCCAAATACAAATGTCCCAAAGATCCAAGATTCAAGTGATAACCATTATGCCAAATCTTTTGTTAAAGAGCAGGGCACGGTGGCACAGGCCTGTAATTCCACCTATGGGGAGACCAAGGGAGGAGGATTGTTACACGCCCACGGGGTTCAATTGCCCATTGAGTGGTAGCAGACCAAAACATCAGAACAGTGGGAGTTGCAGCAGAGAAGGAGTTTAATAATCATATGTCAGCTGAAGTATGTCTGGAGTTTGTTCCTTCCGGTGGGTTCGTGGTCTCGCTGACTTGGGACCCTCGCGGTGATTGCTACAGCTCTTAAAGGTGGTGCGGACCCGAAGACTGAGCAGCAGCAAGATTGGTGCATTTTTACAGAGTGCTGATTGGTACATTTATAATCCTCTTGTAAGACAGAAAATTTCCCTAAGTCCCCACCCGACCCAGGAAGTCCAGCTGGCTTCATCTCTCTGAAGAAAGAAAAGAAAGGAAGCCTCATATCAGCCTTCTGGAGAGACTTGGAGATGACGTTTTTAAGGAGTCTGGACGGGTGATGAGCTGAAGTGTGGGGACTGCTGATTGGTCGAGAAGTGAGTGATGGAGTCACTAGACAGCGAGATGAAGATGTTGCATCCTGCACTGAGTCAGTTTCTCAGACAAGCTCCACAGACCCCCTGCGTCAGTGGATCCACTAGAATTCAGGATCCGGAAAACATTTTAAATAGAAAACTTGAGGTTTCCTAAAATTAAAGATGATATCTAAAGAAACAATTAAGGCTAGTTAGGACCCTGTGACAAGGGCTACGTGACTTTTAAGCAGTAAGCAGTCATACGGAAGTAGGCTATCGGGCGAGCTGGTTCATGCTTAGTGTATGCTTCTACTAAAAGTTTATGCTTTTGGCTAAAAACCCAGCAATTTAGTTTTCTTCACTTTATGAGAATAGTTTTAGCATGACTTGCACTGAGGTGTTTGAGACCAGCCTTGGCAACACAGTAAGACGGTGTCTAAAAAAAAGTATCTACAGGAATCATTCCCATGACTATTGCCTAGATATGGATGGGATTCTGCTCTTCATAAGTAGATATATATGTAGTAAAATATGTTTCATTAATGAATCAAGAGATTTAATATAGAAAAGATTTCATTTTCCCACAAATCATGCTCTAGATGGTAAGAATTCACACTGAGACACAAAACTTTTTTCCTATAGACATTTTGCTGGTTGATTCTAATTATTATGTGAAAATGCAATGGGCTAAGAATACGTAAACATGCTTTGAGGTATGAATAATTTGAACATAGAACAGGTACTTAAGAGCATCATCTGGGCATGTGAAGAGGAAAAGACCAAGCCACTGATGGTAACAGATAATAGTCTGTGGAGCCATAGAGAAAAGAGATTATTACAATACATTGTGATGACACATGTTATTATTAGAAATAGTAGGATGTATGAGAGTAGAATATAAAGTTGAACAAGCACATTCAACATGCTTCCTCATGTAGATGATACCTGATGTTTACCTTGAGAAAAGGGAGAAATGAGGATTCACGCAGTGAAAGAAACTTGTGAGGATAGAGAACAATGCATTAAAGGTAAAACCAATTGTATCCTTAATGTAATGAAGGACTGCCTTTTCAAAACTTGTTCAGAAAACTGCATTCAACTTAAGATGAAGAGAACATAAAGTTCCAGGTACAGTGTGATCCTGCCAATGTAGGAGTGAATTAGCCAGTGGAGAGAATCACGTACCCTACTAAGGAAAATGACATCATAAAAATATATTTTAATTAGATAGTTCTAGGAACATTTCAAGCCAGTCTAGATTGATTGATTATTGATTTCATTAAAGATGTGCCACATATTTTATGTTATTAAAACTGTACAACATGATGTTTGACATCCAACTACATGTTGAAATGATTACTACACTCAAATTATACAGCACTTTCCATAGTTACAATCTTTATAGTAAGAGGACTTAAAACCCATTCTCTTAGCAAATTTTCAATATATAATACAGTATAAGTTTTATGGAAATAATGTTGATGCTTTTAGGCACATGCCTAAGCAGGTATAAAAATAGTGGAGCAGAGAATTTGACCCCAACCCAAGCTGTATAGATGTGTTGATTTATGAGAAAAATAAGTAGAAATAAAATTGTCCAGGCAGAATGTCTTGTATGAGAATACCAGTGGCAACCAAGGGGGCAGAAATTGAGTGTGTTGTGATGTGACTGGGGAATGGTTCAAATAACCTACTCCACACTCAGTAGACTGTAACTTCTATAGAATCTCTTGTAAAGAAACTCTTGTTTTTCTAAAGACAAATTGGCTTATCCCCAAAAATAATTATTTATCCTGAGGTAAATTTATTAATAAATCATTACTTTAGGAAAAAGAATAAGCTATACCCACCAGTCGAGAGAAAATACAATACTATCTTATATTCAATTAGATTCAGTAATCTTAAATAATTTATTATTCTTAATAATAATGAGAAATGAATGGCATATAACTATTATGCTGAATGCTATGATTAGTTTGAACATTTATTATTTTAATTTTAATGAAACCCTACTGCCCACAATTTAGTGGAAAATAAATGATCTATATTTTGATAAAAAGAAACAGCAAAAACAAAACAACATAGATGTCTTAGAATATGCAATTATAATGTCAAGACTCAATTTTAAAAAATTTTCTAGAGTAATTTTTGTTCCACACTCCTGGCATGGAATATTATTTTTCGTAACTGCTGTACACTGCTAAGTTGATGTGAGGCTAGTGCTTGGACTCTAAGGCAGAAAGTTTGTCTTCATCTTCACAGGGAAGATTCTCTGACTCACTCATGTCAGGGCCCCCATCACCTCCCTGTTTCTCAGGCTGTAGATGATGGGGTTGAGCATTGAGGTGAGGATGGTGTAGAAGACAGCCAGAACCTTGTCCTCTGTTGGAGATTGCAGGGATCTTGGATATAGACAGGTATAAGCAAACATTGCATAGTAGAAAGTTACTACAGTGAGGTGGGTGCTACAGGTCGAACAGGCCTTCTTCCTCCCTTCTGCAGATTTAATGTGGTAGACAGTAAGGAGAACCTGGCCATAGGAACATGCAATACCAATAAAGGTAAACATGAGAAAGAGGGTTGTGCTCAAAAACACTGTGCACTCATAGACCCAGGTGTCCATGAAGGCCAGAGTCACCATGGCTGGGACATCACAGCCCTGGCTGAGCAACAGGGATATGGGGCATATATGAAATGTGAGCACAAGTGTCGATAGAGCCCATTATCCAAGATCCTATTATCATCAGCACATACTATCTTGCTCATATGGATGGGATAGTGGAGAGGAAAGCAAACAGCTACATAATGATCACAGGCCATTGATGTCAGTGGCAGCATTTCTGCAGCTGCTAAAGTCACAAAGAAGAAACTCTGAATTCCACACCCAATGAAGGAAATAGACTTGTTTCCAAACAGAAAATCTCAGAAAACATCTGGGGACAATAGTGGAGATGTAATTTAGGTCAATGAGGTAGAGCTGACTAAGTAAGAAATACATGGGCGTGTGGAGATGAGTGTCCAAGAAGATGAGAAGGATCATGGACTGATTGCCAATTAAAGCCAATAACAAAATGAGAACAAGGAGAATGAAGAGGAGAAAGCCAATTCTGGATGGTGGGAAGATCCCCAATAAGATGAAATCAGTTGATGTTTGATTGTATTTTTCCATGGGGCATTCCTACAATCCTTCCTGCAGGGCGGCAGAAGGATAAGTGAATTAGTTCCTCCTTATCCACAGGGTTGCATTCCAAGACATCCAGGGAATGCCTGAAACTGAGGATAATATTGAGTCTCATATACACTATTTCCACTATTTCTTTGGATCCATATATACTTATGATAACATTCAGTTTATAAGTTAGGCAAGTAAGAGATTAACAAAAATAAAAATAAAATAGAACAATTATAAAAATACACCATAGTAAACATTATGTAAATGTGGTCTCTTTTTTCTCTCTGTCAAAATAACTTTTTTTTTTAATATACTTTAAGTTCTGGGATACACGTGCTGAATGTGCAGGTTTGTTATGTAGGTATACATGTACCATGGTGGTTTGTTGCATCCATCAATCCATCACCTAGGTTTTAAGCCCCGCATGCATTAGGTATTTGTCCTAATGCTATCCCTCCTCTTGGCCCCCCGACAAAGGTTCTGGTGTGTGATGTTCCCCTCCATGTGTCCACGTGTTCTCACTGTTCAACTCTCGCTTATGAGTGAGATGTTTAGTTTTCTATTCCTGTGTTAGTTGGCTAGAGAATGATGGTTTCCAGCTTCATCCATGTCCCTGCAAAGGATATGAACTCGTTCTTTTTCATGGCTGCAGAGTATTCCATGATGTCTATGTGCCACATTTGCTTTATCCAGTCTATCATTGATGGGCATTTGGGTTGGTTCCCAGCCTTAGCTATTGTAAATGGTGCTGCCATAAACATACGTGTGTATGTGTCTTTATACTAGAGCGATTTATAATCCTTTGGGTATATACCCAGGAATGGGATTGCTAGAGCAAATGGTATTTCTGGTTCTAAATCCTTGAGCAATTGCCACACTGTCTCCCACAATGGTTGAACTAATTTACACTCCCACTAGTAGTGTAAAAGCTTTCCTATTTCTCCACTGCTCACCAGCATCTGTTGTTTCCCGACATTTTAATGATCACCATTCTAACTGGCATGAGAAGATATCTTATTGTGGTTTTGATTTGCATTTCTCTAATGACTAGTGATAATGAGCTTTTTTTCAAATGTTTATTGGCCACATAAATATCTTCTTTTGAGAAGTGTCTGTTCATATCCTTCGCCCACTTTTTGTAGTTCTCCTTTAACAGGCCCTGCACATTGCTTGTAAGTTGTATTCCTAGGTATTTTATTTTCTTTGTAGCAATTGTGAATGGGAGTTCACTCATGATTTGGCTCTCTGTTTGTCTATTATTGATGTATAAGAATGCTAGTGATTTTTGCACATTGATTTTGTATCCTGAGGTTTTGCTGAAGTTGCTTATCAGCTTAAGGAGTTTTTGGGTGGAGATGATGGGGATTTCTAAGTATACAATTATGTCATCTGCAAACAGAGGCAATTGGACTTCCTCCCTTCCTATTTGAATATCCTTTATTTCTTTCTCTTGCCTAATTGCCCTGGCCAGAACTTCCAATACTATGTTGCCCAGGAGTGGTGAGAGAGGGCATTTTTTGTCTTGTTATGGTTTTCAAAGGGGATGCCTCCAGATTTTGCCCATTCAGTGTGACATTGGGTATGTGTTTGTCATAAATAGCTTTTATTAATTTGAGACATATTTCATCAATACCTAATTTATTGAGTGTTTTTAGCATGAAGGGGTGTTGAATTTTATTGAAAGCCTTTCCTGCATCTATCAAGATAATCATGTGGCTTTTGTCATTGGTTCTGTTTATTTGATGGATTGCACTTATTTATTTGCATATGTTGAATCAACCATGCATACCAGGGATGAAGCCAACTTGACCGTGGTGGATAAGCTTTTTGATGTACTGCTGGATTCGGCTTTCCAGTATTTTATTGAGGATTTTCACATCAATGTTCATTGGGGATATTGGCCTGAAATTTTGTTTTTTTGTTGTGTCTCTGCCAAGTTTTGGAATCAGGATGATGCTTGCCTCATAAAATGAGTTAAGGAGGAGTTCCTCTTTTTCTATTGTTTGGAATAGTTTCAGAATGAATGGTACCAACTCTTCTTTGTACCTCTGGTTGAATTTGGCTGTGAATCTGTCTGGTCCTGGGGTTTTTTTGTTTTTTTTTTTTTTTTTTTGTAGGCTATTAATTACTGCCTCAATTTCAGAACTTGTTATTGGTCTATTTAGGGATTCGACTTCTTCCTGGTTTAGTCTTGAGAGAGTGTATGTGTCCAGGAATTTATCCATTTCTTCCGGGTTTTCTAGTTTATTTGCATAGAGATGTTTATAGTATTCTCTGACGCGAGTTTGTATTTCTGTGGGATCAGTGGTGATAT
Organism: Pan troglodytes; assembly: GCF_028858775.2. Classification (NCBI taxonomy): domain Eukaryota; kingdom Metazoa; phylum Chordata; class Mammalia; order Primates; family Hominidae; genus Pan; species Pan troglodytes. Next base: position 1,138,696 of record NC_072398.2, read on the forward strand.
CCCCTTTATCATTTTTTATTGTGTCTATTTGATTCTTCTCTCTTTTCTTCTTTATTTGTCTGCTAGTTGTCTATTTTGTTAATCTTTTCAAAAAACCAGCTCCTGGATTCACTGATTTTTTTGAAGGGTTTTTCATGTCTCCATCTCTTTCAGTTAAACTCTGATCTTGGTTATTTCTTGTCTTCTGCAGTCATTTGAATTTGTTTGCTCTTGCTTCTCTATTTCTTTTAATTGTGATGTTAGTGTGTCAATTTTAGATTTTTCCCCTTTTCTAATGTGGGCATTTAGTGCTATCAGTTTTCCTCTAAACACCGCTTTAGCTGTGTCCCAGATCTTCTGGTATGTTATGTCTCTGTTCTCACTGGTTTCAAACAACTTATTTATTTAAAGCCTTAATTTCGTTATTTACCCAGTATTCATTCAGGAGCAGGTTGTTCAGTTTCCATGTAGTTGTACAGTTTTGAGTGAGTCCCTTAACCCTGAGTTCTAATTTGATTGCACTGTGGTCTCAGAGACTGTTTGCTATTACTTCTGCCCTTTTGCATTTGCCGAGGAGTGTTTGACTTCCAATTATGTGGTCAATTTTAGAATAAGGGTTATGTGTTGCTGAAAAGAATGTACATTCCATTGATTTGGGGTGGAGAGGTCTGTAGATGTCTATTCGGTCTGCTTGGTCCAGAGCTGAGTTCCAGTCCTGAATATCCTTGTAAATTTTCAGTCTCATTGATCTGTGTAATATTAACAGTGGGATGTTAAAGTCTCCCACTATTATAGCGTGGAAGTTTAAGTCTAGCCATATGCAGAAAACTGAAACTGGACCCCTTTCTTACACCTTATACAAGAAGTTATACTCATTTTACTTTATCTAGATGAGGATTAAACCAATTCACTTAATGTGTCTGAAAGAGAATATGGAAGCAGAATATTGATGACATTACCCTATCATCAAATTATGTCAATGTTTATGGGAATAAAACAGGTTTAAACTATAACAAATTGGCTGAGTTCTGTTAGATAGCCGAGAGCACAACCTTCAGGCTCAGGATAAATGCCTCAACCAACCTTTCTTCCACCATCCCTAGGTGCCACTACTTCCAAAGTACTGCAGGGACCTGCCAACCTGGATCTCGATGGCTGGTGCTCCTTAATAGTGTCTGCTCTACATTCTTCTGCTCCTTATTTGAAGAAAAGAAAAGATTCAGACTGAAAAAAAGCAAAGTAAAAAAACAGTCTCCAGGTATGTGAAACTATTGTATCACAGTTAATTTTTGGATTTAATTTTTTTATCTTTGGAGATCACATGAGTATATATTTATAAATAAGTTGATATAGAAATAAATATATGTTTATATTTGTTTACTTGGTAAAATCAACAGTCTCTTTAAAGGTGCCAAATTTCTTGCCTGAAAATTACTATATCTATATAGTCATTTATCAGTAAAGGAGTGAAGGACATGCCATCTCCCAAACAACAAATTGGAATATTGATTACTTTGAGTTAAATACATAGGAACAATGGTTCTTTCAGAAAGGGCCAGCTGACCTGTCTCCTCCTGCATGCATGAAGCCATAAAGATTCCTCAGTGATAAAATAGCTCCGTGTACCACGTTGATAAAATAGCTCTTACACCAGAGCCTGGGATCTGGGGCTGCAATGGATCTGAATAAATAAAGTTACGTGAGTAACTCTTCTACAAGTTTTACATCCCTTTGTATATCTTCTAGTGACTCACCTAGAAATTTATGTGTTTCTTTATAATATGCTTTGCCAGTTGGAATATAGTGAAGATTAATTTTAGAGTAAAAATAAAAAATCTTTATAAAATCGGGTTGACAATATAGGATGAAAACTGTAGAGTTAGTCTTGTCCCTTGGTACTATTGAATATGATCCAAGTTGCATTCTAAGAAGTAACCCAAAAGAAAGGGGGGAAAAATCCTATATACACACAAGTTTTGGGTTTTTCCCCAAGATTCTTCATGATGCATAACAAGAAAAACTATTACAAAACTATTACATTGTTGCCATGGAATACAATATGAAAGTGAAGGTGATCTCAGAGACCATGTTTTTTGTTTGTTTGTTTGTTTTTTAATTATTATTATACTTTAAGTTTTAGGGTACATGTGCACAATGTGCAGGTTAGTTACATACGTATACATGTTAATTGACAGGCAAATGTCATGTTTTACAAATTTTATAAAATGTATATGAGAGACTATAAAATGGAATAGTTATTAAATTATTAGGGGAGATCCAGATACTTTGTTTACAAAATGCTATTAATTTTGAGGAAATCCTTAAAATTATGGAAATAATTTTGGAAATAAAAAAATAAAACATCCTCCCTGGCAACACAGGTTTTCTTAATTCTGGCAGGTTATTACAATGCTGTAGTACATGACCAAAACATAAGCATTCAGTAACTGACTGAAGTATAGCTCTGCATAGGAGTTGGCCAGGAAGTGAAAAACCTGGCGGAATTAACCCAAAAGCTTCAGAGAACACCTCCCATGTTGTATGCACTCAGTCTCAGAGTCTTAGCAATAATCTGCATCAGGAGCAGCCATCATGTAGAAGGTTCCTAGTATTCCATGGCTCTGGCCCCCTAGATCACCATGTAGATCTCATCGGTGCTTTTGCTGCTGGTATAAAATGCAAGGCATCTGAATAAAGCCCTTAGCTTCAGGCTCTGAAAATGCCAACTGGATCACATTTAGGAGAAAAAAGATTACCAAATACTTTCTACATTTCTGCAGATTATTTTCAAATCTGGAGATATTTAATCCTGGCAGAAAATGGCCTGTTTTGCTAATATACTGCTAACATCAGGATATGACTAATTTGAAAGTGAGGTCTGCATTAAACTATTGTTAAATGAGATAGCATTTGTAAAGTAATTATCTCCTTCTTGGGAAAGCATCCAATCCTGCTAGCCTACACTTCGTTAATAACCAATGTGTCAAGAAAGAGCTAGTAATAACATAGGGGAACGTGTGTTATAAAAATGCCTTGTCCCATGAAGACTTCATGACTAAAACACCAAAAGCAATGGCAACAAAAGCCAAAATTGACAAATGGGATCTAATTAAACTAAAGAGCTTTTGCACAGCAAAAGAAACTACCATCAGAGTGAACAGGCAACCTACAGAATGGGAGAAAAGTTTTGCAATCTACCCATCTGACAAAGGGCTAATATCCAGAATCTATGAAGAACTTAAACAAATTTACAAGAAAAAAACAAACAACCCCATCAAAAAATGGGCAAAGGATATGAACAGACACTTCTCAAAAGAAGACATTTATGCAGCCAAAAGACACATGAAAAAATGCTCATCATCACTGGTCATCAGAGGAATGCAAATCAAAACTACAATGAGATACCATCTCATGCCAGTTAGAATGGTGATCATTAAAAAGTCAGGAAACAACAGATGTTGGAGAGGATGTGGAGAAATAGGAACACTTTTACACTGTTGGTGGAAGTATAAATTAGTTCAACCATTGTGGAAGACGGTGTGGCGATTCCTCAGGGATCTAGAACTAGAAATACCATTTGACCCAGCCATCCCATTACTGGGTATATACCCAAAGGATTATAAATCATGCTGCTATAAAGACACATGCACATGTATGTTTATTGCAGCACCACTCACAATAGCAAAGACTTGGAACCAACCCAAATGTCCATCAATGATAGACTGGATTAAGAAAATGTGGCACATATACACCATGGAATACTATGCAGCCATAAAAAAGGATGAGTTCATGTCCTTTGCAGGGACATGGATGGAGCTGGAAACCATCATTCTCAGCAAACTATCACAAGGACAGAAAACCAAACACCATATGTTCTCAGTCATAGGTGGGAATTGAACAACGAGAACACTTGGATACAGGGTGGGGAACATCACTCACCTGGGCCTGTTGGGGGGTGGCGGGCTGGGGGAAGGATAGCACTAGGAGAAATATCTAATGTAAATGACAAGTTGATGGGTGCAGCAAACCAACATGGCATATGTATACCTATGTAACAAACCTGCACAGTGTGCACATGTACCCTAGAACTTAAAGTATACTAAAAAAATAAATAAATAAAAATGTCTTGTCCCAAAAGGTATTCTTCCAAAAGCAGGATGGTTCCATTGAACTCTTCTAATCTTAAAACTTCTTAGTTTTATGATTTAGGGTAAGTTACATAAACTCTCTGACATTCAGTTTAATTATCTATAAAAGTGGAGTCATATTCTCCTTTTATATTATAAAGTTTATTATTATTTATGGTTATTATGATTATTCATGGTTTACTTTATGCGATGAATAAAAAGCACCACATATATGCTTTTTACATACAAACGTTTGTTCCTCTTTCTCCTTTCTACTTTCTGTAACAGAAAGTCTTGATTTCTGATATGATACACAGTAATGAGAAGAGATTTAAAAGGAAGAAGAAGGAGAACGAGAGGAGGAGGATGAGGAGAAGGAGAAAAAGAAAGAGAAGAAAGAAGGAAGAAGAAGAAGAGGAAGAGGAAGGAGGAAGGAAGGACGAGGAGGAGAAGGAGGAGGAGGAGGAGGAAGAGGAGGAGAACTTACAACTGGTTAGGAAGTAAAAGACATTGTGAAATTATTTTTTAATAATAATACTAGGATTCTCAAAAATAATATATAAAGAGCTGTTTGAGATTCATATTTAAATAGGTAGGTAATTATAGGAGGTCAATGAAGTAAGGGGGGAGGAAAAAGAAAAAATAGAAATCAAAAGCTGGTATTTCTGGACAAATTGATTAAATAAAAAATAATCAAATGTTTAATAATGGAATATTGATATTAAAAAACATCAATAGTATCAATAACAATAATTTGATATATTAATTTTGTATTAATAAATGACTGAGGCTGGGCGCAGTGGCTCATGCCTGTAATCCCAGCACTTTGGGAGGCCAAGGCAGAAGGATCACTTGAGATCAGGAGTTCGAAACCAGCCTGAGCAACATGGTGAAACCCAGTCTCTACTAAAAATACAAAAATTAGCCGGGTGTGGTGGCGGGTGCCTATAATCTCAACTACTTGGGAGGCTGAGGCAGGAGAATCGCTTGAACCCGAGAGGCAGAGGTTGCAGTGAGCCAAGCTCAAGCCACTGCACTCCAGCCTGGGAGAGAGAACAAGACTCTATCTCAAAAAAACAAAAAAACAAACAAAGAAAGAAAGAAAGAAAGAAATGAATGGATGATGTGCATTGTGTCTTAAGAGAATATTTTCTGAAAATAGAGGCAGAGGGAAAAGCAGTTGTGTAATCCCCCTTAAAGGAACTTGTCAGAAGTGCCTGGGTGACCCCGGGTGTGCACCTCATGTGTATGTGTGTGTGTGTGTGTGTGTGTGTGTGTGGTGTGTGTGGTGTGTTTGCATGCACAAAAGGTGTTATGGTGCAGAAGGAAAAGAGTCACATCAATAGATACTCCTGTCTTTGTTTCACCCTACTCTCTTTTCTACTGCCACCTGTCATGATTTTCCCTTCAGATGCTGTAAGCTTTGACTCTTCCTCAAGATAAGAAAACAGCAATTTATTTCCTGTTAATACATTATTCAATATTAATAAATTTCAATCACTGGATTTTCTTAAAGAAACATTATTAATCAAGCATGAAAACCACGAAAGAAAAACAGGAACAGAAATTAAGTTTGCCGATCAGCAGAGATTTCTGTCAGCTTTTATTTTTGTTTACTCTCACATGACCAGTGTCTGTAACAGTGTCACACACAAATTAAAGCATTAAAACACCTGAGTGAAAGAAGGAATAAATGAATTATGCATTTTTCTCTCTGTTAACTTTGGTTGTTATATAGATTATCTTGAGGTTAAATGTTTAAGTAGATTTTATTTTTATGGTTCACATTTCAGAGTATTCAAGAGGGCAAGTAAAAGCATTAAAATGCCAGGGGAACACAGATTTGAGAAGCCTGAATTCTATTGCTTTACAAGTTAAACAAGATTGATAAACACTGTTTTTGTGACTTCTATACAGAAAACACATATTTATATCTTTCCAGATAGTTTTCAGGAACAGCTTTTTATGTTGTTAATGCTCAATCAATACAGAGATCTGAAGTCATATTTTCTACAGCATATCCAATATCCCAACAGTCTCCTCACTGCCCCCGTCACTTCCTTATTTCTCAGGCTGTAGATAAATGGGTTCAGTAGAGGTGTGACAATGGTGTAAAATACTGCCACCGCCTTATCCCGTGAAGGGGAACGCAAGGAGTGTGGCCTTGTGTAGGTAAAGAGAGTGGTTGCATAGAACAGGCTTGCCACAATCAGGTGGGAGGAACAAGTGGAAACAGCTTTTGCCTGTCCTTTTCCTGAGCTCATCTGGAATACCACAATAAGCACACGAGCATAGGAAGCCAGAATGGCTAGGAATGGTAGCAGCAGGATAATAAGTCCACTCAGGAGGACTGTATGCTCATACTGGGAGGTGTCCTGACACACCAATGATAGTAGAGCTGGAACTTCACAGAAAAAGTGGTTAATGAGCCGAGACCTACAGAATGGAAGTTGAAACACATACAATGTATGTATGAAAGCATTGATAGAACCACTGGCCCATGCACATGCAACCATGAGGCAGCAGATCTTCTTGCTCATAAGCATAGGATAATGTAAAGGGTGACAGATAGCTACATAGCGATCATAAGACATAAAACCAAGGAGAAGGGCTTCAGTTCCACCAAGGGCCAAGAACACATACGTTTGAATCTCACAGCCCAAAAATCTAATGGTCTTACTCTGTGAGAGGAAGTTGACTGCCATCTTGGGCACTGTGGTGGAGATGTACATGAGGTCAACAATGGAGAGCTGACTGAGCAGAAAGTACATTGGAGTGTGGAGTCTGGTGTTCAGTCGAATGAGGTGGATCAGCATGATATTTCCTGTCAGAGCAACTGTAAAGAGGGTGGCAATGACGACAAAGAGAAGAGAGTTTATCCAGCCATATTGGAAAAGACCAACAAGTAGAAAATCTGTCCCAAAACTTTGATTTCCTGTTTTCATGGCTGAAACCAAAATATCAAAGGAGATGACATCTGAAATGTTCATGTAATAATGTTGACTTCCCTTAAGAGAAAGTAAAATGACATGGCATTCAGAAATAAATATTCACTTACATGTTTGGCAACTATCTACATGTTCAGAGCACAAAGTGCTTTCTGGTACAAAATGGCAAACACATTCTCGCATACTGTTACTGGGATGCAAATTTTTATAACTTTTTGGAAGAATTACCTAATGTATAGACAGATTATATATGCAAACATACATGAGATAACTTAAATTATATGTAAGTATATGTACATATACATATATAATACTTAAATATACTTACATATAGTAATAGAAATATATGTAAATGTATATTTACATACGCTTAAGTATATATGAATTATATATACTCAGTTATATATCTTTTAAAGACATGTATATTTTATATACACTTATCTATAAACATATTACTCATGTGTATTTATGAATATTATATAAAAATATATGTAATTTCTATATATACTTCAATATATTATATATTACATATATGCTAATATATAACATGCATGCTTATGTATGTGTACAGCAATACATATACACATATGTACACATATGTGTGTAAACATAAAAAAGATAAAAGTTTAAGAAAACGTATCATAGATGTGTAGAAGAAAATTCATAGCAGCATTACTCAAAATAGTCAGAAACTGAAAATGTCCCAAAGTAGAATGGATTAATGAACTATGCTATGTTAATATAAAATAGAGTATTAAATATTATTCTAAAAACCAGAGAAATGTAAAGTAACACCACCATGCACTATATATATCAGAATTGTGAAACTTTAAAAATAATAAAAGAAATACACAGAAAAATTGTGTGGATGATAAATTTGATCATTATGACTTCCAAAGTCTTCCAATAGAGTGCAAATTTCATACTCTTTGGAAGTCATGTGTTATTTTCTAGTAAATTTGGAATTTACTTGCTACAACGCAGCAGTTCCTGGGTATAGAATCAATTAGAGCTTCGCACAGGAAGACAAGTAGATTTCTATAGCCATCTCCATTACAGCATCAGATGTGAGAGAATCCAAATAGGTGCCCATCAGTCCTGATACGGCTAAACACACTGCAGTAAGATGGCACAATGAAATACTATATGTCAATAAAAATGAGAGACAGGAATGTGTCATAAACACAAAACTCACTGGAGGCCAAACTCAGTAGAATAAGCAGTTTAAAATTAATGTACACTGTTTACACATTTCTTTAGAACTTATAAATAAATGAAAGTATGAAGAGTATTACTACAAGATAAGATAGTAATTACATTCAGGTGGAAGGAGGACTTTTTGTTTGGAAATGGGAATGCAAAGGGCTTCTGAGCGTGCTGACATTGGTCTATATCCTGAACTGGCAAGTGGTCACACAGGTGTTCAATTTATCATACCTTGTTTCCTTGTGGTTATCTTGCCTATGGCTATGTGTATGTGTTTTAAATTTTACCATAACAACATTAATAAAAGTAAGATGCAGAATAGTAATTAATAAAAATAATATATGGTCATATATGTGTCTACCTATGGAATGATACACAATGAACTGGAAACCCTTTTTGTACTAGAGAGAGGACACAGGACATATATGAGGAATGCAGATTGGAAAGAAAATCAGCCTAAATTCTAAATGTTTTTCTAATTTTATGCTTATGTTATTGTCATATATTAATTACTTATAACTATGCCAAAATTAACTAAAACATAGACATAAGAAAAAGGCATATCTCGATTATACTAAAAATCTGAAATCTGGAGTTTCAACCCAAGCATGTATGTTTTTCAAAATGCCCTTGAATATTCCTGAGATAGGAATTCAGCCGGACTTGTTTCAAAAGATACACGGAACAAAGACTCCACTGATAAAACAGGATGTGGTAAATAAGCTGACTGAAACCTACCAAAACCATCGTGGCAATGAAAGCCACCTCTGGTGGTCCTCACTGCTCATTATAATTAGAATACATTAACATACCAAAGGAAACTCCCACCAGCACCATGACAGTTTACAAATGCCATGGCAAAGTCCAGAAGTTACCCTATATGGTCTGAAAAGGTGAGGACCCCTCTGTTCCTGGAACTCCCCTCACCTTTCCCAGAAAACATGAAGAATTCACTCCTTGTTTAGCATATAATCAAGAAATAACAACCACAAGTATGTGGTAAGCTCATGCTGCTACTCTGCCTATGAGTAGGCACCTTTTTATTCCTTGACTTTTCAATAAACTTGCTTTCACTTTACTCTGTTGGCTTGCTCTTGAATTCCTTCCTGCATGAAGGCAAGAACCCACATGGCATCCCGGGCTGAGCCTCAATTTTGCGGTTTGCCCTGTGATAATCTGACTAGAACATTTGCAAGTCCAAACTTATCTATTTCTTCAATTTATTGTGTATTGAAATTTGAGTCTTATCCTTAAAAAAAGAAAATACATGTATTATTTAGAAATTAAAGAAAAATAATTTACAAGAATAATAATATGAGCAAGGAATTGCATCAGATATTTTTGTCATATTTAGGAGTATTTTTCCTGGATTTCTTTAAAACATGCAACTATCTAGGAACAATTAAATTTGGCGATTTGTAGAAAGTCAATTAAAACTACCTGGGAAGATACAGTGCAACTATATTTCTAACAAAACAGTTTATTAGGAGGCCAAAAAGATGTTTTAGTTGATAATAGTAAAAGTAGACACTTCTGCTATAATGTGATAGTTAGATTTTCAAAAAACTTTACGCTGGTAAAACTGCACATTGAAAAGGTGAAATTTATAGGGCAAATAGGGATAAACCATTCAATACTTATGAGATATTTAATCAGGTCATTAACTCTAACTTGTGATAAAATTAGTAGCCCTGATGAATTTCTACTTGCATTTTAAATCAGTGTCACACAGCCAGTGTCTGCTTCCTGACATTCAGCCCTTCTCCTTCTCCTGGAGTCAATACTTTCTTCTGTGAATGGTAGATACTTGTATTAATTTACTTTCAATAGTCTATTGAATCAGTAGTTAGCATCTGATCCCTGGTAGCTGTCTCCACTAATTAAGATTTAGCACCAGGGAAATATCTTTGCAATTACCTAATTGGCACTCTAGTCTCACCAGTTTATAATTATAGAATTCATAGAGGATACTGAAGGTAAATAACCCACTACTTCTGGTAAAGGCACAACTTCTGTGAAATTTTTAAGTTTACTCAGTATATTTACATATTTCTTAGACTTTCTCCTCTGGGCCAAAGCAAAAAACTGGATTCCATTCTGAAAATCTGGAAATCTGAGATGGAGGAGGGGAGGGTTCATATGATCACACTGGAAGCAGCAACGAAAATAGGTTCTCCCTGACCAAATTGGCCCCCTTCCAGTAACTGTTCTAATCCTTACAAGTAAGATTCTGAATTTTTAATGAGTCAAAAGTTAAAAATCGGGTGGCTCATACATTTTCAGAAGCACACGAGAATCAGGCTTTTTTTTTGGCCTTTGCCAAAGTGTGTAATACTGAGCTCTGCTAGCTACCAAATATCCAAAAATGTAAACTGCATTTTATCCATGAAATTATTTAAACACCGTCTGGAAAGACACCCCAAAGTTCTACCCAGTCATTGCCTCCCAATAAAAACACAGGGAGTCCTCCTCTTCAGGTCCAGACATGGCTTCTTTCTCTGGATGTGGATCCTGATCTTGGGACAAATTTCTGACCCAATATTGTCCATGATCCCTGACTCTACTAGGAGATTTTTCCTTGTATATGACATCCATGGTCCATCTGAACCAGACATCGGAGTCTTTGCCTTCCTTGAATCTGGGCAGTTCAATTAGCCTGCTTCCCAAAGGGCACCTTACTGTACCATCACAAGCCTTACAAACAGGCTTGTAGATTACTTATCATTACATTCCCATCCTTTCTCATCTATCTGCCTCAAGTCAATTTCATGAGCCACAGTCCACATGCCCAATTCCTTCCAGGACCCAGTTCTCAATACTATCTTCTTACAAATACTTCCTCAAACCTATGCAATGTGGTCTTCCTTGAGGTTACTTGACCTGACAGTTCTAGGCTGGAAATTATGCCCATTTATCTCTCTGTGTCCTGGTGATGTGTGGAATTTATTCCAGGCTCATATTGGGCATTGTGCATAATGTGTGTATACCAAGCCTGATTCTTCTGTGTTTCTGAAAATTTATGAGCCACCTGATTTTTAAAAATGTTTCTTTTATATCTCAATGAAAATAAATTTTCTGGAGGTGGAGCCAAGATGGCCGAATAGGAACAGCTCTAGTCTACAGCTCCCAGCGTGAGCGATGCAGAAGACGGGTGATTTCTGCATTTCCAACTGAGGTACTGGGTTCATCGCACACGGGATTGTCGGACAGTGGGTACAGGACAGTGGGTGCAGCACACTGAGCGTGAGCCAAAGCAGGGCAAGGCATGGCCTCACCTGAGAAGTGCAAGGGGTCAGGGAAATCCCTTTCCTAGTCAAAGAAAGGGGTGACAGACAGCACCTGGAAAATCGGGTCACTCCCACCCTAATACTGCACTTTCGAATGGTCTTAGCAAATGGCACACCAGGAGATTAATCCCGCGCCTAGCTCAGAGGGTCCTACGCCAACGGAGCCTCACTCATTGCTAGCACAGCAGTCTGAGATCCAACCGCAAGGTGGCAGCGAGGCTGGGGGAGGGGTGCCTACCATCGTCGAGGCTTGAGTAGGTAAAAAAAAGCAGCCAGGAGGCTCGAACTGGGTGCAGCCCACCGCAGCTCAAGGAGGCCTGCCTGCCTCTGTAAACTCCACCTCTGGGGGCAGGGCATAGCTGAACAAAAGGCAGCAGAAACCTCTGCAGACTTAAAGGTCCCTGTCTGACAGCTTTGAAGAGAGTAGTGGTTCTCCCAGCATGCAGCCGAAGATCTGAGAACAGACAGACTGCCTCCTCAAGTGGGTCCCTGACCCCCGAGTAGCCTAAATGGGAGGCACCCCCCAGTAGGGGTGGACTGACACCTCACACGGCCTGGTACTCCTCTGAGACAAAACTTCCAGAGGAACGATCAGGCGGCAACACTTGCTGTTCACCAATATCCGCTGTTCTGCAGCCTCTGCTGCTGATACCCAGGTAAACAGGGTCTGGAGTGGACCTCCAGCAAACTCCAACTGAACTGCAGCTGAGGGTCCTGACTGTTAGAAGGAAAACTAACAAACAGAAAGGACATCCACACCAAAACCCATCTGTACGTCACCATCATCAAAGACCAAAGGTAGATAAAACCACAAAGATGGGGAAAAAACAGAGCAGAAAAACTGGAAACTCTAAAAATCAGAGCGCCTCTCCTCCTCCAAAGGAACGCAGTTCCTCACCAGCAATGGAACAAAGCTGGACGGAGAATGACTTTGACGAGCTGAGAGAAGAAGGCTTCAGATGATCAAACCACTCTGAGCTAAAGGAGGAAGTTCGAACCCATAGCAAAGAAGTTAAAAACCTTGAAAAAAATTAGATGAATGGCTGACTAGAATAATCAATGCAGAGAAGTCCTTAAAGGACCTGATGGAGCTGAAAACCAAGGCACAAGAACTACGTGACGAATGCACAAGCCTCAGTTGCCACTTCAATCAACTGGAAGAAAGGGTATCAGTGATGGAATATCAAATGAATGAAATGAAGTGAGAAGAGAAGTTTAGAGAAAAAAGAATAAAAAGAAATGAACAAAGCCTCCAAGAAATACGGGACTATGTGAAAAGACCAAATCTACATCTGATTGGTGTACCTGAAAGTGACGGGGAGAATGGAACCAAGTTGGAAAACACTCTGCAGGATATTATCCAAGAGAACTTCCCCAATCTAGCAAGGCAGGCCAACATTCAAATTCAGGAAATACACAGAACGCCACAAAGATACTTCTTGAGGAGAGCAACTCCAAGAAAAGCAAATGTCAGATTCACCAAAGTATAAATGAAGGAAAAAATGTTAAGGGCAGCCAGAAAGAAAAGTCTAGTTACCCATAAAGGGAAGCCCATCGGACTAACAGCAGATCTCTCAGCAGAAACTCTACAAGCCAGAAGAGAGTGGGGGCCAATAGTCAACATTCTTAAAGAAAAGAATTTTCAACCCAGAATTTCATATCCAGCCAAACTAAGCTTCATAAGCGAAGGAGAAATAAAATACTTTACAGACAAGCAAATGCTGAGAGATTTTGTCACCACCAGGCCTGACCTAAAAGAGCTCCTGAAGGAAGCACTAAAGATGGAAAGGAACAACCGGTACCAGCCACTGCAAAATCATGCCAAATTGTAAAGACCATCGAGGCTAGGAAGAAACTACATCAACTAACGAGCAAAATAACCAGCTAACATCATAATGACAGGATCAAATTCACACATAACAATATTAACCTTAAATGTAAATGGGCTAAATATTCCAATTAAAAGACACAGACTGGCAAATTGGATAAAGAGTCAAGACCCATCAGTGTGCTGTATTCAGGAAAACCATCTCACGTGCAGAGACACACATAGGCTCAAAATAAAGGGATGGAGGAAGATCTACCAAGCAAATGGAAAACAAAAAAAGGCAGGGGTTGCAATCCTAGTCTCTGATAAAATAGACTTTAAACCAACAAAGATCAAAAGAGACAAAGAAGGCCATCACATAATGGTAAAGGGATCAATTCAACGAGAAGAGCTAACTATCCTAAATGTATATGCACCCAATACAGGAGCACCCAGATTCATAGAGCAAGTCCGTAGAGACCTACAAAGAGACTTAGACTCCCACACAATAATAATGGGAGACTTTAACACCCCACTGTCAACATTAGAAAGATCAAAGAGACAGAAAGTTAACAAAGATATCCAGCAATTGAACTCAGCTCTGCACCAAGCGGACCTAATAGACATCTACGGAACTCTCCACCCCAAATCAACAGAATATACATTTTTTTCAGCACCACAACACACCTATTCCAAAATTGACCACATAGTTGGAAGTAAAGCACTCCTCAGCAAATCTAAAAGAACAGAAATTATAACAAACTGTCTCTCAGACCACAGTGCAATCAAACTAGACCTTGGGGTTAAGAAACTCACTCAAAACTGCTCAACTACATGGAAACGGAACATCCTGCTCCTGAATGACTACTGGGTATGTAACGAAATGAAGGCAGGAATAAAGATGTTCTTTGAAACCAACAAGAACAAAGACACAACATCCCAGAATCTCTGGGACACATTCAAAGCAGTATGTAGAGGGAAATTAATAGCACTAAATGCCCACAAGAGAAAGCAGGAAAGATCTAAAATTGACACCCTAACATCACCATTAAAAAAAAACTAGAGAAGCAAGAGCAAACACGTTCAAAAGCTAGCAGAAGGCAAGAAATAACTAAGATCAGAGCAGAACGGAAGGAAATAGAGGCACAAAAACCCTTCAAAAAATCAATGAATCCAGGAGCTGGTTTTTTGAAAAGATCAACAAAATTGACAGACCACTAGCAAGAATAATAAAGAAGAAAAGACAGAAGAATCAAATAGATACAATAAAAAATGATAAAGGGTATATCACCACCGATCCCACAGAAATACAAACTACCATCAGAGAATACTATCAACACCTCTATGCAAATAAACTAGAAAATCTAGAAGAAATGGATAAATTCCTCAACACATACACCCTCCTAAGGCTAAACCAGGAAGAAATTGAATCTCTGAATAGACCAATAACAGGCTCTGAAATTGAGGCAATAATTAATACCTTACCAACCAAAAAAAGTCCAGGACCAGATGGATTCACAGCCGAATTTACCAGAGGTATAAGGAGGAGCTCGTACCATTCCTTCTGAAACTATTCCAACCAATAGAAAAAGAGGGAATCCTCCTTAACTCATTTTATGAGGCCAGCATCATCCTGATACCAAAGCCAGGCAGAGACACAACAAAAAAAGAGAATTTTAGACCAATATCCCTGATGAACATTGACGCAAAAATCCTCAATAAAATACTGGCAAACCGAATCCAGCAGCACATCAAAAAGCTTATCCACCATGATCAAGTGGGCTTCATCCCCGGGATGCAAGGTTGCTTCAACATATGCAAATCAATAAATGTAATCCAGCATATAAACAGAACCAATGACAAAAACCTATGATTATCTCAATAGATGCAGAAAAGGCCTTTGACAAAATTCAACAACGTTCATGCTAAAAACTCTCAATAAATTAGGTATTGAAGGGACATATCTCAAAATAATAAGAGCTATCTATGACAAACTTACAGCCAATATCATATTGAATGGGCAAAAACTGGAAGCATTCTCTTTGAAAACTGGCACAAGACAGGGATGCCCTCTCTCACCACTCCTATTCAACATAGTGTTGGAAGTTCTGGCCAGGGCAATCAGGCAGGAGAAGGAAATAAAGGGGATTCAATTGGGAAAAGAGGAAGTCAAATTGTCCCTGTTTGCAGATGACATGATTGTATATCTAGAAAACGCCATTGTCTCAGCCCAAAATCTCCTTAAGCTGATAGGCAACTTCAGCACAGTCTCAAGATACAAAATCAATGTGCAAAAATCACAAGCATTCTTCTACACCAATAACAGACAAACAGAGAGCCAAATCATGAGTGAACTCCCATTCACAATTGCTTCAAAGAGAATAAAATACTTAGGAATCCAACTTACAAGGGACGTGAAGGACCTCTTCAAGGACAACTACAAACCACTGCTCAATGAAATGAAAGAGGATACAAAGAAATGGAAGAATATTCCATGCTCATGGAATCAATATCATGAAAATGGCCATACTGCCCAAGGTAATTTATAGATTCAATGCCATCCCCATCAAGATACCAATGACTTTCTTCACAGAATTGGAAAAAACTACTTTAAAGTTCATATGGAACCAAAAGAGAGCCCACATTGCCAAGTCAATCCTAAGCCAAAAGAACAAAGCTGGAGGCATCACGCTACCTGACTTCAAACTATACTACAAGGCTACAGTAACCAAAACAGCATGGTACTGGTACCAAAACAGAGATATAGACCAACGGAACAGAAGAGAGCCCTCAGAAATAATGCCACATATCTACAACTCTCTGATCTTTGACAATCCTGACAAAAACAAGCAATGGGGAAAGGATTCCCTATTTAATCAATGGTGCTGGGAAAACTGGCTAGCCATATGTAGAAAGCTGAAACTGGATCCCTTCCTTACACCTTATACAAAAATTAATTCAAGATGGATTAAAGACTTAAATGTTAGACCTAAAACCATAAAAACCCTAGAAGAAAACCTAGGCAATACCATTCAGGACATAGGCATGGGCAAGGACTTCATGTCTAAAACACCAAAAGCAATGGCAACAAAAGCCAAAATTGACAAATGGGATCCAATTAAACTAAAGAGCTTCTGCACAGCAAAAGAAACTACCATCAGAGTGAACAGGCAACCTACACAATGGGAGAAAATTTTTGCAATCTACTCATCTGAAAAAGGGCTAATAATATACAGAATCTACAATGAACTCAAACAAATTCACAAGAAAAAAACAATCCCATCAAAAAGCAGGCGAATATGAAGGGACACTTCTCAAAAGAAGACATTTATGCAGCCAAAAGACATGAAAAAATGCTCATCATCACTGGCCATCAGAGAAATGCAAATCAAAACTACAATGAGATACCATCTCACACCAGTTAGAATGGTGATCATTAAAAAGTCAGGAAACAACAGGTGCTGGAGAGGATGTGGAGAAATAGGAACACTTTTACACTGTTGATGGGACTGTAAACTAGTTCAACCATTGTGGAAGTCAATGTGGCAATTCCTCAGGGATCTAGAAGTAGAAATACCATTTGACCCAGCCATCGCATTACTGGGTATATACCCAAAGGATTATAAAACATGCTGCTATAAAGACACATGCACATGTATGTTTATTGTGGCACTATTCACAATAGCAAAGACTTGGAACCAACCCAAATGTCCAACAATGATAGAATAGATTAAGAAAATGTGGCACATATACACCATGGAATACTATGCAGCCATAAAAAAAGATGAGTTCATGTCCTTTGTAGGGACACGGATGAAGCTGGAAACCATCGTTCTCAGCAAACTATCTCAAGGACAAAAAACCAAACACTGCATGTTCTCACTCATAGGTGGGAATTGAACAATGGGAACACATGGACACAGGAAGGGGAACATCATACACCAGGGCCTGCTGTGGGGTGGGGGAAGGGGGGAGGGATAGCATTAGGAGATATACCTAATGTTAAATGACGAGTTAATGGGTGCAGCACACCAACATGGCACATGTATACATATGTAACTAACCTGCACGTTATGCACATGTACCCTAAAACTTAAAGTAAAATATATATATATATATATATTGAATGAATGAATGAATGAATGGCAAATTTCAGGTTATTTAGTGCAACATACTGTCAGAAATAGAAGTCTTACTGTATACATAATTGTAATTTTGAGAAAGTCTTAATGTATACATAATGATGATCTTTTTCTAGCAATTTTCAAGTTGTATTCTTATCTTCCTCCTGAACATGATGAAAATGTTGGCATGCTTTAAATATCCACTGATTATCCTCCTTATCTTGTTATGTAGAAATTCAGTTTTGCATTTTTAAACACATGAAATAAGTTACTAATTTTGTAGTCACTAGCAATTAAATCTAGCAGTACTCAAAAAATCAAAAAAAAAGAAAAGACATTTTATATTTCACTTTCAATTAAGGACCTTGATTGACACAATCAGATTTTTAATGTCAGTTTAAATTTAACTAGAAAACCCTATGAAAAGTAAGGGCAGTGATCCCAGGGATTTAGGAATATAAATGTATTTTAAAATATTTAGCAGACAAAATTAAAAGGATCTTATGTTGAATTTGTGGTAATGAGACAAAATAGCAGAGATTAAGTCCCAAATGTCAAATTGACCTCCATCCAATTTGTGGAATCCATGTATATATCTTTGCATTTTCTTACCATGCTATAAGTACTGAATAATTATTCAGTAATTGAAAAGATATTTAGCCTTTAAAGTCATTGTCTATTTTTTTCCAGATTTAAAAGGCAAGTAAAAAAAATTTAGTAGTGGTGGTTGACATAAATCTTACAAAAGGAAGCTACTTATTACTTCTGTGGAAACATGAGGGATCACCTCCACCTCACCCGCTGTATCTCCTATGTGAGCTTTCTGCCCAGGTCTAGGAAACAAATTGATACAAGATGGATTAATGAAGGAAAAGCATATGAGTTTTATGCATTTCACATGTACATGGGAATCCTCACAAGAGTGTGAAATCTAAATAAATGGTCAAAGCAAGATGTCTTTATACTTTTAGAAACAGAATGATAAATTGCAGAAAAAATTACAAAAAAAAAAGAGACACTGGCTCGAAACCATAAATTCCAGGGGAGTCCCTAGGAGGTATATGGGGGTGTAAAGATAGTGAAAAATAAGAGTTAATTCTGGTAGTTTATTTATTCAGGTACACTGCATTCCCCCAATTCCCAGGCTGTAGTGATAAGGGCTATTTTATATTCCATTACAGGGAGGGTACCGAAAGAGTATTAGAATGTACCAAAGACTCCTGGAGGAATCTTTAGAGCTTGCTGCATGCCAAAAAAGACAGGTCAGATAACCTCTTCCTCTAATGTTAACCAAAATTTCTTCAATGTTTTCAGCTCAAACTAATAAATATGCCAACTTAGCATATTTGTGGATGGCATATCATTCATTCCTTCAATTTACCCTATTTGACTATTGAACCACAGCTCTATTTGACTATTGAACCACAGCTTCTTGTGATGAGAAAGATACTCGTCCTTTAAAATAGAAAGAATACTCATGTCCCTTTCCATAAATCAAATTTTGCTAATGTAATACATAAGAAATCTCTAAATAAACAGAGTCTATGTTATGAAATCCACATAGATACCACATGATATAAAATTTGCATCTCCTAGTCTAAGGACATGAAACAATTAAAGAATGACTGTGAAGTGCGAAATAATAACCACAGCATAACATTTGCATGCAAAGAACAATGGCTAAAACGAGGCACAATGAACAGTGAGCCAAGGACTCTGTGAGGTAATGAATTCATTAGTTTCCCCACCAAGAGGAATTATCGTCCAACTTTCAAAATTATCTGGAGTACATTCTCATAAACAATGTAGCAAATGACAGTAGATTTGAATAATTTGACTTCTTTTTCTGTTGTTCTTCTTAATGACCTTAAGGGGAAAGGAGTGGCCTCTAAGTGAAGACAGCATGTTAGAGGGGTGACCTCTTTATTTCCAATCCCAGGGTCATTGGCATGAAAAATAGGATTACCATTGCCTCTACAGGAATGTCAGCAGTAAATGTCAGTGATGCCATTTACTGATCAGGTACAAGGCACCCATATTGTTTTTCAGTAAACTAACTTCAGAGAAATGGAATGATTTCCCCAAGGCCATGGTATGTCAGAGAAAATCACAGAGCTAGGTCTCCTGATTCCCTCCATGAATCACTACCTGGAATGGGTATAGGGTCTGAACCAGACACCATTGCTTAATTCAGTCCTCCCTCAGGCTCTTTCCAATAATAATAATTAACAAAAACAGCAGACATTCTTAGACTATTCAAGCTGCTATGAAAAAATATCTTAAACTGGGGTAACCTATAAACAACAGAAACATATTTCTCAGAGGTGTGGAAGCTGGGAAGTCCAAGACAAGGTGCCTGAAGATTCAGTGTCTGGAGAAATCTTGCTTTCTGGTTCATAGATGGTGGCTTCTATGACATCATAGATGGCACCGTCTACTGTGACCTCACATGGTAGAAGGGATGAACAAGCTCCCTTGAGCCTCCTTTAGAAAGGCATTAATCTTATTCAAGAAGGTGCTACCCTCATGACCTAATCATTTCCCAAAAGGCCCCTACTCCTAATACTCTCATTTTAGGGGTTTAGATTTAAACATATAGATTTTCAGAGGATACAAACACTCAGACCATCACACATTCCCACCACTATCCTAGACTGCATGATGTCATTCACTTCCTGTCCACTCTTTCCATCCTTCTCAGGACTGGCCTCACGGGCATATGCACAGGGTTCACACTCAAAGGGCTCCATGCATGGTTTCATGCTCTTCTGTTGTCATTGAAATATCTAATAATTTCATCTCTGAGTATGAATGTGATAGAGGAGCTAGACAGGCTGGCAGTGTTAGCACGCAGTTTGGTTCCAGTGGTAGTGACTACACAAGTGGGCTCAGGCAACAACCACGTGGGGCAATTGGCCTGGTCTTCTCATGCGTGCACGCGTGCACACACACACACACACACAAACACACACACATCTTGTAATACTTCACAGCACCACAGGACCCAAGCAGTGTCTGGGGTATGCCTGAGCTCATATTGATGGTGATGACAGAAGCAGCAGTGCAGGTGGCAGTAGGGTCCAAGTGTCCCTAGCTTGGAAGAGAGGAGGTGCTTGCCCTGGCAGCAGCAAGTGACTGCTGATGGGATGCCTATTTTCCCTCTGTCCCAGAGCCCACGCTTGTTGTATTCATTGAATATCAGAAAAGGAAAAGCCAGGAAGATTAGCAGTAAACATTGTTAGCAAATTATTACAAAATAAAAATATACACTGCTCATTGCAGCAAAACACAAAAAGGACTTACTCTGATTCATAAGACAAGTTCAAAATGTGTGTTTTAACTGCAACAACATTGCAAAACAAATATCCACAGGCTTAGAAATAGAAATGATGTTAAGGAGCATTTCAAGAATTTTAACTATGCAATACTTTACTGTTAACTTTAGTCATAGAAGAGAACAATAGAATTTATTTCTACAAAATACTGATGAAAGGAAATGAAGAAGAATACAAACAAATCGAAAGACATCCAATGCTCGTGGATTGGAAGAATTAATATTATTTAAATGACCAAACCTCAGATTCAATGCAATGTCTGTCAAAATACCAATGACATTCTGCACATAAATAGTAAAAACAATTCTAAGATTTGTATGAACTATGAAAGACCCCAAACAGCCAAATCAATCCTGAAAAAAAGAGCAAAGCTGGAAGCATAACAGTAGCAAACTTCAAACTATACTACAAAGATGTAGTAATCAAAACAGAATAGTACTGGCATAAAAACAGATGCATAGAACAATGACACAGAACAGAGAATTCAGCAATAAATCCATGTATGTCTAGCTAACTGATTTAATTTTTTTATTTTTAATCACTATGGATACATAATAGTAATATGTAATTATAGAGTGTATGTGATGTTTTGATAAACACGTACAATGTGTAATGATCAAATCAGGGTAATTGGGATAACCAGCACCCCAAATATGTATCATTTCTCTCTGTTGGGAACATTCTAATTCCAAACTTTCAGTTATTTTTTAATATATACAATATATTCTACAATGAATTATTGTTTGCTACAGTCACTCTGTTGTGCTACCACATACTGGCTCTTATTCATGCTATCTATATTTTTACAACCATTAACTGTCCCCACTTTATCCCCCCTCCCCTATACCCTTCCAATCCTCTGGTGACCACCAGTCTATTATCTATTTCTATTAGCTCAATTTTTAAAATTTTTAGGTCCTAGGTAGGAGTGAGAACATGCAAAATCTGTCTTTCTGTGCCTGACATGGTTAAATGATATCTGACAACAATGCCAAGAACATTTATTGGGAAACTGACAGTCTCTTCAATATAAGGTGCTTGTAAAACTGGATATCCATATGCAGAAAAACGAAACTAAACTCCCAATTCTTACACTATACCAAAATCAACATAAAATGGGTTAAAGACCTAAGTGTAATCATTCTTGATCACTGATGGCACCTTCCAATACTTGTTGTTGATCTAAAATTTACCTGATGTTAAATCATTTCCCTGGGATTCATTCCACTACAGAAAGCATAAACTTGCCATAGGCCATCCAGAGTGGTATCAGGACTTAAGAACCACTGATGAGCCTTCTGCTAAATCTCAGTAATAATAAGTCCCCCTAAATTGAAAGAAAGAGTAACTGGTACGTTAAGTGTCTAAGATAAGAAACAGAAAACATCTTACGGCTTTCGATTAGATCCACCAAGTCAAGAAATTTTTGTTTTTGTTTTAGACATAACCAAAAAAAAAATTAAATTACTGGAAAATAAATTGACAATAATAAAATTGTTATGCTGAGTGCCAACTTCAGTTAGGCCATTTTCATTTTCATCTCTGCATGACCAAAAAAAAACATTCTTATTGACAACATATTAGCAAAAATATGTACTTTCAAAATTTTTGGAAAAAGGCCATCAAGAAAAAAGGTTTCTTAGAATTATGTATATATTTGTAAAACAATTTTGTCCATACATCAGTGATTTTCTTCTTCCCTTGGTTAGTTTTATTCCTGCACTCTAGGAAGGACATAATATTTTAATTACTATACACTGCTGGATGGATGTGTATCTGAGTCCTGAGACCTTAGGCAGAAAGTGTTTCTACATTTTCACAGAGCAGATTCTCTGACTCACTCGTGTCAGGGCCCCCATCACCTCCTTGTTCCTCAGGCTATAGATGATGGGGTTGAGCATTGGGGTGAGGATGGTGTAGAAGACAGCCAGAACCTTGTCCTCTGTTGGAGATCGCAGGGATCTTGGACGTAGATAAGTGTAGAGAAAAGGTGCATAGTAGAAAGTTACTACAGTGAGGTGGGTGCTGCAGGTCAGGTAGGCTTTCTTCCTCCCTTCTGCAGATTTCATGCGGTAGACAGCAAGGAGAATCTGGCCATAGGAACATGAAATACCAATGAAGGGAAACAAGAGAAAGATGGTGGTGCTCAAAAACACTGTGCCCTCATAGACCCAGGTGTCTGTGCAGGCCAGAGTCACCATTGCTGGGACATCACAGAAGAAATGATTGATGGCCCTGGATCGGCAATAAGGAATATGGAGTACATATACAGTGTGAGCACAAGCATTGATCGAGCCTATGATCCAAGACCCTGTTATCATCAGCACACACACTCTTTTGCTCATGCGGATGGGATAGTGAAGAGGAAAGCAAATAGCAATGTAACGATCATAGGCCATAGATGCCAAAAGTAGTGCTTCTGCACCTCCTAATGCAAAGAAGAAGAAACTCTGAATCCCACACCCAGTGAAGGAGATAGACTTGTTTCCATGCAGAAAATCAGATGCCATCTTAGGAACAATGGTGGAGATGTAATTTAGGTCAATGAGGGAGAGCTGACTAAGTAGGAAATACATGGGTGTGTGGAGGTGGGTGTCCAAGAAGATAAGAAGAATCATGGATAGGTTTCCAATTAGAGCCATCAGGAAAATGAAAACAATGAGAATGAAGCAGAAAAGGTCAATTCTTGATGGTGGAAACAGCCCCAATAAGATGAAATCAGTTGATGTTTGATTGTAATTTTCCATGGAGCATTCCTACAATCCATTCGGAAGGGAGACACAAGAGTAACTTACGTACAGTAATTTGCCCTTATCTGCAGGGGATGCATTCCAAGCCCCCCAGTGGATGTTTGAAACTGCAGTTGATACTGAACCCTAAATACACTATTATTTTTGTCTATACATACTTCTGATAATGTTTAATTAATAAATTAGACAAGTAAGAGATTAACAAGAGTAACTGATAATAGAACAATTATACAATATACTATAATATAAATATGTGAATATGATCTCTATCTTTCTCAAAATCTTTTATTGTACTGTACTCAGACTTCTTTGTTCTGATTTTTACCTATTTTGAAAAAAGAAATCTTATTTTCTTACCCAGAGTTTCACATTTGATGAGATCAACATTTGTTACCAGTTTTTTTTCTGAGAAATATGTAAATTTATAAGAAAGATACCTCTATTACAACTTCAATAGAATATGAATGGTTTACTGCCTGATGCAAACTCAGATATATCCAAAGTCAAATATTATACTGAATACCTATGCATAGAAAGTCAATATAAATGCATACATTACAGATTTATATTTGAATAAATTAGTCTTACCTTTATAGAATGATCTGTTATATTTCCACACTTATTGTTTTTCTTTTTTTTTTAAGTGACAGGGTCTCTCTCTGTTACCCAGGCTGGAGTGCAGTGGCAAGATCATAGCTCACTGCAGCCTTGAACTTCTGGGCTCAAGTGATCCTCCTGCCTCAGCCTCCTGAGTAGCTGCGACTACAGCCACGTGCCACAATGCCTAGTTAACTTTATACTTTTGTAGACATGAAGTGTCACTGTATTGCTCAGGCTGGTTTTGAACCCTCGGCCTCAGTAATCCTCCTGTCTCGGCCTTGCAAAGTGCTGCGATTGCAGGCAACAGCTCCCCACCCAACCCATGTTTATTCTGTCAGATTTACTTCTAAAACTGCAGCAGCTTGTCTCTCATTTTGAGAAACTTGAATGATCTTTGTGCAATAATGCCAAGTCAAACTTCTTTTGTCAGTTATAATTTGGTCCTCCTATTTAGAAACCTAGAATAAATCCTTATTGCTATGTCCCTTTTACGGAAAGTCATATTAATCCACACTCTTGATTTTCAATATTCATCATCATCCATTCTCTTTGGCCTCCTCGCCTAATTTCAGAATACTCTATTTAAAGCAGACCCCTTACCAAATATGTTACAGATTTTGTCTTTTGCTTCTCTAGTGATTAGATAACATTACACATTGCTTTATGGACCCTTCAAAAGAATGCACTTGGAGGAGCATTCAATTGCCTAAATAAAAAAAAGAAACTAAAATTCTGACAGACTTCTAGGTAGAGGTGTGTTAGAAATTCCACTCCAGATGTAAGACATCAGTAAACAGCTTTGCACAGTAAGCCTAAAAGAACCGGAGTTTTTAGGCTTAAATATTAGTCTAGAGCCAAAGATCACCAGAATTTGGAGCAAGTATAACAACATATACAAGGAAGATTCCCAGTGTGCAAACACACACAAATATGCACAATCACACACAGTCATATGCATAAATACACTGACTTTAAAATGATTAAAATATGCAGAAAGAATAGTTTTTTGTGATCAAAATTCCTATCTTCAGAGATGTATGATCTGTTATGAAATCCATAAAATAAATATCATTTGCTATGTGAAAGGATGTGACACGTAACATTAAAGAACTTTTGAAAACTAAAATTGTATTAATTGATAAAAATATTAAGCGGAAGTTTCAAAAGACAAAGTAAGAAAACTCTATTTGAAGGTAAACAAAAGCAACAACAACATGAAAAGACTGCTATTTAGGGAAGATAGAAAAATGAGGGAATTCATACAGGAGGACCAATATGTGCTTAAGGACATTCCTAGAAAGGGATATAGCAAAATAATAGTGAAGTTAGTATTCTTAAAAAAATTTCTCTCAACTGAAATATATTAACTATCATGTTCAAATGCAATAGTTTTTTTTTGTATTGCAGCAATAAATTCTGTAAGATGAAATGATGTTGTCAACCCCTCATTGCAGACATAAAGTGGAATGTAATTCTGCTGTGACAATGGGAGAAGGGTAAGGAACCTGGGGGTGATTATGGAGGAGGGAGCAGGTCGCTATCCATGCTAGCATATATCATGGGTCAAGGAATGCTATTTGGGATATAGAAATCAGGCATTAGCAGATGAACATATTGTCTAAAAATACAAGGGCAAATATGGGGAAAAACTGGAAAGATAAATTGAAGTCCTTGCCTTTGGGGTCAGCAAGAGTTTGTTATGTTTCTAACATTTTACCCTGTGGTCTGCTGAGACTATGTCTATGCATTACTTGAATAAAACATTAAAGTGATGTAAAAATTTTGTCCCAGTTAAGAATTTAACCTGCAGCTTCATCATAATAATGAAGGACTGGCAGCTTTTAGTCTGAGATTTGGAACAAGACACTACAGTCCACTTTCCCTGCTTCTGTTCAACATATTACTGGAAGTTCAGTCAAAGCAATTAAATAAGAAAGAAATAAAAATATCTTAATTCAAAAGAAAAGTAAAATTATTTCTGTTTGCATATGACATAATTATATATGTAGAAAACTTAGGATAAGTAATAAACAAAATCAGGAAAATTATAGGATGTAACATCAACAACAGCCAAAACCTGTTGTACTTCTATACACTAACAATAAACAATCTGAAAATTGCACTCTCATTTTATTAACAATAGTATCAAAAAGAAATGAAACACTTAGAATAAACCAAACCAAGGAGGTGAAAACTTTACACACTGAAAATGACAAAATGCTGATTACAGCGATTAAAGAAGACACAAATAAATGGAAATGCATCCTACATATTTATTTATCGAAGGCTAATACGGTTAAGATGTCAACAATACCCAAAGTCACCCATTGGTGTGCTGTATTCGAGAGACACATCTCATGTGCAAAAATGCACATAGACTCAAAATAAAGGGATAGAGGAAAATTTACCAAGTGAACGGAAAGAAGGAAAAAGCAGGGGTAGCAATCCTAGTTTCTGACGAAATAGACTTCAAACCAACAAAGGTCAAAAAAGACAAAGAAGGGCATTTTGTAATGTTAAAGAATTCAATTCAACAGGAAGAACTAACCATTTTAA
Organism: Pan troglodytes; assembly: GCF_028858775.2. Lineage (NCBI taxonomy): Eukaryota > Metazoa > Chordata > Mammalia > Primates > Hominidae > Pan > Pan troglodytes. Next base: position 1,165,415 of record NC_072398.2, read on the forward strand.
ATGTATATGCACCCAATCCAGGAGCACCCGGATTCATAAAACAAGTTCCTAGACACATACAAAGAGTCTTAGACTCCCACACAATAATAGCGGGAGACTTTAATACCCCACTGTCACTATTAGATCTTGAGCCAGAGAATTAACAAAGATATTCAGGACTTGAACTCAGCTCTAGACCAAGTGGACCTGATAGATATCTACAGGACTCTCCATCCAAAAACAATATACATTTTTTCACCACCATATGGCACTTACTCCAAAACTGACCACATAATTGGAAGTAAAACACTCCTCAGCAAATACAAAATAAATGAAACCATAACAAACAGTCTGTCAGACCACAGCACAATCAAATTAGAACTCAAGATTAAAATATCCCTCAAAACCACACAACTACATGGAAATTGAACAACGTGCTCCTGAGTGACTCCTGGGTAAATAATGAAATTAAGGCAGAAATCAAGAAGTTCTTTGAAATCAATGAAAACAAAGAGACAACTTATCAGAATCTCTGGGATGCAGCTAAATCAGTGTTAAAGGGGAAACTTATGGCACTAAATGCCCACAGCAAAAAGCTAGAAAGATCTCAAATCGACACCCTAACATCACAACTGAAAGAACTGGAGAACCAAGAGCAAACAAACCCCAGAGCTAGCAAAAGGTAAGAAATAACCAAGATCAGAGGGAAACTGAAGGACATGGAGACACAAAATCCCTTCAAAAAATTAATGAATCCAGGAGCTGGTTTTTGAAAAAAAAAATCAATAAAATAGATAGATCATTAGCAAGACAAATACAGAAGAAAAGAGATAATATTCAAACAAACACAATCAGAAACCATAAGGGAAATACCACCATTGATCCCACAGAAATACAATCATCAGAGAATACTAATATAAATTATTCTATTATAAAGGTACATGCACGTGTATGTCCATTGCAGCACTATGCTCAGTAGCAAAGACGTGGAATCAACCCAAATGCCCATTAATGATAGACTGGATAAAGAAATTGTGGTACGTATACACCATGGAATACTATGCAGCCATACAAAGGAACAAGATCATGTCCTTTGCAGGGACATGGATGGAGCTGGAAGCCATTATCCTCAGCAAACTAATGCAAGAACAGAAAAGCAAACACTGCATGTTCTCACTTGTAAGTGGGTGCTGAACAATGAAAACACATTGACACAGGGAGAAGAACCACACTTACTGGGGCCTGTTGGGGGAGGACAATTTGGGGGAGAGCATTAGGGAAAAGAGATAATGCATGCTGGGCCTAACACCTAGGTGATGAATTGATAAAAGCAGCAAACCACCATGCCACATGGTTACCTATGTAACAAAACTGCACATCCTGCATATGTACCCTGAAACTTAAAAACAAACAATAAAATAATTATTAAAAAAAAATAAAGCATGCAAAGCAAAAAAAGATTCAATGGAATCTCCATCAAAATTCAAATAAATCTTTTTTCTCACAAACAGAAAGCTCATCCTAAAATTTATATGAATCTTAAAGGATCCTCAATAGTCAAAAAATCTTGACTTTTTTAAAAAAAGAACAAAATTTAAAGACTCATCCTTTCTGATTTTAAAACTTACTCAAAGCTATAGTAATCAAAACAATGTGGCACTGGCACAAAGCCAGACATATAGCCCAACAGAGGAAAACAGAGTCAAGAAATAGACTCTCATATACATGGCAACAACCTTTTTTCAAAAAGGGAACTAAGTCCACTCGTGGAGAAGGGACAGTCTTTTCAATAAATGGTGTTTGGAAAAGTGGATATTTACATTCAAGATATTGAAGTTGGATGTTTACTTTATAGTATATAGAAAAATTAAGTCAAAATGAATCAAAAATCAAAATGTAAGAGAAAAAATTATAAAAGAATAGTTGGGGGAAATGTCAAATAATAAAGGCACTGTGGAAAATGATACAGATGCTTCTCACTTACAGTGGAGTTTCACCCTGATAAACCCATCATAAGTTGAAAATACTGTAAGTAAAAAGTTAATATCCTGATAAACTCATCATAACATCAAAAGGTGCAAGTCAAACCATCATATGTCCAGGTGCTCCTCAATTTACACTGGGGTTATGTTTCGATAAATTCATCATAAAGTCAAAAAACATCAAATTATTGTAAATCTGGAACCATATGTGTAGGAATTCCTCAAAATTTAAACATAGAATTAGTATATGATCTAACAATTTCAGTTCTGAATGTGTATCCAGTAAATAAAAGCAGACACCTAAACAGATATTTTTGGATTATTTTTTATTCAGGGAGTACATTTGTGGTTTGTTACATGGTTATATTGTGTGATGCTGAGGTTTGGGCTTCTGTTGAACCCTTCACCGAAATAATGAATATAGCACAAATAGGTAGCTTTTCAACCCTTGCCTCCTCCCTCACTCTCCTCTCTTGGAGTCCCCAGTGTCTACTATTCCCATCTTTATGTCCATGTGTACCCAATGTTTAGCTCCCACTTATTTGTTACTCTGTTTTTGCATCAAACAAATATTTCTATGCCCATGTTTATAGCAACATTATTCACAATAGCCCAAAGGCAGAAAGAAAGAAAGTGCTCATCTACAGAAGAATCAATAAAAATGTATGTATATATAGTTTTAAAAAGAGAAGACATTTTGACGCATGCTACAACATGGATGAACCTTGAATATATTATGCTAAGTGAAATAAGTCCGTCACAAAAAGACAAATATTGTATGAATTCGCCTACACGAAGTACCCAGAGTAGTGAAATTCATAGAGAGAGGAAGTGGAAGAGTGGACCCCAGGGAATGGGAAAAGGGAGAGAAGGAGAGTAATTGTTTAACAAGAACAAAGTGTTAGTTGGAGACAATGAAACTGTTTTGGATATGCACGATAGGGATGATTGCACAATATAAATGTACTTAATGACACAGAACTCTACACTTAAAATGGTTAAAATGGTGTTTCTCTTATGTATATTTACCCTAATAAAAATCATTTAAATGCACTGAAACTATTCTAATTTAATTTCCAAATACATTTTTAAAAAATTTTGGCAGGTTTCTGCTTCTCTGCAGAGCAATTTATTTTCAGTTACTTTATGACTTTGGGCAATTTTTTATAGAAAATTTAGAACACCAAATTATTTTCATAAATGTCATTAGGAATCAATAAGAGACTGGGATTAAGACTAATCCAATAGTATATAATTTATATTACTAGTTTAATTATTGGCAAGTAGAACATGTAGTACACTGAGTCAGTTTCTCAGACAAGCTCAGTAGCCCCACTGGTTCGGTGGACCCACTGGAATTCAGGATCTAGAAAACATTTTATGTAGAAAACTTGAGGTTTCCTAATATTAAAGATGATATCTAAAGAATCAATTAAGGGAAATGAGGACCTTGTGACAGGGGCTACATGACTTTTAAGCACTAAGCAGCCACACAAAATAGGCTATTGGGCAAGCTGGTTCATGCTTACTGTATGCTTCTACTAAAAGTTTATGCTTTTGGTTAAAAACCCAGAATTTAGTTTTATTCATTTTGTGAGGATGGTTTCCAGATGATTTGCACCCATGAGTTTGAGACCAGTCTGGGCAACTTATTCCAATTATTTTTAGGCCCAATATGTAAGTGAGATCATGTAGTTTTTTTGTGTATGTGTGTATCTGAAAGCCAGTCTGGATTGAAGGACAGAAAGAAAGGAAACCAAGACTGGTACTGGGAGGCTACAGTCATAGTAACACAATAATTCCCAGTATTTACCAGCCTGTGAGACCAAATGGGAATTAATCATGATTGGGATTCTCACTAGGAAGGCTCCATGCCACAAAATCTGAAACATACCGAAACTTTAAGATGCCGAAGAGAATAAGAGACATTCCTGCATCCCTGCCACACACTGTATTCATTAATGAAATGAAGAGACAGCCTTTGTACACAGCTCTGAGTCACACTCCACCACTAGGTTCTATAGGTACCAATGCTTGTCCATTTGTTTCACAAATTCTTTCATGACAAGGTCTCTCTCTTTCATGACAAGGTCTCTCTCTCTCTCTTTTTCTCTATCTCTCTCCATTTGGCATCTGTCCAAATAGCACCACAGGAATTTGTTGGTTTAATTGAGGAATCAAGACCAAAACTCATCTATTTTTTTCATCTTCCATGTCTATTTCTCCAAGTATCATGCATATAACAAACTTCTTACATATTCCATATCTCCTTTACAATGACCACGTAAATAAATAAATGAGGGGCATGGTAATGCTAGTTCATCAGAAAGTCTAGTATCCATTCACCATTCTTTATATATCTAAACTCTCTTTTGACATGCCTCAGAGAGCAAACCTTTCAATATCTATGATATAACCCAAATACTTACTCCTCTACCTGACTTATAAGTCTCCAAAATTAACAGCAACAAAATAAAATTGACGAGCAGGACCTAACTAAATGAAAGAACTTCTGTGCAGCAAAAGAAACTACCAACAGAGGAAACAGCCAACCTACAGAATAGGAAATAATATTTGCAAACTAAGCATCTGACAAAGATCTAATGCCCAGAATATATAGGGAAGTTAAATAAATCAACAAGCAAAAAACAACCCCATTAAAAAATGCACAAAGTACATGAACAGACACATCTCTGAAGAAGACATACAAGTGGCCAACAAGCATACGAAAAAATACTCAGCATCACTAATCATCACAGAAATGCAAATCAAAACCACAATGAGACACCATTTCATACAAGTCACAATGGCTATTACAAAAAATTTTTAAAAAGCACAGATGTTGATGAAGCTGCAGAGAAAAGGGAATTCTTATATGCTGTTGGCGGTAATGTAAACTAGTCCAGCAGCTATGGAAAGCAGTCTGGAGATTTCTCAAAAAATTTAAAAAGGATACCATTTGATGCAGCAATTCCATTGCTTAGCGCGCGCGCGCACACACACACACACACACACACATGCACGTATGCACACACACACACACACAAAATCATTCTACCAAAAAGGCACATGCATTCATATGTTCATTGCTGCACTATTCACAATAGCAAAGACATACATTCAACCTAGGTGCTCATCAACAGTGAGTTGGATAAGGAATACCTATAGGTTTTCTGTTAAATTCAACCCAAAACTTTGATAACAATTATTGTTACTGTCTTAAAGTTTCCAATTATGGAAGGCAAAGTAACACTTTCACCCATTAAAGCTTGCTATGATACCTTTATATTTTGTTAAATACTTTATGATATTTATTAAATATACAAAATCTAGTTAACTTGATAAAATTAACTTAAAACATGTACCTCATTAAAGTTTTTCTAGTTTTTCCTATTAATAAAACCATTTAAAAGTATTCCTAATAGAAACATTTATTTTTCTCTTTGCAATAACTTTTAGGATAAATTGCTAGAAGGGTTTGTAAAATATAAGCCTGTATGTATACATGAAATAAGACATAATTTTCAGGATATTCTTAAACATTGTATTCATGCTTCCAACAAAGAATGAGAAACTTGATTTGACTACAATGAATGTATGTAAGTACGTGTATGTATATATGTGTATGTGCATGTATTTTTCACTTGAGAAAACTAAAGTGTCAAAATAAACCATTCAATGAATAATGGTAATTTCAAGTGGAGTTGTAGATTTTTGAAAAGAAACTGATTGTGAGACTTGAAATACAATTTTAGGAAGTTTCATAAAAACACAGATATTATATTAGTACATGTTTTCAATATAATGGTTTGATTGTATTTCAAATGTAATTCTTATATATTCTTACAATTTTAGTGGGAGGGTGGTGGAAGCCTTAGGTTATCTTTGTCTTTCTAGAGTGTGTTGGGTGATTGAAATCGGTACCCACAAAAGGAACAATACATTTTTAGACATGCATTGAAAAAACAAACATATGTAAAAACTTTATTATTATTGGGGTTTTGAAAATATCCACATCTTTCTACACTCAGAAAGACAGAAGGTTCGGTTTTCTTTCCAAAGAAACTAACAACACTCTATAGACACTGAATGTGGAAATAGAGGGAATACACAAGTGAAAGGAATTTTCCTACTCTTTTTTTTATGTAGAACGTTGCTCTAGAGCATATTTTTCATTGCCACCAGAACATTGTCAGTGCCAATGCTGCAGACAATAGGATTGAGTGTAAGTGCAAGGAAAGCATAGAATATTTCTAGAAACTTAACCTGGCCTGAAATGTGGATGATTTAAGTCTCATATATATATGTGAAAATGAATGAGTCCCAGTATGTTACAATTGCAATCATGAGGATGGACCAAGTGGAAAATGACCTTTTCCATGCCTGTGATAATTTCATCTAGAGGACACCTCACAGAATTTGGACAGAAGAAGCAGAAATCATAGAGAAAGGAATGAGCAAAAATATGATGCTGCTTACATTAACTCCTCATTCACCCTGTAATGTTTCTACATAAGAGAATCTGATGTAGATATAAGAATATATATTTCTTTCCTAAAATAAGTTTCAATTTGTTTACTTACTAAGCCAGGTAGCAGTTTATTAAGCAGAATCGATTTACTTAGGCACTATAGAGACTAGTGGCTAATAGCCTCAAACTCTCTAAGTGAATACAAAATTTTACGTTATTTTGTCTAATTAATGTCTTGCATCCTTTACTTATAGCATAAGAACTCCTCAATAGAAAAAGCTGCATTTCTTCTCAAATGAATTGCCACAAAAGTTTAAAGGACATATCCAGCTACCAGCGACCTACAGCGTTATGTTCAAAAGACTATGTGTATCTCCACCACGATACCCAGGTATCTGAACACGCACCACTACAAATGCATGTCTTTAGATTGTGATACGCTTTTCTGTTTCTATATCCCCAATAGGAAAAAAATGTTTTTTTAGCCCTATCACAGATTATTTTTCTATTTTAATCTGGAAATTCGTAAATCTATGAATTCTGACTTCTAAACTTCTATATCATCCTCAGATCTGTTCAGCAGAATGACTTTCTCTTGCTTACAATAATATCTTGCTATTCGGATTTTTACTCTCTGATTTCATGCTGCTCTTGGGTCCACATTAGGTATTATTATGAGTTGTAAAAGCAGGCTTTAAAAAAATACAGCACCTGATGCATCTAATATTAACATTAGCACTTCCAGTCAATTTTGAACTTCTCTTAGCAATACATTTTTATATATCATTATATTAGTAATTTTACTCATTCTCTACTGAAATAAAACTCCTTAGCACAACAGGGATAGGAGACTGTTACAGGACTGGAATCAAGTTAAAAAACTCAATTGTCGGGGAAAAAATGTTATTAATATATAATAATTGCTTATTTTATGTCTAAATTATGAACATTAAATAGTTGTATTATTAGAAGATAATTTCATAGTTTATTTAAGGTCCTTAATATATATTGCCACAATGTTCTTTTTAAAATGTTTGTACCATATTTCATGTATGCCTACAATATGTTATGATGTCCAATTCACCAAAATATGGTTAACATTTATTACTATTGTTTTTCATTTTCCAATTGTGAAAGGCTAAATAATCATTTTTCATTAAAGTTTCATATATATCTTCATATTTTGTTAAATATTTATTTCTATAGTATAAAACATTTAGTTAACATGCTATAATAAAATTAACCTGAACATTTATTTCATTAAAATGTGTTTTTCTAGTTTTTGCTATGAATAACATTATTTAGGGGAGAGGCGCTCAGGGGAGTGGGTCCGAGCGGCAGCTGAGCCTGGGAGAGGAGGCCCCTGAGCCAGCCCCATCCCTGAGCTGCTGATGGGAGAGGAGGAGTCCCCTGAACCAGCCCCGTAGCTGAGGGGTTGATGGTAGAGGAGGCCCCAGAGCCAGCCCCATCCCTGAGCTGCTGATGGGAGAGGAGGAGTCCCCTGAACCAGCCCCGTAGCTGAGGGGTTGATGGTAGAGGAGGCCCCAGAGCCAGCCCCATCCCTGAGCTGCTGATGGGAGAGGAGGAGTCCCCTGAACCAGCCCCGTAGCTGGGGGGTTGATGGGAGAGGAGGCCCCAGAGCCAGCCCCATCCCTGAGCTGCTAATGGGAGGGGAGGAGGCCTGACAGTCGGGAGCAAGAAGGGAGACTGCGGTAACCACCCCGTCCCCAGGGGGCCTCTCGCCCCATACCTCGGTCTGGAAGGCGTGCCCAGCTGCCCTTCCGCAGGAGACACCAGTGTGTAGAGCAGAGCCCTTCCTTTCGAGAGGGTCTTCACGCTCTCATCGTGGTCGGCGGTCGCGGGAGAGGGGCCCTCCCGGACCCGCAAGCACTCCCACCACTGCCAAAGACGCCGCAGCTGGTCTCGCAGCAGCGCGTCCTCCGGCAGCCCCAGCGAGTGAGCCCGGGGCGCGGGTGCGGAAGATGATAAACGGGCTCCCCCTGGTGGCCGCAGCGGGTCCTGAAGGAGCGCGTCCTCCAGGAGCCCCGCGAGTTAGCCCAGGGCGCAGGTGCGGAAGATGATAAACAGGCGCCACCTGGTGGCCGGTTCGGTGATTGGCCCCAAGAGCAATAAAGACAGTGGGAACCTGGGCCAAGGCGCCTGTGGCAAGGGGGTGAGTGCTTGGACCCTGCCAGAAGGACGTCTCGGGTTGCCGGAGGGTCATCTGCAATGTAGGCAAGCACCGGGAGGCAGCACCGCCAAAAATCAACGCTCTCGAAAAAAATAAACGAGAAGGACTAAGAGAACCAGCTCCTGTGCGTCTTGGGGTGTGACTGGTTCACCCTCCACGGTCCATGCATATCACCTTTGAGCTCCTGGGCAGGAAAACCCTTGAGTTCCCGAAGGATAATAACATCCAGCCATTCCCCTCCCACATGTCTGGCACATGGCCCACCAGCTCTGCCACACTCTTAGATTTCTGCACGAGAACCGGCTGACCCACGCACACCTGAAAACCGAGAACATCCTGCATGTGGATTCTGAGTTAAAAACTGTCTACAGCAAGCACAGGAGCGATGAGAAGTCAGTGAGGAGCACCAGCGTCCGAGTGGCTGACTTCCCCAATGCCACCTCTGACCGTGAGCATCACACCGCCATGGTGACCACGGTCACTGTCGCCTGCCTGAACTGATCCTTGATCTGGGCTGGACACGCCCCTGCCATGTCCAGGGCATGGGCTACCTTCTCTTTAAGTACTACCAGGTTTCACACTCTTCCAGACCTGTGAAAACCAAGAGCGCCTGGTGATGTTGAAGACCCTACGGCCCATCCCATTATGCGTGATCTCCTGTACCAAGAAGCAGAAATATTTCTACAAATGGGGCCTAGTTTGGGATGAGAACAGCTCTGACAGCCCATATGTGAAGAACTGCAAACGTCTGAAGAGTGACATGCTCCAAGACTCTCTGGAGCACGTGCAGCTGTTTGAGCTGATGCGGAGGGTGGTAAAATTGGACGCTGCCCAGCACATCACTCTGGCTGAGACTCTTCTGCACCCCGTCTTTGCTGGCCTGGCAACCTCAGTCGTGATCCTTCCACACAAGCCACAACCCAAGCAGAAGACAGGCGCAGGACACTGCATGAGGAGAGCGGAACTGGGCTGCCCAATCCCCATTCTCCAGCCCCTACCACCAGGTCCCAGGACCAGAACCACCCAATGAGCAGTGCAATGTGAAGGAAGGCAGGAGCCTGCAGGGGAGCAGACTTGATGCCCAGCTGCCAGAAGGCAGATTTGACTCAAGCTGTTCATACGTGTTTTTTGTTTTTGTTTTTGTTTCGTTTTTTGTTTGTTTGTTTGTTTGAGATGGAGTCTCGCTCTGTCACCCAGGCTGGAGGGCAGTGGCGTGATCTTGGCTCACTGCAAGCTCCGCCTCCCGGGTTCACGCCATTCTCCTGCCTCAGCCTCCTGAGTAGCTGGGACTACAGGCGCCCGCCACCACGCCCAGCTAATTTTTTTGTATTTTTAGTAGAGATGGGGTTGCACCATGTTAGCCAGGATGGTCTCGATCTGCTGACCTCGTGATCCGCCCACCTAGGCCTCCGAAAGTGTTGGGATTACAGGCGTGAGCCACCGCGCCTGGCCCATACGTTTTAAACTTACAAAGTGTGTCTTAGTGTTTGTAAAAAAAAAAAAAAAAAAAAAAGGAAAAAAATTAAATGAATTCTCAATAGAAATATTTATTATCTTCTTTGAAATAACTATTAGGATAAATTGCTAGAAGAGTTTGTAAAACATCATCCTGTATGTATAAAATGAAATAAGGCAATTTTTATGATATTCCTATCTAATATTGTATAGTTGCTTCTAGCATAGGATGAGTAATTCAATTTTAACACAACTTATATCTGTATATATGTGTGTACGTATATATGCGTGTGTGCATATATATGTGTATCTATAAAATTTTACTAAACAAAGGTGTTGACAAACCAGGCAAAGAATAATGATTTCATATGGAATTTGTGAATTTTTGATGTGATTGTTAGCAATATAATTTAACAAAATTTTATAAAAATAAACATAGATTTGTCTTTTATACAATGGATGTGTGATTGTATTTTTAAGGATATTCTCATAAGTCTTACAATTTTGGTGTTAGGGAATAGGACGCCTTGGGTAACTTCTACTTCCTGTAACTGTTGCATGATTATAATTGGTACCATAGAAGGAACACTACATTTTTAGAGGTACGTGTTTACAACACAAACACATACTATTGTTTATTATTAACAATGTTTCTGAAATATTCACTTCTTATATGTGGTAAGATAGAAGCTTTGATTTCTTTCTAGGAAACCTCTCGTGAGCATCCTTCAGGCGTTTAACATAGAAATAGAACACACATTCAGGAATTTTCCTATTCATTTTTTATGTAGAAAGTTACTTTTGAGCATATTTTTCATGGCCGCCAGAACATCTTTATTCCTAAAGCTGTAGATGAAAGGGTTGAGTGTGGGCGTGAGGATCGTATAGAATATTGCCAGGAACTTATCCTGGCCTGGAGTGTGGTATGATTTAGGTCTCATATATGTAAAAATGAATGGCCCATAGTACATCGTGACCACAATCATGTGGAAGGAACAAGTGGAAAATGACTTTTTCCTTGCCTCTGATGATTTCATCTGGAGGACAGTAAGAATAATTTGGCCATAAGAAGCAGAGATCAAGGAGAAAGGGATCAGCAGGAAGATCACAGCACTTACACAAACCCCTCGTTCATAGCGTGTCGTGTCTGCACAGGACAACTTTAACATGGCAGGGACTTCACAGAAGAAGTGATCAATTGCCCTAGAGCCACAGAAGGGAAACTGCAGTGCATAAGCTGTGTGGACTGTGGAGTTGAAAACCCCAATGAGCCAGGAGCCTCCAGCCATGAGAGCGCTGGCATACTCCTTCATAAGAATCGGATAGCGCAGCGGGTGACAGATAGCCACATAGCGATCACAGGACATTGCAGCCAGGAGAAGGCACTCACCACCCAGGAGGGTGAGGGACAGAAATACCTGGAACCCACAACCTGCAAATGAAATAGTTCTGCTGCCTGACAGAAAGTTAGTGACCATTTTGGGAACGATGTTGGAAACATGCAAGATATCCATTAAGGAGAGATGGCTGAGCAGAAAATACATTGGAGTGTGGAGTCGGGAGTCACTGCGAATGAGGAGGATCATGAGCGTATTTTCTGTTACACTCATAATGAAAATGACAAATAAAACTAAGAAGAAGACCACACTTGTTGGGGAAGAAGAGAACAATCCCAAAAGTAAGAAATCACTGCTGAAAGTGTGATTCTGATGGCCCATCATGAATTCTCTATTTTTTAACCTAAAAAGAAATAATGAATTAATAATAAAGAAAAAATATTAGTGTAAATCTTAATCTAACAATAATATACCTGCATAATAAAATGAGAGTTAGTGATGCATGTTTTGTAATCAACATCAAAAGACTCTTAGCCAGTTTTTGGAGTGGGCATGTTTTACAAGCTGGGCATTTCTTTCTTCAAATAATCGATGATATTCAGTATATTGAGTGGGCCCTTGGCTCCATCTTGAGTCTCATAATCTTAATTAATTCCACATAATTTACTCAAATCTACTCTTTTCTCAAATGTCACTTTCTCAAGGAGGCCTACCCTTGCACACCCTTTAAAAAATTGTAGGGCTCCCACTTAAACCCTAATTTCCTGGTCCTCCTTGCTCTGCTCCATTTTCACATGTTTGCATGTCACTTTTCACCTTCTAGTACATTAAATAATAAACACACTGGTTATATTTACTGTTTATTTTCATTCTATGCCAGAATTTTTACTTCACAATGAGAGATCCTTGTTCTGTTCACTGGTATAACCAACTGCCTGGAACAGAGCCTAGTGCATAGCAGTTACTCAAGAATGTTGAATATTTGAATGAAATGAATGAACTGTGGAACTTATCTTTCTGTCTATTGCATTTATTATTTAGATTAAACTTATAGAAAATAAAATGTATAATTCTAAGAATTTCCAAAATAATAAGTAATGAAATATTGTCACAAAACTCAATATGTTTATAATTTGAAACACTATATTTTAAATGTAAAAAATAGAAGTATCATCTAGTCAACATCAACAATGTGTCTTTAAGGTTGTATTTCATATTTACCTGTTTGGTTAACTTGTTGAAATTGAAGTATAATATATTGATTCTATATGTGGGATAGTAGCTGTTCATATTATTTATTTATATTTTGATGGTGGTTACTTAAATGTTTACATAAGAGTTATTTGTGCACCTTCTGTATGTATAACATTTCCCTCAATATGCATAAATACATACATATATACTTTCACATATTAATACGTAAATTATAAAATTTATAAATACGTTAGTCCAGGTTTCTGTCTTTCAAGATGCTTTATGATCATCAAAACAAATAACAAACATTAAAAAATTATTTTCCATCTTATTAACAACTACTTGTTTGAATAAAATGAGCTTAGATTTTCCCTTTTGTAAAATAAATGCAGAAGTATGTCACCGACAATATATAAATGATTATTTTAATTTTTGTGAATATTGAGATTCTTCATAAATAAACAGATCACTTAATCCTACTTTAATTTCCTTGAATAACAACAGTTGCGTGCTATGACCTAGAAGATTTAGAAAAGATAAGCACCTCAATGAAGTTTATAAATGTATGTGTAATTAGTCCTGCCTGTTTTTTATGTTGTTGTTTTGTTTTGTTTATTTGTTTTTGAGACAGAATCTTGCTCTGTTGCCCATGCTGGAGTGTAGTGGTGTGATCTCAGCTCACTGAAACCTCAGCCTCCTGGAGTCAAGCAATTCTCGAGCCTCAGCCTCCAAGTAGCTTGGAATACAGGCGCCACTACCAAACCCGGCTAAGTTTTGTATTTTACTAGAAATGGGGCTTCACCATGTTGGTCAGGCTGGTCTCGAACTCTTGACTTCAAATGATCCACCCACCTTGGCCTCCCAAAGTGCTGGGATTACAGGCGTGAGCCACCGCGCCCAGCCATTCCTTTCCGTTTTGACTGTTTTGACCCACGGCTTTGTAAAATGTGATGATACACAGAGATTCAGACTTCAGGGCAGTGGTGCCCTGCATGAGCTGATCGTAAATAAATTTACAAAATCAATAAACACTGCTGACAACTCAAATCAACACACCTGTATCCGAAGTTAACTTTTCCCCACTCCCTGGAGTTATATCATTCTTCTCGTTTTACTTGTTTAATCAATGATTTACTTTATTATCATAATTCCATGTCCTACTGAATCATATGTCCTTAGCTGACTTCTGGCCCATTTTAGGTCTCATTAATTGCTTTTTACGAGAATGAGTTAATTGTTTTAGTGGTCTTTGATGTAAAAATATTTTCAGCTATGCATAAATTCTCCTTCTCTGTATTTCATACTGGCTTTTACATTTTTTAGAGTTCATATCATCTATGCAATAATACCTATATTTTTTCTTCAGAAATTGGAAGCAATCCACAATTTATTTCTTATCTCCCTCATCATCTTACTTCCAACACCGTATGTCCACTACTATGAGGCACCTCATATTTCTGCAACTTTTTTTCATATCTCTTGGCTTAACCAGTCAGTCAGGGATCTGAAATATACTCCCATGATGATGGAATGATTCAAGAAAGTGTATCCTCTATGTTACCCAGGAGTATTTCAATTTTGGGTGAAATCTGCCGTTGTATGCAAAGAGAAATGTTCTCAATTCCATGTTTGAAAGTGGAGAAAACATGTGTCACCTATCCTATAGCTTGTTCCCCACACATGAAACTCTTTGACGAGGTAAAGTTCATTTATCACCCATCTAGCTCCAAGTATACCTTGTTAATAATATTAAATGTTGGAGAAAAATACACACTCTACATCCATGTCTTTTCTATAAGCTTGGAGATTAATCAGAGAACATGCTCTCCTCAGGATTTTGTCTTAAGTTTTTCAGCTTTGTGGCTCTGTAATTTTTAGGAAATTCCTAGTTTCCCAAAAGTCTGTTTATATCTTTATATATACTTCAAGTTTTATCATTTGGAAGAAGCAGTCAGGCAGGTCAGTCTGAAATTTAACCAGTGTACATTATACTTCACATAAACTGAGCATAAAAGAGCCACTTTGATTTGAAGAAACGCAGGTCATGATTATAGAGAAAGAAATATAGAGTGACACCAGCATAAATCGTGTACATAATTTCATACTAAGTTTAATACAAAAGAAGAGCCCACATTTTTTTCCAGACACATCACACTTCCTTCAAATGATAACTGTATGTGATTAAATGTCTGTGTGTGTGTGTGTTTGGGTGTGGGTATGTGTGTGTGAGACTTTACCATATCTAAAAATGTCTTCATTTAGGAACAATCATTTAGGCTCCTTAAATTATTTAGCCAACTATTCCAAATATTTGTACATGTAGCCAAATTGTTTCATTTTGTCAATGGAACTACTTCAGAGTTCATATGTTTATTCCCATTAGTGAATCAAACTGTTCCTATCTGTTTACTGTGCAAATGTTCCATTGAATTTACTCCTGCTTGGAAATTATATTCTAGGTACAGACACCATCATACCCCAGTCTCCTTTTGTACTCTTCACTCATTGACTCACTACACTCAAATCCTTCTGAGCATTTTATATTTAAGAAGATTGTTAAAACACACTACATATTCATTAATTTAGACTTAGTTCAACTAAAAAATACTTTTTAATTTATCTACCAGATCTCTCATTATACTGATAAAGCATACAACATGTTTCTTTAAATTTTGATTTATACAGACGTCGATTGTTCACTAATATTGACATGACTTGACATTCAAATATTAAGTAGTTATTTATTTGTTCCTACATTATTTCTTTACATTACATGCTTGACTGCAAGACAAGCACAAGACAAAAGAAAATCACTAAATCAATTATGATAAGCTTTATCATAAGCTTAAAATATCAGACTTAATGAGTTAGTGACTGACTATTTTTAAAAAGTGGTCACTGGTATTTCACTGGACTACAGTGGAATTTCATAGGAGAGGCAAAACTCAAATACTAAATTAACCTAAATCTGGATGAAATTTAACTATTACTTTATCTAGAGCAGACATGGATATAATAGAAATATAATGGATGTTACCTAGCCCAGGAATTCGTACGCTATTGACTCAAACATTTTATTAAGAAAATAACAATATCATCAATACCCTACTGCTTTGAAGAGATAAACAGGAAAATTTAATGGAAATGCAATATCCCAAAAATATTTCATTTTTTTGTCTTACATGAAACACCAATCAGATATGAAATTATATCTGAAATATCCATTAAATTATGTCTGAAATGAATTTCTATGAAATGAAGATCATGACAGTACCTGCCTGATAAAGTTGTTTTGAATATTAGATGAGACTCATTAAATACCCCCACTACAAACACACACACACACACACACACACACACACACAGACCGAGTGAAGGGGGGGAATAGAGCCTGGCACACAGTCAATACTCAGGATGATTATTATTGCTACTACTATTATTACTATATTAGTATTCCTATAATTACTATATTCTTACTCTTTTTTGTTTCTTAAATACACATGTAAGGGGTTATATACCGGGGGAGGGAGAAAATGAGCTAGCTAGGGAGAGGAAAAGAGGGGCAGGAAGGAAAGGAATGAAAGAAGAGAGATTCAGGATATGATAGAATGTAGCTATGTAAAGCAAAGTACAATATAATGCGTGAATCAGAAGTATATTTTGTACTCACTGTCCAGAAAATTGACTCATTAAGCTGGGGAGAAAGAAACTCACCACACTGAATGAGAATGTTTAGGTCGGCTTCCTCACCCACATGCACACATGAAAATGAGTGTGAAAGAGCAAATGAAGACTTTGAAATCAAATAACCTGAGCTGCTTACAATCTCATTTTATGCCAGCCATTTGATGTTTTAATTCACCATTTTTTTTGGCCCTTCTAACTTTTCAATTCCATACAATCATTACGGAGTGAGTGACCACATGTCTTCTCCTGGTTACTGCCACCTGATTTAAGGGATTCCTATAATTACTGTCTCCCGAGGAGCTGGGACTACAGGCGCGCATGACCACGCCCGGATAATTTTTTTTATTTTTAGTAGAGACGGGATTTCACCGTGTTAGCCAGGATGGTCTCGATCTCCTGACCTCGTGATCCGCCCGCCTTGGCCTCCCAAAGTGCTAGGATTACAGGCATGAGGCACCGTGCCAGGCCCATCCTGTTTCTTTAGCATATGGATATGATGATGTATGTTCCTGAAATGTTCCTGTAACCATTTCATAGGGACAAAACTCAAGGGATTAAGGAGCCGAAGACTGTCTGCTACCAGGCAATTTCCTGTTGATCACCAATCACAAAAGCTGCCCTGATTGGCCAAAATCAACACTTAATTCTTATGAAGAAATTAAAAATGATGCTTGTTTTAAGGGAAATGCTTCAACATCCGTCTCAGAAAAGATTTTATCTCTAAGACTTCAAGGGCACAGGCAACAAGATAAAAACACACAAATGGGGCTATATTAAACTAAACACCTGCACAGAAAAGAAAACATTCAACTCAATGAAAAAACACCCCGCAAAATTGAAGAAAATATTTGCAAATTATTCTTCTGACAAAAGATTAATATATAGTATATGCGAGGAACTCAATAGCAAATAAAACCCCATAATCCAATTGAAAATAGGTAAATGATCTAAATACCCATTTCTCAGAAGAAGACATAAAAATAGCCAAATATTTGAAAAAATGTTCAACATCACTAATCATAAGGGAAATATAAATCAAAACCAAAATGACATATAATTTCACTGCAATTAGAGTGGTCATTATCAAAAAAGACAAAAAATAACAAATGCTGGTGAGGATGTAGAGAAAGAGACATCTTATACAGTGTTGATGGGAATGTAAATTAGTATAGCTATTATAAAGAACACTATGAAACTAAAAATATAGATCTATCATATGATCCAGCAATTCAACTACTGGGCATATATACAAAGGAAAGGAAATTAGCCTATTGAAGGGACATCTGTACCTCAATGTTTAGTGCCACACTGTTCACAATATCCAAGATATGGAATCAACTACATGTTCATCAACCAATGAATAGTTAAAGAAAATGTGGTATGTATACACAATGGAATACTATTCAGTCATAAAAAGAATAAAATCTTGTAGTTGGTGGCAACATGGATGAGCCTGGATGACATTATGTTGAGTTCAATAAACCAGGGCACAGAAGGATGTATACTACATGTTCTCATTCATATATAGAAGGTTAAAAAACCTGATCTCATAGAGGTAGAGAGTAGAATAGTATTTACTCGAGGCTGGGAAACACGGGGGCCTAAAGAGAAGAGAGAGAAGTTGCTCAATGAGTACAAATTTATAACTATGTTGGAAGAATAAGTTCTAGTGTTCTATAGCACTCTAGGATGATTATCGTTAATGATAATTTTTTCTATCTTTTCAAATAGCTAGAAGAAAGGATTTTCAATGTTCCCAACACACACACACACACACACACACACAAACACACACACACACCCTCAATGTTTAAGGTGATTAATATGCTAATAACCCTGATTTGATCATTAAACTTTGTATGTATCCAAATATTACTCTGTACCCCATAAATTTGTACAAGAATTGTGTGTCAATTAACTTTTTAAATCCTTGTTTAATGTTGAAGTCCCTACTGACCAGGTCTCTGTTACTGATGATAGAACTGAATTCTCTCTTATTATGCACTTAATGCTGTTAGAAAAAAGAGAAAGATTTTCTTATTATAGTGCAGGTGATTGAAAAAAACTGAGATGATTTCTAGAAATTAGGGAAATGTCTTTTGTGTGGGAGTTAGCAGGCTATTTAACTCTGTTACCTGTTCTACCACAGAACACAAAGCAAAGTCCAGCAAGTGTGAGATGAACCAAGCTAGAGTTAGCAGAGATGAGAAAATAAGCTTTGCTGATCAAATATTTCTCTGTCTGAAACATGAAATAGATATCACCCAAGCCTAATACTTAGAAGCCTCGAAGGACTGAAAACATCAACTGCATATGGGGTGTGTGCGCCTGACAAGGAAATGACTCCATGGCTCAAGCCTCATCAAGCACTTTTCCTTGAGAACGCTGCACAAAACAGGGGGCATCTTGCTTGTCACAAAGAATCAAGCTAGTTTGTTCCCACTAAAGTCTATTGTTGAAACCATTCTCAGTGTAGCCACATTTAACTAATGTTGGGAGCAATCAAGAGATTAAAAACTCTGTCTTGGCAGTAGATTTTGACTGATAGTGGTCTCAAATGGAAATGAATAAATGCTAGCTATGTTTTTGAAACACCAGTACTGCCAAAGGAAACCTAAGTCTGGTTGTACCACTCGGAATTTGTGTGTTGTAGAACTGTAAGTAACCCCTAGACCATTGAGACTGCAGTAGAAGGAATTTGGCCACAAATTGTATGCATCAATGTACAATCTCCAATTTCCCCTAGAGATCAAAAAAGCAATAGCATTATGCTGAGGGAAAGAAAATTCAATCCGAAGGCGATGTCAAGGTTAAAAGACCACGGTGGACAAACAATCTTTTCAGAGGCCAAAATAAGGGGTATATAACAAGTTAACCTATATGACTTCTCCACTGGCAGCAGAGAAACTCTTTACCATTGCTATCAGTCAAAGATCTTCAGATTATTGTGTGTTAATGTAGTAAATTTCAACTGGGTGTACAACTATTTAGTCAACTATTATCTTACTTGTTACATTTAT
This sequence comes from Pan troglodytes, assembly GCF_028858775.2. NCBI lineage: Eukaryota > Metazoa > Chordata > Mammalia > Primates > Hominidae > Pan > Pan troglodytes. Next base: position 1,184,731 of record NC_072398.2, read on the forward strand.
ATTACCTTTCAGTTTTTAATAGTAAAAATAATATAATAAGTAACATTGAGTTTCCAAATTTTTATATTTAAATCAAAACTAAAATTCTATGCTAAAGATAATGTTTATATTTATTTTAAGTTATTTCAAATGATTTTAAATGGTGTTTCATTTATCTAAATAAAATGGCATGATTTAATTTGCTTTATTGAATAAATATGTGAAAATCAAGCCTACTACAGGCATATCTTAAAGTTCTATACTAAATTCACTTTAGTACATTATGTATGTATGCAGATTATATTAGAATGTTACACATTTTGTGTTCAGAATTTACAGAAGAAATATATTGATGAGAAAGAATCATTGAAGAAGGCAAATGAGTTGATCTGGGAATAGAAAACCTAGTAGAGTAGTCTGTGATAATCGTTTGCTACCCTTAATGCATCTATTAGATTTTATATTGGCGGAATCTTCAACCTACTGTAATTCCAGTATGTTTTACTCAAAGTATTTAGCACCCACTTTTATAGGATAGAAACACAAAAATTATAATGACAATTAAGTTAATTCCCTGCCTCAAATTTCTCCCTGTATAAATCCATTTCAGTCCTAACACTAGATTCCTTTTTCTGTAACCACAACTTTGCATTTGCAGACATTCTGCTAGGTCACATTCTTTTAAATTAAAAAAAAATTCATAAAATTTGCCTACATTTAGTTCTCATTTCCGGTGAAGCTGAAGTATTTATATTTATATAAATTGAGCTATTCTGCATCTTTTTCATAAGTTGGATTATTTCTTGCACATAAACACTCTTCCCCAGCACTTCTAAGGGCTTCAATTTCTTCCATTCTCCCAAGATTTTACATGTAAATCTTCCCTCCATGGAGACTTTCCTGTTCTCTTAAAGAGGATGACTCTCTCCCCCTCAGAATCTGCTCTGTCAGAATATCATGTTTAATCTACAGTTTAGCTGCTTATGTTTATGTGGACCGTCTGCTCCTTCCTGATAAGGGCTGACTGCAGGTGTACCCTAGCGCGCTCTGAACAAAACCTGCGCCTTCCTATGTGACCTGACCCTGAAGTCCTCCCGGGGTATCCATCTCCCACCACATTTGACCTTACCACGTTCCGCTCCGCACAGGACATTCCAGGCAGGGCCTTTCACATTTAGCACACTGGGCTCAACACCCCTTCCTCCCTCATGGTGTCCAGCTGCTGTTCATGCTACTCAGATGTTTGTTTCAATGTCATGTCCCTGAGAGTGACTCAGAGGCATTGGGTGATACTCAGTTCAGCGATTTCCTTCCGATTAGCTGACAGTTTACAGGGAGAAGGGGATATGTGATTTGAAAGGAGCAAGGAAAAGGATGAAAGACACCTTCCCAGTTGGAAGTCCTGTAGCATGTGGCTTGTGGGAGAGAAAACGGCCACCCTTTCATAGGGCACCATGAGGACTAATGTCCCTAGGGGATGCCTGAGAAGAAAGTGAGGAGAACCTGCAGCAATACCTTGTGTGAAGGAGGAAAACCATGTGACAACATCTTGAACACTAGTAGAAGAAATGATGGCGATTTCAAATGAGTGTGCATGTGTATATGTGTGGGGTGGGGGCAGGTGCTCACTGAAACACTATGAAAACTAGCTCTTTCCTGAGTGCAAGCTTTTTAAAGTCAGGCAATTGGATTCAGGTCTGTATAAAAGTGGATAGTGAATTTTACCCCAATAAGCTTGTCTCCATTTTTTTAAAAAAATGAGAATGAACACTAAGCCAATTCTGGAAGGTTATGGTTATAACTAAAATAATAAAATGAAGGTGAAATATTAAGCAAAATACAGTTGCAAATTAAGTACTAAATGAATGAGAGGTATTTGTGTTTATTACTGTTATTATAGTTATTTCATAAGAAGTTATACTCTCTTTACTCCATCTAGGCGAGGGTTAAACCAACTCACTTAATGTTTCTGAAAGAATATGGAAGTTGGCTATTTGATGAAATTACCCTATGATCAAATTATGCCTATGTTTATAGAAATAAACCAGGTTTAAAGTGTAATAAATTGGCTTTAGATACCCTAAAGCACAACCTGCAGGCCCGGGGTAAATGCCTCAACCAGGCTTTCTTCCACAATCCCCAGGGGCCGCCACTTCCACAGTACTGCAGGGACCTGCCAACCTGGATCTCACTGGCTCCTGCTCCCTGAGAGCGTCTGCTCTACATTCCTCTGCTCCTTATTTCAAGAAAAGAAAAAGTTGTGAAGGAAAAGATTCAGACTAAAAAAAAGCAAAATTAAAAAAAAAAAAAAACAGTCTCTAAGTATGTGAAATTATTGTATTACAATTGATTTTTGGATTTAATTTTTTGTTTTTGGAGATCACATGAGTATATATTTATAAAGAAATTGATATAGAAATAAACGTATGTTTATGTTTGTTTCCTTCGTAAAATCAGCAGTCTCTTCAACATGCCAAATTTCTTGCCTGAAAATTACTGTATCTATATAATCATTTACCTGTAAAGGAGTGAAAGACATGCCATTCCCCAAATACCAAATTGGAATATTGATTACTTTGAATTAAAAACATAGGAGCAATGGTTATTTCAGAAAGGGCCAGCTGATCATTCTCTTCCTACATGTGCGAAGCCATAGAGATTCCTCGGGAGGTGCACCCTCCATGTACCAGCTGAGAAAATAGCCCTTACACCAGACACTGGGATCCGGGGGTGCAATGGATCAGAATGAATATACTTAGCGAAGTAACCCTTCTACGAGTTTTACTCCCCTTCACATACATCCTAATGACTCACCTAGAAATGTACTGCTGTTACACCATCCCCTTTGTCTTGTCATGTCTTCTTAAATTTATCATTCTTTCTCGAGAAAATACAAAATTTCTCTCTTTGGCCACTTCCTCAGATTTCATGCTCTTGTGAAGAAGCCCCTGTATATGTAAAATTAATAAAATCTGTGTGTTTTTAGTGGCATCATTCCTCCAGTGAAGTGTAATGTTCTGTTACAACTCATAATTAAAACAAACAGATTTATAGCTTTAAGCAGAATGCAGGAGGTGGAAGAGATGTACTAAATACCTGGTTTAATAAAACAGCAAATCTTGAGGCATTGAATGATAACACATGTGTCCGGAAATATAATAACAAATGACCCAATATACGATTTTATTTCCAAAATTCCAAGTAGTCCTATGAATGCCATAGATTGCCTATTAGTTAATGACCAAGTTGTTTTCGCTTTGGAAGCATATACAAATTTTTTTTTCCAAAAACTGAAGTAGACAGTTTACATCAATAGGCAATAGATAATAAGCTAACGCAAGAGGCCTCAACATTATTAGTCATCAGGAAAATGCAAATTAAAAGCAAACTGAGTTCCTACTACACTCAGAAGAATTGCTAAAATGAAGAAAACATCGACATTTGGAGCAACAGGAACTTGAGTGCATTGTCAGCGGCAGTATAAGAGTAAACAACCACTTTGAAAACAGTTTACTGAAGAGTTCACCAGACACCTACCAAGAAAAATAAAAACATATGATTACAAATAGGAGATTAACATACATTTCAGTCACCAGAACTTCAAACTGAAAATAGCCCAGATGTCCATCAGCAAAATAATGGATAAACAAATGATGAAATTTTCAGAAAACAAAATACTACTTAGCAGTAAAAAAGAGCAATGTAACAATGAGGTAAAAATGTGGAGGGATTTTAGAAATACATTAAGCTGAAAGAAGGAAACAAGATTCAAGACCATACTATTTGTTTCCTTTGATGTGAAATTTTAGAATAGCCCAAACTAACGAACAGAGATAAAAATTAGAGCAGTGGATGTATCTTAGGCCTGGGGTATCACTGGAAAAGGGCCTGCAGGACGTTTCTGAGGTGGTGAAAATGGTGTCTCTTCCTAATGGGTGAATTACCAGGGTAGATATTTGTGGAAATTAGTTGAAAAGGAACATCTTAAATGCGAGCATTCTACTGTGTGTAAGCTACACTTCAATTTGAAACAAATGGCAACAACTTTCAAAACTGCTTGAATGGTTAATTCATTCTTTGAACAAAAAATTATTGTGAGGTATGATGTAAAACCATCTTACTAAGGATTAGTGAGTTCACCGATTTTTAACAATCCATAATTTGATTGGATAATGATAGCTGAATAAATGAACCCGAGGAAGGAAGATTCATCTGCAATTCAAAGCAACACATAAACACACACACACACACACACAGAGAGAGAGAGAGAGAGAGAGACAACAGATGTAGATATAAAAGCGTATATTCCTTATTTCTAGGAAATTCCACACAAACACTTTGCACAGTTTTGAATGTTGGGGCAAATATATAGTCTTATTCACGACTTAAGGCCACACACCGACCCATACACCTTGTCAGGGCTCCCTTGACCTCACTGTTCCTCACACTGTAGATGAGGGGGTTTAGTAAAGGGGTGAACATACTATAGAAGGCTGACACAACCTTGTCGTGGTTAGTGGACCTATGGGATTTGGGTCTCATATAGGTAAAAATGCCAGCTCCATAAAAGAGTCCCACCACAGCCACATGTGAAGAGCAGGTGGCAAAGGCGTTCTTGCGGGCTTCTGTAGAGCGCATGTGCAGAACAGCAGCGAGGATGAGACCATAGGAGGACAGGATGAGGGAAAAGGGGACCAGGAGCATTAACACACAGCAGATGTACATGGCGTTTTCGAAGACTGAAGTGTCAGCACAAGCCAAACGCACCAGCACGGGGGCCTCACAGAAGAAGTGATCGATCTCATGTGCACCGCAATATGGGAAGCTCAGGGTAGCAACAGCCTGCAGGAGGCCGTCAGCTGCACCCAGGAGCCAACACGACATGGTCATCCTCAGGCACAGCTGCCAGCTCATGAGAGTGGGATATCGGAGTGGGTGGCAGACAGCCGCATAGCGGTCATAGGCCATGGCTGCTAAGAGGAAGCACTCTCCACCACCCAGTGTGGGGAGGAAGAAGATCTGCACACCACAGCCAGCGCGGGAGATGGCCTTATTTCCGGTCAAGTAGTCAGCCGCCATTTTGGGCACAGTGGTGGAAACCAGCATCACGTCCATGAGGGAGAGTTGGCTCAGGAGGAAGTACATGGGCGTGTGGAGCCGGCGGTCCCGGTGAATCAGGAGAATCATGAGGGAATTGCCAAACAGGGAGGTCAAAACGATACTCAGAACCATCATGAAGAGGACTTGGTGGGCTCTGGTGTGGTTAAAGAGTCCTAGGAGAATGAAATAAGAGGTATAGCTCCCATTTTCCATGATTTCAAATAAGAGTGACACTGCAAATGGAGAAAAAGAAGACAGAGTGTTTATCCTTTATGGTACTCCATTTGAGTTACGTAGTAAAAAAATAGAAAAGTACTTGTGTGAAAGCGATGAAACCTATGTCAAATCTTTCATTTGCCACTTGCAGAATGTTCTAATTTGTGCATAAAATTAATTAAACTTTTTCTCATTTCCAAGGATTTCATAATAAATGCTTCTCAGGCTAAGTATTGATTAATTGTATATCACAAATCCACGTTCTGGATAAGTTGCAAGTAACCTGTCAGAATGGTTTTGCTTTATCTGGTACCATCATAAGTGAGTGAGAATGAAATGATTCACATAATTTGTCATTTTATTTGTGCTTGAGTTACATCATGCATAGTCAATATTTTAGAAGCTGAATTAAGTCAGTATATTTCATTATATAAAACTACATCCTTGACTGTGAAGGTTGTGGGTCTATAACATATCAAAACTCATTGAAACCTACCAAAATCAGGCAGTTTTCCCTGACTTAATCCAAGAAGACTTTTTTTCCTTTCTAAAGAGGGTGACTTATATTCTCAGGTCTGGAAAGGCTGAGTCTGCAGATGAAAACATAGTTAATTTGGAGTTGTGAACACATTTAGTCCTCCTTTATAGGTGATAGACTGAAAACAGTACTGACCTTCTTGGATATTTTTTATTTCTTTGCAGCGTAAGAGTATAATGGTAAACACACATTTTCATTAACTGTACAAGGTACTTTGTTGCAATGAGACTTTTTCTCATCAGTCCACAAGTATAACCTTTACCAGGTAAAGGAGAAAAAAGAAAACTAAGATCTTTATCCAATCACAGAGATAAATTAATGTCTTCTTCAGTCTCAAGAGAAATGAAATCTTTATAGACATTTTCATCTTAGATCTGCTGGTGCAGGAAGTTTTCTACCTTGTTGAATAAATGTCGCCACACCTGCAGAAGTATTGATGCTGATTCAATCTCAACGATATGGTCTAATTCAATAAAGTTATATGGCAGAAGGAGCCCATCTCTTCCATGCGCATTCCCTTTGCCTCCACTTTTTGTATCCACCCTAAACTAAAATGCCAGTCACGACTGGGAAGGGCAGTGCGGTTGCGTCAGTCAATACCAGAGTGCATTACTTGAGCATCATAATTGTACTGGCAGCACAATACCTGAGGGTTTTATTTGGTTGTTTAAAATTTAAACATCATGGAAATATACATATGTCCTTCTTGACAAATAAATTCTGCATTTGACAAAACTTTGTGATCTTCACACCTTCGTATCTCTAACATGCTCTATTTTTTTCTTTTTACTTCTTAGAAAACGCAATAACATGTACTTTCCACACGTAGGAACTATACAAAATCTCTAATTACAGCCCTTAGTGTCACTTTGCTGAAAGACCTCAAAACCCTCCTGACTCATTTCTTTCACTCGATATCTTCCATTTCTCCGTTTTTCCAACCTTCCTTAGTGTTGAAGCTTGATCAACTTTAAATATCTTTTAAAAAATCAGTCTGTAATGTCATAACTGTAGGTGTTGGACAAGTTTCTTAAATTATTTTTTCTATCATATTAACTATTTTTAAGTGCACAATCAGTACAGTGGCTTCAAGTATAATCATATTGCTGTATGACCATCCACAATATCCATCTATGAATCTCTTTTCACCTCCCTAAATTGAAATTCTGTACCCATTGTGAAATAACTCCCCATTCTTCTCACACACAGCCCCCAGCAACCACCATTCTATTTTGTGTCTCTATAAATTTGAGTGTTTTAGAAACCTCATATAAATGGAATCATGTGGTATTTTGTGTGTGTGTGTGTGTGTGTGTGTGTGTGTGTGTGTGTGTGTGTGTGTCTGTGACTGGCTTATTTCACTTATCATAATGTCCTCAAGATTCATCCCATGTGTCAGAATTTCCTTCCAAAGGGTGAATACTATTTCATTATCTGCATATATAACAGTTTGTTCAATTATCCAGTCATAGCAATTAACGTTGCTCCCACTCACTTCAGCTGTATGTTTAAGTATCAATTTAATGGAATGTTTCATGACAGATGTTAGTTTTTTTTATTTTGGTAAGGTAAACATATATAGCATAAAAATATAGCAATTTCAATTAATTTGCCGCTTAAATTGTGCCAGACTGGTTCATATGTTTTCAGAGAATAATCTCAACAACTTGCATGACTTTTCAGTTCAGGAAATACATTTTCTTATTATGAAGTTCCTACTATGGTTAAATAGTTTGTAAAATTTGATGTCATTAGCTTGTACCTTTTCAGTGAAAATAGATAATATTTCTATTCTTTATGTTTATGTGGAATAAAAATTCTTTATTTCCAGGTGTATAATAATTATCAGTTTTTATCAGTCTAACTGGTCATCATGCCATAGCATTCAGATTATTTCACGAAATGATTAATTAAATGTGTTAAATAAAATTAGTAGATAACTGTATTTTTCTACGATGTGATAATATTAAATTATTTGCTTTATTGAAATTACTGTCTATATTTTTATGTTACAAAGCTAAGATAATTTGCCACTAATTAAAATGTTTATAAACCTACAAAAATGATTATTTGGGATAATTTTTTTAAAAAATTGGCCATGGATACAAAGAACAGTTAAATGAAAAATGAAGAATTAAATAATCTTGCTAATAAAATGTCTATAATTTCATTTAAAAGAGGGTTGAAAATTCAAGATTGACTAGTGTAGAAAGAAGTATGATAAAGTATTACCCTGAAAAATAAATATTTTCCTTTTCTTTCTTCACTATAGCTTAGAAAGCTAGAGAATTTTGAACTATATTTTCTTCTGTCCCCATAGTTTCTTACTTAGAATGGTGATAAAATGTGGACATTTTTACTTTAAATCACACTGATCTCTTTTGCAATGCTAGTAGAAGGCACGTATATATCCCTTCCTTTTTTCTCATCAATAATTCGTCAAGTAATCACAGAATACTGAGAACAATGCCTCTAACATTCCATTCTGTGCTTTTCTGATCCCTGTTGCCAAAACTTAATAGTAAAACTGTAACTCTCCTCCCCATGATACTGAAATGATTAATCAATTTGTCCTGTCAGAAAATAAATTGGAAACAGCCAAATCCTATATTTGACAAAATTGACAGGTTATTACAGGAATTTAACCTGATGACTGTGTCAGCTAGCAAGTTTTGATTCTTCGGGTTGTAGAATGGATAATAGAATTTTATTTGTAAAATATGTAAAGATATATAGCTGTGAATTATCTAGAGTTCAAACTTTACAGGAAAATTATTAAATATTAAGTGATTAGTATTTACAGAATCACAGATTGTCTACTTACAGAAGATAAAAGTGATGACTCCTCCCAAAAGGCTGGATCCTGTCTGAGCAGCATCGAGAAAAGCTCTTCCAGCCTGGCTGTGTTGGCTTCACTTATATCAGTGTCTACAGTCTACTGTTTAGGGGTGTGGCCTAAATTAAACCTGATTAATAAACCAGAGAGGCATGAGCTTGCCACTTTGGTTGCCAAAGATGTTTAATTTTCAGGGACATTTTATAAATACCCATAATTTTAATATACTTCCAAAATGCTTTCGGAAAGCTGCGATTTATTGAAAGAAGAGACAATTATTTAGGAGCAAAAATGAAATGTAAATAGATGTGCATGGAAAAGATGATGTTGAAAAATACATTAAGGGGCGAGGTAATGTGGCTCTGGCGTTACTTGTGCATAGTTTAATAGGATGGGAAGATTAAACAGTGTGATATTGAAAGACCAGCTCTTGTCAAATAAAGTAGTTGAAATAAAAAGAAACCGTGGTAGAATCCATGGTAGTTTCCTTATTGAACTAAACTTGACAGAATCTCTGCTGCTTTTTAAGTATCAATATTTTTGCATCTGTGTGATATAATTGTATTTTTTAATATTTTGTATGTTTGTATCTATGTAATAAAATCAGTGATAACAACAATAGTAACAACAGATTGTATTCACTGTGCCAGGCAGTTTGCGGTTTGATTTTATGTGGGGCTGCCTTCTATGATTGTGTTATTTGTTCTTAATATTTTCTACTGTCAAGCACCCTTAGGATCCTGGCTCCACCTTTTGCAAGTTTAGTGAACTCAGGCTTCACTACCAGTATATATAAATCTCAGCCTCCAAAACTGTAAAAAAAAAATATTTAAACAAAATTTCTCATGGAATAGATCATGGGGAAAGCTGCTCCTAGACAAAATGTGAGATATTGTAATTACTTATTCCAAGTGAAGTTGTAATCACCATTGTTTTTGTTTAGAAGGCAAGCCCATCATAGATTTTAGTGACACCTCTGCCTTTGCATGTTGGATCTTACTGAAGTGGCTAATCCTACTCTGACTTAGAATGTTATTGATCACATGCAGTCTACAGTTAAAGTCAGGTTATCTTATTTCCTGTGGAAAAAAACAAATTCCTGGCTAAGTGCAAGCAGTAGGTTGTAGATATTTAGTATATCAAGTAAGAAATAAAACTTTCAATGAAAGTTTACCTATCACTTATGATAAAAGTTTTATCTTTCCATGTTCTGAACACTGATGTCTCTGGGGTCCCAGGAGTATCAATACAATGGTGTAGTAACACAGGTGGCTACCGTCCAATGGGGGAAGTAGCCTTTTGCCTTAAGTAGATCAATCTCTCTGAAGGACTCTAGGGTGTGTGAGAATTAAGGCCAGACAAGCTGTGAGTCAGATGAGAAAAAGATGTATGTACTTCCCAGAGCTCCACAGAAAAACGGAAAGGACAGTGATGCTGGGTAGCTGAGTTGAGATTAACTACTATGTGGCACAATTTACGAAAACCAAAGAGAGGCTATGCTGAGTCCCTTCACCACCAAGACCGTGATGTTCTGCCCACTCGCCTCCTCATGGCCTGTGGGGATAGACCAGCTTCCAGATTTCACACAGATGGGCTGTATGGAGGAGGCCACCTCCAAGGTGAACCTGCCAGAGGGCAAAGTCAAGAATCCACAGACCAGCAAGCCTGAGCAGGAGAAATAATTATCACTCAGAAATTCCTGAAAAAAAGACTGAGATGGAGACTTCGACATTCAGGAAGCTGACCAAGGAGAGTTCCTAGTGTCAATTCCTGTGGCATTAATGAAGCAAAGTTGGGCACTGGGAGAAGATGAACTGTGATGTAGTCACAACTACAGTCTTGGCTACTCCTTGGATGAACTGTGAGATTACCCTTCCATGTTGCCTTGTAGTAGGGCAGGTGGCCCTGCGTTTGTGTTCCCACAGGAGCATTGATTGCATGTGGCTGCCCCCAGGAAGAGAGCATAAGCTTGGGTGAGGCAGTTTACCTCAACTGGGAACAGTGACTTGAGAAGGACTTAGCTGAGAGCTGTCACATACTAATTCTCCTGGCAGCTGGGGGAACAAGTACTTCAGTGCTCAAGTGGGAAGGGGAGTGTGGAGAGCACATGACACTGTATAATGTACATTACACCGCATGAGCCAAACTCGATCAGAATTCAGTATGAAGGGAGCCCCAGTGCTATTCACACAGATGTGTTCTTGTAGCACAGAGCAGGGGGGTGGTCACATGGAGTGCAGGTATAGACGACATCTAGAAACAATGACCAAGGCACTAAAATATGTTTGCCTGGAAGTTCTAGTTCCAACTGAAAGGCACAAGTTGGTTTGGAATTTGCCAACTAGGAATATGCTGGCCTGAGGAGCTGAAATGGAAACAGCTTCCCTCTCTTTCTGACCAGGCACTCCCTTGCACCACACACACTTATCTTACTGTATGCTTGTTAAGAGATTCTAGGGACTAATTTTGAAACCAGCCAGGCATGGAGACCCAGTGGCAAATTCTCTCCCTCTGAAAGATGACCTCAAGATGAATAATCTGCAGCCCAGCCACACTTGAGATGGTGCCAGTTGGCACTCTAGGTGGACAATAACTCAAGATAGCCATCGCAAAAAGACACGCAGACCCTACACTCTGCATAACCCCTGCAAACCTCCCACACCACGTTTCCCTTTTTAAGCCCCTGCCCTCAGCTCAAAGCTTTGAGATGGGTTTTTTTTTTTTTTGCTTTGTTTGTTTTGTTTTGTTTTTGAGGCTTGAGGCAGCCCATCTCCCATTTCCTAGCAATTGAAAAATAAAACTGCTTTGCTGTCACTGCATCCTACCTCTTTTGCAGTTTGCTTCTAGGTGGTGAGCAGCTGGACTTGCATACAGTTCCAGAAATACAGGAGGTCTAAAGGTACTTTCTACAACATTAAGTCTATAATTTAGTGAAGAGAATTCTCAGCAAAGAAAAACAAAAGATCTAAATAGAAACGTAAGAGCCAAAAAAGGCAGACCAAATAGTAATAATAATAAAAAAAAATCCTCACTGTAGTTCAGTGTAATAACAAAATAAAGATGACAGGTGGAAGAGTTGGCAAACTTAAAGATAAACAAATAGGAATTACATAATCTAAATATAATGAGGAAAAAAGATTGAAAGGGTAATGAAAAGAGCTTCAGGGTCCCGTGGGACAATAACAAGAGAATTTTTGTCATTACATGTAATTTAAAGCTTGTCAGGTAATTTTGAGTATGCATCCCATTTATTATTATGAACTGCCCACAGTTAGCCTGAATCATTTTTCTTGTGTGAAGTATGCAGCTAATTCGTGGTCTTAGCATAACGAATCTCCCTCTATTATTTATTATCTATGTGAATCTTTATATGTAACGTTGTTTGCGCTAGAATAATTCATCATTCTTATGTATTTTGGGGCATAGTACCTGAGAGATAGTTTTCGATCCTCACCCTCCTCCCACCTACTACCCTCCAATAAGCCCTGGTGTTTACTGTTACCTTCTTTGTGTCCATGTGCACTCAATGATTAGCTGCCACTTATGAGTGAGAACATTCAGTATTTGGTTTTCTGTTCCTGTGTTAGTTCACTAAGGACAATGGCCTCCAGCTGCATCCATGCAGCTGCAAAGGACATGATTTTGTTCTTTTTTGTGGCTGTGTGGTATTCCATGCTTTATATGTATGAGATTGGTGTAAAAGTAATTGCGGTTTTTGCCATTGAAAGTACTCAGTCATGGGATTGCTGGGTCGAATGGTAGCTCTGTTTTCAGTTTTGTGAGAAATTTTCAAATTGTTCCACGGTGGCTTAACTAATTTGCATTTTCACCAGCAGTGTATAAGCATTCCCTTTTCTCTGCAACCCTCCCAGCATCTGTTGTTTTGATTTTTTTTTTACTTTCTAATAATAAATAGCCATTCTGACGGGTGTGAGATGGTATCTCATTGTGGTTTTCATTTGTATTTCTCTAATAATTAGTGATAAGCATTTTTCCATATGCTTGTAGACCACATGTATGTCTTGTTTTGAGAAGTGTCTGTTCCTGCCCTTTGCCTATTTTTTAATGGAATTCCTTTTTTGGCTTGTTGATTTGTTTAAGTTCCTTATAGATTCTGGATATTAAACCTTCATTGGACACATGGTTTGCAAATTTTTTCCCATTCTCTACATTGTCTGTTTATTCTGTTTATAGTTTCTTTTGATGTTAGAAGGCCTTTGGTTAAATTAGGTCCCACTTGCCAATATTTATTTTTGTTGCAATTGCTTTTGGAGTCTTCCTTACGAAACCTTTGCCAAGGCCTATGTCCAGAATGGTATTTCCGTAGGTATTCTTCTAGAGTTTATCTTTAAGTTTTACATTTAAGTCTTTAATCCATCTTGAGTTGATTTTTGTACATGGTGAAATAAAGACATCTAGTTTCAATGCTCTGCATATGGCTAGTCAGTTATCCCAGAGTCTCTATTGAACAGAAAATCCTTTCCCCATTGCTTGTTATTGTCGACTTTGTCAGATCAGTTGGTTATAGGTGTGCAGCTTTGTGTCAGGATCTTCTAAGCTGTCCCATTGGTCTATAAGTCTGTTTTTGTACCAGTACCATGCTGTTTTGGTTACTGTAGCCTTGTAGTACAGTTTGAAATCTGATAGTGTGATTCCTCCAACTCTTTTCTTTTGGCTTGAGATTGATATGACCATTCGGTTAGTTTTGGCCTTTCAGTTAGTTTGGTCATTAGATTAGTTTTTTCTAATTCTGTGAAAAATGACATTGGTACTTTGGTAGAAATAGCATTGAATCTGTAAATTGCTTTGTACAGTATGGGCATTTTAACAATATTAATTCTTCCTATGTATAAGCATGGAATGTTTTTCCATTTATTTGTGTCATCTCTGATTTATTTTGGCAGTGTTTTGTAACTGTCATTACAAAATGCAAAATCCCAGCATTTTGCATTCATCATATAATTGACCTTCCAAACAACGTTATGAAAGTGTGCTTTCTACTATCCTATATACAACCTCAGGAGTTACTTTAAGTTAATTTTGGAAGAAACCTAGAAGAAAAGAAAAAGAAAGGAAAGAAACCCTTGGAATCTCTCTACTGGGCTACCATAAATAAGGATAATCATTCAAATTTTGGCTCAAGAAATAGAAATAAATTTTCATTGAGTAGTTTCTTCTCTACCATGTAGCTAATTGTCAGGCATTAAGATCTTCTCAATTTAGAGACTCAGTCTGAAGCCATATGAGGCGATTTATGTAAGCAACTTACATTGTCAGTTCCACATTCTTCCTTCTTCATTGGGTTTATTTATTAGACTGAATTAATTAAATCACAAATTAAGAAACTTCAAGAATAGCACTTACATGATTTCTTCTAATTTAAAATGTATTCTTTGGCCGGGCGCAGTGGCTCACGCCTGTAATCCCAGCACTTTGGGAGGCCGAGGCGGGCAGATCACGAGGTCAGGAGATCGAGACCATCCTGGCTAACATGGTGAAACCCCGTCTCTACTAAAAAATTCAAAAAATTAGCCGGGCGTGGTGGCGGGCGCCTGTAGTCCCAGCTACTCGGGAGGCTGAGGCAGGAGAATGGCGTGAACCCGGGAGGAGGAGCTTGCAGTGAGCTGAGATCGCGCCACTGCACTCCAGCCTGGGCGACAGAGTGAAACTCCGTCAAAAAAAAAAAAGAAGAAAGAAAAAGAAACAATATCACAGGGTGTTGTAATATCATCCCCTTTCCATCTGGATATTAGAAACAATATCACAGAGGGGTTGTACACCTTTTGCGATATTACGAGTAATATCATCCTCTACCCTCCTGGATATTAGGAACAACATCACAGGGGAGATGTACAGCCCCTGCAATATTGGGAATAATATTATCCTCCCTTCCCCTGGATATTGCGAACATTATCAACGTGAGGGTGTACACTCCCTGCGATATTAAGAGTGATATCATTTCCTCACGCCCTGGATATTAGGAACAATACAACAGGGGGGTACACCCCCTTCGATAGTGGGAATTGTATCGTCCTTTTCCCCCGTGGATATTACGGAGGCGGTGTACACCCTCTGCGACATTGGGACTAATACCGTCCCGTCCCCACCAGTTATAAGGAACAATATAAGAGGGGGAGTGTACAGCCCCTGCGATACTGGCAATAATATCATCCTCTCCCCCCGTGGATATTAGGAATACTGTCATAGGAGCGGTGTACGTCCCCTGAAATATTGGAAGTATTATTGTTTTTTCGCCTGGATATTAGAAACAATATCCCAATAAATATTGTTTGTAATATCCAGGGGGGAGAGAAGGGTGATATTACTCCCCATATCGCGGGGTGTGTATACCCTTCTGCAATATTGGGGTAATATCATCCTCTCGCCCCCTGGATATTAAAAACAATATCACAGGAGGAATGTACACAGCCTGTGATACTGGGAGTAATATCCTCTCATTCTTTGGATATTAGGAAGAATATCACAGGGGGTGTACACGCTCCGCGAGATTGGAAGTAGTATCATCCTCTCTTTCCATGGATATTACAAACAATATCACAGCAGGGCATACACCTTCTGCGATACTGAGAGTAATACCAACCTCTCCCCTGCTGGATATTATGAACGATATAAGAGGGTGGTGTACACATGGGGTGTTCAGGATATTGGGAGTAATATCATCCTCTTTCTCCATGAATATTACGAACAATATCAGAGGGGGGTGTACAGCCCCTGATGTTAAGAGTAATGTCAACTTCTCCTACCCTGGATATTAAGAACAACATTAAATGAAGGTGTACACTCCCTGGGATATTGGGAATAATATCATCCTCTTTCCTTCTATATATTACGGACAATATCACAGGGGGGTGTATATCCCCTGCAACATTGCAAGTAATATTATACTCTCCCACCCTTAATATTACCAACACTGCCACAGGAGGGTGTACACCCCCTGTGATGTCAGGACTAATGTCATCGTCTCCCCACCTTGGATATTACAAACAATATCACAGGGGGGTGTACACCCCTTGCGATATTAAGAGTAATATCATCATCTCCCTCTCTGGATATCATCGTCTTCTGCCCCCCGCCTCCCCGCCGGATGTTAGGAAAATATCAGAGGGTGGTTGTACAACCCCCTGCAATATTGAGAGTAATATAATCCTCTTTCCCTGGATATTAGAAACAATATCACAAGGGGGTATGTACACTCCCTACAATATTGGAGGTAATATCATCCTCTTTCCTCGTCACCTCCTGTGATATGTTTCGTAATATCCAGTGAGGGAGAGAAAGGTGATATTTCTCCTTATATCACGGGGGCGTACACACCCCTGTGATACGGATTGTAATATCCAGAGAGGGAAGAAGAATTATATTACTCCCCATATTGCGGGGGTGTCCACCTCCCTGTGATATCGTTCATAATATCCAGTGGGAGAGACATGATACACTCCCCATATCGTTAGGGGGTACACCTCCTTGTGATGTGATTCGTAATATCCAGGAGAGGAGAGAAAGGTGATTATCTCAATAGATGCAGAAAAGGCCTTTGACAAAATTCAACAACCCTTCATGCTAAAAACTCTCAATAAATTAGGTATTGATGGGATGTATCTCAAAATAATAAGAGCTATCTATGACAAACCCACAGCCAATATACTGAATGGACAAAAACTGGAAGCATTCCCTTTGAAAACTGGCACAAGACAGGGATGCCCTCTCTCACCACTCCTATTCAACATAGTGTTGGAAGTTCTGGCCAGGGCAATCAGGCAGGAGAAGGAAATAAAGGGTATTCAATTACAAAAAGAGGAAGTCAAATTGTCCCTGTTTGCAGATGACATGATTGTATATCTAGAAAACCGCATCATCTCAGCCCAAAATCTCCTTAAGCTGATAAGCAACTTCAGCAAAGTCTCAGGATACAAAATCAATGTGCAAAAATCACAAGCATTCTTATACACCAGCAACAGACAAACAGAGAGCCAAATCATGAGTGAACTCCCATTCACAATTGCTTCAAAGAGAATAAAATACCTAGGAATCTAACTTATAAGGGACATGAAGGACCTTTTCAAGGAGAACTACAAACCACTGCTCAATGAAATAAAAGAGGATACAAACAAATGGAAGAACATTCCATGCTCATGGGTAGGAAGAATCAATATCGTGAAAATGGCCATACTGCCCAAGGTAATTCATAGATTCAATGCCATCCCCATCAAGCTACCAATGACTTTCTTCACACAATTGGAAAAAACTACTTTAAAGTTCATATGGAACCAAAAAAGAGCCCACACTGCCAAGTCAATCCTAAGTGAAAAGAACAAAGCTGGAAGCATCACGCTACCTGACTTCAAACTATACTACAAGGCTACAGTAACCAAAACAGCATGGTACTGATACCAAAACAGAGATATAGACCAATGGAACAGAACAGAGCTCTCAGAAATAATGCCACATAAAAGTTTTTAGGGCCAGCAGTAATAAAAAATAAACAGGTTGAGAAACAACGAGTTAGATGACAGATCAAACAGGGCAAGTATATCATATTGTACATGCAAGGTTCAAAGTGTCATCCAAAGAATGAACAGGATTGTTACCAGAAGGGGTCCCAAGCCAGACACAAAGAGAGGTCGTAAATCAGAGTTAGGAAGGGCCTGACATTTTGCCTGATGGTTCCTATTGTTAGGGAGTTTAGCAAACGTGTGGTTTTTGCTGTAGCCAAAGGAATTTAGGGAGTTGCCATGGCAGCAAGGCCTTGGAGCCCTCAGCCCGTAGGTAACTTTTCGTTGCCTTAACCTTGGGGTCCATCTTATTCGATAAAGAGATATCTATTTTGGCTTCTCAGATCACAAAGGTAGCCAAAATATTTTAGCCTAAAATATACTTCTTTGAGATGTTTCAAGATGGCTGTTCAGAAGGGCTGGAAATACAAATTTCGCTGAAAAGCTGTCTTTTGTGAAGAAGATTTGCACCTGTAGAGAAAAATCTGCATTGATGCAGCCAGGCTTTCTCTGAGGCCTTCCCTTGTCCAGATTTAGGGATGATTAACTGAGGGTCTGATGTTTCTAAAGGCCTGAAACATTTACATCTATTCTCTCTGAGCACTGCTACCTGTGAGTGTCCATCCATGTAACAAGACCACCTTTGCTAGACAGGCCACCTCTTCTCTGGTCCCATAAGCCATTTTGCCACTGATCCAAGCCTCATTCTTTCTGGAACCTCAAGATGGTGTAAAAGCGTCAACCATCCGGTCATTTATTTGAGATCTTATGTTTTGTAAAACTCCTGTGCACTTTAATAAACTCATATGCCTTTTCTCTTATTATTTCTCAGCTGTCTTTTTTCAGTTGATTTTCTGTGAACATTCAGATGAAGGGGAAGTTTTCCCTTGTCCTCCACAAGGTTTTATTAATTTCCACAAATTTCCGTAGAATTAGTAACAGTTAGAGGATTCAGTGGAGAATGTGGATAGTGGGAGGAGGAGGAAAGCTTATTCCAGTTAAAATTGGAAAGTTAAAAAGTAAATAGAGCACTACCTTCCCAGGTGGAGAGATACTGTCGTTCTACATTCTGGAGCCCGCACGACTTCTAGGACTCAGCTGCCCAGGGCTTCACACAAATAGCATAGCCCAGTGGCAAAGAACTGACATGTGGCCATCAGAACACCTTTATTCAAATTCCCACTCCTGCAGCAACAGTGTATTGAAATCCAAAACCTCTGAGCCCCAAGTTCCTCCTTTGTAAGATAGATGTGATGTATTTCCCACCTCTCTTTCTTGAGGATTCAGTGAGTAAACACAGGTAAATTGTCTGAGTGATTGACACATACCCACCACCTCCAGAGTATAAACCATCATTAGCATGGCAAAAACATAATTATGTTTCAACTGAAAACTGTGAATGAGGCCGGGTGGGGTGGCTCACACCTGTAATCGCAGTGATCTGGGAGACCGAGGCAGGCGGATCACCTGAGGTTGGGATTTCAACACCGGCCTGACCAACATGGAGAAACCTCGTCTCTACTAAAAAAAAAATACAAAATTAGCCAGGCGTGGTGGCACATGCCTGTAATCCCAGCTACTTGGGAAGCTGAGGCAGGAGAATCGCTTGAACCTGGGAGGCAGAGGTTGCAGTGAGCCGAGATCGTGCCATTGCATGCCAGCCTGGGCAACAAGAGCAAAACTCCGTCAAAAAAAAAAAGAAAGAAAAGAAAAGAAAGAAGGAAGGTAGAAGGAAAGAGAGAGAGAGAAAGAAAGAAAGAAAGAAAGAAAGAAAGAAAGAAAGAAAGAAAGCAAGCAAGCAAACAGTAATTTTCAGCACACCCTTCTGGTTATCAAGTTATCAGATTCCAGCCCTTTCCTGGGTTTGAGCTATTTGCACTTCTTGCTAAGTTGTAACTGACAGACATGCAAATTATATCTTGTTAGGAACAGACTTCCTCCCAGTGGAAAAACCAGTTTCACTTTCATTTGCAATTCATCTCAACATTCTTCTACTCTGTAAATTTAAATTGGCTTGACTTTTCCATTAAGCTGGTTATAGCATCTGCCTAGTTCCCTCAGATACTATGAGTAACACAAATTCTTTAACTCATATTCATTTTTATAGCTGTGAGTCATGAGTTTATTTTTTCCAGAAAATTATATTTCGCTTTGATGTATGCTAGAAGTGACACGAATAGAAGAGGGGCCGCAGGTGTAATAACAAGAGCCGGGCGCAGTGGCTCACGCCTGTAATCCCAGCACTTCGGGAGGCCGAGGCAGGTGGAACACCTGAGGTCAGGCGTTTGACCAACATGGTGAAACCCCATCTCTACCAAAAATACAAAAATTAGCCGGGCATGGTGGCACATGCCTGCAATCCCAGCTACTTGAGAGGCTGAGGCAGAAGAATCGCTTGAACTCGGGAGGTGGAGGTTGCGGTGAGCCGAGGTTGTGCCTCTGCAGTCCACCCTGACTGCAGGGTGAAACTCCGTCTCAAGGAAAGGAGGGAAGGAAGGAAGGAAGGAAGGAAGGAAGGAAAAGAGGGAGGGAGGGAGGGAACAACAACAAAGAGTTAAGTAGATAGGAGTTTCAAGAGAGATTTTTTTTTAAAGAAGAAAAGAAAGATGAGACAAAATAAAAAATGTAGTGACTATTCGAGAAAGGGGAACAAGCAGAGGAATAAGTACAGAATGGGACATCTGCAGCCAAAGCAGCCTTCATCAAATAGTGATTGCAGCAGAAAACCATTGGGCTAAAGGAGAAGAAACTTCAGCTTGGGCGACAGAGCATGACTCCATCTCAAAAAAATAAAGTATTTTTTTTAACATATATATGTGGACGTGGGGAGTTTTATAACTGTTGGAAATAAATCCTAACTGCCACACAGATAACTCATTCTCTATTCACCATTAGCCCATCTAAGGGAGGAGACCACCCCTCATATTGTCTTATGCCCAATTTCTGCCTCCAAAGAAAAAAAAAGTAAAAACTAAAAGGCAGAAATGAAATCCACAGGCGGACAGCCCGGCGCCACACCCTGGGCCTGGTAGTTAAAGATCGACCCCTGACGTAATCAGTTATGTTATCTATAGATTACAGACATTGCATAGAAAAGCACTGTGAAAATCCCTGTCCTGTTTTGTTCCAATTTAATTACTGGTGCATGCAGCCCCCAGTCACGTACCCCCTGCTTGCTCAATTGATCACGACCCTCTCACGCACACCCCCTTAGAGTTGTGAACCCTTAAAAGGGACAGGAATTGCTCACTTGGGGAGCTCGGCTCTTGAGACAGGAGTCTTGCCCATGCCCCCGGCCGAATAAACCCCTTCCTTCTTTAACTCGGTGTCTGAGGAGTTTTGTCTGCGGCTTGTCTGCTACATTTCTTGGTTCCTTGACTGGGAAGTGAGGTGATTGGTGGATGGTCGAGGCAGCTCCTAAGGAGCTTAAGCCTGCCCTGTGGAACATCCCTGTGGGGAACTCCGACCAGCCCGAGCAACGCGGATCCTGAGAGCGCAGTGGGACGCCTCGCCAGAGTAGTGTGTGGCAGGCCCCTGTGGAGGATCAGTGCAGTGGCTGAACACCGGGAAGGAACTAGTACTTGGAGTCTGGACATCTGAAACTTGGTAAGACTAGTCTTGGGAACTTGCCCACTCCATTTGAGTGGAAGCGTGACCTGATCACCCACGGCATGCCCGTACCGGCACTTTGGTTTTTGTTTTTGACTTGACTTGGATTGCTTGATACTTTGGTTTTGATATTGACCTGGCTTGGATTTCTGGATACTCTGATTTTGGTTTTGATTTTGGTTTGGTGTAAACTACAAAAGTGTGTGTGTGCCCTTTTTACCCCTTCTTTGTTTTGTGGTGTGCGTGTGGTGTGAGCGTGGTGTTTTGTCTCGAGGAAACATGGGTGAGGCATAAAGTAAGCCCACCCCACTAGGAACTATGTTGAAAAATTTCAAAAAAAGGATTTAAGGGAGACTATGGAGATACTATGACACCAGGAAAACTTAAAACTTTATGTAAGGTAGACTGGCCAGCATTAGAGGTAGGTTGGCCATCAGAAGGAAGCCTGGACAGGTCCCCTGTTTCAAAGGTATGGCACAAGGTAACCCGTAAGCCAAGGCATCCAGACCAGTTCCCGTACATAGACACTTGGTTACAGCTGGTTTTAGACCCCACGCCCCCAACACACAGTGGTTGAGAGAACAGCAGCATAAGCGACTGGCAGAGGCAAGGAAAGACCAGCAGAGAGAGAAAGGAAAGAGACAGAGAGGAAAAGAGGAAAAGAGAGAGAGGAAGAGACAGACAAAGAAGGAGCCAAGGAGAGAGGGAGAAAGAGAAAGAAAGAGAGAGAGAGAGAGAGAGAAAGAGACAGAGGCAAAAGGAAAGTGAAAGAGAGAGAGACAAAGTCAAAGAGAGAAAGAAAGAAAGATGATTTAACATTGACTGCTGAAAACTCCCTTAACCCAGCAGGTTTCCTAACGGGATCTAAATCTTAATTACCATATGAAGGTCTGACCAAACCTAGGAGGAACTCCCTTCAGGACAGGACGATCTATGGTTCCTTCTGGGTAATTGAAAAAAAAAAAAAAAAAGCCATCTATACCAATTCTAATTTGGACAAGACAAGGTCTCATTAATAGCAAAGGATAATTAAAATCCCAAACTTACAAGGTTTTCAACAAAAGTAAAGTTTGCTGAAAGTTAACAGTGTAACATGTATTATGGTAACTTCTATTCTTGTGCCCTTAGACAGTCTAGTTCACAGACATAAAAAAAGGTTCGCTTTGGAAAAAATGTTTATCATCTTTGGGGAAAAAAAGGGTGGGGGCGGAATTCATATAAAAAGAGTGTTATATGGTAAATTCTTGTCCTGAAATAAATTAGCTGGTTGTTTAAAGAAAGAAATGTTTGTAATAAGTCAGAAAGTTAAGGCATGTCGAAAAATTGCCTGTAAAAGTCGTGAAAGAAAAAAAAAGGTTATTTTAAAAAGTGTGTTAAAAAAAGAACTTATGCAAAAAACGTTATATAATTTAAAAGTAACTAGGCCTCCTGAATGTAAAACTATTGGAAAAAAAAACAGTTTATGTCCAAGGTGTATAAGAAAAGTAAAATATACCTTTAGTAAAAGGATTATGAGGCATAAGAATGTACATTTTTACCTACATTAAAAAGTTAAAAAAGTTATTGTTTTGAAGGTTTAAGCAAGTTTTAAAACATTAGTTATAAAGAAAATTATGTGTGTAAACATATTAGCTAAAGTTAAAGAAGTATCATCCAGTTTTTCTGTGAACTGGACATTAAAGTAAAAGCATAACAGGTTTTTCTTAAAGCACCAACCTGCTCTTTAGCAAAAATTATAGAAGGTTAAAAAGAGTCTATAAAATCTTACCTTATGGTCAAACATTAAAAATTAAATAAACGTCTACAAGGTTTTATTAAAATTAGGTTTAACATTAATAACACACTAATATAAAGATAAAATTAAGCTTATCTGGTATAAAAATCATATGAGAAGCATTGTTAAATGTAAAATGGTATTTGGTTTTCTTTGGTTTAAAAACTAATAAAAATAGGTGCTAAAGGAAATTTCTCAGTAAAAAGGCACCAAGTATTATAAAGTCCACTGCC
The DNA here is from genome assembly GCF_028858775.2 of Pan troglodytes. Classification (NCBI taxonomy): domain Eukaryota; kingdom Metazoa; phylum Chordata; class Mammalia; order Primates; family Hominidae; genus Pan; species Pan troglodytes. The sequence goes on from NC_072398.2 coordinate 1,207,529, forward strand.
AAGGTCCCCACATTTAAAACAAAAGGTCAGTCTCTTAAAAATTACATACTTGGTTTATCTTCCACTTTCCTTTCTCGCAAAAAAAACTAAAAGTCTTTTAGCACAGGTACTACCTCCAGAATTTCCAGTAAACCAGCACCAGCCTGAAGATCACGTTCTCATCGAAAGGTGGAAAGAAGAAAAACTCGAGTCAGCCTAGGAAGGACCCTACCTTGTGCTGCTAACCACCAAGACTGCTGCTCATACAGCAAAAAAGGATGGACTCATCACACCCAGTCAAGAAAGTGCCACCCCCCCGCCACAGAGTTGTGGGCCATAGTCCCAGAGGAAAACCCTTCCAAACTAAAGCTAAGAAAAATCTAACGCTTTTCATCTATTACTCTTTCTTCTTTCCACGCTCTATTGCTGACCATCTAGTTATTAACATAACCAAGTCAATTTTGCCTCAAACTATTGCATTTAATGCTTGCCTTTTTATACCCTGTGGGGACTTGCCAAGTCAAAGACAGCTTTCTACTTCAGAAAAGTACTTCTGTCCCTCCTGACCCTCCTCAAACTGGGCATTAGTAAACTAGGACCATTTAATCCCGGGAGATTTCGATAAACACCCCAGTGACAACCAGGAGTCTTGCCCCCTGATGTAGAGCTTCCCTGCCATAGTTGGTCCAACGTTCTGCGGACCACTAAAGAGCAAGGATGGACTGCCCCAACCAGTTTTTGTAATTTCCTAAAACCATACATTCATTTTACTAGAGGATCATAGAAGTTAAAGACTTAAAACAAACTTTAGCAATTAAGACAGGATACCACGATGCAAATGCCTAGTTAAAATGGATCAAATATTCCATCTGCACGTTAAACAAAAGCAATTGTTATGCTCGTGCACATCGTAGGCCAGAGACCCAGATTGTCCCCTTTCCACTAAGGTGGTCCTCCAGTCGACCAGGTGTAGGCTGCATGGTAGCTCTTTTCCAGGATTCTACAGCCTGGAGTAACAAGACGTGCCAAGCTCTCTCTGCTGTATCCCAAAGTCCAGCACCCTGAGGGTCAGGCCCTGAGGGCCATCCAGCTTCCGTCTTCCAACACTAAGTTCACTTCATGTCTCTCACGACAGGGAGGAAACTTAGCATTCCTTGGATACCTGAAAGGATGCAGTGAGCTTAAGAATTTTCGAGAGCTTACCAATCAGTCAGCCCTTGTTCATCCCTAAGCGGATGTGTGGTGGTATTGTGGTGGACCTTTACTGGGCACTCTGCTGAATAACTGGAGTGGCACTTGTGCTTTAGTCCAATTGGCTATCCCTTTCACCCTGGCATTTCATCAACCAGAAGGAAAAAAAATAAGACATCGTAAAGCGAGAGAAGCCCCTACAGGTCTTTCGACTCTCGTGTCTATTTAGATGCAACTGGAGTCCCACGAAGAATATCAGATCAATCTAAAGCTTGAAATCAAATAGCTGCAGGATTTAAGTCAATATTTTGGTGGGTGACAGTTAAGAAAAATGTAGATTAGATAAACTACATCTATTACAACCAACAGCAACGAGCTTTTCATGAGTTAAAAGAAAAACTCACGTCAGCCCCAGCCCTGAGGCTACCTGACCTGACAAAACTCTTTACACTCTATGTGTCAGAAAGAGAAAAAATGGCAGTTGAAGTTTTAACCCAGACTGTGGGGCCCTGGCCAAGGCCAGTGGCCTATCTCTCAAAACAACTAGACAGGGCTTCCAAAGCCTGGCCCCCAGGTCTAAGGGCCCTGGCAGCAAGGGCCCTGTTAGCACAAGAAGCAGATAAACTAACCCTTAGGCAAAACCTGGATATAAAGGCCCCCCATGCTGTGGTAACTTTAATAATACAGAAGGACATCATTGGTTAACAAAGGCTAGATTAACCAAGTACCAAAGCTTGCTATGTGAAAATCCCCACATAACCATTGAAGTTTGCAACACCCTAAACCCCACCACCTTGCTCCCGGTATCGGAGAGCCCAGCTGAACATAACTGTATAGAGGTGTTGGACTCAGTTTATTCTAGCAGGCCCAACCTCTGAGACCATCCTTAAACATCAGTAGACTGTGAGCTGTATGTGGATGGGAGTAGCTTCGCCAACCCCTGCAAAGTGACTCTGAAGAAGACGACCAGCCCTGCTCCAGTCACACCTGGAAGCTGACTGGTCCACGCATGGCTGAAGCATGAGGAAACTCATCGCGGGACTCATTTTCCTTAAAATTTGGACTTGTACAGTAAGGACTTCAACTGACCTTCCTCAGACTGGGGCTGTTCCCAGTGTATACATCAAGTCACTGAGGTAGGATAAAAGGTTGCTACAGTCCTATTATTTTATGGTTATTATAAGTGTACTGGAACTCTAAAAAGAATTTGTTTGTATAATGTTATTCTATACAAGGTATGTAGCCCAGGAAATGACCAATCTGATATGTGTTATGACCCATCTGAGCCTCCCATGACCACAGTTTTTAAAATAAGATTAAGGACTGAGGACTGGTGGGGGCTCATAAACGATACAAGTAAAGTGTTAGCCAAACCAGAAGAAAAAGGGGTGCCCAAACAAGTCACCTTAAAATTTGATGCCTGTGCTGTCATTAATAGTAATAAGTTAGGAATAAGGTGTGGTTCTCTTAATTAGAAAAGAGGCTATATGGCAGAAAATAAGTACATCTATCATAAATTAGGGCTGTGTGGAAATAAATATAAATACTGGTCTTGTGTCATTTAGGCCACTTGGATTAAAAAAAAAAAATGAAAAGGATCCAGTCCACCTTCAGAAAGGAAAAAATGGCCCTTCCTGTACTAAGGGACAATGTAACCCCTTAGAGCTAGTAATAACCAATCCCCTTGATCCTCCCTGGAAAAAAGAGGAGCATGTGACCTTAGGAATCGACGGGGCCGGACTGGATCCTTGAGTAAATATCTTGGTTCGAGGAGAAGTTTACAAACGCTCTCCTGAGCCAGCGTTTCAAACTTTCTATGATGAACTAAATGTGCCAGTACCAGAAATTCCAGGAAAAACAAGAAATTTGTTTTTGCAATTAGCCAAGCATGTAGCCCAGTCTCTCAATGTCACTTCACATTATGTATGTGGAGGAACTGTAATGGGAGATCAATGGCCATGGGAAGCCCGAGAATTAGTACCTACAGATCCAGTTCCTGATGAATTCCCGGCTCAAAAGAATCACCCTGATAATTTCTAGGTCCTAAACACCTCAATTATTGGACAATATTGCATAGCTAGAGAAGGAAAAGAATTTACTCACCCTGTAGGATGACTTAGTTGTCAGAGACAGAAACTGTATAATGGTACCACAAAAACAGTCACTTGGTGGAGTTCAAATCACACAGAGAGAAATCCATTTCATAAATTCCCAAAGTTGCAGACCGTGTGGACCCACCTGGAGTCCCACCGGGACTGGACGGCCCCCACTGGATTATACTGGATATGTAGGCATAGAGCTTATGCCAAATTACCTGACCAGTAGGCAGGTAGTTGTGTTATTGGCACTATTAAACCATCTTTCTTCCTACCGCCCATAAAAACAGGCAAACTCCTGGGCTTCCCTGTCTATGCTTCCCATGAAAAGAGAAGCATAGCTATAAGAAATTGAAAAAATGATAAATGGCCCCCTAAGAGAATCGTGCAATATTATGGGCCTGCTACTTAGGTACAAGATGGCTCATGAGGATACCGGACCCACATGTACATGATCAACCAAATCATATGGTTACAAGCTGTCTTAAAAATAATCACTAATAAAACCGGCAGAGCCTTGACCATTCTGACCCAGCAAGAAACTCAGATGAGAAATGCTATCTATCAAAACAGATTGGCTCTTGACTACTTGCTAGCAGCTGAAGGAGAAGTCTGTAGGAAATTTAACCTTATTAATTGCTGCCTACACATAGATAATCAAGGACAAGTATTTGAAGACATAGTTAGAGATATGACAAAACTGGCACATGTGCCCATGCAAGTGTGACGGATTTGATCCTGGGGCCATGTTTAGAAAATGGTTCCCAGAGCTAGGAGGATTTAAAACTCTTATAATAAGAGTTATAATAGTAATAGGAACCTATTTACTGCTCCTTTGTTTGCTACCTGTACTTCTTCAAATGATAAAAAGCTTCATTGCTACCTTAGTTCACCAAAATGCTTCAGCACAAGTGTACTATATGAATCACTATTGATCTGTCTTGCCAGAAGACATGGGTAGTAAAAATGAAAGTGAGAACTCCCACTATTGAGTGAGATTCTCGAAGGGGGGAATAAGGGAGGAGACCACCCCTCACATTGTCTTATGCCCAATTTCTGCCTCCAAAGGAAAAAAAGGTAAAAACTAAAAGGCAAATATCAAATCCACAAGCAGACAGCCCAGCGCCACACCCTGGGCCTGGTAGTTAAAGATTAACCCCTGATGTAATCGGTTATGTTATCTATAGATTACAGACATTGTATAGAAAAGCACTGTGAAAATCCCTGTCCTGTTTTGTTCCGATCTAATTACCAGCCCCCAGTCACATACCCCCTACTTGCTCAATCGATCACAACCCTCTCACGCGCACCCCCTTAGAGTTGTGAGCCCTTAAAAGGGACAGGAATTGCTCACTTGTCTTGAGACAGGAATCTTGCTGATGCCCCTGGTCGAATAAACCCCTGCCTTCTCTAACTGGGTGTCTGAGGAGTTTTGTCTGCGGCTCTTCCTACTACACATCCACATCAGTACTTCTTACAAACAGCATCCTTGAATAGTCAGAGGGGGTGCTCTGGAAGCACAGGAATCCCCCTCTCTGGGGCTCTGGTTTGTTTACACTTACACAATGCCCTGGGGCTGGTGACTTTAGATGTGAGTTGTGGAGGTGAGGATACAAAAGAGCGCAGAAATACACTTGTGGAGGAGGAGGGAGCGGGGCACAGGAGCAATGGCAGAGGAATGAGGACCGCCCCTCAGCTGGCCTTTC